>NC_055989.1:100380280-100991379 GCF_018446385.1 Zingiber officinale | reverse complement strand
GGCCACCGATCTCCTACAAGTGGTATCAGAATAAGGACGTCCTTCAATGGACTAATTGCTGAGAAGAGCACTATCAAAATGGTCGATTCAAGCATTCATCCACCCAAATTTGAAGGAGACTTCTCTTGGTGGAAGAAGAGAATGGAGGTATTTTCGAAACCGACTTTGACATTATGCTAATCATAGAAAATGATTTTGAGATGCCTAGGGATCAAAATAATGAGTTAATTGAGAAAGTAAGATGGAGCAAGAAGCAAAGAGAAGAGCATGTAGCAAACTCAAGAGCAATGCACCATCTCTTGAGTGTTCTTCCTCGACAAGAAGTAACTCGGATTGGGAACTACACAAGTGCCAAGGATTGTGGGAAAGACTCATAGAGCTTCATGAAGGCACATTGGAGGCAAAGTTAGCAAGAAGAGACCTTCTCTGAACTCAACTCAACAACATTAAACTTGAAAAAGGAGAAAAGGTATCTTCACTTCATGCTAAAATTAAAGAAATTTTAAGTGGAATAACAAGTGTGGTGAGAAACTCTCCAACCGGGACATTATGATGAAAGCCATCAATGCTTTCCCAAGAAACTCGACATGGAGCTCAATTGTAGACTCATTAGATATTTCAAAGGACCTAGAGAAGAGCTCTCTAGATGATTTTTTTTTCAAATATGGAGCTTCATGAGACACGAGTTGAAGGGCTAGATGGAGAAAGATCAAGAGGAGTTGCCCTTGTGGCAAACAAGGAAAAGGGTAAGAAGAAGAAAGCTCCATCTCAATTATCTTCCGATTCTGAGGAGTCAAGTGCCTCAATGGATAACGATCAAGAGGCATATATGGTAAGGAAGATGAGAAAAGCATTTAAATCTTTTTCTACTAACAAATCCCATGCTAGGAAAAATTCAAGAGGCAAGAGTAGAATTAGGAAGGTCATTTGCTATAATTGCCAAGGAGAAGGACACGTGAGGGATGATTGTCCTCTCTTGAAGAAGAAAGAAGAAAAGAAGAAGGAATAGAGGAAGAAGTCAAAAGAAAAAGGGAAGAAGGTCAAAAACCTAAAAGCAACATGGGATGGTTCATCGTCATCGGAAGAAGAAGAGCACCATGTGTCCCATTCTGCTCTAATAGGAATTGATGATGTTGCCTCCACCCCATCTGAAAGAGAAGAAGGAAGGAACTCAAGTGAAGATGAAGAAGGGAGCTCAAGTGAAGGGGGAGGTCAAACTTCGGATTCAGACTTCTCGGTAAGTGAGGTACATAATCTTCCTCCCCATGTTTTAATTAAAATTATTGCAAGTACAAATGATGATTTATTTAAGGCAAAAAGAAAGAACAAATCTTTTGAAACATGATATTTTCATGCTTAAGGAAAAATTAGAATCCATGTGTTCTAAGGATAATGATATGCATGCTTCTTTTACAAATTCAATTGATTCATGTTTAGTAGAAGAAAATAAGGTTTTAAGGGAAAAGTTAGAATATCTTACCAATGCCCTTAGAAAATTTGAAATTGGATCCAAAACATTAAATATGATCATTGGGAGTCAAAGGGCAAGTTTTAAGAAAAATGGGTTAGGATACAATGAACCCAACAATGAAAAGACCTATCATTGTCTACTTGCTAGGGGGCAATCAAACACTAAGACCATAGATAGGAAATGGATCCCCAAGGAATATATGGTTAACCCAATTAGAAAGAATTTCTATTGAGTACCAAAATCAATCCTCAAGGGTTAGAGGATTTAGGGTCAAGTCAACCATGGAAATCATAATTCCAATTTTTTTTTCATATGGTTGACTTGAGACCTTAAGGGGGAGCACTTAGCCTTGATAGAAATTTATGATAAAGAGGGCTAAGTAGAGGTTACCTTTAGTGCATCTCACAATGACTTTCATTACTTTCTAACCATAAATGTAAGATGATAGGATGATACAAATAATTCACTTATGCTTATGACATTTTGATGAGTTATATGAAAGGTATCAATTTTTAGAGATCTTAGACCAACTATGGGAAAAGTAAATGTTTAATTAATGGGTATCTTTCCCATAGATCATAGTTGGATATCTTAAATGTTTTGAAAACAATTTTATGTTTCACTTACTGTGATATAGTTATTTTAAAACATATGAATTCAAAACAAGGTTTAAAATTGATACAAACTTTCATGTTTTCAAGGTTTGTGAGATTTTGGTCAAAATTTCAAAAATAATTTGATTTTCTATGAAAATATATTTTTCCTTGATATAGTACTTTAAAATAAATATGTTTTCAAAATTTCGTGATTTTTTGAATTTTCTAGAATTTTTTATATATTTCTGAAGTTGGCTTCAGAATGCTGAAATTCAAATTGGGTTTGTGATAGTCGACTGCGACAGTTAGCAATAGACTGGTACATGTTTTCCAGCACTTTCAAAAGCTGATTTTGGGTATTTTTAAGTCCACATTGATACCTTGGTATATGTACTTGTTTGATATAATTTTTTATGGTGTTAAAGGGGGAGAAATGGGAAGGTTTAAGTTAGAAACCTAATTGTGTGTATGTGTAAACCTTGAAAATTATGGTTGAGACCATATGTTAAGGGGGAGCTTGGGGTTTATGCTTCATGTTTACATATTGCTTGTAATTTTCAAAGTTATTATTTGTGCCTAACTTAAACATATTGCCACACATCAAAAAAGGGGAGATTGTTAGTACAATCGACCCAAGTTTGATCGGTATGATCATGGTTTTGATGTGTGTGTCAAAGAGTTTAAGTTAGACTTTCATATGTGTTTGATATGTGTTTGAGTCTTACAGGACTTGGTGAAACCCATGAGGAATTTGGTGCGGCCAAACTTGGGAAGCTCATCCTAGGGCTCAGATCCTTGAGTCGGTGAAGGATGATGTTGAAGACATCCTAGGGACCGCCAGACGAGGAGCAACGGAGTGGAGCCAAGGGAAATGAACTTCAAGGCAACGTGAAGGATGGCATGGAGAGGAGCCGCGGTCTTGGGTGCATCTGAGGGACGAAGGCTAAAGGAAGAGGGCTTCAAGGGCGACTCCGGAGAGGATGAGTGTGAGTGTGTAACCAGGATCAGTCGATTGGTGTAGTCGACTGGGAGCGAACAGAAGCATTCTGTTCACTCAACCAGCAGCTACCAATCGACTGGTAAATGATCGTTGGCAAACCGTTGGTGCTGCGAAGTAGTCGTTGGCTACCTCCAACAGTAGCACCAGTTGACTGATGGTTTTGCCAGTCGACTGGTGCCGAGATGAGTTTATATGATGATCAACTCTATCCTCTTATTTATATAAAGCTTTGAGGCTTGAAGGAGGCAACTCGTGTTCATTGATAACTCCTAGTCTTTGCCCAAAGCTTCCAAGTCTACTCTCTTCCTCCCAAACCTAAACTTCATTATTGTAAAGAGGAAGAGATCTTTTGTGAGAGGTTTGCTCCATCGAGAAGGAGAAAGCTCTAGCTGGAAATTGCCGAGGATTGATCCACCGAAGGATCAAGGGTTCGTCCACCTCAAGGACACATCGTGGAGTAGGAGCAAGCAATCTCCGAACCACGTTACATCAAGTTTGTTAGCGATTTGGTATTTTTTTCTTTATTATTTTCATTAGTTAGTTGTATTTCCGCTTGCGCACTAACTTTGTAGGAGAAGTAATCGATTTGGGGGTGACCTAACTATCCAACCCCCCTTTAAGATGGCCACCGATCCCCTACACTATCAACGGATAATCCACTAAAGACCTCTTCCAGAACTGCCGAAAGAGGGAATCGAGTACAATAAAAAGAATAGGAAAAGTGTAACAAACTACACTTTCCTTTAAGCAGTAATTAAGTACACAAGGAAACTTCGTTACCCAACACTTGTAATTTTAATAGATTGAGCACAGTGTTGGATGGCTTCTTAGTGGTAGTCAAGCATAGTAGTGTTGTAGTAGAGTAGCAGTACGAAGTTAGAGCAGTCAGAACATCGAATGAACGCATAGAAGCTTGTAGAAGAGTTGTGTTTAAAGCCTTGGTTGAATATCCCTTTTAAAGGGGATGGAAGACGTCTTCAATATCACTGAAGGTGTCTTCAATACCAACTCTTATCCCCCCAAAATCAGCTCTTATCAATGTCAAGGTCTTCTGTATTATCCGACTGAAGGCACCTTCCAAGCTCTCAAAGGCTCCTTCCATAGCTCTTCTCAAGGTGTCTTCCTTCGCATGGAAGGTGCCTCGGGTATTATTCACCTGAGGTATTTTATGCTCTTTTCACTGTGTAAAATATATTAGTCCAACAAAATATAGTATACCCTGCAAGACAAAGTTAGCATAATAAAAATAAACAGTTTAGTAATTAGATCCTGTCTCTCCGAGACCAGGATCTAGTCAAAGTCTCAATTTATGTTCCCAAAATAGAGCAAAATTGGACTCTATTCCTAAAGTCCTCAAATGAGACTCATCCTCACTGGAACATTCTTCTCTAGTGACTTACCTTACTATATAGAATCACTTGACTTCTTAAGGTCCACCAGGTCTTTTCGCCAATTGTTAGGTCTGCAGACCCAACTGGAATTCGATGAGCTGTCAGGTCTCGCGGACCCAACCGGACTTCTCGCCAGATATCAGGTCACTCCTTGACCTATTTGGACTTCTACACTAGCTATTAGGTCCTCCAGAGCTAACTGGATTTCAGCATGGTGTTAGACAAGTCAAGTCCTGCACACTTAGTATAAAAGGTTAGATTAACAACACATCTAACTTTAATCCATTTGTCATTCATCAAAACTCAAGTTTTATCATCGGTACCAACTGCACCAACACTTGCTTCCTCTCGGGTCTTATACGAAAACACATGCTTGAAAAATGATACATTTCTCAATTCTATTATCGAGTTCTTGTGTATATTCATATTTGTGACTTATACATAAAAACGGATACACACTGTTGTTATGTGCATATATAATAAATATGTAATCGATAGTTTTTAGTTCTATCTTAATTCTTTTTTGATCAGGTACCAAAACTTTGGCAAGACACCCTCTACATTCACAAATATTTATAGGACAGTTGTTTTCTATTCTACAACTCATAAAGAGTCTTATCTATTTTTTTCATGAAACCTTATTTAAAAGATAATTAGCTGTTAACACGTCTTTCCCCATATGAACTCTGGAAGTCTAGAGCTCAATAGAAGAATATTCATCATCTTCTTTAGAGAGTTATTCTTCCGCTCAACAATTTCATTTTGTTGAGGAGTATAAGGAGCTATTGTTTTGTGTTCGATTCCATGTTCAACAAACAACTCAGTGAATGATGATATATATTCACCACCTCGGTCATTTGAACCACCTTAATCTTTTTATTAAGTTAGCTTTTAATCCTATTCTTATAGGAAACAAATTTCTTATAGGTTCATCCTTACTTTTGAGAAGATACACATAATAGTATTTTGTATTATTATCTACAAAAGTAATAAAGTACTTATTTTTACTACGTATCGGTGTACTTTTTAGGTCACATATGTCAATGTGAATTAGGTCGAGTGGTTCATTACTTTTTTTAACATGTTGAAAGAATGACTTTATCATTTTCACTTCTACACAAATTTTATACTTGTGTTTTGCTCAAGGTGGAATGTTGGTATACTTTGCATGTTAATTATACAATACACCATAGTTAACATGCCCTTGTCTATCATGCCACAAACATGAAGACTCAGGCATATCAACGGAAGAGATTTTAATTTTATTAACTTTAGGGCTAATAGCCATTACACTGAGCTTGAATAGTCCATTGGTTACATAACTCTTTTCTAAAAACATTCTATTTTTAGAGACAACAACTTTATTTAACTCAAATACAATGCAAAAACCATTCTTGCTTTATAGTGATTCAGACACTAGATTCTTTCGAATCTATGCAACATGCAACATATTGTTGAAAGCCAACTCCTTATCTGAAGCCAACTTCAACACCACTTTTCCTTATCCCATGATGTCCGAGGTTGCTGAGTTCCCTATGAACAATTTCTCCCCATTTTAATTTCTTCAAAGTTGTGTAGCAACTCTTTGTTACAGTAGATATATCTAGTGGAATCAGTATCGATCCACCATTATTGCAGATTTGAATCCATTGGATTCAGTTTGGAGACCACAGTGCAGAGGTCATCCATTTCTGATCCCTCATTCAGGTTAGCCTCCTACTTCTTCTTCGATTTTTTGCATTCTAAAGATTTGTGACCGACTCAATCACAATTGAATTCGATCACAATTGAATCACTTCCTAGAGAACTTCTTGCTTATACCTTCTCTGGGTTCCATCTTGGAAGACTTGGGGTTCTTCCATTTTAAGTTTTGACCGTGCTCAACCACATTGGCTTTTGCAGTAGCCTAAGAGAATAACATTATCTCTAAACTCTAATTGTCTTCTTCGATGTGAAGTCTAACAACAAGTTCCTCCACATTCATCTTCTTCTGCTTATGCTTCAGGTAGTTCTTGAAGTCCTTCCGACAGGGAGATAACTTCTCAATGATTACTTCCACCTGGAAGGTTTCACTCAACATCATACCTTCTAAGTGAATCTCGTGCAAAACCACTTGAAACTCCTGGACTTGGCTAATCACCATCTTAGAGTCAACCATCTTATAGTTCAAAAATTGACCCACAATGAACTTCTTGGCCTCTGTATTCTCCATCTTGTATTTATTGTCTAAGGACTTCCATAGTTCCTTGGTTGTTCTTTTTGTGTTGTACGCATTATACAATGAGTTGGCAAGACAGTTGAGGATATAGTTTTGACATAAGAACTTGAAACGAGTCTATGCCTCCACTACACTAATGGTCTAGACATCAGTAGCATCCTTATCATGCTTAGAAGGGTCCTCAGTCAAGAACCAAGTTAGATTGAGTGTGATTAAGTAGAAAAGCATCTTTTGCTACCACATCTTAAAGTTCAACCTTGTGAACTTCTCTGACTTTTTTCTTGGTTGATTGAAGCACTTTTAATCAGGGTGGAGGGGACCTTCACACATTAAGCCTATTGCATCTCAACCATTTTTGTGGCTATCTCAACAGAACAGAGTTAGTTTCAAGATTGCTAGACAATTTACGGGAGATATTGGAAAAAATTATTGAATTAAAATTACTAAATTAAATCAGTCTTATCTGTTGAGAGGCATGAGCGAATTATCTTAAGCTATCAGCGGGGCCAGTTCTGCCAAGTGTCGCCCAATCAGGATGAATTCCCTCGAGTGTTGCCTGTTGGAATCCCAAGGTTGTTTTGGTGTGATCAACAAGTTAAGTTATGTCCTGTGTATTTTTAACCTTGTGTCTAAGTGTGCAGGAGCATAGGAGCACAGGTAGTCAAGTGGAAGATGCAGCTAAAGAGAAGGACGGCACGCGGTGCGTCCGAGGGATGAGGCGCTGCGGAAGAGTACACCGCGGACGAGAAGGAAGCGTGCGGTGGTTCTGAGGGACGAGAAGCCGAAGCGGAAGACTGCTCAAGGAGCAAGAGACACAGCTAGCGAGAAGGTCAACATGGGGTGCGACCGAGGGACGAAGACTGCGGATGAGTACGCTGGCGGACAAGAAGGAAGCACGTGGCGATTCCGAGGGACGAGAAGTCGGAGCGGAAGCCTGCTCGAGAAGACCTGAAGTTGGGTTCGGGTGAACCCTATTCCGGATGGCAGAGATCACCCAAGTGAGCAGAAGACTCGGTCTGAGGCAAATGGAGCCGGAGTAGAAGACCCGGGCTGGTAAAAGTCAACGGGGGTTGACTTTTCCCTTCGGGACGCCCGGAACTGTCTAGGGCGCCCGAAATAGTCCAGGGCGCCCAGAGTTGACTTTTTGACCAGATCACATCAAACGCGATCTGAACATTGGGGGATAAAGTTTTATCCCCCCCAGGGTGTCCGAAATCCCTTCGGGGCGTCCCGACCAAGGCTATACATACAGCCTTGGTCCAGAAGTTTTTCAACAATTCAAGCATTTCATTCTTTCTACACTTGTACGCTTTCTCTGTAGTTAAGCTTCTGTTTTTTACGCTTCATCATTGTAAGAGGCTTCTCCGCCTGAAGGAGTTTTTAGTACGATCATCTTCCTTGAATTAACAACCTCTCCGGTTGTAACCAAGTCAAATTCGGTGCCTCGTCTTTTATGATTTACTTTCTGTTTAGCTAATTTATGCAAGTGTTAGTTTAAGAGTTTGAGAAGGGTTTGTTTTTTTTAATTTTCAAGCTATTCAACCCCCCCCCCTTCTAGCCGGCTGCCACGATCCAACACTACCGAGTAAGGAAGTAAGTCACCCAAGAAGTTGAGTGCAGGTGAGTCGAGATGTGTTCTCTTGAGTGGATTCTGAGGGAAAGAAGAATGCTTCTGAGTGGTTCTGAATGCTCCTGAGTGGATATGCTGAATGAAACACTGGGTCAGTAAATGAAGGTGCCAAGTTAAGAAAAGATGTCGAGACCTACTTTCAAGTAATTTTCTTGAAACAAATTCATCTCACTTCCAGTTGTGTTTCGAGGTTCTCTTGGGTTATCTATTTCCTAGGATACAGTGGCAGATCGTGATCGTCACCAAGCACTGGTAGATCACGGCAAATTGAAGACGTACCTAACTACTATCATAGGTGAATATGCCGAGTGGGTGCACAATAGAGAGAAAAAATCAGGGGATGAAGGTGGAAGGATTTGCTTGAGCGTCTGCTTTGAGTTCTCTCTCTCTCTCTCTCTCTCTCTCGCTTTGTTAATGCCCTCCTCCTTATAAAGGATCTTAGCCTTTGGAGCTAGTAAATGGTCAAATAAAAGTCATTCAATGTCATTACTCACCAACCATTGCTACTCATCGGTGTCAACTTGATGGAATTAATCTCAATTAATTCATTCATTTTACATTTGAGTAGCAACAAAAAATGTGGCAAATTATTGATTCATTCGCTTAGGCAAATTTTACCCCGACTAGTCTGACATTCGACGTAGACAAGTCATGCTGTCATACAAGTCAATTTGGTTTAATGCAATCTGGGCCATAGATTTGCACCCCTTGCACACTCATGCGTGAGAGAGAGTCTCTTTCCATGCATTTGTTTACATCATATATGTATGTGTAACAATTTAAACCAATAAACTTGCCATGAGATTTCTAATATAGGATAAAGTCTCATTCACAATGAAATCTTCTTCCTTTTCACCTCTTTCCATTCACATTTCTAATATGCAGAAGATAAAATCGAAGGAAAGATTGGTCGACTGATACTTTTATTGGGAGATTGAACATATTTGATTATTGGATCAAGCGGGATGTCGATCCGACCCTAGACGAAAAGTTTATGATAGGTCGACTGTTCATGTTGATTGGATGATTGAAAAAAGATCCAATCAGCAGATGGAGAGATATGTTGATCTGATCCATAAATAAACCTGGGTGGAAAAATAGCACAAATCTTTATCAGTTGATTGAATCTATTGATCAGTCGACTAAAGAGCATATTAATTCAAACAACATCTTGAATTGAATTAGATTTTGATCAGTCAATTGAACATAGCTATTCAATCGGCTGAAAATCTTATAAAAAAACCTCTAGCCCGAGACTCAAAGATCAATTGTCGATAGAGGGAGAGGGTGAATATGATTCATGCTTGTGAATGTAAAACTAATACTCTCATTATAATCGTAGCAAGGTCACCTACAATGTTATCGACAAAAAGTAAATGATGTCACCATGGGTTGACACAGTTAGTAACTATATGGGTGGTTGCTCAAATTGATCTTGGGATCAATTTCCAATATGTACAAAATACCTCATTGGATGTCTGATCTCTCCCATGCAAAGGGTTGCTGTAATAGGGTAAAATTGTCTCTCGTAATTTATCTGTCTATATCTAATCGGGAGTCGATGATACTAGGCCGTATGGGGTGATTCGTAAATGTTATTACCCTTTGCTCTAACAAAAAGTAAATGAAAGCACAAACATACCATAATGCTATAGGAATTTACATAGTTTGATAGCCCCAGACTCCTATTCCATGGCATATGTACTAGAGATGGAGATTCCTCTTATGAGTTGGTCAAAAGGAGTACAAAAGGTTTTCAATAGAGGTATTAGAGTTTTGTAATAAGGCAAAAAAATAACAATAAGACTTTATTGTAGATCAAGATATTGTTATTGTTTTCACATACCTCCCAACTCTTTCTAAAGCCTTCTCTTTACAACAAATGTTTGGCATGGTCTTGATGTGCTAGTAGCAATCAATTGACTATTTGGTAGCATCAGTTAACTAATCAATAGAGAGCTTTGTTAATTCATTCTATACAATGTTATTGAATTTATCTCTTATACTATCAATCCATTGATCATCGACATCAATCAACTATCTTCCAAACTTTGACCATTTCTTATTGACGACTTCTTCATCTAACCTACATCAGTCACTGCTCAGAGACATCAATTATTCAATAAAGAATACTATTTTGTTAGTTTCTATGTCAACTACCCAACTAACTTAACCATCAGTTGACTAAAAGACTCTTTCAATTGATTGATATATCTATTACAACGTATGTAATGGTCGAGTCCACCTAACTTAAGATTTATCCCTGCTCAAATACATTTTCTCTCAACTCTAAATTCACCTGCAATTATCTTCCCCTATAAAATCATCTCCTATTCAACTTCTCGATACATTAGGCCATTAATTTTCTTCTTGTGTCATCCTTCTCACTTTCCTTATGTAGTCCACCTCCAGTTATCTCCCATCAAATTTCTCATCCCTTGGATATAAGAAATCATGGACTCTCCTATTATGTCATTCTTCATGCTCTACATACATAGTTTGCTTCTCCATTACAACTACACTTGCTCTTCTTCGTAGTCCCTAAAGTGTCTGATATCATCCTTTTATGGTCTACACATAATCCGCTCCCCAATTATAACTACACAGCCATAAGGTAATCATGACCTTGATTGCGCTAATTAGTCACAACATATATCCCTTTTCCATTCATATATATAAGAAAACTTCGAACCTTATTTGAAAAGGAGTAAACTAAAAGAAGGAAAAGGTAGGGATTGACAAGTTTTAACTTTTCTTACCCATAAAAAGGAAGATTTTCTAGAAGGAGAAGGGAACCAAAAATATTTTTTATTCTAATCTTATTCTTATTTTAAAATATTAGGGTGCGTTTGATTTGTACGTTTTTCATTTTTATTTTTTGAAAAATGCGTGTTTATGAAAAATGATGTTTGGTTTGCATTTTCCATGTCTGTTTTCTAAAAAAATAAATAGCATTTTCTAAAAAAATAGATAATGACTAAAAGTCATTTTCTATTTTTTAGAAAACGCGTGTTTCCAGAAAATGAAAATGGAACATGTGTAAACCAAACGCACTCTTAATTTTCAAATTATCCCTATTCCAATTTTATGTTGTTATATTGTCTTTCTACCCGAAGTGTTCCATTCTTTGAGTTTCTATTTTCTTCTCATGACACAAGCTAATCCTTCTCTTCTTGTTCTTGTCAATTATGCCTTCCTCTTCTTGCAACCACCTCATCGTCTTCTTGAAGGTCGGAGCTAGCTCGTATAGTCACGCAAGTAGAGTATATTAATTAAATCAATTAATGATTTATTAATTAAATGGTAATATAAAAAATTAATTTTTATTAAAAAACTAATTTAAATGGTAATATAAAAGAATTAATCTTTTTTTAATTAAAAAGTATCTAATTTGTATTTATCAAATAAATATTAATATTATAAAAAAAATCAAATCCATGTTTAATTTAAGAAGTGAGAGTATTTTTATAATTTTATATATTTATCTTTTATTCTCCTTCATTTCCTCACAAATAGAATAATACATATTATATTAGTGAATTTTTTCTTCATTTTAAATAAAGGTAACATAAATATTTTATTTTATTTTTCTATCATTTGCTCTTCCTCTTCCGTTAATGAATCTTCTCCTTGAGAAGAAAGTAAGTGAGAGTGGAGTAGTTTGCGTTGAAGAATATCTTAAACATGTTCCTTAAGAAGAAAGTAAGTGAGAGTGGAGTAGTTTGCGTTGAAGAATATCTTAAACATGTTCTAAAAAAACATAAGTGTTATTTTCTAACATTTAACGGAGAATTTATCTAATATTTAGGATATCAATGATTAAGAATTGAGGGACACGTTGAAGAACTTATTTTCTAACATTTAACGGGAATTTATCTAATATTTAGGATATCAATGATTAAGAATTGAGGGACACGTTGAAGAAACTTTAAAAATGTAAGTGGAGGTTTACTATTAACAAAAAAAAAAAAAAAATACAATAAAACAAAACAAATTATCCTTAAAATCCAACAATTGTGAATTGGTTAGGGTCAGGCCGGCCCAACCCTAAGAGGGCGGCCCAATTGACGTTGCTCTACTTTATAATTCCCGTGGTTGGGTTCCGCCGTAGCTGATAATTGTTGTATAGAGAGAGGCGTGGGTGGAAGCTTGTCGGCGTCAGGCAACAAAGAGGCGATCGATCCAGGTGATTGATTGTTTGATTGATCCGTCGCCGGCTGATTTGAGGATGGCGTCTGCGTTTGTGAAATGGCTCACTGACCCCCGCCGTAACTGGTTCGCGGCCCAGCACTACAAAGCCCTCTCCAAACGCCTCAAGAGATATGGTGATCTCGTCGTTCCTTCCTCCCCATACGGATCCTGCTCTTGGATTATTCGATTTTTTTTTCATATAATTTATTCTGAAAACAACAAATAAATCTTCTGTTTTAGGGCTGAGATACGAGGATCTGTATGATCCCCTGTACGATATGGACATTAAGGAGGCTCTCAACAGGCTGCCGCGCGAAGTGGTGGACGCCAGGAACCAACGCCTTAAGCGCGCCATGGATCTGTCCATGAAACACGAGTACCTTCCCGAGGATTTACAGGTTTTCGCTTGCTTTCTCTCTTGTTTTGTTTTTGTGGTTCGGAAATCATTCTTGATTTTAAGGAAGTATTGCCTCATTGATTGGTTGGAAGATCTCTCTATGTTGGAGGGCGGAGTCCGGCAACAGACGATTTTTTTTTTTTGTTTTTTTTGCTACAATTTGATATTGGGTTTAGTCAAATGTCCAACAGATTAATCTCTATCAAACTGTTCATTCTTGTCTTGCTTCGCTTAGTAGAATCACAATTTTGGTTGGTTACTAAAAATGTTATCTACTTCTCAGGTTTTAACATATCTAGCCTGGCCTTTCCGCTAGCTAATAGGATGGTTTAGCATCTAAATATCATAAAATAAATCTAAATTATTTATCATGTTATCACAACCTAAAGAATAAATTATATCCTGAAATTATAATAATCAACTCATAAATCTTGCATGTTTTCCTCTATGTTGCTTTTGTGTGGTATTGATTTGTATTTTATTTATATTATTGGGATGCCATTCCCTATTTAACTATGAATGAAAAGTTAACAGAAAAAATTGTAATAGAGAATCAATAATACTAGAGGTTTGCTATGATGTCCAACAGTATAAGATCTAATTGTAAAAGGTGGATAAATTTGTTAAAATGTTGAAGTTATATGATGTTCATAACTAATCCTTATCTTGCAATCATTTGGCTGATTTATTGGCTTGGTCATCCACATTTACCATGAAAGGCCATCCTTTTATTTTCTTTAGAGTTTCTTGCAAATATGTGATTTACTATTGTTATTATTTTTTTGTGCTAACAAAACATTTGATTGTTTGAATTTCCAATCCATCACATTCTATAGCACTTTAATGTTTCAACTCTCCTTACTAGTTTGTGGAGTTGTACACAGTATGAACAATCTTTTGTAATAGCAGTAACAGAAGCTCAATGTAATAATTATCAGTTATGACTTAATATGAATGATTCTAAGATATTTTGGATAAATGTTTCTATTTTCATGTCATGTGAGAGGATATCCTTTACTTCTGGTATGCTTGTACAGTATAATATTTATTACCATTTTTTTTTTTTGCAGTAATTGCCCTGAGTAAGTGAAGTTTTTATTTATTTATTTATTTAACTTTCCTCCTCGCTATAAAGTAACTGAAATTTTGCACTTTCACCCGTATCCTATAGAATTGGCAAATGTCCTTTGTTACACTTTAGATGTAGTAAAACATTTCATCTTTCCCCCCTATAGTTTAACACAACTTTAACATCTTCACCTTACAGGCATTGCAGACACCATTTAGAAGCTATCTCAGAGATATGCTTGCTCTTGTAAGTGTTTCTTTTAACATACATTGGATGCACTTTGTTCTAAATCTGTAAATGTAGTTTTGTATCTCTGTCAATCGTGAGAGAATTCCATTACTGCATTATGATCTTCTCTAGATTGAATGTGAAATGTTAATAATCAATATCATCTTTGGTAAAATAATCTTGGAAATTTTATCTTTTTCTAAAGTTAATGTATTTTGTCTATTCATTGAGTTGACACATTGTTTTAAATGCTTTGTCTCAATTTAATAATAACAATGCATACTTTTGCAGACATTGTGAAGATAAATTCATTAATGTTGATTGAAACATTATGTGATAAGTCTTGTAAAAATGTAGCTTTTATTGATACATCCATAAGGTTGATCTCTTATACTTGACTCTTTATATGCCCCTCCCCTAAGGCTGTAAATGAACCGAACTTTCATGAACAAGTTTAGTGTTTGGCTTGATAAGAGCTTGTTTATGTTCGAATATCAGACTATTTTAGTTTGAATTTCTGTATTTATTTTAAAAATTAGATATACTCGAGCTCATATTCCAATTGGATTCCCAATGCTTCATCTTTGGGTGATGACATTGAACGTTTATTCCCTGCATTGTTATATTAACCTCTCAGACTATGAACATAAATTTCAATGCCAATAATACCCTCATATTCCTCCATAAAATCAAATGTCAACTATAGTTTATTTGGCGATGTCTATGTTCACACAACCCAATCTTGATTTTGCATTTAATACCGAAGTAATTTTATTTTATTACATGACTTATGCACTATTACTATTTGGATGGATATTGATTTTTCATTATATGCTAGGGGTGTTGGTATTATGCTTATATATTAGATGGATGTGTATTCCATTACCTAGAAGAAATACTAAATTTTATTATTCCATTACCACGTGGATGATGCTGAGCTGATTTATGTTTATCTATTATATTACACAACATTTAACACTTTCGTAGTGACATTATGAATTAAATTTAATGGTATATTCTCATTGAAATGAGTTTGAATTCAGTGTTTTGATTGTAACCCAAAAATAGGAATATTATTTGGGGGCCATTTGAAATTAGGTTAATTGTTTAACTGTTTGTGTATCTAAATGTTGAGTTATGACTCGAACATAACAGTTGAAGATGAGAGTTGCAAAGATGGTGTTAAGGTTAATTTGCTAGCATACAAGGATGAACAAGATACAAAATGAGAGCATTAGAGACAAAGTCAAAATTATACTTATTGAGTGAAAACTTTGATAAACACGTTTAAGATGGTACCAACATATACTTAGATGACTAATAAATGTTCCAGTACAATGTGAAACTATAACAAATATACAGATTCAACAAGAAAGAGGAAGATCAAAGAAGACTTGGTTAACAATGAAAAATATCGTAAAATTTATTTAAATATTAATGATGATATAGTAGAGGATAAAACTCAATGGTGTATGAAGATCCCTATAGTTGACCCCACTTAGTGGGATTAGACTTGATTGTTGATGGCGTAATAGTAGTAAACATAATAAGACAATTGTTAAGATAGGAGATTATCATTAAGTTCTGTTTATTTGGGAGGATAGAAATAAAAATCGTGGAAAGATTTTCCACGGTGGAAACTTTCCCCTCTTTACTTCACAAAAAAGGATGAATTATTTTTCTTTCTTTCATTTACCAGATGAGCAGACGAAATTACAAATCCGTTTGTGGATCAATTTTTGATATATTTTTATCTGCCAAATTGGGTAGAAAGTAATTCCCTCCCAACTCTCTCCAACCTAACTTGCAAGAGTATCTAGCATCGCACGACAACGAACGACGATGCATCACAACTGCGGTTAGCGGCTCCATGTGCGTGAGGCAGTGACCTCGCACGATTGAGGCCTCGCGAGCATGAGGTCGGCTTGCGCAGCCACGGATGCGGCCTGAGGGTCGGCGTGCACGAGGGGTTCGTCCGTGATTTTCTTCTTCCCTCCTTTGTTTTTGTTTTTCTCTTTCCTTTTTTCTTTCCCACGTCCCATGGATTCTTTTCTTTTCTCTTTCCTTTCTTGTACCATTCATTATGAAATTTTTTCCACGTTAAGTCCTTTCTTTCCCCTTCCATCTTTCAAAGTAAATAGAGGGTGAAGTTTTAAGTATCTAGGATCCTTTTTTAAAAAGGTTGGAGGAGTTGATAGAGATGTGATTACAAAGGATATATGCAGAATGGTTGAAATAGAGGAAGGCGTCACGTGTTTTTTTGTGATCGTAAGGTGCCTTTAAAGCTTAAAGGGAAGTTTAGAAAATGGCAGTTCGATTTGCTATATTATATGAAGTTGAATGTCGAGCTATGAAATGAGCGCATGAGCAGAAAATGAGAGTCGTAAAGATGAGGATGTTAAGGGGATGTGCAAATATACGAGGATGAACGGATAAGAAATGAGAATATTAGAGAAAAAGTCGAGATTGCACCTTAGTGAGGGAAATTTTCGGGAGATGTGTTTAAAATGATATGAACATGTATTTAGGCAACCAATAAATGCCCTAGTTAGGCAATATGAGATCATAACAAATACGCATATTAATCGAGAAAGAGTAGACTAAAAAGACTTGGTTAGAAACAATAAAATAAGATAAAATTTATTTAAATATAGATGAGGATATAGTAGGGGATCAAGTCCAATGACATAGGAGGATTCATACAATTGACCCCACTTAGTGAGATAAAAGTTTGGTGGTGGTTGTTGTAGTTGACTTCATACTCTTAGATGGAATTATCTTTTTCTTTTTTTGAAAATTAGATCATCTTCAACTTCAGTTAGATCAATTTTAATTGTTAGACCCATCTGATCAAACATAATTTTATTTAATTTTGCTTGGATATGTCTTGCCTGAATTTTTAACCCTGGGGAATTATGTAAATAACTTATTTTCCTTTATATATTTGTAGTCATTAAAATTATCTAGGAAAATCTTTTCTTGCTGTCAATTGTATCATAACATCAATAAGCCACTAAAGTTTTAGGTATAAAAGTTTCTCTTTGCTGTGAAAGGTATCTTTATTTGAGCCAAAATCACTAATGGGGACAGCAATTTAGGACTCCAATCTTGGTTTAAAATATGAGAACTAGATTTTTAGTCCCACGTTGGAATGGTTCCAGCACTGACTTGTGTCTACACATGGTACAGGTGTGCATAATTTAACTGTGTTGGCTTGAAACAAATGGACACGTAGGAGAGGTATAAGAAGAGGGGAAGAGGAAATAGAAGAATAGTAGGGAGAAATAGAAACATACTATTGTCAATACAATAAGAAGTGTTACTTAAGGAAATAGTTTATAGGAATGCATCAAACAGTCATGTATAATAACAAAAAATTAAACAATTGCAACACATGCAATATTTTTAGTATAACTAACAAATTAAGCATTTGAGGTATGGATTTATAAGGGGTTGAGTGATCTGTATGTTTTTATAGAAGTAGTGAGTACATGTATAGTGATAATGGTGAGAAGTCGATATTCAATTTTAATTCTGGCTAGCATGATAGGTGTGTATATGTAATAACAATAGTAGTTGTAAACATTATAACATGAGCATAATGTTGATTTTAAAAAGTTAAGCATGTATTAGTGTAACTCGAACAAGCAATATGCATATGAACTAGTTGTAAACACTGTAACATGAACATAATGTTGATTTTAAAAAATCTAAGCATGTGTTAGTGTTACTCAAACAAGCAATATGCATATGAACAAAGGATATAACATAAGAATAAAAAATTATAAAAATTACGCAAGCAGGTAAGAGTATTTAAGGATAAAGGTTCTTCCTCCAAGGTTCTCTATCGAGGTCAACTAGAATATTCTATGTTAATAGGCCTATGCTTTAAGGGTCAACTTCAATAACTTTGGAAGTTGATGTTGATTGGTTATAAGAGGACAAAATGTCTTAATAGACATTAAATAGCTATAAATATCAAGGAACCAAACCTTATATTCTATTCATGATTCAAAATCTTGACCCATATCGGAGTTTCAGTTATGACAGAAACGATACAATTTTAGTGTCGTACTATGTTGCATGGATATGGGTACAGGTATCGTATTAGACACAACACGAATACAACGATACAAAATTTTTTGAATATATATATATATATATATATATATATATAAATTTAGTATTAAAAAATAAAAATCCTAGCATAGAAAACCATATTGCATCAATCATAATATCCATTACAAATAAAAAGTATACATAACAAAATATAAAACACCAAATCCATCTTAAACAAGGTAAAAAAACTCAAACATCTATATCGGTCTTATCACCAACATCGTCTTTGTTCGTAATTAATCTATTTATTAATTAGTCCTCAGAAATTATTATTTTTCAATTTAACCCTTGCAACTTTTAATTTTTTTGCAATTGAACCCAAACGTATCCGGAAATGTGTCTTAGCCATATCCTAGCCGTATCTTATTGGTCAAATTTTAAAAAAAGTCAATGACACATATTTGCATGTCGTGTCCGTATCTGACACTTCTAAATTTTTTTTTTGAGTATCCATGCTACACAGGTATCTTATTGTGTCGTGCTGATATGGTTTCAATATTTTTTAAAAATAAAATATATTAATTAAAAAATATGAATATTAAAAAAATTTAAAATGCAAAAAAAATAAAATAGTTTGTTTAAAAAATATGGGATCGTGGCGCCTCCATATGGTAAGTAAATAAAGAAATAAATAAAAATTTATTATATATTTTGAAATTAATATATATATATATATATATATATATATATAAGAGTTTGATTAAGTCGGTTCCTATTTATAGTTAGGAGTTAATTGTAATTATTAACCTAAGGTTTATTTATTAACCTAAGTTTTAATAATTTAATTGGTGCATCCTTCTTGTGCCCGCAAGCGTACCTGTTGCGAATTGTGGAGGTCGCCGTGGCCTCTTGTGGCAGCGGCAGCTTAACCTAGCGGCATCCTCGCCGTGACCTGCGGAGTTTGTCATGGGATCGTTGTGGCCTCCGCGATCCCATGAGTTTGTCGTGGGATCGGGGCCTTCGCGACCCCATGGAGTTCACTGTGGGATCACGGCGCCTCCACAACCCCGTGGTAGCCCACAGTGCGGGTGTAGGGTTAAGTTTTGCCCGTTTGTCCGGATCGGCACATCATGATACGAAATTTTAAACCATGATATTGTCCTTTTTTAGATACTAGCTATTGGGGGTAAACCTTGAAACTTCACTTTTATATTTGACTAGTGTAACCATATGTGTTTCTTAGCTAATTACCATAAATCATGAACCCTATTGATCCAAAGGGAGTCCTTACATTGATTTGTTTTAAAGCATATGAAGACCTTTTTCGGACGTTAGAGATGAAGGGAAACAATCCCAAGACATTGTTGTTAGATTTAGCAAGTGTGTAAAAGTCTTATTTAACCCCTAAAATGATTTTGTTTTAACTACACACCATATACAATCATATACTAATGAAGTATCGTCTTTAATTCCCTTTAAAAGTTTGAATCGATGATAATCTAATCAATTTAGTTGTTTAGCAATTTAACAAAGCTTAAAACAATTCACTTTCCAAGACACCTCAGCCAAACCTTTAACTTAATGAAGAAAAAAATCACATTAGAGATTAGCTTCCTACCTCTCAGTCTCTCACGAAGCTTGCAATTAGAAAATCAACTAGGTGTCTAAGAATTTCTGCTGTGACACTGCTATTTGCCTTGAACCCTTTAGAAACAATACCCACTGTGTGGTGTTGAGAAGAAGATAGAGAATGGCAAGGATCACACACACTCAAGGGGGGGGAAGAGGGGGAAAGAAAAGAGAGGAGTGGTTTTCTTTGGGTTATTAGAGGATCGGTTCCTCAACATCAAGGGTATCATTTGGTTGCCTAATAGTTTGAGATAATAAGTTGGTGCTAGAGTGGTTTCCTCTCTTGTGTCTATATGAAAAGAGAGGAAATAAATTTATCTTTGTCTACAGCTTTATCTATTCCATTGCTTTTTGTTGAATCTAGCACTAAATCCTTCACCATTGATGATTTGTAGTAGACAATCATAGTAGGCTGTTGCTTACCAAGTAGCACTCCTAGTTCTTTGTTTGGATCTTTTTATTTCTCCCTGGAAAAGTACTTGCAATCATGTTATTTCTCATTTGTCGCTTCCTATCTTATATTCGCTTATGTATTTTTCTTCCATTAGGCACTCTCGCATTTAGGTAGAGGTAGGAAATTTTCAAAGTGATACAATTCTTACATTCTAATGCTATTCTAGATTAGTACTTCTTCCTCTTGACAGGTTGAAAATAAGGTGCAAATGAAAATTCACAATATAGATATGGTTTCACCTATTGATATTATAGAATGATTGAAGCCTCAACTATTAGCTAAGTGATCACTATGTTGATGGATAGGTATACTGGCCCACTCAAGGTACGATGATCTTTATTAAATGATATGGTACGGCACAATATTTTATTAAGTGATACAATAAGGCACAAAAGATTGGTCGAGAAACAAAATTATCTCAGTTAGAAGATCGGACACATCATTCACAGTGAAAGTGATATGTTTGTTTCTTAAAGCTTCATGTCGTGTTTATTGCTTATTTAGGAGTAGCTTTAAGAATTTTAAGTTATCTAAAATTCTTGGCTGAGAATAATTTTTGTATCAAGATTACGGTGACATTTAATTTGTGGGGTAGACTGACGTTGATTGGCTATGTATATTTTGGTTCTGTCTAAGAGCAAGAAACCCTTATATATACTCAGGTTGAGATTTGACTGCAGATGTGGAATATAATGATGTTATGATCCTAAATGCATGAAGAACTTATTTGGGTTAAACAACTGAATCAAATTGGGAAGTTATACTTTGACAATCAAGTTGCCATGGACATAACCTCTTATCCAGTCCCTTTGTTTATGAGAGGATAATACATAGTGATTGATTGACACTTAGCTATACAAAGTAATCCATAAAATAGTGAGATGATTTGCTAACCAAATTCTTATATAATTCTAATATTGAGTATATTTGACAGAATTGAGTTTCCATAATATTTTTATTTTTTAGTTTGAGGGGAATACTAGAGACTAAATTGTAAATATCACATAAGGCAAAGGTCTAACAAGTCCAAGAAATAAGAGCATTAGAGAGAAAGTCGGAGTTGCATCTATTGAGGGAAAATTCCGAGAGACACGTTTAAGATGATACGGACATGTACTTAAACGATCAATAAATGCTCCAGTTAGACGATGTGAAACTATAACAAACATGCATATCAAATGAGAAAGAAGAAAACAAAAAAGATTTGGTTATCAACAATAAAATAAGATAAAATTTATTTAAGTATAGATGATGATACAGTAAGAGATAGAGTTCAATAGCGTAAAAGGATCCATATAGTCAACCCCACCTAGTGGGATAAGGTTTGGTTGTTATTATTGTTGTTGTTGAATAATAAACATATAGGGGATTATCAGAACCAAGGTTTAAAATTTCGACCTGTGCCGAGGTTTCGGTCCAAGACCGGAACGATACGGTTTCGGTATCGTATCGTGTTGTGCCGATACGGTTTCGTAATTTTATTTAAACATTAAATCAGTAAAAAATATATAAAATAATTTAAATATATATATAAGAATATATATTTGATTTAATAGAATTTTTATAAAAAATTTTAATTTTTTTTTAGAATTTTAAAGAATTTTTAGAATTTTTAAAAAATTTAAAATAGTAAAAATAATTTCAGAATATTATTTAAGAAAATTGATTATTTTTTAAAAATTTTAAATATTTTTTTTATATTTTATTGGGATAATTTAATTAGGGTTTATGAAAACCTTTTTAAAATATCACGATTAAATAGGAATTGTTTAATTTTTTAAATTGTAATTTTGCACAGTATCCCTACCCGCGACCACGACCCAGCGCCCGCGCCCGCGACGCCTCCGATGGCGTCGGAGGCGTCCGGCGGCACCGGAGGAGTCCGGCGACGATTCTGGCGACGCCAGAAGCGTCAGTGACGTTTTCGGCGTTGCCAGAAACGTAGCGTCGCGACGCCTCCGACGCCTGCAACGCGCTTCAAGCGCCGCGAACCTTCCGACGACGCCGGAAGCTTCTGACGACGCCGGAAGCTTCTGACGACGTTGTTCCTCCTGGTGCGACGATTTCTGGTGCGCGCGCGACTCCTCCTAGCGCGTGACGCACGACGCGACGAAATCGTCGCTCGTCCGGTGCCGGTTTCGGTGCGCGGGCGGAATAGTAAGTTTCGCCCGTTCCGCCCGGCACGAAACGGAATTTTTTTCTATGATCAGAACTGTTAAAAATGTTCTTATCATCTTAACTTTCTTTTTCATTTGTTATATTGGTAGTAATGCCTAATTGCTAAGAATAGTAGTGAATTTTTTTATATATATTTTTTTCTAGTACGTTCCGGGATGTTATTTTTAACAATCCAACAATCGTATCATTAGGCAATGAGGGATCCCAGCGTATCAGATCCTAGTATTTCGATATAAAATTCAATAGCAATAGCATAGCATCGTATCTAAACAATTTGAAGTTATATTCCTCGAATTTTTCTTTTCATTTAATCCTTAGAGTGTCAGATTAACTTAGATATATATATATATATGTATGTATATAAAGTTTATTGCCATATGAGGTCTTGTGGTCGAAACTCGGCATGACCGAGCATAACCTCCCCCATGTCTTGGCCATTTGTACTAATGGTTAGTAGTCACTCGTGATTTACCTCCTCCGTGTTGGCCTAGGGACGGGTTGACGGGGGCGTTGGGGGCGAGCGAATCGCCTTTTGCCACATGCATATGAAGTTTATCACATGGAAAGCTACTTAACTAATTTTGTTGAAAAGGTAAAATGCATTTTCTTCTTACAATTTCTATAAAAACCTATGAATAAATAAGCGCCTCTTATTTTATTCTACAAGTTGGGTTTTAGTTGGGTTTTCTCTGTTATCTATGGACAGAAGAATTTCATCAACAAATATTTAGAGATGATTTTTTTTAATCCCTTTTTAGCCACTAGCCACTAGAGATGATTCCCTTCTGCTTCAATATTTTTGGTTAAATTTTCCTGTTGAATTAGGCAGATTCATAAGATTGAGTGTTATCACTAATTATATATATTGTAAACTATGTATCCTGATCTCACAAGAGCATTTACAAAATTCTCCACTGTTTTGATGAAATGTTTTGCGATAAATGGTAGTTATTTTCTGCCCCTTATTTATTCGCGTTCTGCATCGTTGGGTTTGGCGACGACATGCGATGTGATGCTAATCTGAATTATGGCGCTTGGATTCTGAAACAATTTTTGGCAGGTTAAAAAGGAGAGTGCAGAGCGTGAGGCGTTGGGAGCGCTTCCCCTCTATCAGCGCACAATTACATGAAGCACCCTTCTCTTCCCGTAGCTACTGTGCACTCAACTGCAGTGAAATAAAATTGCATGAACTCTTTTTCTATCAAGTTTGCTACTTGATTATTTTTACTTTTCACCCATTTTTAAATCGTGCTATGAATCAACGGTCATAACTGAACCCTTGAAATGTTCTACATAATATGAATGTCAAAGACTATTTCGTTATTAGTGTGCCATAGAAATATATCTTGAATTCTTTAGTTTTTAGATTATATCTTGAAGATCTCACAAACATCCTTTAGAAAAAAAATATGAAAATTTTATTGGCTTTGATTAACCATTCATTCAAAGCTTGCAGTTGATTAAATGATAAGTAGGAAAGAGCAAACTGTTCACATATATATTATATATACTTGAGAATTAAAATTGACTCAAGTTGATTGTATGCGCGAATTAAAATTGTTAGATCAAAATGTGCTATTGATGTTTTAATTGCTTTGATTGTATTATTATGTCAGTTCCAATTGCATGGGGCGGTCTTGTGCAGAGATGTTAGTAACAAGCTGACTATGATTATTGAGAGAGTGATTTATATATATATTTTTTAATTGGATCATATATTTTGTTTATGTTGATTAATTTTGGGGTTGATTGGTTCTGTTCTATCAAAGTTTTTTATGTTATTAGAAGCATGGATAATTTATCTGTCCAGCATTTTATCTGTCCAGCTATCCTTGAATAAAAAGTCCTTTCATAGTTCTATATACACACGCTCATGGTAGTAAGGTGAGCGGTAATGGAAAAAAAATGCTGATTTTTTAATTTTTGGTTGTGCAAATAAAATTTTATTTAGGAGTTGGATTATAATATCAAGTATAAAAAAATTTAATTAAAAAATATAGAAATGTACAGGATATGATTTTCTTAGTTCGATAATATTGAGCGGAGAAATTTATATAAATATCTTGGCCGACAATATTAGAAAATATATCTTTCTTGGTCTTTTGGCTAAGATGAAGTATAACATTTGTTTTTATCATAAAAAATTAATTAATTTTTTATGAGGGAGAGTTCGTTATAATAGCTTGTTGCTTGGATTTTCGAATGTTGCCCATTCGGTGCACTACTGTATGGGTCTAGCTCATCCTTACCAAGTCCAATTTATAGGCCCGAGATACTAATTTACGCGTATTCATGTATTATATTACACATGTAACGCATGTCTGTAATGACTAGTATATATATATGTCATTTTTTTTTTAAAAAAAAAATAGCCTTAAGTTCTAAGCTCTAAGAATAAAAAAATACTAAGTACTCACCGAGTGTTGTGTGCAACCTATCGAATATATATATATACATACAAATTTTCTCATGAGCAGACAGGGTGTCTACATAGCTATCTAGCTACGGATGCACGCGAACTGTACCACGAATGATCTTATGGGCAGTTTTATATATATATATATATATATATATATATATATATATATATATATATATATATATATATATATATATATATATATATATATATATATATATATATATATATATATATATATATATATCGCCTATGCGTGATGTGCATGGGCGACTGAGTGCATAGGGAGCTCAGAAGTTCTAGGCCCATATTCATTGATTTTAAGGTGTCTGAATTAAATCCAAGTGTCTCAATTCATTTTTAATCAATATTTCCTTAAAGATGAACACTATACCCCGTAAGCATAAAATTTTTTAATCTTGAACACTATAATCCAAGAGGGAATCTTGAATCCTAAAAAGAAAATCTTATTAGCTTAAACTCATTATAACTTAACTCATAAATTCTAAAATCTTAAATCCTAAATAAATATAATATATCTCATGAGCTTTTAAATTTTTAATCTACAACACTATAACACAAGAGAGAAGCCTGAACCCTAGATGGAAAATCTTATTAGTTCAAACTCATTATAACTCAATTTCTAAATCTTAAAATTATGTTCTAAAAAAAATTAAAAAAAACTTTCTAATTGAATCCAGGGCGCTTGGATTAATTCAGGCGCCCTAGGTCCGCAATGACATGCGACGTGTTGATCCACACCATAACATTCACGTGTGTATATATATATATATATATATATATATATATATATAATTTTCGCATAGTATTTCAAAATTTAAGGTTTCCACGTTGGTAGAATTTGTTAGGTGTTTTAACATTCAATTGGTGTACGGTGGAATTGGTTAGGTGTTATAATACTCAATTGGTGTCAAAACCAATATGAGTGGGTGTTATAACACCCATATGATATCATGTTCAAACAAATCTTTTATAATTTTTTTTTTTATTCTGGTCCATACATGCATGCACTGGAGAGAGAAACTTATCGTGTGCTTTGCACGCTTGATGGGAGAGCGTGGGGGTGGGCAAAGGGCTAGCCCACCCCACATGTGTTCAAAACACGAGATGGAAGGGCCACATGAATGTCCTCCCATGTTTTTTTTGTTAAAAAAAAAATTAAAATTAAAAATCAACGGAACAAAATTGAATTGATGAAATTTTATTGTCAAAATATTTTTAATAAGGTTAAAATAAAAAAATTAAAACAGTTAGTTAAACTAACCTATTTTAATATAAAATTATATTGTTATCTATAAATATATTTAGTTACAATATAATAATATTTTTGAATTAGTATTTTATAATTTCTTTTTATTTAATTTATATGGTATTTTTTAATTTTATGCAAGTATGATTTTTTTTATACGTTGTACATATCAAATTTATAATAATATTTTAATTTTAAATAAATGATACTCAAAATTAAAAAAATATTTTACAAAATAAATATATTTAAAATTATTATTATTATTTATTTAAAATAATAATAATTTAAATTGGATAAATAAAATTAAAATTGTATTTATTAGATAGTGGGATCCACAAATAATAAGTGTTAATATTAAAATAAATATGAGAGATGAAAATGTTAATATAATGTATATATATGACATGTAAACTCCATATTTTTTTGACGAGATGTGTAAAAAACAAAATAAACCGATATTAGTGATTTTTTTTAAGAAGAACTTTTTGATGTAAATAATAGAAGTGGTTAAAATATTTTTTTTCAAACAAATCAAATCAATTAAATTTTAAAAAATAAAATAAACCGAACAAATAAAATATCGATTAATTTAATAAAAAATCAAACTAACATAATTAACTATTTTTTAAAAAAAATCAGTTTTTTTCAAATCAAATCAACTTTTTAAAATAAAATTTAATTTCAATTTTTAAAAATAAGATTAAAATTTCAAATTGAACTAAAATTTAATTAATTCAATTATTCGGCTTAATCAAATAAAAATTTTAAAATTAAAATCAAACCAAATTTTTAAATAAATCGAATTAAATTTTAAAATTTGATGAATTTATTCAATTTAATTAAATTTGTACTCGCCCCTAACAAAGGGAAAGGTGTATTAAAAGTGAGATTTTTAAGAGTACATATTTTTTTTATTGATCAATTTAATTATTGCTTTTATTTCTTTGTAATGCTGTAAACTTGCAATATTGTAATTAATAAATTCTAGAAATTTTGACGACGAAAAGCAACTAGAATGGATTGGATTAAATATTAAAATGCGCAGCTTGAACATTAACAAACCATACTTTAAACTTTAACAAACTAAACAAAAATCTTTCTAATGACTCGCTTTTATAGAGCTCCTAGATACGAATAATTGATGCTTTGGTCCCATCAGATTCACGGTTGTAGTGAAGCTCCACAAAAGTACCACCTCCAATACCTTTGGCTAATCTTCCAGGGTTTATGCACAAGCATTCCACTTCTCCATCGCTTCCCTTGTGCGAAAACTGCACATCAAATAACATGAATCCTTATATTATTAAATTAACAAATTAGCATCCCAAATAATTACAAATATTAGAGAGATTACTTTCCTGTATGAATGCATTGTTTGCACTCAAGGAGAAGTAAGCACTTTGATAGCATTTTAAAAATGAAGCTGATTTCAGAATTATCAATTCCAACATTTAGTTCATATACTAATACCATTCAATTCATTGATGGAATAAAATGTTTTACATGTCAACTTTATCAAATTCCAAGTCAAAATTTAAGTTTAGATTTTTCATAGCCTAGTTAGTGTTGGTAAAAATACTTTATACCATAGATGATGTTGAAGTAGCAATATACTTAAAACATTAAACTTGTTGCTTTTTAAGTACATAGTCCACAACTAATATCAGTTTGTTTCATAGAAATTAGATGCAATATTTGTTCTTATTTTGGTTTCTCGATATATTAAATGCTTGTATTATTCTTTTTTTTTTCCTTTCAGGAGGCTGTTATGTTTTACTATAACTAAGATGAACTATTTTATTCTCCAAAACTAATTACAAATTTTACTTACAATTGACTACAAATCTGATTACATACAGGTTCTACTCAGATTTCAGTTAGCTATGAAAATGAGTAACCCTATCCAGGCAACGAGAATTACTATTTTTCACTTTATTCTTTGTCTATTGAGCATATGACCATGCCACACTGAACTATTCGTCACATAAATTGAAGGTATCAAGTTGCAAGTATTGAGATCACCTTCACAAATGGTGCAAGATCCGAGGGAAGGATTAGAACATCTGGATTACGAGGAATCTCCAAAGCCTCAACTGCAAGTGAAAAGTCAACAGGAACCCCCAGAGCGGGTGGATGTAGTGGATAAAAGCTGCAACCAGATATAAATTTGAGAATCCACTGTAACAAGAACATGGTTTTGGTCAAATTAAAAAAAAATGGCATTTCAATTACCTCTGTTGACGTAATATATGAGTTGCCAGACGTGCCATACGGTCTCCTGACACTGTGTCAATGGGAATCCGTGAAATTTCCTCACCACTGAGTTGTTTCAAGATATCAACTGTGCAACAGCCAATGGCAATCTGAAAAAAGGAGCAGAATAAGGAACTAGATCTAAATGTTTTGTACAAATAAATGTTGAACACTGAGACTGAATGACATAGTACTAAAATAGAAAGAGAAAAAGGAACGAGAAGATTTTGACATGAAATAGGTCTAAGATCACTCCTTAAAGAGGTCGCTCACAGGAAAAACATGTTTAACCAGGGACACATCAGGCTAACAATTTATCAGACTCTTAGAAATCAGGAGTTGTTAAACTCAGAAAACATGATAAGGTAAAAAAAATTGGTGCATCACATGCAAAACTAAATCAGAACTGCAAAAAATCAATGAAACTACACAAACAGAAGTTGGCTAATAGGTTAAGACTAAGACTGCAAGGGTGGATATACGAGTATTGAAAGAATATCTTAGTACAAATCCAGGATTATATGATTTGAAAATGCATAACATGAAACAAAATATCTCAATGATGCATAAATACAAAGCTTTCTAAACAATTCTTGTGTTTGGACACTAAAGGAATTATGCATCGATTTGATTGATTGCACTTGGGGTATCATATCAATCAAGTACACCTGAGGAGTCGGAGCCAGCTAATATAGTTTTTAGCAACATCATTCAATAATGATTTCAAAGAACCAAACTTTCATAGCATGAAGGGATGCACAAGATAATGGTAACTAGCAAAATTTAATGGCGCATAAATACAAAATGGAGGATGAAGAAGAAAGGTAAACTGAAGTATAAGCACAACACTAGGAAATTATGGACCAACTAAATAAATGCACAAGCAAAGATCTGATGTTAAGAAGTGAATCTATTTTTTTTTCTAAAACAAATGGTCTTGTTAGGAAGTTCATGAATTTGTATTAAATTATAGAAAAGGTGATTACGCTCACCCCATGCACCCCTTACAACCCGCCCCAAGATTATGTGAAGAGAGGTAAATCATAGGGTCAACTTATAACTAACCGCCATGTGGCTAGAAGGCATGAATTTGTATTAAAGAACATACAAGCAACAATCTAGAGCAAACATTTCAGAAGAAAAATGTCTTAAATACAAAAAGTGGCTCATAAACCATTACACTCGTCCTTGTTCATATGAAACTCCACAAATATTCCAGAGGAACCTTGAATATAATCCATTCACAGAAATGTAAAAAAAAGTTATCAAATAATAACTACCATCTCCAACAGCTTGCTTGTAAGAAAAGATCATTAAAAGAATAACTGTGTACTTTCAAATGCAAGGAAAATCCATTTTACTCGGCCAGTAAACAATATCTAATGGCAACTTTAGTACCTCATTTGCACTAAAGAAACCAGGATTTGGAAGACAAGTTATCTGCAAGACATAGCTACAACTTTAGTCCGGAGCAAGAATGTAATGAATACAAAATAAGAGAATTAGATTTCATTAATAGAGAATAAATCACCTAGATCTCAGAGAAAAGTACCTGAGGTTTGATATCATCTGTAAGATGAATATCAAAAGCAGGCTGCAGGCACCATAAAACTCAAGTTACAAACCCATTCAAATCATTAGGTTGAAAATAATCAGCAATGGAAAATTTCTCAGTGCGGCCAAAGTGCATATTGCCAGGATACTAAGGCTATTAGTACGAATGGATGTTAACATCATCACTAGCATCCAGAATCTGATTCATCAATTGGAAAGAGATTCATCGATCCCATCTTTAATGTGTAAAACTCTTCCACTATCAGTTGAAGAAAAAGAAATGAAGAATCAAAAAATTAATAATATTATATACTATCACTAGCCCAACATACAAGCTGCAACCGTACCTCATGCAAGGTCTAACTTGGCTAGACTGCAAATAGGGGTTCCATGACTTCCATCCAAAACCAAAATCTGAATAATTAAACCAAAGAAAAGCAAAACAATGCTCGATCTATTGGTTTATTTGCTTGTCCCAATTTAAAATTGAACAAAAGCAGATGACATACCGAATTGTAAATGTAATATTGTTTGTATGTGATCATGTATGATATATAACAACAATCGGTCTTTATCATGCTTAGTGGGATCAACTATATGAATCCTCCATGCTATTGAGCTCAATCCCCTACTATATCCTTATCTATATTTAATGAATTTTATCATATTTTATTTTTGCTAATTGAAACTTCTTTGGTCTCCCTCTTCCTCGATTAATATGTGTATTTGTCATAGTCTCATATCGCTTAACTAGGACATTTATTGGTTACCTATGTACATGTCTATACCATTTTAAACACGTCTCTCGGAGTTTTTTCTCAATAGGTGCAACTTGAATTTTCTCTCCAATATTTTCATTTCTTATCTTATTCATCTTTGTATATCCACACTCTAATATTCATGTATAATATATATACATATATTTGCCAGGATAATAAGACTTAGTATCTATATATATTTATCGATCTATATATAAAACAAAGAAAATCAAACAAAACCAATTGGTTACCAGTTTGGAATCTTATTGATTTTGGTTTTACTTCAATCTAAAAAATATTCAACTACTAAGTCAGATTTGAAAATTCTCTAATAAACTAATATGCACCTATCCCTAGCTGCAGGTGGGAAGTTGATGTTTCCTAGTTGGACCCCCTTAAGATGGGATTTGTAGCAGCTCAATATTATAAAACACATTAAGCAAGTCAAAGCTAAGGGTGGCATGAGGAACCTGTGGAAAGACAAAGTCATGGTGAGCATCACGTATTGATGGAAGTAGTATCACATGTGCAGCTGAACCCATATACTTGGCATAGTCCTCCAACTGCATCAAAATATGTCAAGAAAGACACACAATAACCATAATTGATAATCAACATTGTGTAACTACATTATAGAGCTATAGACCTTTTGAATAATTTCAACACGAAAAATCTCATCGAACTCTCTATCAACGGTTCCCTTCTTGATCTCCGGATGATCAGAATCAATAAAAGGACCCATCTGCCAAAGTAATGGAAATGTAACTTCTTATAGTTTTATCAAAAACATATTAGCATAACAGCAAAAGATTGAAAGTCTTAGTCAATGATTTAGTCTCACCAGGATAACTAGCTGCGGCTGTCTCCTACTTGCATATGCAAGCAGCTCTGTCAAAGGCTCAAATAAGAGATTGTCAGTCGTAGTAAATGGACCTGCAGCAATAAGCTATAAAAGATTTCAAAACTATCAATTAGCAAAGGTATCTTGATATGAATAACATAAATAATTATCAATGCCATGCATGAACTGGAAGGGGAGCCTTGGCGCAACGGTAAAATTATTGTCATGTGACCAAAAGGTCACGGGTTCAAATCCTGGAAATAACCTCTTGCAAAAAGCAGGATAAGGCTGCGTACAATGGATCCTTGCCGGGACCCCGCATGGCGGGAGCTTCGTGCACCGGGCTGCCCATGCATGAACTGGTATGATTTTAAGGCATTAAATTGCAGAACTACTGTTTATATATTCCTCAGATTTCTGAAACAAAGAACCTTGGATAATTATTTTATGTTTTATTTAGTTGTTACACAATTCCAGATTGCATCACCCACAATATCAAAGATTAACTAATGCTTATGGTCTGCAAGATATTTGCTAGAAGTATCCATGAGCAGGAAGCCGTAACATAGTGTAGGCTGTCATCATCATTGTCAACATGTTGTCTTTGTCCTTGTTGTTTGGGGATGTCAACGAGAATCTTATCCCTCCATTAATTCTATCATATGAAAAGCTATATTAATAATAATTTTTTTTTTAAAAAATATTTTTATTTTGTAACGTGTTGATCAATGTTTCTTTGGCCTCCCTCTATCCTTGACAACATCCACCTAATATATTTAACTCTTCTAGCTGTACAATCTATTGGTCATCTTTGAATATGTTCATATATTATCAACCTATTTTTCTCATTTTTTTTCATATATTGCAGCTTCACATAATTGCTCTCTAATATTAGTATTTTTTTCTATCGATTCCAATAATGTAGACTCTAATATACTGCATTTGCATTTACTAATTGTTTCACTAGGTTATCAAGCACTTTCCCAAGGAGCATAGTCTCTATTATACCTCATGAAACATACAACATTCAATGCAAGCGAGACTAGCAAGTATTATTAAAAGCATCAAATGAATGCAGTATAATGTTGAAATAAAAATAATGTCATTTGTATGAAAGGCTACTAACTGCTTCATCTACTATAAGTGTTACTTGGATGCAGCCACTCAACAGGACTATTGAAGGTTTCAGAATCATGATAGTCATTGGAGTATTGGAGGGAAGAAATTGTCACTGATCTATATATATATCTATATGTGTGTGTGCGTGTGTGTGTGTGATTTGTATGAAAGGCTACTAACTGCTTCATCTACTATAAGTGTTACTTGGATGCAGCCACTCAACAGACTATTGAAGGTTTCAGAATCATGATAGTCATTGGAGTATTGGAGGGAAGAAATTGTCACTGATCTATATATATATATATCTGTGCGTGCGCGTGCGTGCGATTTAGATACAAATGCCAAATAAATTGTATCATGTACTGAGTTATACATTCTGATATCAGGTACTTGGACTGGAAAATAGTTGATATAAACCAGTCTAACATCTAACTTAAACCATGTCTCTGAAGACATAGAATCAGTTCAGAGGCTTCGATTTTTGCTAGCAAAAATATCTGCATTGCAATTTGCTGTTTTTTCTTGGTCAAGATTGTGAGTTGATGCTTTCCATATGGGTAAACGTGTAGTGAAAATATTTGTATTTGTCCCGAGATAAAGCACGGGTGTGAGGCAATTAATGTGATAGTGAGTATAAATTAACTACGTGAAGCTTGTGTTGAGAATACAATAAAAGCCCCACATTGGAATTACTTGGAAAAAATCATGGGTTTAAAAGATAAAAGATATCTCCATTGGTATGAGGTCTTTTGTGTAGAGTCCAAAGATAATCCATGAAGACTTAGGCCCAAAGTGCGTAATATCATACCATTGTGGAGATATGTGAATTCTTTTGGTCCTAACAAGTGGTATCAGAGTCATGGTCCAAACTAGATGTCATGTGAGGTGCCTTGAACGAAGTTAAGGGGAGGCCATTAAGAGTGATCGGATGCTTGCGGAGAGGCCCAGAATAGGTAAAGAGTGACCGTATACTTGAGGGGAGTTCCAAAGCAACTCAAGAGTGACCAGATATTTGAGGGGAGGCCTGGAGTAGGTCAAGCGTGACCCGATACTTGAAGGGAGGCTCAGACCATGAGAATAATGGTAGTCCTTTGTTTGAGGGGAGAATTGTTGAGAATACAATTAAGGTCCCACATTAGAAATATATGAAAAAGATCATGGGTTTAAAAAATGAAAGATACCTTTTGGGTAAAGTCCAAAAACAAATTCATGAGGGCTTAGGCCCAAAGTAGACAATATCATACTATTGTAGAGATATGTGAATTCTTTTGACCCTAACAGCTTGGACAAATACGGTAAGAGAATTACAAAATAAACATTTAAAAGAAATAGTAAACAATTCCTTGATCATGTATTGAAACATTATTCTGTTTTGATCCGCACATGCAAAACATATTGTTCCACTTGTGGACCCAAACTGTTCGGCGCTAATGAAACCTACATCAACCACGCCATCACTCACCAAGCTCACTGCCACCTATCACCTTTCATGCAATGTAGTATATGAGAGATGGAAGTCATAGGACAAATTTCACTTTACTTAAAACAATAAAACCGTAAACCCATTTTTTAACCCATGGACCTATGAACTCATTAAACTTAGACTTAATTTCCTTGTTTTAGGGCTTACATGTCTTATTTTTAGATTTGACAAGGTAAGTCTTCTACTCTTCATTTGGGAATTAGGCAAGTCTTTCATTCAACAAGGTAAGACTCCTTATTCTACCATTGCAGATGTCTTCTGCTCCATTTGATGAGGTAAGTCTTCATTTGATGACACATGAGTCTTCTACTTCAATTCGAAGACATAAGCCTTCTTCTCCTCTTGGTTCTAGCAGTCTTCTACTTCAATTTGAAACATGTAATCCTTCCACTTTTTCTGTTTCATCTAAGTTCCACCCTCCTTCCCCTCCACATCATCCATACCACTATCATCATGTGTGAGGATTTTGTCACAACACCAGTAGTACTTCATTTTGGCCTGCCACAACAAAACTTTTGTAGTTGTGTTCAGCAGGACATTTTAATGTGTCTTGCAAAGGTTTAAGTTTGTAGGGACTTGTTAGGATGTACATGAAACTCATGAAATTTGACTCAACGAGGTTAAATTATGATTGTTAACTGACACAATAAAGTTGTTGATGCGATGGCACCAAGATGTTGGAGATCAATGAAGAATGGTATGAGACATCCAAAAGACCATGAGGAGCTTAGAGTGCTGATTCAACAACTTTGACGAAAGTTGTAATAGGTGAATTAAGTGGGTAATTTAGCGAAGGATGGTACGTGAAATGAGTCAAGGCTCGATGTATTTAAGGGACTGAGGACTTGACAAGAGGTGAACTCTTAGGCAATATAAAGCTACGACGACCTAAAGACAGTGAGATAAGTGAGATTGTGTAAGTTATAATCTCTAGATTCACGCTTTTGAGTTAATTAGGCATAATTAAGAGTCTTTGATTGAGGAACATGGTTTCTTAGTCGTAGTCTACAGTTGAGCTTGATCTTGGAGCTTTATGAAGACTTGCAAGGTGTAAGTTGAGCAAAAATGGAGATTGAGTGAATTAAGGTTTGTTCCAATTGACGAAAATGCTTATTCAACTATTGAATCGACTAAAATCCTACCCTCAAAGATAAGTCTTGCCCTCCATTTGAATTGAGCCAATAGAAATACAATTAGATGGATAGATTGAAGCAGCTAATTGAATTGACTGAATAAGTTCAGTCGATTGAACAAGATTTAAGTCAACAAGAATCTTGTTGAGTCGACTGAATGTGACAACAGTTGGCAAATAAACTAAGCTTGTGATTTTATCTAATTGAGTCAACTGAACTCGACTAGAAACTATTAAAATGAGTAATCTTATCCTTTATTTAAATACTCCCTTACTACTATAGATGGAGCAAGGGATCTCAAATTCACAACTCATACATACAAGTATTTGGTCTTAACCACTCATTCTAAGGCCTATGACACTTATCCACTAACATGACTTTGATTTTCATATTCTGTAAAGAAGATATCTCCACCTTTAATAAAGAAGTTGTTTCTCTAGTATCAATTCCAAATTTGATCCACTGAACAAATCATTAGGTCATAGAGTAGGATCTAGAATCCAAATCACATAATTGTGTTAACAATTATCTTTCTTATATTTGTTTTATTATTATTTCACTGTGTTCACTCTAACTTGAACAAATAACAAGCACAACAGGGAATCCTATTATGTTATTTGGCCTTGCATGAATATACGTAAGAGAAAAATAATCTTTCATTTGCAAGTCAAAGCACATCAACTATCCTTGATAAAGCTAAATGTCAATCATAAGTCTTGTAATAAAATAGTCGTATATATCACACATGTTGCTTATTTTGTGGGATATATACCCTATCATCAATTTTAGAGGAAAATTAGAAAAAGTATTTAGCAAATTAGGATAACTAAAATGTGAAGTAAGCCACCTACAATTTAACATAAATAATATACAACAATATAAAAATTATTTTGATCATTTCCAAAGCAATGCATACACACCAGTGAATCACGCATGTTGCTTATTTTGTGGGATACCCTATCATCAATTTTAGAGGAAAATTAGAAAAAATATTTATCAAATTAGGATAACTAAAATGTGAAGCCACCTACAATCCAACATAAATAATATACAACAACATAGATATTATTTTGATCATTTCCAAAGCAATGCATACACACCAGTGATAGCACTCGTGATTCACTTGAACTAGTCTGGTGATCCAAGTCAATTGCTAGCTTCTTAGCAGGAGGACAATCAACATCAGGGGGATTGGGCACAAAGTCAAACACTTTAGAGGCAATCAAACAATGCCCACTTGGATTGTGTCCATCAACCCCAATCACCTGATTCTTTCAATGTAAGTTGAAAGTTTATCCATAGACATAACCTTTGTCTGTCTGAAATTTACCTGACCAGGAAAAAAGGAAAAGTAGGGCAATTTTTGGAGGTCAAGACGCACACACTGGCCCCCAGAGTGTTTGATACTGCAAAATACACAGAAAGGTATTACTTGATGATATTTGTCACATTCAAAAGAAACTATTAATTCTACCAAGAATGTAAATTTATGGAAGGTTATTTAGTGAAACTAACTCTTCTACCTTCCTTGCAACAGGATAGATTTCTCATTTATGTGGCCTTCTCCATCACAACAAACCATCCCAACTGCCAATATGTTTTTCTTGTAGGCAACAAAACTTTCATAAGACTATCAATGCATAACCAGAAAGAAATATAGTTGATATTCTCATTAGGAATAGAAGCCTTTGAATCCAGGTGAATTCAACAGAAAGTCCTAATTAAAGAAAGGTCCTTTGCCATAGATCAAGAAAATACCTGGGATGCAAAAGTAGCATCAGTGGGTTCTCCATAAAGACCAGAAGCAGTAAAAGCATGTGCATGCTTCATAATCCGGTTGGCTAGATAATTAAACTAAGGCAATAGGACAATAGGACAATAGGTAAAGCAATAGAAATAAGGCTAACATGAAACTTCATGCTAATTATAATGATTACCTGATCTTCTGTCCTGTCATACATGAACCTGCAACCAGATTCTGGCTGCAAGCGATGAACCTGTAAGTTGCATCTCTCAGTTGGTTGAACTCTTCTAATCACATCATTTTCCATGTTTTCAAGCTCTTGACTAGTCAAGCTGTTATCTGAGTTCTGATAATTGAAAAGAAACTGTGAAGTAAATTTGTTAATCCTTTGTCCAAAAGGAGTTATTCGAATGCTTATGTCCTTTGGATCTCTTGATGATGAAAGATTTCTGTTAGTTCTAGGAGTTGTAGCTGAGTCATTCGAATCCATGCCTAGCCTTTCGTACTGATTGCTAGGGTCATCAATTATTCTCATATCAGTATTGTTGTCTTCACCTAGAAGCCTAGACAAATAATCTTCCAGAATCTTAAATTGTAGTATAGCTAAATTAACAATATAAAGAAAAATATGGCCATTAATTAAAGAGCATAAAAAATAAATAAAAAAATTAGACGTCCATTCCTACTCACATCTCAACGTCATCACTAGAGTAAACATGCAAGCGAGGTTCTTCTTTGGTAATCTTTTCCATCATTTCCTTCCGCAGATAGGACAAAAAACCATTCATGTGAGCAGTTTCTACCTTCCAGTCAGTTAGTTGCCTTACAACAAGCACATATGAAAATAATGAAGCCATGTTAGTCTTACTGCTTAAGGAATAGACAATTTTCAAAACTAAGAAACAATTTATTAACATGAAAAACATATATTCTTCACAATATCAGTTTTCACAGCTATATCATCTGTGAAATTATACTGCTAGAGATTTAAAGTATTGCTCTGTGACAGAATTTCAGTCCTACGTTGAAGCGGTACAATCCTTTAATACACTTAATTTCAGTTTTCACAGCACCGTATTGTGCGAACACTTGGAACACACTGAATCATGTTGAGATAAATTTTGATGTTTCAATCCTGTAATACCCTTAATTCCTTTCCTTCTAAAAATAAAACTATAATAAATTTATTTCACTTAATTTTAATTTTGATGATATATAGAAGTCAACGTGCAATTTTGATGTGCGTAGATCTTATGATCATTTATACATGTTTTGATGCACATTCACTTACTTTATTCACGTATATTCTATACATGTTCACCTCTCTTAGCATATATTCAGCATAAATACTCTTTATTCGGAGATCTGCTCTTTGTTTGGTTTTGCGTTAACAGGGACAACTTTCAAAGAAAAATAGCGATTATCGACGCACTGGAACGAGGCAGAGAATACGACCGTGCAACCTTGCATGGTTGTGTGGCTAAACAGAGGAAGAACAGTGCACGGCCGTGCAACTCTTGCACGGCCGTGCGGCCAAACAGAGATGGATCCATGCATGGCCGAGCAAACCTGCACGACCGTGCCCCGAGACGTCTAGGACATTCTCTTGAAAAGAGAGGCACTTCCTCCATAAGAAAGTAGGAAACCGTACCAAATCTTTACCTTTATCCTTATTGTTATCTACTAGACATGTATTCCTGTGATCTACCGAGGCACCCTCGTGACAGGGGTTAACCGTTACAGGATTTCACAGGAATCGTCTCTATTCGATACTTAGGGATATTAACCAATTTAACTTCCTGCAAGAGCATGGACATAGAGGGTAGAAACTAAGCAATCTATGTAATATCTCCTAGTATTATAATGCCGAAATCCTAGAATCCATCTCCCAAAGCTCATTCCCTCCAAGATCAATTCTCTCTCTCTCCTCTCTCTTCGTCTCAACCTTCTTTCCCTCTCTTTAATCACACTCGTTAGTTCGTAAGCGTCAAAGCCAACTTTCGACCGTTTAGATAACTTACTTTGTGACATCTCTAGTGCTTAATCAACAGTCCGTTCGACAATCTTATATATTACTGACGACGAATCCGTGCACTTGCGGAATCGTAACAAGTTTTTGGTAGACTTGTGAATAATTTTTGTTTTTCCATTTTCATAATTTAAAAAAAAAATCTGTATTTTCTTTCTTGTCTTTAAATTTCTACATTTTGTTTCTTGTTTTTCATATAACATTTTATTTTTTATCTTTAATTCTTCATTTTTGTTTTTACTCAAAATTTCTTTTCTTGAATATCGATGAGCACTAACATGTCAAGTAAACCCTTAAGAGATTTCTCGGCACCTATTTCTGCAAGATTTATGTTTCCCATTGTGCAGCCTCATATTGAAGCATAAAATTTCCAACTAGACTCAGAGTTAATTTTCATGATACAAGATCACAAATTTGGAGGAGAAGCATCAGAAAGTCCTTATCTGCACCTTGAGACATTTCTAGAGCTTTGTGATATGGTGAATTGTGAAGGAGTGTCAGCAGATGCAGTTCGATTAATGGTATTTCCTTTTAGTATCAAGGATAAAGCAAGGACTTGGTTATATTCTGTCCATCCTCAAAGCATCACAAGTTGGGAACAATTGAAGAAGCAATTTCTGAATCATTTTTTCCCTCCAAGCAGAACAATTTACATGAGGAATTGCATTACAAATTTTGCTCAGGTATATGGGGAATCATTATTTGAAGCATGGGATAGATTTAAAAATCTTCAAAGACAGTGTCCTCATCATGGTTTGGAAAAATGGCTAACCTTGCATATATTCTATAGAGGAATTTCTTTCTCAAATAAGTGTTTGCTAGATTCTTTGGCTGGAGGTTCTTTCATTGACAAAAGTGTAGACGAAGCATATACATTGATTGATCAAGTAGCATTGAACCTTCATGAATGGTCAAGCAAAAGTTGGATGGAATCTCCCTCAGAAATTCAAGAAGTACAAGCCATATATACAAGAGAGTCTGTCAAACAAAATACAATTCAACCATCCAAGAGTTTTGAAATCCATAAGTCGCAGAATGAGGAGTTCAAACATTTGGGGGCAAAGATTGATAGCATTGATTCAAAATGGTTCAAACAAGATCCCCCTCCTACACAGACAGTGTCTAGTGAACAGTGTAATAATTTTAAGTTGAGAAGTGGCAAGAATCATGAAGAACCACTGAAGAAGGATTTGTTTAGAATTGAGGAGAAGAACAATAGAAGACCTCAAAAACTCAGTTTCATTACTCCAGGAAGTTCCCAAAGGCCACAAGTACCTTTCCCTCAACGATTGATCACACCTACACTAGATAAGTAAGTTGGACCTCCTCCGCAAGCTCAAAAGGAATATGGGAAAAAGGAAGTACCTTTCCAAGACCTTCACTAAAGGTTCCTTTTCCACAAAGGCTAGTGAGGGTCAATGAAAACGAAGACTTTGGCAAATTCTGTGACACTAATATGATTGAGTGTAGATTTCTGGATGTATATGAAGATGAGGATTGTGATGATAATGCAGTGGATAACAAGTTTTCAGATTTACCTTCTGGGTTTACAAGGTGTTATGATGAAATTGAATTTTCAAATGATGAATGTGATGTGGTAGATCAACTTCAAACTGCAAATGAAGTTAGTGATCCTCCTATAGATGATTCTCCCACTGAGGATATTGATGTTGGTTTATTTTTTGATGCTTGTGTTGATGATGACGTTATGAAAGGAAGTGTAGGGAGCTGTGTTGTGGAAGCAGCATCTCAAGAATGACCTCCTTTATCCACACAACCTTCTGAGATTATAAGAGTTGCAAGGATTGAACATGTTGTGAACCAATGTGTAGGGACTTGTGCAATAGAAGCAAAGCCCCAAGAATCACCATTTTTAGAGGCACCACTACTTGAGCTAGAGCTAGAGCCAATACAAGATTCAGAAGTCACATCCACATATTTAGAACTTTCAGGTATCTCTCAGCAAAGCAAGGTTAGTATCTTTTGTGATTTTTTGAAAAATTTCATAGATGTACCAATAGTAGATTTTGTTGGATGTGATTCAATTTATGATACATACTCAGTTCATCTTAATAAGGTTCTAGTTCTATCTAATATAGCATACTTGGGAGAGGTATGTTTTTCTTTTGGGTGTGCAGATTTTCATGGGGCCTATAATTCGAAGCTCGATCTAAACCGTCTTCAACCTCCTAAAAGAATTCCCAAGAAGACGAGGATAGAGAGAGCGATTCTTCACTTTTTGATGAAAGCTCCCTCCATAATAAGAGTCCTTGGTAAGAGGGTGATGAAATATCTTACTCCTCCAAGAGCGAGATTTCGATGAATCTAATGAGGTAGTCGAGCTAATGACCTTAAACAAGCACTTCTTGGAAGGCAACCCAAGTTCAATCTTATTTTCATTCATGTTTTTAGTTCTTTTCTAGTTTCATTTCTTTCCTCATAATAAACATGTATCATCTACTTAATTTTTGTTGTCAATTTTATTTTATAGGACTCAAAGATTAGGAGTGCAATTCCATGATGGAGAAGTTAATGACATGGGCATTTGGCACGCATCATTTGGTAACTTCTCATACTTTTAATCTCCTCCACATTGTTTTTAGTTTTCATTGGGACTATGAAAAGTTTAAATCTGGGGGGATGCATTAGATGCATTTGGATTATTTTAGTTTTTGTTTATTTCTTTTGCATAATAAACTTTTCCTAGTTGCATCATTCATCACATCATGATTGTTTGTTCCTTAATGCAAAATACTAGCACGTTTCATATAGATATTTATGTTGTGTGATTTGGTATGCTAGTATTCCTATTGATCTTTATTTTCCTATCCATAGTAGTATGAAGTGAGCATTGTTATTACTAGAAGAATTTGAATGTTGGCCTAGTTTTAGGATCTCTTCACATTATGCTTGACTTTCATGGTAGATATTTTTGAAAATAGTCATGATTCATAGAACTGGACTAGTACTCTTACTTCTATGGTAACCTCTCAACTACATTTTGGTTATTGGATAAACTCAAATCATGTAAGCTCATTTGGAAAAATCAATCCAAAAAAAAAAAAAGTTTGTTCAAGTTTGATACTTTGCAAACATTAAAAAAAAATAAGGGATAAAAAAACAGTTATCGTGAGTGAAAACTAGTAATTCATCCCTTTGAGACCGAGTTAGGTTACTGGGGAAATGAATGTTATGTTTCTCTTAATACTGAGTATTCCTTTGAGACCTTATAGACGATGCATAGTATTTTTGAGGGGAACGAACCTTACGTGTGGCAGGTAAATGTCTATCGCCGGAAGTATGAGGAACACGGTTAAATGCAAAATTGACTAGGCTTAGAGATTGACACTTGGAAAAGTTACGCCACTTATTACACTGAGCACGGAGAACTTCTACTTAGACCACACTCAAATAATTTTTGTATCATGCTCATCAATGAAACTATATGATAGGTTTATATTGATTCATTAGGGATTATTACATGTCATCTACGCACATAAATCTAGATTACAGGTTTTGCTTGAGGACAAGCAAAGGTTCAAGTCTAGGGTGTGATGTGCGTAGATCTTATGATCATTTATACATATTTTGACGCACATTCATTTACTTTATTCACGTATATTCTATGCATGTCCACCTCTCTTAGCATATATTCAGCATAAATACTATTTTGTTCGGAGATCTGCTCTTTGTTTGGTTTTGTATTGACAGGGACAACTTTCGGAGCAAAAACAACGATTGTCGACGCACCGAAACGAGGCAGAAAACACGACCGTGCAACCTTGCACGACCGTGTGGCCAAACAGAGGAAGAACAGTGCACAGCTGTGCAACTCTTGCACGACCGTGCAACTCTTGCACGGCCGTGCGGCCAAACAGAGATGGGTCCATGCATGGCCGTGCAAACCTGCACGACCGTGCCCCCTATGACCAGCAGTCAAGCAATGCAATGTCGTGCAATCCTGCACGGTCGTGTCCCAGGAGCAAAGCCCTAGATCCACACGGCCATGCCAATTGGTACGGCCGTGCAGCGCGGCCAGAGGCAAAAGAAGGCACGACCGTGCCATATCTGCACGGTCGTGCCGCAACGCCCGTGCCTTAACCTATAAAAGGGTCAAGAACCCTATTCTTGGGGGCATCTTTGATTCGGGACTTCGTCCCTCTCCTTGGGAAAGGGTTCTCCCCTTCAGGGGAAACCCTAGAGCTTCATCCACCGCCATCCCTTGACGTTCCGTCCATCTACAAAGCAAGGAGGCATCCCCAAGACATCGAAAACCTCGACAAGCATCTCTTCTTCCCCTTCTTCTCATATCAAGGGTTGTAAGTATGCTTTACTTCTTGTTTTGGGGTTGTTCTTCCCTCGCAATGGAGTAGATATCCTCTTCTAGGATTAGGAAGTATTTGTAATGTGATGGAGATGTAGAACTATGTAGATTCGCCATATTTCTATTCAATGACTTGTTAATGCCTTGTTCATGATGAATTGTGTGTGACATATTTATATACCTTTGCATGCTTTGTTGATTGATGTGGAGGATTGTTAATCACGCAAAGGGATGCCCTAGAGTGTATTGACCAAGGTACCTTAGTGACAGGGGTAACCCTTTCCGGACGTCTAAGATGTTCTCTTAAAAGGAGAAACAATCCCTTAGGAATTGCTGCTCTCGTAGAAAGAGTACTCTAGATCGTATATCCGAGGGGCCCTAGTGACAAGGCTAACCCGTTCACGGACGTCTAAGACATTCTCTTGAAAGGAGAGGCAATTCCTCCATAAGAAAGTAGGAAACCGTACCAAATCTTTACCTTTATCCTTATTGTTATCTACTAGACATGTATTCCTGTGATCTACCGAGGCACCCTCGTGACAGGATTAACCGTTACAGAATTTCACAGGAATCATCTCTATTCGATACTTAAGGATATTGACCAATTTAACTTCCTGCAAAAGCATGGACATAGAGGGTAGAAACTAAGCAATCTATGTAATAACTCCTAGTATTATAATGAAACCGAAATCCTAGAATCTATCTCCCAAAGCTCATTCCCTCCAAGATCAATTCTCTCTCTCTCCTCTCTCTTCGTCTCAACCTTCTTTCCCTCTCTTTAATCACACTCGTTAGTTCGTAAGCGTCAAAGCCAACTTTCGACCGTCTAGATAACTTACTTTGTGACATCTCTAGTGCTTAATCAACAGTCCCTGTGGTTCGACAATTTTATATATTACTGACGACGAATCCGTGCACTTGCGGAATCGTAACAAGTTTATAGTAAAATTGAACCAGAATACAAGCCGCATATACCATCTCTTATCACTAAAGAAAAGTCTATAATAAGCCCTATGCATTAAACAAATGGTACTTAAATCCACAAACTAAAATTTAAATTTATACAATCATATACATATATATAGTATTTTTTAATGTTAGTCCAAGTGCAATGACTAAACACTATCTTGTGATATTCCTATAAATTTTGCTTCTTTATCAATATAATCAATTAATAACTAACTTAACAATCGGAAATAAAAAATACATAGAAACAAGAAAAACCATTGGTGGCAATCTCAACATATATAAAATAATGTCCAATCATAATAAGAATATCATTTTTTTTCATAAAATATTAAATTAGTAGTGACATCATCGTCAAAATCAAACTAAGAGTTTGTCCCAACTATTTGGGTGAGCTATATGAATCTCACTCCTCAATTGAGCTTTATACAAGGGTATATCATTGGGAATGTCAATCCAACCTTATAGAAAAGTGGGAAAAGACTGATTAATGTTTATAGGTTAGACAAATTTTGATATCTAGGCCTCACACACCCGTCATCATTTTTTCATTTGAGAATGTGACGGACATAATTTTATTATAAATAATAAAATTAGATTAGTAACAAAAAAACATATTACCATAATATCATATTCTGATAATAGGTTATTATCAGATTAATAATAGGATATTATTGTTATAATGTATTAAAATAAATAATAAACTCATTATTAACATAAAGTTATTAAGTAATATTAGATTACTCATATGTAGGAAGGGGTTTTTGAAGCTATTGTTGATCAAGAGAGATACTGAGTTCTCTGTCAATTAGTAATAACCTCTCTTGATCAACATTGAGAAAGAGAGGAATGGATGAGGTGATTGATCTGAGTAGTTGCAAATTTGAATGGTCAGCATGCAATTTTCTTAATAAAATTACACTACTTACAACTTCAAGTTCTTGATTATCGTTTAATGCATTCTATTATATTATAAAGGATTGTTCATTAGGAGAGAATGGTCAATTTAATTCTTTTGCAAAGTTCATTACTAGTTTTGCAGATTTTCACAAAGATGTCCAAGCATAATTTCCGACCATTCCTGAAAATGATTTTCCAAAGATTTAAAATTCCAAGGAATACATATCAAATAAAGACACTCAAACGTTAGTCTGGCACCTTAAGTTGTTATTTCAAAATGCAGCAATAGACTCCTTCCCAAAGTCCACAAACAAAAGGATTCGTTCTATTACATTTCAGTTAATTCATCTCCGAGTCTTAGAATTACTATGGTATTTTATTTCTCATCCTGTTGTCATTTAATCAACTAGCTTAGTCAAATAATTGACAAGAATTTCTTGAACAGAGATAATATCAAATTTTCTGACAGTGGCATAACTGATTATTTGATTGAAGCTAAGGGTCATAACAAAATCATATTAAGTGACAAGAAAAGTTCCAAACAAGCATGAAATGTGTTACTTGCTCTATATGTTACTCAACTCAACCCATTTTAAGGTACAGTTCTTCATTGTGAATCAAGTTTAGTACATTAGAGAAGGTTAAACAATAGTTGTCTGTTGCAGTTGTTAGTAAAGGAAAGCAGAAGAATGTTTAAAAGTCAACCTTCAAACAGAATAAAACCTTCTGTGTCATTACAACTAAACTGTGATCATTGTCAAATTATGAAGTGGCAATCCGCATTCTGAAACAATGACCCTAAATGCATATGCACAATTTAATTCCTTTCATTTAATTTATCTACTTCTAAAAGTAAGAATATGACAATTAGATAGTCAATCAGATAGTTTAATTGAGTTCCCAAACAATGACCCTAAATGCATATGCACGACTTATGAGGTTAGGCCTTCTTAATGTCTAAGTTGCATGTCATTATCGAACTTGAACCTAGTAAAAGAGCCTTTGAACATGATCTATGAAATCGGACAAGGAGTCCAGAGAAAGTCTCACTGATCAGTTTGCAGATGCAGCTAAGCGCATAGCAAAACTATATGGAATAATCTAACCCAAATACTTCACCGTAAGCATGTAGAACAGTAAACGCGTATCATAAAGATTTGACCTAGATGACATAGTGATGGTACTCAGTCAAAAGAAAAAGTTGTTAATCTTGGTTTATTTATTCAATTGAGTGAGCGCCTGGTATGAAAAGAAAACTCTGCACGCACAAAAGAATCATTATTTGGATCGTAAAATGCCAGTAAAATCCTAAAACTAAGAGGCCTACCTGTTGAGATAGTAGATCTCCCAATGCGATACGAGGTCCGAAGCGGTGAGATTATAATTGATACAGTAACTAAGACCTAAACAGAAAAATTAACGGTGAAAGGCACATAAAAAAAACGAGAGTAATAAAGATAGGGATCGAGAGTAGAAAAAATACACTTGTCTAGAATTTGTTCATCGTCATCGAGCTTGAAGCCGCTGCTCTGGAACTCAGCTTTGATCTGCTGGTCCATGGCGAGGACTTAGGGTTTCCTTGCTGAGAGACGGAGAGAACGGGGGCGGAAGGGCGGGCGGGATGTGGAAAATGGCGCGAAGCGAGAGGGTTCGGTTCGCTATAATTCTATAAATAAATAACAAACATAAAGTTTATTGCGAAATTCTATAGAAACATATTAATTAATTGGTTATTGATTTGTTTTTTCATTTCAGTATAATTAATTTTTATAATAGTCCAAAACGTAATAACAAATTTTTTTTTGTTAAATTCATAATTCAATTATAACAAAAGGAGGAATCCGTCGCCTAGCAACGCCACACGATCGATCTCATGATCATTTATGAAAAAATAAATCAAAAAATTATAATTAACTAATATGAAAAAGATTTTTTTTTTCTTAACTTTACTGAGATTCAAATCCTTACCGTCCGCACTAATAATTCATAACATAATTATATATGAATGATATCAATCTCTGGCAGTAAATCGAGTGATATATATATTAATACTTTTATTGTCCATTTTTTAATTTAAATTTTGTAAGTATTATAAAACCTACATATTTTTACAATAAGTATACAAATGATAATAGGAAAATTAGAATAATATTTTTTTAAAAAAATTCTTCAATACTTTAATAACCTTATCATGCATAATGGATAAAGTATTTAGTATCTGTTTAATTGAGGGTTATCCTTATAATACGAAAATTTTATTTAGTTTAGATAATCGATAATTTTCAAGTAATATTTCATGTCCAACATGTCAACAAAAGGGACACGCAATCCGAAATCGAAAAATCTCAGAAAATTAAAGTTTTTCTTAATTCTGGGGTTAACAAAATTTTTGTAACCAAAATACCCTCGAATAAGAAAAAAATGTGATAAAAAAAAATGTAAAGAAAAAAATCAAAAATAAAATATTTTTTTTAAAAAAATAAAAAAATGTAAAGAAACATAAAAAAAAATTTAAAAAATAATAAAAAATGGGGGGAAAATAAAAAAAAACATAAAAAATTTTAAAAATTAAAAATTAAAAAACGTAAAAAATAATAAAAAACATGAAAAAATTTAAAATATATATAAAAAATAAAAAACGTAAAAAATATAAAAATAGGAAAATAGAAAAATGTAAAAAAAAAAAACAATAAAATTTTTTTAAAAAAACATATAAATATAAAGAAAAACATGAAAACAATGTATAGTTTAAATAATAATAATATATATAGTTGGTTTGGTAACTAAAGGTAATATAGTAAAATATTAAATTAGATTATTTATTAAAATCTTCAAACAAATAAGTTTTTATCACATTACCTACGTTGAACCAAATAATATTTGGTTATATTTTATTCTCCATAATTTTGATTATATGATTACTTATTAATTATATAACAAGATTATAAATGATAATTTGAACCAAACATATCTAACTTCATCTAAGTTATATTATATATAATGGAAAGTATATTTGTAACAAAAAATTAAAAAATTATATGCATTTTCAGCCTATAACCGATCCATATCTTTCAATTGGTTAGTAATAAACCACAAAACATTCCAAATAGCTCCTAAACAATATACATACCACATAAATGCTTAAATCAAGTAGGCATTTGTCCCCAGGGCGTAGTACAGATGGGGAGTGCATGATTCTGTGGCTGAAAGGTCCAGGGGTCGATCCCCGGGGTGTCACTGCCTGGGGTTAACGTCTCCGCCATACACTTTCCATCTGTGTACCTACATTTACTTCCCTCCATATCCGTGGGACCGACTCTAGGGGGGCCGCTGATGTGACGGTTCCACATTTAAATCAAGTAGGCATTTTCTTATATTTAACGTTTAATTCTTTACAATATCTTATAAAACATTTCATCCTAAAAGAGCAATGACTAGACAAATCTAATTGTGTTCCTAAAATTAAATTGATTTTTTTTACAAGGGAGAGTCTATTACAGTAATTTGTTGTTGGGTTCTCGAGTAACAAACACTAATTTATTTGTATTCATACATTATATTACACATGCAACATATGCATGATGTCTTGTACAAATTATAATTGGCTACGCTTATCTTATTTCATCACTTTTTTTATAGTTATTTAATTAATAGCGATGAATATGAATAAATCGTTAATAATATTTACTTATGTTAGCGATGAATGTAATTAAATCGTCGCTAAAATATTTTAAAAAAAACAAGCCCCATCGAGGACGATTGTTTTTTTGGCACTGACAATTTTTCTTCTCCTCCGATAATTTTTCCTCTCCTCCGACGATTCCTTGTCCTGCTTTGGTGATTGCTCTTTTTCGAGCGATTCTTCCTAGTGATTGCTCTTTCTCTTGCTCCGATGTTATCTCTTCTTCTTATTCCGACTGCTCATCCGAATCTTTTCTCCTCGACTACAATAGAAGCTCTCCATCTAGTATTTTTAATATTTTTAATCAAAATTTTAGGGTTATTTTGATACTTAGATGGTAATTTTAGGGATATTTTGATACTTAGATGATAGTTTTAGGGTTATTTTGATGTGATTAATTAATTTAAGCTACTTAATTAATTTCATTGAAAGTTATCATCAAACTTATTTATAAGAGTTATTTATTAAATAATATAATTTTTTTTAGATGTTTAACTAGGTTTTATAAATATAGATAATGTTTGTGCAATCGACCTCCAAAATTTTAATGTCTAACAAATATGTTTAATAGAGCTTGATCAAGGGAAGTCCTAGTCACGGCTAGGCAAGGGTGAGAAGTCAATTGAATGACTAGTCCTAACTGCGATTAGGCAAGGGGAGTCCTAGTTGTTGAGGATCTTGCGGCTGGTTAGAAGGGGAGGTTGAATAATCGTACCCCCAATTCAATAGCTTCCTACTATTCGTAAGCGCACAGCGGAATAATACAAAACTAAATACGAATACAAAAGCTAAAGACAAAGAAAGAAATGCAAACCGCTAATACGTAAATGTAACGTGGTTCAGAGATAACTTGCTCCTACTCCACGGCTGCCAGTAAGGTGGATGATCCCTCAATCCGTCAATGAATTAGTCCCCGACAAACTCCAACTATCTTAAGTCGCTCTTTGTGGGTGGAGAAACCTCGTCACAAAACTCACCAAGACCTCTTGGATTACACAAGCACTTGAGAACTCTTGTGACTACTAATTAAGCTTTAACCAAGTATAATTTCGTCAACTTCAACCAGCCATCCCAAGCTCTATTATATAGAGCTTGGGAAATCAGCAAGGCTGATTTTACCGTTACCAGTCGACTGGTCTTTGCACCAGTCGACTGGTGTCAACCCAACGACACTCCAACGACTCTCTACCAGTCGACTAGTCCATGGACCAATCAACTGATCTCAGCCATTTCAGGCACAAAATCTCTCTGTGCTCACCACCAGTCGATTGATCTCAGTACCAATCGACTAGTACAACCCTAAGCCTAGGGTTCCCCTTCCCGAGTACATTTCTCTCGCACTCGGACCCTCATGACTCACTTGACTCTTCTTTGAAGCTTTGACCTCTTGCCTCCAAGTCTATTTCCTTTGGCTCTCATCCCTCAGATGCATTCAAGTCCGCGGCTCGCCCCCAATGTCATCCTTCGCGTATGCCTCAAAGTCACTTCCCTTGGCCCTTGTCCTTGCTACCTTGTCCACGGTCCCTCGGATGCTCCATCCTTCACCGGACCCGAAGCCATCAAGCTGAGTCATATGTGTATCCTGTAAACCTGCACACTCACATACATATATCAAATAACGAGGGTAATCCTAACTTAAACCCTTTGCCCAAACAACAAAACACATGGTCTCACGGACCATTGGAATTACTCCAACAATCTCCCCCTTTTTGATGTTTGACAATACATTTAAGTTAGGGAAAACATATAGCAAATAAACATGTTAAAAAGAAACAATGGACTTACGTTGCCAAGACTACACACTTGGACTTACACCGCCGAATGGACTTACATTGCCAAGGCTACACACTTGGACTTACATTGTCGATACAAAATGCAAACATGTATTAGAACCTATCACAAGGCTTCCCCTACACCTAAGCTCCCCAATGAGCTAGGATTTTCTCACAGGAATTTTTTAAAAACCTATTACAAGGCTCCCCCTATGTAAAGGCACTAAAGGTTTTCCTAACTAAACCTTACTTCTCCCCCTTTGCCTAACATCCAAAAAGCTTTCCAACAATATCTCAATTGTTGAAAACTTGATCATCAAACTGACTATAAATTCATGTATTTATCCTCCATGGATCTCATACATCTAAATGAGTTGACGTGGTCAAAATCAGTACTGGAAACACTTTCAAGTTGGTATTAGTCGACTGCCCCTTGGTACCAGTCGATTGCCCCTATTGAAATCAACACACAGAAGCATTCTGTATTCGAAATCCACTGTTACCAGTCGAGTGGTATCTGCACCAGTCGACTAGTACCCTATTTCTGCCCATTTCAACATTTTTGACCCGATTTCAGAAATGCACCAGAAATTTCACAGACCTCCAAAAATTCTCAAATTTTGTGGAGATGTATATTTTACTCATGTCTACTTGGGAAAAATACATTACAAAATGTATCTATTACCAATCCCAGAATTGACATAAAACCCAAAACTATCTAAATGGTTCAATTGAACCTTGACCTAAAGTCCTAGTTTTGGCTTTCTCTTGATGTATTTACCCATACTAAACCATAATGCATCCCTAGCATTGGTTTATATGACATCTATACATCGAAAACCAATTATCATGCAATATGACCCCAATGTCATATTTTCGAACATGAAACACAATCCAATTGTGCTAATTTCTTAAGGTTGAGACTTAAATCCGTCTCCAAACCACTTGGCACACTCCATGACTCATCTAGACTCCCAAGTAAAACTCACTTGAGATTCATTTACCATGGGTCCTAACTTGGCTCTTAAAGCTCTCCCTAGAGCGCTTAACCTTAGTCACCTCCCTAGGTGATTCATTCACAATTGCTAGGCCACATCGGTGCATCTCCGGTAATATTTGGCCTACAAACCTAACATTCTTAACCTTGGACATCTTGTCCTTGGTTAACTTTTTCTTACCTTTAAATGGTTTTCCCTTGTCATTCATTGACTTCTTCTTGCTATAGTCATATGCAACCCTAGCATAAGACTTTCCCTTAGTCTTGGAGACACTAGATCGGTATCCCAAACCTAATCTATCATTGTTGGGTCTTTGACTACCCAACACCATATCTAACCCTCTAGATCCAATCGTGAATCTAGCTAGGGTTTTCTCTAATTGATCAAGTTGTGTCTTCAAAGCTTGATTCTTCCTTTATAGGTTCCTAATCCTAGAATTGACTTGTCCACATTGGACATTCCTAGACCTACCCTTCTTAGGTATGTGTCTCCCCTTCTTGGGATTAATGCCTTGGGTTTCCTCAGGTCTACTGTTTCTAGATTTATCATGCATAGGTCTCCTAAGGTTATCTCTAATATTTACCACATTCCTATCATGATATCTAAATCCGAAATTTTGCATGGGCATACTATGATTAACAAAATCATTTCTCCTAGCATGCATGGAAGAATGGAAATTTGAATTATATTTCAAGTTAGGGTATACCTCCCTTACCCTTGAAGCTCCCCCTTAACTTGAGCTCCTCTTCTTCTTTTCTCATTTCTTCAAATGCTCCAACTTCTTGAGATCTCTCTTCTTTGGGCATCTTGTGTGGTAGTGTCCCATCTCACCACATGTAAAGCATCTAATGTGCATTCTTGTCCTTTGGGCTTCTTCTTTCCTACAACTCAAATTAGATTCTAAAGGAATTAAATTGAGTTTAGGAGTTACCTCTTTCTTATCCAATAGACACCTACTCTTGTAGTGTCCCTTCTCATTGCACCCGAAGCAAATGACGTGGTACTTTGACTTGACTTCAGTGGAGACGCTCACTAAGTTGACCTCTAAGACCTCTTCTTCATCCATCTTGGATTCTTCTTCAACCCTTGAGGATGTTGATGATGCTTCCTCATCCTCCTTCTCCTCCTTGGATGTTGAGCATGACTCAACTTCCGATTGCTCCACCTCCTCTCCTTGAGTAATTGAACCATCTCCTTGGGCTCTTCTTCTTCTTATGTAGGCATAGGTTCTTTCCATTGAATCTTCTTTATCTTACTCCACAAATCGAGAGCATTCTCGTATTCACCTACATGACTCATCACATCATTAGGCAAAATATCAATCAAAATATATATTACCTTTGAATTTACCTTCGATCGTGTGGTTTGCTCCTCCATCCAATATTGTGGTTGGAGCTTCTTCCCTTTCTTGTCCTTCGAGACTTTGAACGGCTCCTTGACCACCATTATGGTGTCCCAATCCATGTTGAAGAAACCTCCATCTTCATCATCCAATAGGTGATGCCCCATAAGCCTCCGCCTTCAAACTTCGACGGTTCAATCAAGCCAGCCATCCTTGCTTAGCTTCCTCGGTGGTTAGTCCGACGAAGAGCAGTCTAGCTCTGATACCACTTGTTAAGGATCTTGCGACAAGCTAGAAGGGGGGTTGAATAGTCGTTCCCCTAATTCGATAATTTCCTACATATTCGTTAGCGCACAATGAAATAATACAAAACTAAATATGAATACAAAAGCTAAAGACAAGGAAAGAAATGCAAACCGCTAACATGTCAATATAACGTGGTTCGGAGATAACTTGCTCCTATTCCACGGCTGTCCGTAAGGTGGACGATCCCTCAATCTATCGGTGGATTAGTCTCTGACAAACTCTAGCCATCTCAAGTCGCTCCTTGTGGGTGGAGAAACCTCACCACAAAACTCACCAAGACCTCTTGGATTACACAAGCACTTGAGAACTCTTGTGACTACTAATTAGGCTTTAACCAAATCTAATTTGGCCAACTTCAGCCAGCCATCCCAAGTTCTATTATATAGAGCTTGGGAAATCAGCAAGGCTGATTTTACCGTTACCAGTCAATTGGTCCTTGCACCAGTTGACTGGTACTAGCCCAACGACTCTCTACCAGTCGACTGGTCCATTGACCAATTTACTGATCTAAACCATTTTAAGCATAAAACCTCTCTGTGTTCACCACTAGTCGACTGATCCCAATACTAGTCGACTGGTACAACCCTAAGCCTAGGGTTCCCCTTTCCGAGTACATTTCTCTCACACTCGGACCCTCATGACTCACTTGACTCTTCTTTGCAGCTTTGACCTCTTGCCTTCAAGCTTACTTCCTTTGGCTCTCGCCCCTCGGATGCATTCAAGCCTGTGGCTCGCCCCCAATACCATCCTTCGCGTATGCCTCAAAGTCGCTTCCCTCTACCCTTGCCCTTGTTGTTTTGTCCAGGGTTCCTCGGATGCTCCATCCTTCACCAGATTCGAAGCCATCAAGCTGAGTCATATGTGTATCCTATAAACTTGCACACTCACATACATATATCAAATAACGAGGGTAATCCTAATGATTAGGTAAGGGGAAATCTCGGTAGGTCATAGAAGTCAGGTGGATTCGATAAGTCTAGAGGACTCGATATCGGAATCCTTGGTGGGTCGGTCCAATGCTGAGTCTTGGTGAGTGAAGCTAAGTGGAGAAAATCCTAGGGGTGGTAACCTTAGGTCCTGATGAGTGAAGCCAGGTGGAGAAAATCCTAGAGGGAGGTAACTCTAGGTTCTGGTGAGTGAAGCCAGATGGAGAAAATCTTATGGGGAGGTAACCTTAGGTAATGGGAAGTCTTGGAGAAGTGAACTCCAAGCAAGGTTGATCGGATGGTTTTTGGTCGACCGCGTGTGGTCGACCGGACCAGCGAATCTAGATAAATCTAAGTTTAGTTTTACCATAGTATTCTGTATTACTATTATTGCTGCTGGCTAATGTAGTATTGCAGGAAAAGTTTTAGTGGATCAGGCGATCAAACACTGAGTAGAGAAAGTTCAAACAGGTTTGGAGGACCAAATGTTTGACAGGTAAGTTGAGGTAAGCAACTAGAGAGGAGCAACAGTGAGGTCATTTTCCAGAAAGGAACAAACCCTAGGTCATTGATTCAACTGAAGAAATTGGGAATATTTTCAAGTTGAGATCAGGATAGTTCTACTGTCAAATACGACTCATGCATCTTACTACTCATATATTAACTGTGCTAATTTTGTTTTGCAGGGGAATATTATGTTTAACTCTGTTTTGCAGGAACTGACCTGATTGGTTGATCGAACCCAGGGATCGGTCGACCGAACCAAGTTGACTCAGACTAAAATTCAAACCAAAGCATAGTCTGGTCGGACAACTGATCGATCAATTGAACCAATGGATCGGTCGATCGGACCTAGTCAACTTGGCATAGATCATATCGATCCAAAGTGAAGAAGGAAGCCAAGTAATCGTCAACCGAACACAAGGATCGGTTGACCGAATGATCACTTCATTAATGCAAAATTAAGTATGAATCTTGGTGGAAAGGGAAAGTTCACTATTCGAACGATCGAACAAGGTGATCAATCGACCGAACCATTAAAGTTCATTAATGTGCGAAGATCAGATATCAGCGAAGAAGGAAAGCTCAAGGCTCAGTTGACTGATAGGAGATTCGGTCGACCGAACAGATCAATCGACCGAAGGGTTTATCAGTCGACTGAACCATGCTTATAAAAAGGGAGCTTGAGGTTTGAGGCAGTAACACAGTTTTATGTTCATCTCTGTGCAAAGTATCTGCTCGTTCTACTGCTCTACTTCTCATCTTCAAGCAAGTTACTCCATCCAGAAGTGTCGACCGAGCGTCATCTTCTATTCTTGTCGGTATATTTATTTAAACTTGCATTATATTTAATTTGAAAGAAGATAGTAGTTTGTTACTATCTTCTACTTGCATTTGTATACATTACTTCTTTCCAAAGATTTCGGAAAGAAGAATCATAGTGGATTGCCGAATGGTGCAATCAAAGATCACATGTTTTGGAGTAGGAGTCGACGTAGGCTCCCAACCAAGTAACCAACTTGTGTCATTTGTATTACTTTTTCCACTGCCGCTTTGATATTCGTTTTACAAATCGATACGAAAAGAAAAGGTTTTTAACAAGTGATATTCAACCCCCTCTATCGCTCATTTTTGATCCTTCAGATAAAAGTTGGATAATGATTAAGAATCAGATTAGATCTGAATATATAAATGTGTTAAATCGGTTTTAAAAGTGGCAGACAATTATATGATAAGTTTAAATTTACCCAAAATTCATTGTTCATGTTGAAAGTGTGAAAATTTACTTAAATATGATTTGGATTATGTTCAAGGATATCTTTATAGATGGGGATTTCATAAATTGTCCAACATTTAGAACTTTCATGGAAAAGCTGCTATATCATCTATTAGTATAAATATTGTCAATGAAGAGGAACATTATTATGATTTTGAAGAAGATGATTTTCAAGACATGTTTACTGGTTTAAGAAATGCAAAAAATATTAATACCAATGGGCTTCAATTAGATGATATTAATGAAAATATGAATGAAAATGATATTAGATGAAGTTATACCTTAATGTTTGAAGAAGCACAAAAAGAGTTGTATCATACTTGCACTAATTTTTCTGTATTCAATTTTTTGGTCAAGTTAATGCAAGTGAAGGTGTTAAATGGTTGGAGCAATAAATCTTTTGATATGTTACTTCAGTTATTGCAAGAGACATTTCCCAAATTGAATGTGATTCCAAACTCTCATTATGAAGTAAAAAAAATATTCAAAGAGTTAGGATTGACATATGAGAAGATACATGTATGTTAGAATGATTATATATTATTTTAGGGTGAGCACGAGAATAAGGATACATGTTCAGTATGCAAGGACCCAAATACAAGTATGATGGGATGAATAAGAAAAAGAATGCTTTAGAAAATTCTTTGATATTTTCCTTTAAAGCCTAGACTTAAGTAATTTTTTATTGTGAAACATATAACAAAAGATATGAGATAACATAAAGAAAAGCAGATTGAAACAGATGGTGTATTAAGACACCCAGCAGATAGTGAATCATGGAAAGAATTTAACATACCACATAAAATATTTCTAGGTGAGCCACAAAATATTCACTTAGGGTTGGCTATTGGCGATTTTAATCCGTTTGGAAACATGTTAAATGCTTATAGTATATGACTTGTTATACTTGTGAATTATAATTTGTGACTATCAAAAATGATGAAGCCATCATATTTGATTATGTCTCTTTTAATTACTGGGCCTAAATCACTCGAGAAAGAAATAGATGTATACTTACAACCTTTGCTCAACAAACTGAAGGAGCTATGGGATGATAGGGTGGAAGCATATGACGCATCAACTGAACAAGTATTTCAATTACATGTTGCTATGATGTGGACCGTTCATAACTTTCCAACATATGGAACAATATCTGGATGAAACACAAAGAGTTATAAAGTATGTCTAATGTATCTTGATGAAACTAAATCTCAAAGATTATGGAGTAAAATATGTCACACATGCCACTGTTAATTCTTGAATGTGCAACACCCGTGGCATAGAAATAAGAATTTCAATGGAAAGGTTAAATAAGAAGGATTACCGTGAAGATTTAGTGATTATGAGATTTTAGCACAATTATATGCTTTACCCTAGGTGACATTCAGTAAACATCCTACATTAAGTAAAAAGTGGTAATGATCTTTGGCTGATACAAATTGAGTAAAGAAGTGTATATTTTTTTGAGTTAAAAGTATTGGCCAGATTTAAATTTAAAACATAATTTAGATGCGATGCACATTGAAAAAAAATATATGTGATGCTTTGGTTGCCACATTATTAAACATAAATGGAAAGTCAAAGGATACATTTAAAGCAAGGTTAGTCTTACAAGATATGAGGATTAGAAGTGAATTCCATTTGAAGAAAGTAGGAGACAAATTTAGTAAACTATATGCAAGTTGCACGTTGACATTAAAAAAAAGCGTGAATTTTGTCAATTTTAAAAATATGTGAAGTTTCCTGATGGATATGTTGTTAATATATCTAGAAATGTGAATGCAAATGATTAAAAGTTATATGGACCAAAATCACATGATTGTCATATCTTATTGCAAAGAAGACTTCTAGTGGCTATATGTAAATTTTTCCCAAAAGACATAGCCACATACTAATTGAGTTATGTGAAACCCCCCCCCCCCCAAAGATAACTATAAGATCTTTACACATAGTGGACTTATGTAAAATGGAGGAAGAAATAATCTTTACATTGTGTAAGATGGAATAAATATTTCCTCCAGTATTTTTTTGACATTATGATTTATTTGATAGTTCATTTATCCCATGAAGCCATGTTAGTTGGACATGTTTCGGCATGATGAATTATCCTTTGAATGATATTTGAGCAAACTAAAAACATATGTTCGTAATAAAGTAAGACCTGAAGGATCTATTGCAGAGGGGTATATTCTAAATGAGACATTGACTTTCAGTCTTTTATATATGAGTCAAATTGAGATAGATTTAGTAGGCCAGAATAAAATAAAGATATTCAACTAGTAATATGTAATTTAAGTGTTTTCTCACAACAAGCAAGAGTGTTTGACAACCAACATAATCTGAAATTGCCTTTGATTTTGTATAAGAAAGCACATTGGTATATTCTCAACAATTGTAAATAATTGATCGATATAGGAAGTAAGTTCTTATATTATGTAATTTTATTATTTATATTTCATTATAAAATTATAATTTAAATATTTATTTATGCAGCTAACATCTACAACTTCTGTCACATAAAGTTCATTCAAATAAACTTCTACAATATCATGAGAGAGATTTTCCACAGTAGTTTAGGGATAAAATGATAAAGTTAAAAAATTTAACAAATTCAGAGATCACAAATGAGCTATACTATTTAGTAATGAGACCTAATATTCAAGCTTAACTGTATGATGTCTGCATTGTAAATAGTTTTCGATACCATACGAGGTCCCGTGATTCTCGCAGAACTACTCAAAATAGTGGGGTTAGCATACTAGCATCTGATGATGGTAACAATTTAGTTTTTTTAGAGTGTTGAAGGATGTTGTTCGACTATTTTACTCTTTCAGGTATAAAGTATAATTATTCTGATGTGAATGGTTCCAATGTAATCCTAAAAAAATAGAGTTTGGTCTCTTATATATTAACACTTCTAAAACATGGTATGCTGATGACCTATTCATTTTGGCTAATTAAGCAAGTCAAGTTTATTATTTAAATAATATAAATCATGGAGACCATTGGAAGGTAGTGCAAAAGGTTTAACACCGAGAAATATACAAAGTAACTGAAGTTGATGAAGTATCTAAAGAAATTGAATTCGAAAATAGTTTCAATATTAAGTCTGATCCTTTCCGAACGCTGAATCGATGGACGCTGGGCACGTGGCGCTCTTCCAACTGGTGACGTGGACCTCTGACCGGCCTTATGGATCTCCGGCGAACCTGCAAGGAAGTCGGGCTGGGAAGGGGTTCCCGGCGACGACCCTCCGACGCTCAAGTCAGGCAAGCGGAAAACTATGAAGTGGCTCCGAAGATGCGAGATTGCGTACCTCCGGCGAAGTCTGAGGGCTCTTATATAGAGCTGTGGGGAGGCTTGTGCACACCTACCGAGGCGTACACGTGTCCTGTACCATACCTTAGTATGGGCTTGCCAGAGGAGCATGCCTGACACCATACTGCTACAGTCTGAGCACCTCTCTGATGGGACAGCAGAACCTTCCGTCGTACGATTCTGCGTATGGCCTGGTCGTAGAATATGCCTGCTGTCAGAAGATGTTCCCTAATGTCCCCTTGTCTTCTTATTCCCCGAGCCGAGCGTCCATCCGCTCGGCAGGCCTCGGTCCATCCGCTCGGCAGGCCTCGGTACGATCGGGCGTAGATGTCGGTCCGACCGGAAAGACTTCATCCCATCGCGTGCTCGACTGAGAGCGTCCCTTTACAGTATTACCGATTTACGCCTCGGCCGAGCGGGCTGCCCGCTCGGCCCGGCGACCTTGTTCACCATGAGCGTCGGAAACTCGACTCCCTGTCGGGTTGTCTTTGATTCCGCTAGGACCCGTTCGGCCGGTCGACCTAACCCTTCTCCGGTCGGCCGGACCTCATGCTGAGCCTTTCGACTTTTGACCACCATGTGGCATTGACTCCCCTCCAGAGGGTCCCCCGTCCGAACGGCCGGATCAAAGTCTAACTAAGATATTTTATATAATGAAGCAACTTTAGTAGTTGGTGAAGACTTAGAGATATACTAACTATGTAAATTAGATGTTAAGCATCAACATTATGTCAAATGCACAAGTGAAGCTAGCTAGGGATGCTCAAAGTTTTCTTAATGATGAAGATGAAGATGGTGAAATTAATAGTGATGTAGATGATCAATTATCTCTTTCAGATGATGATAGTAATTAATATTTATCTATATGGTATTTATATTTATTAATTTTTAATTGATTTATATAAGATAAAGTTTCATTACTAGTATCCCTATATATGTTGATGTACATTTGCTAATCTATGTATGATGAATATATGATAGTCATGTCGCCCAAGATGATTGAGCATCTACCAGTTCTGTAGACTCCTGATGAAGATAATTCTCCTAGTTATTAGTTGTTTTGTATTTAAATTACAAAAGTTTTATTTAGTTTTCTATTTATTTAAGTACTTCATTTGTTAATTGTTAGCACTTTTACATTTACAAACCAACTGTTACATAGGGAGACACATAGCACATATTCAATAGGTTGCGACACTAGATCGATGAATGGGGTAAATTATTGATAACTTTTTATCAAAGCGATGGACATACAATTGGTCCAAATATAGCTTCATTTATGACTAAGTTAGGTCTCTCAATGAAGAAGTTTGTTTCCTTACAAGATAAAAGTTGAAAGCATGCCCCCACATATATTAAAAGGATGATATATGATTAATTATCAAAAAGTATAAGTAATTCAACATATTTACAACCACTCCTTTATTACTAACCACATGCAAAATAAATTTATTTTTTTCAAACTACTTTTGATATCAGTTTTCAGGAGGGTTGGTCAGAAAAGAGACCGATCGGTTAATGAGTACAAGGTATAGAGACAATAGAAAAAAAATGCATGGTCATTATAAGAAGTTATTGCACCTTCCTCCTGTTAAGTACTGACAACTTATGTCGATCAAGTTATGTGAGATGCAAGATGACTGGAACTACATGTGTTTTTTGTTTAAATCAGATGTATTTCAGGTAACTCATTCTATAACAAATGTCTTTTTATATAATAATTTAATTATTTGTTCTATAACTAATGTTTATATTTTTTATTTATACAAAATTTTGTGTTGTAGAAATGATATGCAACAAATGCAGAAAATAGAGCATAACTCCCATATAACCATTGTGGAGGTTCTAAATCATTCATTCAATATAATTATGACGGTGTAAGTACTAATTTTATAGTTATTGTATGTTGTTTATTAATTAAAATATTAACACATTATTTTTTTCAGACTGATCAGTCACAGAGAAAAAAATCATATTATTGTCTTTAATGAAACTCATTATAACTCATCAAAAGGGTGGATTAGGGAGAGGGGCAAAGCTGCATACATATATTATGACTGATTTAGTAAATTTGTTCTTAACCTTGCATAATTAATTTTTATGATATTTTTAACATATTTGTTATTTCTAGGATGATATGGTGAAACTGCATGATGAGTATGCTCAAACACAAGAAAATATAGGAAATGACATCGATGTAGTTCAAATTACGGATATAGTTTGTGACTAGGTACTCGATACTCATTTTGGATATATTAGAGGACTTGGAAGTGAGCCAAAGATGGTTAGGTCCACTTCTTCAGATGTCACCTCCTCAGCCAGATTAACTAATGCAACATTGCGTGAAAAACTTGAATCCACCGAGCAATGACTAGAAGGCACAGAAGAAGAGTTAGCAAACACCCGAGTTCAGTTAGCAAGCACCCAAGATCAGTTGGAATTAATGAGATTAAGACAAAATATGTTTGAACAAATTCTTAACTGGTTGGCACTTGGAGCATTACAATCCTTGATCAATGATTCCTCTTTAGCTCCACCTCCTCGACCTTAAAATTTGATGTTGTGAACTTGTCATTAAAGTTGTGAATTTGATGATGTGAACTTTGTTGTGTTCCTTGTTGTTAAAGTTGTGAACTTGGTGATCTTTATGAATAAATTGAACTTGATGATCTTTATGAATAAATTTTGTGAATGATGTGAAGTTGAGTTGTGAATCTATATTTGTAATATAGGATATGAATATAAATAAGTAAAAATATTTTTTAAAAAATATATGGTTAGCAACGAATTTATAAAATTCATAGCTAAAAATTACTAGTTTTAGCGATGAATTTTGAATAATCTATCTCTAACCACGTTTGTATTTAGAGACGAATTCTAAGAAATTTGCCACTAACCATAGTTGTATTTAGCGACGAGGTTTAAAACCTCATCGCTAATTTAGCAGACCTATCTACGGAACATAGTTATTCGTCGCTAATATTAGAGACGAATTTTCTGATAATGGTCCCAAAAAATAATCTAGTTTAGTGGCAATTATAGTTATCTTAGTGACGCTTTATGTTATGTCGCTAATCTTAGCGATGAAATCCTGACTTTCGTCACTAAATATGGTTTACAACAAACTTATAGTGACGATGTTAGCGATGGTAATTATTCATCGCTAAATGTTAATAGCAACAAATACAAATGTGTTAGCGATGTTATTAGTCGTCACTATATGACGTTTTTCCTGTAGTGCACGACCATGACCGTGTTGGACAACACAGCTATGCCATGTTTAACACCGTGGGTGGTGACCATGACCGTGTTGGACAACATAGTTAAGCCATGTTTAACACCGTGGGTGGTGACCATGACCATGTTGGACAACACCACCATACTGTGTCAAGCACTGTGGACCTTGGCTATGGACATGTGGCTTGGCACGACTGTGTTGGTCAACACGGTCAGCCCGTGTTGGGAGTTGGACGATGTATATGTTGGTCTCGATGATGCCAGCTAGAGGAGGGGAATAGCCTACAAGTGAAATTTTAATCTTTTCTTTTGCTATTGTTTTTAACAAAGATATACTGTTAGTTTAAACAAGATAAATAACATAAAGAAAGAGTAAGAGACAAGAAGTTTTACTTAGTTACAACTAGGATGTTAATCTAAGACAATTGAAACTCACTAAAAATTCACCTTTGACAAAGACGGAGTAGCTTCTTACAATCATTGGATGCACAGAAATAAAGAACAAAATTCGAATATAGTATGTTGTATTAAACTCTTAGGACCAAGACTATATTTATATCCTACTGGTCAAATTTGACTATTAGCTAACGTGGTAGCTCCAGGCGCTTGGGATAGGTCCGAGCACCCCCAATAGTGGATTTATTTACTTCATAATAGATCTTCAGCATCTCAAGGATAAAATTTTATTCTCTCCTGGGCGCTTGATCAGTCCAAGCACCTGGACTGGTATTGACGAGGGCTCTGATGCAGCAACGTCGATAGGGCACCTGTGCTAACCCAAGGCGGTTTGGGCGCCTAGACTGGTCTGAGCGCCAACTCTGGCCTTCTCCTTGAGCAGTATTCGACTATGATTTCTCATCCATCAGAAGTGCCTCGCGTGTCCTTTTTATCCGCTGGTGTACTCTTCCACAGCACCTCGTCCCTCGGATGCATTGAGCTTGTCAACATGCTTCTCGTGTTATCCTTCTCGTTAGCTGCATCTTTCACTTAACTTCTTGTGTTCTTAAGTTCTTGCACACTTAGACACAAGGATCAAACAACATGACCTAGCGTAACTCAGCTGACCACATCAAAATTATCTCGGGGTACTTACAGTATATGCCAAACACGACTATGTTTAAAGTTGCCGACAGTGATTATGCCTATATTATTAGGTTTTCTAGGATTTTCTTGAGTCTATTTATACACATGTTATTAAATTGAACTAATATGTCGACCTAAAGGAAGGCACAATAGGTACATTTAGTACATTTTATATCGATAAACGTATATTTATGCTAAGAATAATTGACTTAAAGGAAAGTCATTCTTAGGCCAGATATATGTTTAAAGTAGCTCACTATAAACGTTTATGGATAATGTGCATGATATGATAGCCTAAAGGAAGATATGTTATGTGACTAATTAAGGTAATAACGAGCTATGATTATAATTCAAATAATAAAACCTAACTCATATTTAGTAATATTTATAAATCATGTGCATAATATGTCGGCCCCAAGGAAGATGTATTGTGTGGTTGACTACGATAATCTTGAGCTGAGATTAGACAGTGTCGCTAATAAGCTACAACTTAATCTAAAGATTAATTATAATGTTGTACTTGACATCTCATAATCATCCATTTATATGTATATATTTAAGATTGCTTTCATTTTATTGTTTATATAGATATATATGTATGTTTTTTCTTATAATGTGAGTATATCTTCTTCTTTTATAGTACACTCAATTTCCACCAACATAAGTAACATCCTTGTGCTTACTGGCATCAACTTTACTCAATGGAAAGAATATGTAATGGTTGTGCTAGGTTGCATGGATTTAAACTATGCATTCAAAATTGATCACCCTGCACCTTTGACCAACAGAGGACTAAATTAGAAAAGTGGAAATAATCAAATCACGTGAGTCTGAGAATCATGAAGCTTTCTCTTTAGGCATCTCTTAGTGGATCTATAACTGAGAGGAGGATGTTAAAACTTTCTTGAAAGAATTAGTAGACTGATTCACTTCTAATGATAAGGTTGAGACAACTACGCTTCTTACAAAGCTAGTATCTATACGATATAAAGAAAAGGTTATAAGGGAGTACATAATGAAGATGTCTAATTTAGTCACAAGACTTAAGATACTACTCACATAAGTGTCATTATGTAGGGTTGTCTTAAGAGTCGATTGCCAATTGAAAGTGAAAGAGACATCTATATGGGAGATGGCAAGAAGACAAAAGTAGTAGCTATAAGTATTTTTAGACTTTGTTTAAGGACAAATATGTACTTGGATTTGAAAAATACTTTTGTGGTACCATCATTTAGATGAAACTTAATCTCTATTTCTTGTTTGGACAACTTTGGTTAATATTATTAATTTAGAAATGAAATATTTAGTATTTATTAAACATCAATTCTGGTTGGTATAGGTTCCCTAATTGATAAGATATATAAATTAAACACTTGTACTTCTTGTTGGTGCAATTTCCCTTGGGTCAAGGTTGATTAGGTTGACTAAGCTTGAGTTGGCTCAAGCTTGAGTCGTGATATTTGACTTTCGATGTTTGAGAATATATGGAGATTGCAGGTACAATCATCCATTTGGGAAGATTGTTAGAGTAATTCCCATTTGGTCAATGTTTGACTAGTTTGATATGAAGAAAAGTCAAGTAGGTCAAAGTTGACCGGATACTTGACTAAGAAGTCCTACTGAGTGAAGTTAGATAGAGGGAAAATCTTGGTGAGTGAAGCCAAGTAAAAGTCCTAGTGAGTGAAGCTAGGCAGAAGGAAAATTCTGGTGAGTGAAACAGGTGGAAGTCCTAGTGAGTGAAACTAGGTAGGAGAATAATCTTGGTGAGTAAATTTAAGTGAAAGTCCTAGTGAGTGAAGCTAGATAGTGAGGTGAAAGTCTTAGTGATTGAAGCTAGGCAGTGATGAAGTCCTAGTGAGTGAAGCAAAGTAGTAGAAATCCAGGTGGGTCAAGGTTGACTGGACATTTGATATTTGGAAGTCCAAGTGGATCATGGAAGACCGAACATTTGGCATAAGACAGTAAGTCCAAGTGGATCATGGAAGACCAAACATTTGACATAAGACAGTAAGTCCAAGTGGGTCAAGGTTGACCGGACACTTGGCATGTAAGGAAAAGTCTAAGTGGGTCAAATGATCGATCGACCATTTAGTGACGAAGTCCTAACTGGTCAAGGTCGACCAAATGCTAGGCAATAAGGAGTTTCAATATGTCATGGTTGATCGAATATTGGATGTGGAACCCTAGACTTGTGTTTGGCGAGATATGGCTAGACAATCGATCAGTTGTTCGATTGGCCAAGGCTCAATCCATCGGTCGATCGATTGGGCAGTTATCTAGTGAGAACAGAGGGGTTCCCAATCTATCATCCAATCGATTGGGGAAGTTTTTCTCCCGAGGATGTGAGGTAGACGGAATCAATTGGTCAATTGATTCTAGGATTTTCTGCGAGAGCACAGAGGTGCTCTAGATCGATTGGACAATCTATTAAAGCCTCCCCAATCGATTGGTCAATCAATTGGGATATGACTATTGCATGGGTTGTGAGGTTTGGATGGCTGGGATAACGCGGATCTGATGTGGTAATCGATTGGGAGTAAGCTCCATTAATTAAAAGCCATAGAAGTGCAGTTATAAAGGCGACGACGAGTTCAAATGGCGCACTTCTTCTGATCTTCTTCACACGACACTCATCGTCAGTTCTTGGGAGCTTAGGGTTGAAGTGCTGCTGCATTTTCAAGCTATAAAAGACTTCTACATCAACAAGAGATTAAGTAAGCAAAGGTTTTTCACTTGTAATATTGTATTTACTTCTTGTGTGTGTTGTATTCTTGTTGATAGTATTGTACGAGGTTTCTTTACCTCTAGAGTATTTCTGAGAAGGAGCTTTTCATAGTGGAGAGTGTGCATGATATGAATCCTTAGATTAGTCATCTCTTCTTGAGACGAATACCAAGTAAATCCTAATGTTAGCATTGGGGAGTTTGTCACTTCAGGTTTATTAGCTGCAACAACATCAACAAAGCGAGCAAGCGAGCAAGAAGAGCTATTCACCCCTACCCCCTCTAGCTCTCAAAGTGTCCCAACACTTCTCTTGATAACCAAATAATGCACACTATAGGCACAAAGTGAAGTTTAACCAGCAAGAAGTCATCTTAGATGTGGCATAGGAGTTTATGAAACATATCTATGTTAGGATCGTTCGTACTCGGCTAGAGAGGGGGGGTGTGAATAGCCGCCCTAAATTCTCGCGTTCTTCCTACAGTTAGGGTTAGTCGCAGCGGAAATACAAGGAAGAAACTAAGGAGAAGAAAAACAAATCGATGTAACGAGGTTCGGAGATGAACTCCTACTCCTCGGCGTGTCCGTAAGGTGGACGAGTCCAGTCAATCCGTCGGTGGATGAGTCCTCGGAGAACCGGCTAATACAATATACTCCTTCTGGGTGGAGAAACCTCACCACAATATTTCTTGCACAAGCAAGATAGGAGTACAACAGATACAAGAAAGCAAAAGACAATATGAAACACTTGCTTGCCTTTCTTGTCGATCGAGGATGAAGCGAAGCTTCACACCAAAGAAGAAATGACGAGAATCCAATGAGAAGCTCACGCAAGCTTCACCGCGAGGAGCTCAAAGAAAGCTCGATAGCAGGTAAGAGCGAAGCCCTAGAGCACAAGAATGAAGTTCTACGGAGGAAGCGAGTAGCAACGAAACCTCGTAGCGCCTTTTATACCGCCAAGAAAACACGGCGAATCTGGCCGCAACGCTAGTTCCCCGATCGTCCACGCATCGCGCTTTCTCCCGAACTCCGCTAGCTATTGCACGTTCGGCCGACCGATCAGATGGTCCGATCGGTCACGACCGATCGTGGCTTATTGAGGCGGTTCCTCGCACTCTCAAGATCGTTACGATCGGTCGGCACCGATCAGATATCACCGATCGGTCCCCGACCGACCGCAGCCTCGTAATCGGCGTGCCTTACATTTGTTATCCGATCGGTCACGCACCATCAAATACACAGCAGATCACCGATCGGTCGGTGACCGATCCGAGCTTGGTTTTGCCCAAACCAAGTCCTAAGTCTCCCAAACCAACATCCGTCAACCTCGACTGTTGGTACATCATACTTAGCATCCGGCCACCCTCGACCTGCTAGAATTCGTCATGTCGGCCAACCTTTGACCTACTTGGACTTTCCTCAACACCAGATGTCCGATCATCCCTGATCCATCTGGATTTTCTCTTGCCTGGCTTTACTCACCCGGACTTTCACCTGGCTTCACTCACCAGGATTTCCAACTGCCTAACATCCCAGTTAGGACTTTCCCACTGCCTGGCTTCACTCACCAGGACTTTCCACCTGCCTAACATCCCAGTTAGGACTTTCCCTCGTGCCAAGCTCCCTGCTTGGACTTCTCCGTGCCAAGTCTCCATACTTGGACTTTTCCAGTGCCAACGTGCCAAGTCTCCACACTTGGACTTTTCGCGTGCCAAGCTCCCTGCTTAGACTTTTCTAGTGCCAAGTTCCCTGCTTGGACTTTTCCGTTGCCAAGTCTCCATACTTGGACTCTTTCCCGAATCAGGTCAACCTTGACCTACGGTTGCACCAATAATCTCCCAAACATCTATTCTTGTCCCATATCAAGAATACAACTCTTCCACGAGTGTCAACCATCAAAATACAACTCAACTAGGTCAACCTTGACCTAAGGTTACACCAACAATCTTCCTAAGTCAAACATCAAAATACAACTCGAGTCAGGTCAACTCGAGTCAGGTCAACCAGGTCAACCTTGACCTAAGGTTGCACCAACAATCTCCCCCTTTTTGATGTTTGACAAAATCCAAAATCAAATTAGGTTAACCCGATAACCTAACTTAGGTTTTCCAATGTTCTTCCTTGAACATTTCTTCCAAAACCTACATTCTCCCCCCTGAGACATCTCTCCCCCTTTTTGACACACATCAAAAAGAGGGAATCAAGGTCAAAAGTTTCTTCCTAATGAAAGTCCCATACCTTTCATTGAAACCCTTAATTTCCCCCTTGATACTAAACCCAACAATCAACTTAGTGGCAATCTCATATCACTAATCCTCAAAAAGTCTTAAGGTAAAAACTCCCCTAAAAGTCAATTCCCCTTGACAATTAGTTAAGATTCCCCTAAAGGTCAACTCCCTCGACCATTGCACCAACAATGTCTTGGAGAGTTTCAAGCCTTTAGAAACCCAAACTCAACTCCCACTGAAATTTCAGACCACAATGAAATTTAGCAATTAAGACGCCCGACGGCCACCGACCGATCAGACTTCGATCGGACTCCACTCTTCATCTGATCGGTCCAAGGACCGATCCGACTCCTCCTGGACTGATCCTTCTCCCGAAATTCAGAAACTCACAACAAATTCCAGAAAATTCCAAAAATTGGAAAATTTTGAGGATACATTCCTCATAACATATACTATCATGGAAAAATAGTTTTCTATGAAAATAACTTCCATTTTTCAATCTTGATACAAAGTTTAAAAACTTTGAAATAGTTCAAGTTTAACTCAACTTTGTATCACAATGTTCAATGATGAATGCAATCACTAAGATGGCTTCATCAAGGTTTTCCAAATCAATTTCAAAATGATTTTAAACCTTTTAATTTAGGACCATAATCTTAGGGCTAAATGTACATGACTTGTACACAAGCTTTCCCTATGATCCTCCATTTCTTGAATTAGGCTCATCTAGGTACAAGAATTATGCACCTTGATCCTAATTCATGATCCTAATATCTCACACACATCTAAAGTGTATCAAACACATCCATGATAATTTTGATGTGAGATATGGGTTTAGGTATCTTAGACTAAGGTCTCATGCATTTTCTAAACACAAATTTGATCTCAATATCAAAATGTGTTTTTCATCCTTAAATCAATTCAATTGATTATTAATACAAGAGATGATGACATGGCATAAAATGGTATCATAAATGAAAACATGTGCCAATGTCATGATGTCATGGTATAAAGTTTGAAACTTAAATAAACATGACATAAAAACTAGCCTAAGCATTATCATGACATTTCAAATGATAATAAAACTAAACATGATGTCATGACATGTGAGGGCAAACAATCATGGCAAGATTTAGCATAAATAAATATACCTAGATTACCAATCTAAGTATCCTTAACCACTTGGCTAACTTCAAATTTAATCCTAGATTGCCCCAAAATGCCAAAATCCTAATTTTGACACTTCTTGAACTCTAGATTAATTCATGCCACTTAAAGATCAAATTTATCCTCAAAACTTGGCATGTTTCATTTTTCCTCGAGAGTTCTCTAGATTTACCCAAATTGTGCCAATTGAAATTAACATCATCATTTTCCATGATGGCACATTTTACTCTTCCAAGGAGTAAATATTCCATTTCATTTTCAAAGGTTCCCAAAAACCTTGAAAATGCTCCTTGAGTGTCAATTTCCTCAAAGTTGGGTTAACTACCCTTCTAATCGGAGTTGACACTCTCTAACCCATCTATGGGGTAGAGAAGATGCTCCTAGGAACCCAATACCTATTTGAGCTCATTGGGTTCACTAAATATTCACTAGGGATAACTTCCCTAGCAACCCTCCTAATGACCCTCTTAGGCTTTAAAGCCTTGGCCATTTGGGACTCATCAAGATCAACTCTAGGGGTGACTCCCCTTGTGACCTTGGTGTTGGTCTTCCTAGCCCTAGGTTTTGTTCCATAATCGAATGGAACATTATGATAGGTGGGCTTGACCATTTGGGACTTAGGTTTGTGACCCAAACCTTTCTTATCCTTGGATTTGGGTTTTTGACCCCTAGACCCTAGAGTCAAATCCTTAAGAGCCTTTTCTAGAGAGTCAAGTCTTGACCTCAAGACTTGATTTTCTTTCTCTAATACCTCAAGTTTTGATTTATCATTTTTCTTTGAAGTATTCCTAGGCATGTGTCTAGATGATTTGGGATTTCTATCTAGATTTTCCTTAGCCTTAGATGAGTTAATTCTAGGGTTAGCATTTCTAGAATTGTTCTTATCTAGGCTAACATGCTTGGCTCCTAAGCACATGTATCGATTTCTAGTGTTAACATGCTTATCATTATTGACAATGGCAATATGACTACTAGCATGCATCCTACTAGAATTGCAAGAATGAGCTTTAAATGTTACCTTATGGTTTGCCTTAGCTCCCCCTTTACATGTGTTTGGCCTCTTGTCCTTGTGAGGTTGCCTCCCCCTTGGACATTGACTCCTATAGTGTCCCCGTTGCTTGCATTGAAAGCACACCACGTGTTTCTTGCTCTTGCATGTCGGGACTCCGGCTTCCTTGACCTTTGGTGCCGGTGGAGTCTTTCTAACCCTCTTTGGACACTTACTCTTGTAGTGCCCAAACTTCCTACACTCAAAACACATTATGTGTAATTTGCTTGAAATCACAGTGTTTGAGTTACCTAGGGTTGTGGATGTAGATGAGCCTTCTTCTTCATCCCTTCCGGAGGTAGATGCCTCTTCTTGCTCCGATCTTGAACAAGAGCTCTCCTCCTCTTCTTCCTTGGATGTTGAGTAGCCCTCAACTCCCAATTCGCTTCCTCCATGATGTGAGCTACTTGGCTCACTAGGCTTCTCTTCATGGAATTTTGCCAAATTGTTCCACAATTCCTTGGCATTGTTGTACCTATCTATCTTGCACAAAATATTATTAGGTAAAGCAAATTCAATAATTTTTGTTACCTCGTCATTGATTTCGGATTGTCAGATTTGCTCTTTCGTCCACTCCTTCTTCTTGATAGGTTTTCCTTCCTCATCTATCGGAGGGGAAAACCCTTCTTGTACACAAAACCAATTTAACATATTAGTCCTAAGAAAATACATCATCCTTACCTTCCAATATGTGAAGTTGTCGTGAGACTCGTAGAAGGGTTGAATCGTGACATCTTCTCCATAGAGATCCATCTCTAGCCCGTGCTCCCGGGTGTTGATCCGTCAAGAGCCTTTCTCGATACCACTTGTTAGGACTGCTCGTAGCTGGCTAGAGGGTGTGAATAGCCGCCCTAAATTCTCGCGTTCTTCCTATAGTTAGTCGCAGTGAAATACAAGGAAGAAACTAAGGAGAAGAAAACAAACCGATGTAACGAGGTTCGAGATGAACTCCTACTCCTGTCCGTAAGGTGGACGAGTCCAATCAATCCATCTGTGGATGAGTCCCCGGAGAACCAGCTAATACAATATACTCCTTCCGGGTGGAGAAACCTCACACAATGTTTCTTGCACAAGCAAGATAGGAGTACAAAAGATACAAGAAAGAAAAAGACAATATGAAACACTTGCTTGCCTTTCTTGTTGATCGGAGTGATGAAGCAGCAACTTCACACCAGCAGCAGCTGACGAGAATCCAATCGAGAAGCTCACGCGAAGCTTCAGTAGCAGGTAAGAGCAGAAGCTCTAGAGCACAAGAACAGAAGTTCTACGGAGGAAGCGTAGTAGCAACGAAACCCTGTAGCGCCTTTTATACCGCGAAGAAAACACGAAGGAATCTAGCCATTGCGTCGCAACGGCTAGTTCCCTGATCGTCCACGCATCGATCAGAGTGTCCATCGACCGATCAGCGCTTTCTCCCGAACTCCGCTAGCTATCGATCGTGCTCACGTTCGGCCGACCGATCAGATGGTCTCGATCGCCGACCGATCAGGCTTATTGAGTGCGTTCCTCGCACTCAAGATCGTTACATCGACGGGCCGCATCATCAGATATCACCGATCGGTCCCCGCACCGACCGCAGCTCACGTAATCGATGCGCTTCGTTTGTTATCCGATCGGCCACCGCACCGATCAAATACACAGCAGATCACCTGGATCGGGTGACCGATCCGAGCTTGGTTTTGCCCAAACCAAGTCCCAAGTCTCCCAAACCAACATCCGGTCAACTGACCTGCTGGTACATCATACTTAGCATCCGGCCACCCTCGACCTGCTAGATTTTCGCCAAGTGTCCGGTCAATCCTTTCGACCTACTTGACTTTCTCAACACCGGATGTCCGATCATCCCGATCCATCCGGATTTTCCTTGCCCGGCTTTACTCACCGGACTTTCACCGGCTTCACTCACCAGATTTCCAACCGCACTCACCAGCTTAGACTTTCCCACTGCCTGGCTTCACTCACCAGGACTTTCCACCTGCCTAACATCCCAGTTAGGACTTTCCCTCGTGCCAAGCTCCCTGCTTGGACTTCTCCGTGCCAAGTCTCCATACTTGGACTTTTCCAGTGCCAACATGCCAAGTCTCCACACTTAGACTTTTCGCGTGCCAAGCTCCCTGCTTAGACTTTTCTAGTGCCAAGTTCCCTTCTTGGACTTTTCCGTTGCCAAGTCTCCATACTTGGACTCTTTCCCGAATCAGGTCAACCTTGACCTACGGTTGCACCAATAATCTCCCAAACATCTATTCTTGTCCCATATCAAGAATACAACTCTTCCACGAGTGTCAACCATCAAAATACAACTCAACTAGGTCAACCTTGACCTAAGGTTACACCAACAATCTTCCTAAGTCAAACATCAAAATACAACTCGAGTCAGGTCAACTCGAGTCAGGTCAACCAGGTCAACCTTAACCTAAGGTTGCACCAACAATCTAAACAATGTCTAGAAAGGTTAATGTCTCAAGAACTTCTTAATCCCCTTAACATATCAGATTTTGATGTCTACATAGCATGTGTCAAAGGGAAGACAACTAACAAGAAAAACAAAGGTACATACAAATCAATGTAGTAGTATTTTAGAACTAATTCATACAGATATATATGGACTATTTCCTAAAGCATCTTGGAATGACCAAACATACTTTATTAGTTTCATTGATAACTACTCACGATATGCTTATTTGTTTGTACCTTTGGTATGAGAAGCCATAGTCCTTGGAAGTGTTCAAGATCGTCAAAGCCAAAGTTAAAAATCAACTAGGTAAAAAGATTAAAGCTATTTCATCTGCCTATGGAGGTAAATATTGTCGTCAATATGATGAATCAAGTTAACAACATCTAGAACCTTTTGCAAATTACCTTTATGAGTGTGGGATAGTAGCTTAGTACATAATGTCTGGTACTCTTCATCAGAATGGTGTAGTCGAGTGTAGAAATCGAACCTTAAAGGATATGATAAAGAGTATGATGATATTTACTTCTTTCCTAAGTCTTTATGGGATGAAGCACTCATAACTACAATGTAATTACTCAATAGAGTCTCTAGCAAGGTAGTAGTGAAAACCACATATGAGTTGTGGACAAGTCAATAGCCTAGTTTTAAGCATTTATGTATTTGAGGTTGTCTAGCTGAGGCTAGACCCTATAGACCTAATGAAGTAAAACTAGACTCAAGAATTGTTAGCTATCATTTTGTGAGATATTCTAAAAAGTCAAGAGGCTTTAAATTTTATAACCCCTCAAACAGATCCTTTTTCAAAGCAGGCAATGCAAACTTGATTGAGGATAGTGGGAATACTAAAATTATAAATATATCTTTTGAGGAGAACATTGACAATTCTACTATGGTCAATACTGATGCAACTAATGGTGGTATGGTACCTATACCCTATACTATTACAGTTGCACATCTAGTTAGAGTAGTGGATCAAGATATTATCTTGTCACCTCTACTTCAAATAGAGGAACCATCTACTCAGATTGAGGTATTACTTGAGGTATTAGCTCCTACGATTAAGCAAGTACCCCATTCATCTCATATACAAGTGCCACCAAGAAGATCCACTAGGGAAAGAAGATCCATGATTTCCCATAACTATGTTTATCTCAAGAGCATGAATTTAATATAAGGTTGGAAAGTGATCCTATATCTTTCCAATAAGTCAAATAATGCTCTAATTCCTAATGATGAATCAAAGCCATAAAGGAAGAGATAAAGTCCATGGTAGATAATGATGTTTGGGAACTTATCGAATTGCCTAAAGAGCGAAACCTATTGATTGCAAATGAATATTTAAAATCTAATGGGATTCAAAGGGAAATATTGAAAAGTATAAAGCTCACCTTGTTGCTAAGAGATTCACTCAGAAGGAGGACATTGATTACAATGAGACTTTATCATTCGTTTCGATGAAATACTCCTTTAAGGTAATCATGACACTTATCACTCATTATAACTTGGAGCTATATCAAATGGACGTAAAAACTACATTCCTTAATAGTGACATTGAGAAAACTATATACATGGTACAACTAGAGAACTTTGAATTGAAAGATTCAAAGCACCTAGTATGTAAGTTAAAGAAGTACATTTATGGCTTAAAGTAAATATCTTGTCAGTGGTATTGAAAATTTAATCAAGTGGCTACTTCATATGATTTTAAGCAAAACCTAGTTGATCAATGTATATATGTCAAGTTCAGTGAAAGCAAGTTTGTTATATTTGTTCTATATATGGATAATATTTTATTATCAAGCAATAATAATAGTTTATTGAATTAAACCAAGTCATTTCTATCAGGTAATTTTGAAATGAAAATCTTGGTGAAGCATCTTTTGTATTAGACATTCAGAGATGACATGATCGTTCAAAGGGTGTATTTGGACTTTTATAACAGGCTTATATTGAAAAAGTGCTCAATTAGAATGTTTCATCAGCATGTGATGAACATAAGGGTTCTTTCTTTGGATAAAGTACCCATTTAGCAGGGATCTGTATTCAATATTTGATGCTCCGTATTAAAAGATATGTATATTTGGTTGATTGTACATACTCAAGTTTTAAATATACAAATGTCTTTTGCTTTGTGATTTGAATAAAAATATCATGATTTACTATAGCAGTATGAATTTAGTGTTGGATCATGAATTCGCTAGAGGGGGGAGGGGGGGGGGGTGAATAGCGATTAAAAAATTTAGCGAGTGTACGCAGCGGAATAAACACGGAAACAACAACGCTAACACAAGTAATTTTTACTTGGTTCAGAGCCTTCGGCGACTCCTACTCTAAGGCCTGCACTCGTTGAGTGCTTTCGTTGGGCAATCTACTAGCAATTTGAAAAGTTGATTACAAAAGTAAGGTACAAAAATGCTAGTAAAAATAATACAGACAATAATTTAGAAGAAAGAAAAAATAGCACTTGTCGAAGAGCCTTTGCAGCGTCGCAGGAGCACAACAGAGCAATCGATGAAAGATCTTGTCGTTCGTTGTTTTTTGCTCTAGGCTTCACCCTCCTTATATAGGAGGCTCGGGGTGCCCGAATCCCTTCCAGGCGCCTGGAGTGTGACGTAGCCCAGCCAACCATGAAGCTCCATGTGTCGACATGAGTTTGAGGATAAAATTTACCTCCGGGCGCCCGGACTCTTGTTTTCCAGCAATCTCCTTCCTACAAGAAAACGTTAGTCCGGAGGCAAATGTAAATTATATATCTTGCAAAATAGAGTGTTAGCACAGTTTATAATTAAATAGAATAGTAATTAGATTCTGTCTCACCGAGACCGGAATCTAGTCAAGATCTCAACTTAGAGTTCCGAAATGGTTTTAAGTTGGATTAGCGCCTAAGTTCCCTTCCTGGAGTGCGTCCTCATAGTCACTCCCCTCCAGTGACTTACCTCAACTTACCTGCCAGACATCCGATCAGCCCTTCGACCCGTCTGGACTTCGTGCTAGCTATTAGGTCAGCCCATCGAACTAGCTGGACTTCATGCCAGACGTCAGGTCGACCTGTCTGGACTTCGTGCCAGCTATCAGGTCAGCCCATCGACCTAGCTGGACTTCATGCTAGACGTCAGGTCAGCCCATCGACCTGTCTGGGCTTCTCCTGTATGCTTCGTAGAAGTGTTAGATCAATATGAAACTAACTTAACCTACTTTGTCATTCATCAAAACTTGAGTTAGACCGTTAGTGCTAACCGCACCAACAATCTCCCCCTTTTTGATGTAATGATAACCTAGGTTAAGTTAGTAAAAAAAAATGCAAGTAAAAACAAGCAATTATTAGATTTTTTAAGTTAGTCTTTATTTGGTATTTCCTTGATTTGTTTTAACTAACTGAAGTCACCTAACCCTCCCCCTTTGACATTCATAAAAAAAAATAACACAGAAAAATAAGCGATTCAGGAAGTAAAAGACAATGCAGCAAAGACTTTAAGATCAGATTGACTCGGGGGAGTCTAAAGTAGAAAGCATAGAATATTTTACTTAAAACTTTAGCCTTTAGCTTTCTCAAAAAAAAAAACTAAGTTTTAAAACTTTAGAAAGATAACTTTGTAAAAAAATTTAAACCTAATTTTCGAAATAAGCTTTGCAAATTTAAAACATAATTTTCAAATATAGCATTTTTGCAAAAGGGAGATTATTAAGGCGAAGTCTAATTTTCAAATCAAACTAAGTAAAATTTTCAAGACTAAGTTTGTAAAATCTAACTTTTTAAATCAATTTCAAAACTATGTTTGAAAAATCTAACTTTCAAAACAAATTTTAAAACTAAGTAAAATTTGTTTTCAAAACCAAGTTGTAAAATCAATTTTCAAACATATGTTTTCAAAACCAATTTTTTTAAAAAAATTGGATCCATAAAAAGTTAGTTTAAAATCAAATTAAGAAAATATTTTTCAAAAGCTCATTTCAAAAATAATGAAAAATAAGTATGAAAAATAATTAATCCTCCCCCTGAACCTGACATCACAAAAACTGTACGTCTAACCAATTAGTTACTTACTAACTGTCAAAGGACAACAACTTTCACTTGGTTAGTCAAGTTAAGTCAATTGTAATCAGTTAGTGTTTGACTAAGCTGAATGACATAACCTGATTGATGTTTGTTTTGTATTTAACGCCCAGACTTATATCGATGCACTGAAATAAGCATCTTAAGTCCAGGCAATCTGCCTATGCATCTCACCCCTTTCTATGTTCGACAATCACAAACAAGGTAGTCCTAGTGTGTTGGTGAGATGCTCAAATTCTAGTCCTATAGGAACATGCTTTCTAAGGGATTGACCTAGCATAAGTCTAAAATTGTTTTTGAAATTCTAAAAATGGGTAGTTTTGAAAGTTTTAACCTAGAATTTAAAAGCATTATTTTTTAAAATAGTTTTTGTAATTTAAGAGTTCTTGTAACGACCCGACCCCTCGTTCCCTTGGGCGGCCCAACTGGCAGCCCATTTGGCGGCCCCTTGGTGGTCCCTTGGGTGGCCCAATTGGCGACCCTTTATGTCGTCGACCGACGACCCTCGGCCGTGCCATTACTCACTAGGTCTTCCCACCCTTGGCCAGTGGATTTTTGCCTTCCCCAAGATTCGAACTCTAGACCTCCAGGCCAAGTAATAGAGTTTATGAATCCTGGTAGCCAAGTGAGAATGAATTTTTAAAGAGTTTTTAAAATTGATTTGTAAAGAATTTTTAAAATTAATTTTTAAAGAATTTTTAAAATTAATTTTTAAAATTGATTTTATAAAGAATTTTTTTTTAAAAAAAAATAAAACAAATTTTTAAAGAATTTTTAAAATTGATTTGTTAAGAATTTTTAAAATCAATTTTTAAAGAATTTTTAAAATTGATTTTTTAAAGATTTTTTTAAAAAAAAACTTTAAAACGAATTTTTAAAATTGATTTGTAAATTAATTTTTAAAGAACTTTTAAAACAAATTTTTAAAATTGATTTGTAAATTAATTTTTAAAGAACTTTTAAAACAAATTTTTAAAATTGATTTGTAAATTAATTTTTAAATAACTTTTAAAACTAATTTTTAAAATTGATTTGTAAAGAATTTTTTAAAATTAATTTTTGAAGAATTTTCAAAACGAATTTTAAAGAAGTTTTAAAATTGATTTTTTAAAGATTTTTTTTAAAAAAAATTAAATAATTTTTAAACTAATTTTAAAAGTTTTTAAAATAATTTTTTAAAAGAATTTTTAAAGTTTTTAAAAGAATTTTTAAAAGATTTTTTTAAATGATTTTTAAAGTTTTTAAAATAATTTTTAAAGCTTTTAAAATAATTTTTAAAAGAATTTTTAAAGTTTTTAAAAGAATTTTTTAAAAGAATTTTTAAAGTTTTTAAAATAATTTTTAAAATAAGTTTTAAAGTTTTAAAATAATTTTTAAAATAATTTTTAAAGTTTTTTAAAATAGTTTTTAAAAGAATTTTTAAAGGAATTTTAAAAATAAATTTTAAAGTTTTTAAAATAATTTTTAAAAAAAATTTAAAAATAATTTTTAAAGTTTTTTAAAATAGTTTTTCAAAGAATTTTTAAAGTTTTTAAAAGAATTTTTAAAATAATTTATAATTTTTTAAAAAATATTTTTTATAAGAATTTTTAAAATATTTTTAAAAGTTTTTAAAATAATTTTTAAAGTTTTTAAAATAGTTTTAAAAAGAATTTTTAAAGTTGATTTTTAAAGTTTTTAAAAGAATTTTTAATGTTTTTTAAAATAGTTTTAAAAAGAATATTTAATGTTAATTTTTAAGGTTTTTAAAAGAATTTTTAAAGTATTTTAAAATAATTTTTAAATGAATTTTTAAAAGAATTTTTCAAATTTTTTAAAATAATTTTTAAAGTTTTTTAAAATATTTTTTAAAAGAATTTTAATGTTTTTAAAAGAGTTTTTAAAATATTTTTTTAATGATTTTTTAAGATAAAATACTTTGAAATTGAATTTTCAATTTAATTTGATTTGGTTTAGTTTAATTTTAATTAGATCTAATTCTTTTTTTGTTAGATTTAATTTAATTTAATTTAATTTTGTTCGATTCGATTCGATTCGACTCGATTTGGTTCGATTCGATTCGACTCGATTTGGTTCTATTCGATTTGATGTCCTCAGTCATGTCACCCAATCTAGATTTTCAATCAAGGAATCCTATAATTTTTGTGAGATGAATTAGATTCAGTTTCAGAATTTGGTTTAACTTTGTGTTAGATTCAGGTTTAGCTTTGGGCTCAACAAATAGACATTCTCTAGATAAACTTCTGGGCTATGGTGAGTCACTTAGACATCATTAAAATAACCATGCCTTCGAGGTTTTTCAAATAGTCTTATCCACTGAACTTAGTACATAACCTTGGTCTAACTGGTTAAGATCCGTAAAGGGTAGCTTCGGTTAGTTCCACTAAGTCAAATGCACCAGGTCGAAGCCATATCTTCCTAGACATGCATAGACATAGTTTCCCTAATGAACTATCATCCAAAACTTCACTAGTACTGTTGGTCAAGTTAAACTATTTTCCCTTTGAACTAGTCCTAATTACCCTGCCGGGCAGATTGGTTTTGGTTATCCTGTCGGATAGGTTAATTTTGGAGGTGTCAGCTATTCTGGAGCCTCCCCCTGAATTATTGGTATGTTATTTTTAAGTTTTAACTCTAGGTTTGTGTCTATTACTTTTATAACTATATTTGACTTGACGATAATTTGATTTTTGATGGGTTCTAAAATTTTTCGATTTTGAGTTTGTTGGTCTAGGTTTGTGTTTTGGTTTTTTATTTGGTTTATCAAATTTTATATAGTATATTTTATCTTTAGGTATGTAATATTGGTTAATTCCTACTTGCGTGGTTAAATACGCTTTCGGAACCCAAGCTTTGTTTTGTTGTTTATGTTGGGTTATTAATGATTTAAATGTTTTATTTGAACTTGATTTGTAGTCAAGTCCGATTTTATTATAGACTATTTTTTGACTATTTAAAATTAGATCTAAGTTCTTAGATCTTGTTGTAAATTTTTCTAACAGACTTTTTAATTTATTATTTTCTATTTTTAGTGTTAAATTTTCCTCCTCAAGTGTTAGGTCTTGAGTTGGATTAAAATTTATGATTTGTTCCTTGAGGTTTTGGTTTTCCTCAAGGAGCAATTTATTTTCATTTTATTTTACTGTTAATTTTTTATTTAAACAAGCAACAATTCTAAAAAAAAAATTTATTCAAATTCAAACATACCTCTTCAGAACCTTCGGAAACGAGTACGGACTCGTGGCTCGATTCGGGCTCGGACCCGTCTTCCGATTCATCCTCCGATTCTTCTTCGAGGGCCATCAACGCGAAGTGACTCTGGTGCTTCTGATCTTCGGCCTCTGATTCTTCTGATGAGGAGTTGTCCCAGGTTGCTTTGAGAACCTTCTTCTTGGATGTCTTCGATTTGTTTCTCTTCAATCTCGGACACTTATTCTTGTAGTGGCATTTCTTGTTGCACCTGAAGCAAGTCACGTTCCTTGGTTCGGATGGGGAGTTGATCTCCTACAGGTCCTTCTTGCTGAAGCTTTTCTTCCTCCTGGTGAACATCTTTCTTACCAGGTTCACTAGGTACTCTTCGTCTTCGGAATCTTGGTCAAACTCTTCTCCAGGTTCAAGCTTGGTATTTTTCTTTTCCTTAGAGGGACCTGCAAACAAGTGATACCTTTCTCGGACCCGACATTAGTCTGCTCGTGTAATTCTAATTCGCAAAACAATTTGTCGAGTTTTAACTTAGATAAATTCTTTGAAATCTTGTAGGCATCCACGATAGATGCCCACAAGGTATCACGTGGAAAAGCATTCAATGCGTACCTGATGAGATCGCGGTTCTCCATTTGGTGGCCTATCGCATGGAGTCCATTGAGGACATCTTTGATCCTCGCATGTAGTTGACTCGCTATTTCTGTTGGATCGTGAAGAATCGATAGGGGGTGAATATCGATATAAAACTTTCGAACAAAGTAGACGCAGCAAAAAAGTAAAGTAAAAAGGAATAAGGCTAACACAGGTTCTTTTTACTTGGTTTGGAACCTGCGTCGACTCCTACTCCAAGGCCCGCACTCGTCGAGTGCTTTCGTTGGGCAATCCGCTAGCAATTCGAATAATTGATTACAAGAATTAAGTACAGAAAAGTTAGAAATAAAATACCGACAAATATAAAGCAATAAGAAAAGAATGGAGCTTTGTCGGAGTAGCGTCGCAACGTCGCAGGAGCGTAGGAGAGCAGATCGTCAATTCAGAATTGTTGTTTTAAGCTTCAGCCTTGACCCTCCTTATATAGGAGGGTTCGGGGTGCCTGGAACCTTCAGGGCACCTCGATCATGACGTGGCTAACCCAACGAGCGTGCTCCACGTGTCGATGTCGCGTCAAGGGATAAAATTTGCCTCTGGGCGCCCGGATCCTTTCCGGGTGCCCGGACCACCTTTCTCCAGAAAAGTCCTTCTCCTGCAAGACAAGGTTAGTCCGAGGAAAATATAATGAATTTCCTGCAAAACAACGTATTAGCACGTCTTATAAATTCAATCTAAAGAGTATGACTTAGATCTCATCTCTTCGAGACCAGAATCTAGTCAAGATCTCGACTTAGAGTTCCGAAATGATTCTAACTCGGATCGGCGCCTAAGTTCCCTTCCCGGGAATGCATCCTCACAGTCACTCCCTTCCAATGACTTACCTTTACTCACCTGCCAGACGTCTGGTCAGCCCTTCGACCCATCTGGACTTCTCGCCAGCTATCCGGTCAGCCCGTCGACCTAGCTGGACTTCATGCCAAGCGTCCGGTTAGCCCGTCGACCCACTTGGACTTCTCGCCAGCTATCCGGCCGGCCCATTGACCTAGCTGGGCTTCGTGCCAGACATCCGGTCAACCCGTCGACCTGTCTGGACTTCGCCTGCACACTCGATCAAAGTGTTAGACAACGACAAACCTAACTTAACCTAATTTGTTATTCATCAAAACCTGAGTTAGACCGTTAGTGCTAACCGCACCAACAGTTTCTCCTTCCTGCATTTTAATATTAAACAATTTATTTAAAAGGAGATCGTGTTTTGTTACCTTGGCGCCGCTCGTTCCTTCGTATAGTTCGATCAGCTTGTCCCATAATTCTTTCGCGTTTTGGTGCGGTCCTACTCATTTCAGTTCTTCCTTCGTTAGTCCGCACTACAGCGTGTTGAGAGCCTTGAAGTATGTAGAGGACTTCTTTCTCATGTCCGGAGTTCACTATTCCGGGTCCAGTGGATTTCCAGAGTTGTCGATCGACACCTTGTAGTCACTGGTGACACTGAACCATTGATCAAAATAAGTCTTTAGGTAGACCTCCATCCGCTTCTTCCAGTATGGAAAATCATCCCCATTGAATAAGGGGGGCGTCCTATGCTGAAGCCTTCAATTTGAGACATATTTATCCTGCACACAATTAAACAAAAGAAAAACAATCCCAAGACTTGGTCTTGGATTAATAGTGCGAAATAAAGTTAAAGAAAAATCGAATTGGTGTTGCATCAATTCAACTTAATTACTATGGGAAAAAAATTTCCAAAACTGGCAACAATACCGGCTTCGATTTATACCGCAAAATTGAAAATAAAAAAATAAAACAAATTTCACCTTTGTCTGATTGGTGGTTGCACCAAATCAGAACGGTACCTGCTCTGATACTACTTGTTGGATCGTGAATTCGCTAGAGGGGGGGTAAATAGCGATTAAAAAATTTAGCGAGAGTACGCAGCATAATAAACATGAAAACAACAACGCTAACACAAGTAATTTTTACTTGGTTTGGAGCCTTCGACGACTCCTACTCCAAGGCCTGCACTCGTTGAGTACTTTCGTTGGGCAATCCACTAGCAATTTGAAAAGTTGATTGCAAAAGTAAGGTACAGAAATGCTAGTAAAAATAATACTGATAATAATTTAGAAGAAAGAAAAAAATAGCACTTGTCGAAGAGCCTTCGCAGCGTCGCAGGAGCACAATAGAGCAATCGATGGGAGACCTTGTCGTTCATTATTTTTTGCTCCAGGCTTCACCCTCCTTATATAGGAGGCTCGGGCTACCCGGATCCTCCTCTCGGTCACCCTCCTTAATAGTGGAATGAATTATTATTGATGAAATTAAGTTATGTGTTTGGGGCGAACACGGGATGCTTAATTTCATCGGGAGACCAAAACCAATTCCTCCTCTCGGTCCCTATCGTAGCCTCTTGTATATAGAGATTTATACCCACATTCTTACCCAACCAATAGGGGCCGGCCAAGCCAAGCTTGAAGCTCAAGCTTAGGGCCGGCCAAGCCTAAAGGTTGAGCCTTAAGATGGTTGGCCAATAGCTTGGAGCACAAGCTTAGGTGGTCGGCCACATCATATTAAAAAGGGTTTTTTGTTAAAATTATTTCTTATGTGGATATCATGGTTTTAAAAGAGAGTTTAAAATTTAAATCTTTTCTTTTATAGCTTTCTACAAAAGATTAAAAAAAGATTTGAAATCTTTCCTTATTTGTAGATTGAAAGGTAGATTTTAATTTTGAGAAAACTTTCCTTTTTAACCATGTTCATGATTTAAAAGAGAGTTTAAAAATTAAATATTCTCTTTTATAAGTTTCTACAAAAGATTAAGAAAAGATTTGATGTCTTTCCTTATTTGTAGATTAAAAGAGATTTTATTTTTTAGAAATAACTTTCTTTTTATCTACATGTTTAAAAGAGAGATTTTAATTTATAAAATTTCCTTTTTACAAACCACCATGAATGGAAAAATTATTGGAGAAATTTTTTATAAATTTCCGGAGACAAATTAGGAAGTTTTAATTAATTAAAACTCTCCTTGTTTTGTTTTTAAAGTGGCCGACCATTGTAAATTGAGAAGAGAAAATTGTTTTTAATTAAATAAATTTTCCTTTTCATGGCAAAAGAATTAAGGATGTTTTTATTTAAATTTCCTTATTTGTCAAGACCAAGGATTATAAAAGAGGGGGTAGAGGTGCCTTCATGGGTGAACGACTCTATTATTCTTCTCCTCTTTTTTCCTCCTTGGTGGTCGGCCCTAGCTTCTCCCTCTTCTCTTCTTCTTGTGGCCGGCGGCAACCCCTCTTGGAGCTCTTGATGGTGGCCGGTTCTAGCTAGGAGAAGAAGGAGAGAAAGGAGGTTTTGTTTCTTGCATCCCTTGGAGCTTGGTGGTGGTGGTCGGACCTCTACTTCTCTTGGAGAATTATGGTGGCAGAAACCTAGAAGGAAGAAGAAGGTGCTTGGTGGTTCTTGTCTCGGAAGATCGTTGCCCACACAACGTCTGAGGTTAGAAAAGGAATACGGTAGAAGATCAAGAGGTTATTTTTGCTTACAAAGAAAGGTATAACTAGTAATTATTTTCCGCATCATACTAGTTTTCTTTGTATTGTTATTTTTGGAAATACCAAACACAAGAGGCATATGATTCTAGAGTTTTCGAAATAGTTTTTTGAGTTTGTGTTTTCTTCTTTTTCGAATTTGTGATTCGATTGTTCTTTTTGGTTAACCTAGAGTTATTTAAGGAAATAAATGTTAGCTTTCCTTAAAAGGCTTTGCCTAGGCGGTGGTGGTTGCTCCCATATCCAAGAAGGCCATGTGCCTCGCCATGCAGTCCTGGAAGCCAATTTTAGAAATTAATATTTATGGAATTAATAACTTAGGTAGATTTGAATCAATAGTGTTAAGTTCCGCTTACGATTCAAATCTAAACCATTAAGAACAGATAAGTTAAATTTGGAATCAATGATGTTAAGTTCCGTCTGCGATTCCTAATTTAACTTTTAAAGAACACAATAGGTTATTTAAGGAAAGATTCGACACTTGTACAAAAAAATTTTGTATAGTGGAACCGGTACGATTTTCTTAGGACTAACCAACAGAAGGGCCCCACCAAAGATGGGTCAAAGCAAGGAAGATCGTCTGACGCGGGGGTCGAAGTCAAGATAGTCAAAAGTCGAGGCCTATTGATCGGGCATAGTTGGCTGAACGGGCCACAAGGTCGGTCGAATATGGCTATTCGGGTGACCACCCATGGAGAACTTACGACTATGGTTAAGAGACAAGTCGTAAATTCCTCGGACCACCATCCTAGCCGACTAGACTTTATGGGCAGTAGGATGAAAGGTAGCCCTCCGACAATAGGAAAGATGGGTGAAGTAAGATAGCTCTATTTAGTGTTACCGAGCGGGGACATCCTTGCCAAGCGGCTTCCGATCAACCTATAGTGGGACAGACCTATATATCTCATCGTACCCTTTTGGAGGTTTGTGTCACTAACAACAGAGCATGTCCAGCGGGTAAATCATACTTTAGAAGCTTTCAGCTTGTCACATCAGAGATTTGTGTGCTTGCTTAAGGAAAGGTGTCAGGGATATTTTTTGACTTGTCTTTTCTTTGGACGCTTGGCAAAACATGCGTACGCTTTGAGACAGGCGCTACAGTGACACTATAAAAGAGGGGTTTCTATCCATAGATGGAAGTATGCGATATCTTATGATTCTACACGCTCTACTGTTCACTACTGCTACTATTTTTCTCCATTGAGTGAAAGATTGACTTGAGTGTCGGAGGGCTAATGCTGGGAACCCCTTCCCGACCTGAAACTAACACTCCTGATTTTGTAGGATAGGGAGGAGTCTACTTCCAGTCAACCACAAAGCCATGTTCCCAACCCGCCATCTTTTTTGTTTTTGGATAGGATCATATTTGGTGTCGTCTATGGGAAATTCACCTGTAGCTAAAACATGAGGATGGAAGATGCTGGACGACTCACCACTGTGATGCTAACCTAAGAAGATTTGGAGATGCTGATAAATGATCGAGTTGCAAAAATGGTGTAGCAACAACAAGAAACAGCAGCCAGTTGCCTAGCGTCGAACAACCTGACTGCATCAGTGACAACCAATGAGCCGACCCCAGAGCTTGAGTGGAAGACCGTGCTGGCCGCAAGCTGAACAACAGGCCGACTGGCGACTTCTGGGAAGCACCAAACATGCTAATCCCATATCACTGAGTGTTATTTCGCATGCCCTCCAAAGAGTAAGGACAAGTGGACAAGACACAGGGATTCTCTTCGTGGAATGTGTCCATTCGAGATGGGAGGAAAGGCAAAGCACCCCGACTCAACAACTCACCTGAGCAGATCAATAGGAAGTTCTCTCAAGAAATCCTCGATGATCAGTTGTCACCTCATATAGGCCTCTGATGATCGGAGAGTACATGGGAGCAACCGACTCGAAGACCATCTGATCAAGTTTGACAACATGGCGACACTCCACCAATACATCGATGGAGTCAAGTGCCAAGTATTTCTCACCACGCTCTCCAGATTAGCACAGAAGTGGTTCAAACGCTTGCGGATCGGATCCATCTGTAACTTCAAAGACTTCCGAACGACCTTCTTACAACATTTTGCTAGCAGCTGATACTACCAGAGGATGAAAGTGAACCTATTCGCAGTTAAGCAAGGGTCCAAGGAAGCATTGTAGGTCTACATTAAGAGATTCAACCAGGTGGCCATGGATGCCCCATTAGGCACTCTTCTTGGTAAGTTCCTTTTCCCAAGGAATTATAGATAGCAACTTCTTTCACTCACTCATTCGAAAGTCCCCGAGGGACTTTGACCATCTGCTCGGGCATACTACTAAGTATATCAACATCGAGGAGACCCAATCAGTTCGGAAGAAGGAAGTAATTCCTGAGCTAGCAGCTATCTTGGAGCATCGGGAGGTAGTTATCCCAGAGCGCCAGGTGGCCTATGACCCACCAACCGTCAAAGGAGCCCCGAGCAGAAGTAGCGTAGCAACACTAACATCCCCGAACTCATGTAGTCCAGCATGTGGAAGCCGAGCGGACAAAATTCACCGAGTCCCAACCGTGGACACCACTATTCTGTAGCTATCACCGCTCAGTGACTCATAACACTAGAGATTGTTATCATCTCAAATCGAAGCCACGCCAATCGACTTCTCCAAGATTCCACCGTCGATCCCCGTCTCCTGATCGCCACTATCACCACCGAGCGGAAGGACAACACGAGGAGGGCAAGCCGACAATTGAACAACACCAACCGCAACCCCAACAAAGAGAATATCAAAGGCCTGCCCGAGCATCAGCCGAGCGTCGCCCGAGCGATCACGTCCGTCTGCCTATCCACTCGGGAAGAAGAGAACTGCAGCAACACTGCTCGGGGCAACATCGACATGATCGTAGGAGGCCCGACCGACGATGATTCCAACAGGGCTTGGAAGTCACATGCTAGGTGATTAGAAATCCATGCTGTCGGGTGCAACAAAGAAAGAGGAGAGGGGCCAAAAATCAATTTTGGTCCTCAAGATTTAGAGGGAGTAGAGATCCCTCATGATGACGCCTTAATTATCAAGGCGGTAATTACTAACTATAATATTCACTAAACTTTTATAGGTCTAGGTAACTCGGTGAACATTATATTCAAGAAGACGTTTGATCAACTCTAGATTGATCGGAATGAGCTCTAGCCCATGACGACTCTTTTATATGACTTCACAGGTGACGGAGTGTTGCCGATTGACCAAGCTTGGCTAGCCATATCACTTGGGGAAGAGCCACTCAAGAGGACGAGGATAATTAATTTCATTGTGGTGGACACTCCGTTCGCTTATAATATCATATTGGGTTGATCGACACTGAATGAATTCCGAGCAGTCATCTCCACGTTATGCCAAAAGATTAAGTTTCCTGTGGATAACTTGGTCGGCGAAGTTATAGGCGACCAGCTAGCAGCTCACCAGTGCAGCATAAAAATGGTCAAGACTGAGTCGCGAGCTGCTCGGAAGGCCCAATGGCTAGAGGTAAATGCAATTCTGGAGGAGCCTCCCACACTGCTCTATGAAGAGAAAGAACAAGTAGAAGTGCATCCTAGCAGACTGGAGGCCACTACCTTTATTGCGGCCGATCTAAGCACAGAAAAGAAGGTTGAGCTAGTTGTTTATCTAAGGCAGAACTATGATGTGTTCGCATGGGCAGCCCATAAGCTACTAGCTATCTCGCCAATGATAGCACAACACAAGCTACATGTCTGATCGGACACTAGGCTAGTGAAGCAGAAGAAGAGGGATTTTAACTCGGAACAGAACCAGATTATTCAATGGAGGTGGAGAAGCTGCTAGAGGTCGGACACATCCGCGAAGTTCAGTTCCCGAGTTGGCTCACAGCATGGTGCTAGTCTCTAAGCCCAACAATAAATGGTGAGTCTGCATCAACTTTTGAAATTTGAACAAAGCCTGCCCTAGGGGTGTCAATTCGGGTGGGTCGGGTCGGATTGGCCGGTCGGGTTGAGTTTTTTTTTTAACCCAACCCAAACCCGACCTGAACCTGAGTTCAACCCAAAACACCTAAACCCGAACCCGAACCTGACCAACCCGATCAACTCAAACCCGACCCATATAACCCGAAAATCTGATTCAAAATAACTTTTTTGGATTATTTTCCCTATAATTCTTCACTTTTATTTCAATACTCCATCATTATCATACAAACATGATATTAATATACATAAAAATATCTAAATTTTTAAAATAAAATTTGATTTAACTCCAAAAAAACCCACAAAACTCTATATTTAAGTCAACCCGGGTCAACCCGAACCCGACCCAACCCAAAAATTTTTAACTCTCCAACCCTCCAACCCGAACCCGACCTAAACTCGAAAATGTCCAACCCGAACCTGATTTTTTTCGAGTCGACTCGGGTTGGGTCGTCGGGTCGGGTTCATTTTTGACACCCCTAGCCTGCCCAAAGAACTACTATCCTCTGCCATGCATTGATTAGATAGTGGACTCCACAGCGGGTTGCGAGATGATCTACATGCTTGATGCATATAAGGGCTATCATCAGGTTCCGCTTGCCAATGAAGACCAAGAAAAGGTTAGTTTCATCACGACTGACGGAACCTTTTGCTATAACATGATATCGTTCAGGCTAAAGAAGGAGCCACTTACTAGAGGTTGATGAACAAGGTGTTCTGGTGCCAGATCAGCCAAAATATAGAGGTATACATTGATGACATATTGATAAAATCCCTCTGAACGACTAACCTTTGTGTAGATGAGGAGACATGCCGCACCCTGAGGAAGTACGAAATCAAGTTCAACCCTAGCAAGTGCTTGTTCAGAGCGAAGAGCGGACGATTCTTTGGTTACATTATAACCGACCAGGGAATCGAAGCGAATCCGAGCAAAGTCAAGGCACTCCAAGACATGCCCCCTCCGTGCAATTTCAAGGAAGCTTAGTGGTTGACCGGACAGATCACAACCTTGTCAAGATTCATCTCCAAGTCATTAGATTGGAGCCATCCGTTCTTCAAAATTCTACGCTGAGCTATGAAGTTTCAATGGGACGTGGAATGTGACAAAGCGCTGAAGGAACTCAAGAATTATTTAACTTCTTTACTTGTATTGGTAAAGGTCATCGCCAGCAAATCGCTCTGGATGTACTTGTTGTCTATAGAGCGAGTAGTCAGATCAGTGTTGGTGCGATAGAATGCCGCTGAACAACAGTCGGTGTACTTCTTGAGTCACTTATTAAAATATGCCGAATGCTGCTATACCTATCTTGACAAGTTGGTGTATAGGCTAGTCCTTACTTCTTAGAGGTTATGCCCTTATTTCCTCTTGTATCCCATAATCATGTTAACTAACAGCACGCTAGGGAGAGTCCTCTTCAACCTTGAGGAGTCCGGGCAACTAATCAAATGGACCACGGAGTTGAGTGAGTTCGATATACAATACCAGCCCAGATTGGCAATCAAGATGCAAGCCTTATCCAATTTTGTGACTAAGATACAAAACATCGAGCCCAAGGTAACATGAAGAATATATGTAGATGGGTTATCCACCTGGCAAGGTAGTGGAGTGGGCATACTTTTGATATCACCACACAAAGACAGAATGTAGTTGTCCGTTCAGCTGGACTACCGAGCTATACACAATGAGGTAGAATACGAAGCGCTGATCACTAGTTTGAAAGCAATTAGGCATGCGAGAACCACTCGGGTCCTTATCCACTCTGATTCCCAACTGGTAGCCCAACAACTCTCACGTGCTTTCGAAATAAATAACGTCAGGTTGAGATTATATGCTGAGACTTTCGAGAAGTTAAAAGCGGGATTCCAAGAGGTGATCATGCAAAAGATCCCCCGGGCGGACAACTAATATGCGCACAAGCTGGCAAGTTAGCAAGTTCCTTAAGCCCTGTAGTGTTGGATAAGCCGATCGAGCAGGTGATGTTGGTAGCTCACATTGAGAGATCAGCTGAAATGAAAGCCTCAAGCGATTGGAGGACACCTTTGATTAAGTTCCTCTGATCGGGTAGCGTGCCGGCCAATCGAGAGTAGACTCGGTTGATAAAAAAGAGGATTGGATGGTTCACATTAATTAGAGACCATCTATACAAAAGAGTTTTCTCGAGGCCATTGCTTAAGTGAACAAATCAGAAGACATTCAATATACCCTGTAAGAAGTTCACCAAGGCTCTTGTGGTAGTCATCTGGGAGGCTGGTCACTAGCTCAGAAAATTTTATTGGTTGGATATTTTTGGCCTACACTGCAAGTAGATATCGCCCGGACAGTTGCAACCTTCCTATCTTGTCAGAGATACTAAAACATGCCGCACCGACCTACTGAAGAGTTGAAGGCATCCATCGTGTCTTGTTCGTTCGACTAGTGGAGTATAGATATTGTTGAACCTTTCCCTATGACGACCGGTTAGAGAAAGTTTCTTCTTATAGTTGTGGACTACATCTCTAAATAGGTAGAGGTAAAATCGCTCGCCAAAATAACTGAGCAGATGATTATCAAATTTTTATGGCAAAATATTGTGTGACAGTTCGACATCCCTCACAAGCTCGTCTTTGACAATGTAAGGAAATTTCAAGATGGAGGCTGAGAGAATGGTGCACCAGCTATGATACACAGACCTTCACTTCAGTAGCCTACCTCTAGAGTAATGGCTAGGTAGAAGTCACCAACAGAGAAATCCTCAGAGGACTCAGAGCTCAGCTTGACCACGTTGGAGGAAGCTAGGTTGATGAACTCTTGAGCATATTGTGGGCCTACCGCACCATGCCTAGAGAAGCCTCTGGCATAACCCTGTTCCACTTGATATACGGGGGGGGGGAGCAACGGTACCAGCTGAGATAGGAGTAGAGTTCGATCAGATACAGCTCTACGATGAGAAAAACCCCGAGCAACGTCTTATGGAATTAGACTTGATAGATGAAGTCAGGGATAAAGCAGCTATTCGGCTAATAGTGTACCGATAAAGGATGAAACAGAACTATAACAGAAGAATGATTCCTAGATCTTTCTAGGTCAGCAACTTAGTCTAGAAAAGAGTCAAGCTGGTCGACAATGTCAGCAAGCCAGAAATCCCTTAAGGGGACCATATAAAGTGATTTAGAGGCTCAATTCCGGATCTTATTATTTACAAGATGAAAATAGGAGGAATCTGGAACGACCTTGGAGCACGAACCATCTACAACCTTATCAAGCCGGGTAGTAAGTTTATGATTGAATTCATGTAAATTGTAAAAATATTTGTTCCATAAATGCAGGAAAATTTGAATGAAAAATTATTAAGTGTTCCAGACTCTTGAGCCGCTTGACCAAGTAATAAAAGAGCAAAGCCCTCACACCTAAGTGTAAAAGATTCTCGCGTCGTTCGGATAAGTTATAAGTGAGCTGAGCTCTTATACTTCAAGACTCTTGAGCCATTCGGCCAGGTTATAAGAGAGCAAAGCCCTAACGCCTAAGTGTGAAAGACTCTCACGTCATTCAGGCAAGTTATAAGTGAGTTAAGCTTTCATGCTTCCATACTCTTGAGTCATTCGACCAAGTTATAAGCGAGCAAAGCTCTCGCGCCTAAGTATCAAAAACTCTTGCATCGTTCGAGCAAGTTATAAGTGAGCTGATCTCTCACACTTCCAAACTCTTGAGCCATTCGATCAAATTATAAGCGAGTAAAGCCCTCGTGCTTAAGTGTCAAAGACTCGCACTGTTCGGATGAGTTATAAGTGAGCTAAGCTCTCACTCTTCTAGACTCTTGAGCCGTTCAGCCAAGTTATAAGTGAGCAAAATCCTCATGTCTAAGTGTTAAAGACTCTCGCATTGTTCGGGCTAGTTATAAGTGAGCTGAGCTTTCACGCTTCTAGACTCTTGAGCCATTCGGCCAAGTTATAAGCGAATAAAGCCCTCATGGCTAAGTGTCAAAGACTCTCGCGCCGTTCGGGCGAGTTATAAGTGACCTGAGCTCTCACACTTCCAGACTCTTGAGCTGTTCTACCAAGTTATAAGCGAGCAAAGCCCTCACGCCTAAGTGTCAAGGACTCTCATGCCATTTGGGTGAGTTATAGGTGAGCTGAGCTCTTACTCCTTTAGACTCTTAAGCCATTCGGCCAAGTTATAAGCGAGCAAAGCCCTCATGCATAAGTGTCAAAGACTCTCAACCTGTTCAGGCAAGTTATAAGCGAGCAAAACTCTCACGCTTCCAGACTTTTGAGCCGTTCGACCAAGTTATAAGCGAGCAAAGCTCTCACGCTAAGTGTCAAAGATTCTTAACCCGTTCGGGCGAGTCTTAAGTGAGAAAAGCTCTCGCGCCTAGGTATCCTAGAGTATCATGCCGCTCGACCACGTTTTGGGCGAGTTTAGCTCTTACGCTCTGAGTTGCGCTCACATTAAGTAAGTTTTGAGGATGAAACATAAAGATTAGAGAAAATAAGAACTCTAAAAAGACAAATGGATGCACATTGAATTAGACTTATAAAATTTTTACAAGAGCTACTGAGTTACCACAAAAAGTTGTTGATAAATACAAGGTAAAGCTATGCCAAATCAGCAGTTACATTGTCGGGGAGCAAATCTATAATCTTCTCCCTCTAGATAATCTTGTTTGAGACCTCGGTGGAAAGGTAGGCACCCTCCTTTAGCTACTGGAGGGTCCCATCAATGCCATAGTCGAACAGTTGGAAGGATCGATCGGTAAGCATTTGATTGAAGCCCTCCAAATGAAGATACTCAACTTTGAAGGTTTCCAGCTGGGTGGGCTAATATTCTTGGAACTTGGTAAGTTGGGCCTTGGATGCCTCCAGCTCGGCCTTCAGTGATTGCAGCTCAACAACCTTTTCAGTAATTGTCTATTGGTGCTCCTCTATTTGGAGCTCGTTGGCCATCTGATCAGCTGTTCGGCTAACTTGCTCTATAGCCAGAGCTGCTTCTGCCTCCTCAAGTTTATTGGTCAAGACCCAGGCTTCTTTGTTCTTAATATCTAAGTCATTGATGGCCCAAAGCTTCCGAGTGTTCGTAGAGTTGAGTTTGGCCTCGAAGGTATGAGCCTGTTTGGTCTGTCAGTCGAGATGGAGGGTCTGATCGTGATTCTTTCTTTTCTCAATAGTCAATGTTCGCTCCGACCCTACTCAGCAGATGTATCCAGATCTTTTTTCAGTTAGGCCACCTTAGTAGGGAGCTAGTCGACCATGGCCTGTGAGTTGCTTGACTCCTCGGTCGGGCTTGTAGCTGCCTATTTTCATGTTTAAGGAAGGTCAGTCTTTGGTACATGGCCAAGATTTCCACCCAGAACGTACTGCAAGTAAAAGAAATCAGTTACGACTATTGGAGAAAATGAATAAGAAATCCCAGGAAAGCTTACCCCAGTGGATTTCTGACTAAAACTGTAAGTGAGCTTCCTAGGCGGGATAGTCGCTGCCCTGGCCCTAACATTTGTCCAGGTCTAGGCTAGGGGGCCTTGTATCCTAATCTGATGTTCTGGGGAGCGTGGCTCGGCGTCATCCCGATAGTGCCAGTCATCGTTGGTAATCTGATGATGGCCATAATGTGGCTATGGCCGCTTGGATCTGAAGGCTCCAAAGTAGCCTTGCCTTTGGACTTGGACATCGGGGAGGAATGAATAATTGAAGTAAGGGTCACTGGGTTGACCAATGATGACATCTTGTAAGAGATCGGCTGCACTATCGTCATCCTGCCTGTCAGCTCGGACAAGGAAGGGGTTCGGTCGGACAATGGCGGTGTTGGCAAGCCGACCATCCTCTTAGGGACGACAGATGAAGAGCTCTCACCCTATTCTGAGGGAGGGTGAGAAGTTGACGCAACTACAGAAGGTTGCTAGTTAGAGGCCTCCAAGTGGGAGGAAGCCTCCAAGCGGAGCCTCTTCCGACGTCGGAGCTGGATTAAGGGCTCGCCAGAGGTGGTCGACTCAGAAGGGACTGCCATTGGGATCATAGAGGGCCGAGCATGTGGAAGCTCACCTGTGGTAGCCACGACATCGCTTCCCGCTGCTTGGCTCACTTCTCCAGTCTACTCCTCTGGTGTGCCAACCAACAAGCGTTCATGACTTTCCAGCTTAACCACCCCCTTGGCGTTGATCTATTCATCAGTCAACTTACCCTTATTGTTCATCAATGACTTAAATATGACTTGAGCTGTAAAAAAGAAGAAGAAAACAGTTAGAAACAAAAAAGTCAAATAGAGAAACGGCTTACCTAAGGAGTCGGGCTCAGATGAGACTCAGCCCAAACATATATAGAATGCCCTCCAGGAATAATCTATGGATATATTATTTCTGACCGTCAGGTGCGTTGCTGCTTAGAGGTAGGACGACTCCTAATGATATTTTGCCAGCGTGGGAGATTTTGGCAACTCCATTTGCCAGCAGGTCAGGAAAGCAGGCCAATCGAGAAGGTGGACGAAGAAGTAGTGATTATTCTAGCCCTTATTAGAGGTGGACATCTTGTCAAAGTAAACGGCACCCACTCGGGCCTAGAAGAGGAAGGTGTCAAGCTCGGACAATTTTAGATAATACAAATAATAGAAAATGCGGGATAAAAGGGGAATTCCATACAAGTGAATAGGATATAAGGGAATGTGAAAGTATCTACAAACTTTAGAGAAAAAAGATGAATGAGAACCACGAGCAGTCAAGGAATTGGTCTTTGAAAAAAGGGAAGAAGTCGTCCGGAAGAGTATGGCAGCGAGCATAGGAGATGAAATTGCGATTTGGTAATCGTCGGGAATATAGTAGGTCATCTTCATTTGATCAACCTTGTCACCGTTGAAATCAAACTCGGTGGAGGTATACTACAACTCGGAGGGGGGGGGGGGGGGAGAGCACACCAAAGAACAATAGATAGAAATCAAAGATTATAGGGGAGAAAAGAGAAGGAGCTTACTAGAGAAGGATCGTCGGCGACAAGCAAAGAACAGAGAGTAAGGAGGCGAATGAGAAGAAGACAAAGGTAATACAGTGAGAGAAGGAAGAAATGAAAGGTTTAAATACCTTGGCGACGACTGCCCTGAGTTGTCCGATCAAAGGTTTAAAAAAATGAGGTTTGATCTTGGCCGTTAAATTCGAAAAGGTAGAAGTCACATCAGATCCAAATAGTTGTCTGTCACATCACACATGTGGTGACAGGAAAAAGTGACATGTGACATTTGATTATAGGCGACATTAATGAGTAATGGGAGCACATGATTAAAAGGCATGGTCGACGTGCTTTATATTAATGGCAGAGGATTTGAGCGGTTTTCAAGAAATTATGATGACATTAACTGCAATTAAAAGACACTAAATGAGGGTGGTCGCTCAAAGAAGAGATCATTAAAAAGATAAAAAATAGCTAAGTGTCGTCCATGTTAGAGTGGCATCAACCTCGGAGTATGAATGGTCGATCGGGAGAGTGATCAAAAAGAAGTTAAAAAGCGACTAAGTGTTGGTAGTGACAAATCCGAGTCGAGTGGCGGCTCTAAATCCTAGTATGTCCGATCGGTGAGCAGTCAGCTTCTTGGCGAATAGCAGGAATAGTAAATGTCATAGCCGAGCAGTGGCTCTAAACTCTAGAACACCCGATCGGGAAGAAGAGTTGCAGAACATACTAATCACCTAGTCAGTCAGACTTGCACCCTTGTTCAACTAGATTTAAGGGGAAGACTTGTAATACGGTGATGAAGAGGGGCCCCACCAAAAATAGGTCAAAAAAGGGAAGAGCAACTAACGTGGGGGTCAAAGTCAAGACAGTCAAGGCCCACCAATCGGGCCTAGTTAGACGAACGAGCCACAAAACCGCTTGGATGTGGTTGTCCGGGCGATCGGCCATGGAGAACCTGCGACTGTGGTTAAGAGACAAGCCGTAAATCCCCCAGACCACTATCCTGACCGACCGGACTTCATGGTCGGTCGGATGAAAGGTAGCCCTCTGGGTGAAGATTGCTTTATTCAGTGCGACCGAACGAGGACATCCCTACCCAGCGACTTTCGGTGAGCCTACAGTGGGACCCACCTACATATCTCATCGTATCCTTTTGGAGGTTTGTGCCACTGACAACAGAGCATGTTTAGTCGACAAATCATACTTTACAAGCTTCCAGCCTATCACATCGGAGATTTGTATGCTCGTTTAAGGAAAGATGTCAGAGATACTTTTTGACTTGTCTTTTCTTAGGACGTTTGGGAAAACATGCTTATGCTTTGAGATGCGTGTACAAATGATATAATGACACTATAAAAGGAGGGTTTCTATCTAAATCTCTTGTGATTCTACATGCTCTACTATTCACTATTGCTACTATTTTTCTCCACTGAGTGAAGGACTAACTTGAGTGTCGGAGGGCCAATGCCGAGAACCCCTTCTCGGCCCGACACTAACGCTCCTAGTTTTGTAGGACATCGAGGAGTGTACTTTCAACCAACCGCAGAGCCACGTTCTCAACCCACCATCTTCTTCGCTTTCGAATAAGATCATATGCCATTGTGGATAAATCCAATAAAGTGATCTTGATTGCGGGTTTATGTATTATTGGATGTGGGGTTATATGTGTGGAACCATGGTTTGCAAAATTGAGATCTGGATCATAGGATCGTACGATCCTACGATCCGGAAATCCAAAATCAATCCAGGATCACATAATTGATTTTTATAGTAGGATCGAAGTAGGATCGGAACATAATCAGTAGGATCGTAACAGGATCGGAGTATAATCGGAGTAGGATCGATGGAAGTTTTGAGAGGTCATAACTTTTGACTCGGATTGAACCACAAGGTCTATAATATACCAAATCAAAGTTCATTGAGAGATCTTTAATAATTTCAAAGTTTATCTTTAACCACTCTATTTCAAACCCAAAAAAATCATTTAAATCCTTTTTCAGATGTCCAAAAGATTTTATCTTTTTTTATTATCTTTTTTTTCATCTTATTAGAGTTTTAAATTATTTAAACAAATGTTTAATTATTTTTGAGTTTGTTTTTTATCAATAATATTCTGCTATTTCTTTTTCCCCAAAATGATGAGTTTTTGGATGTCTATTGTCTAGTATTGTGTGACATCAACCAGTCTTTAGAAGATTATTTCTGACGTTCATATTTGAATCAAAGGATTCAATAGCTTCTGTTATGTACGTTAGGTACTTTGTTGGTCTTTAAATGAGATCATCTTATAAATCAAAGAAATATTTTTAACGTTGATTGTGTTATTATTATTGTGTTAATAGAAATTTTATATTCTTTCATTTTATGATATGAAAATATAAATATTATTACTATGCGAGAACTATAGTTAAATTACTAGTTAATTTAAATTTATACATAGGTATTGAGTGTAAGTGATTATATATATATATACAAAATTAGTTATCTATTTATATATAAATGAGTTTTTAGGTATTTTTTCTAATTATTAATAATGTATAATAAGATTTTAAGGATTTTTGGTAGGATCGTACGATTCTACGATCCGATCCTGACCCTAAATCGATTTTACGTAGGATCACGATTCTACAAATTATATGTGAAACCCATTAATCCGATTCCGTTAATATATAATAATAGGCTGTTAACGAATTTCGGCAATATCCTTGGATTCAAGTTTGATATATGAATTTTATGCATTTTCTGTTTCATGTCTTATGAATCTTTCGACAATATCAGAATCATCTCGTTTAATTTAGTTTTGTAAATCTGCATGATTATTAAAGTTTTCTATCAGTCACGATAATTTTTTTTAAAGAGTGTTTCTTATTTTTCTCATTTAAAAATTTTTTTTTACAAGTTTGCTATCGACATGATGATAGTGTTCCCTAAGAAGTAGCTGTCCTAATTTCCAGTGGAAATTTCTAGAGTAAGATGTCAAGTCCCATCAGAATATTTACAAATAGGGATCGTTGGCAACTCTTACACTAGACACTTCTTGTGTTAGGGCCATGGCAGATGAGATGGCGGCAAAAAAAAATAAAAAATAGGCACAAATAGGTTGTAGCTAGTATTTAAATCATGATGTCTAGGTAATAATTTGAATGTCTTACCGTATGTAGTGGAGGTGAATAACAATGGTACCTACAAATGTAAATTATAATACTTTTGCTAATGGTTTAGATCACATAATGGTTAATGACAGAATAAAGAATTTGCATACAATAGTTAGCAATAGGATTTAACATGGTTTGAAATTATCATTTCTACTCCGCGCTAATGATTCGTAGGTGAATCACTCTTCAAAAGTTACTATCTTTTTCTTTGGCAATGAACTAGCGAAGGTAAATAAACCTCTTACAACACATAAGGATTACAATTAGAATAGATAAAGGCTTAGAACACAAGAGAGAAGTTCTAATAGAATTTGACAAACTCTATTTTTGCCAACCTTCATCTTGTTCCATATTTATACTCTTTATTTCGTTTCATTCTTCACTTGTTGTTTAATTGGATTATCATTAATTAGTCAATTGGATTCATCCATCAGTCAATTACTTTCTTTGATTACTTCAGCTTGATTTTACTACCGACTACCTGAATCGATTGGATTCCACCATTTATCGAGTAGGCCACTATAGCCCTTTGGTCATCTGACCATTGGAGTATAATTTTATTAGATTACTAACTCCTTTGGGTTTTTTTATATAATATCAATCGATTAGGTAATCGACTAAATCATGAATAAAAATATTCTATTCGGCTTCTAATCTATGTCAACTCATTAGTCAATTTAACTCAATGCACTTATCACATAGAATCATCATTTCTCCAACATAACAAGTGTCAATCAAGTGGCGACAATTCTAAATTACTTGCTTAAAGTGGGGGGTTTTGATGGTAACTAGGATCACCTAACTAAAATAGGCAAGATGTTCTAGTAGGGATTTCCTACTCAACAAAATAAGAAACACAATACGTCTTCAGTAGAAGATGGTTCTAGAAAGCGTTTTTAGATGTGGGGATTATGGACACATGACAAAGATGTGTACACTTCATAGAGATGCTTGTATAGGTAGTCAGGTCATCCTATTAGAAATTGGTGGCCCCATGATTATTAAAGGTATAAGCTTTTTTTTTAAATGATATTCATGCATATATTTTGATTGGTATATAGGATTGTAAATAAATCAAATGTTCGTCAATAAATTTGATGTTCGACTTGATAAGAACTTGTTTATGTTCATTTAATATACACAAGATTAATTAAATAAACAAGTTTGAATATATCGTTAAACTAAACAAATAAGCTTGAATATATGTGTCAGCTCATCATATTTGTGAACAATGTTTATGAACGATATTCATTAATAAAATTCTTATCAATATGCTAAATAAATAAAAAACTAAAATAAAATAAATAAATGAGTTTGAATTATTAAGCTCAATAACAAATCAAACAAGTAAAAATTTTAAATAATCAAACAAGTTTAAATTGAGAATTCGTTAACATCTAAACGAACCAAGCTCGAACCAAACTCAAGCCAAGCTTCAAACAAACTCAAGCTCATAAAAAATAAACCAACCCAAACTTGAACAATTATTTTAAAGGTTTGGTTCATTTTAAATTCGGCTCAACTCAATTATCTTATCAAACAAACTTGAACACTCTAAAACTCGGCTTGACTTGACTTGTTTACAGGCCTATTTGCATATATCACACATTCTTTATCTTTATTCTAAATTAGGCATATGCCTCCATCTTTCAATCTGTCTATTATGACTCTATCATGGAGTGTGTTAAAATAAGACTGGGAAAAAAACTTATAGATATGTCTAATTCAACAACACTATGTTGGGTATAGATTGGTTGTTAGAAAATGATACCTCAGTGAACTATAAAATTTAGGTATTGATAAAATTTATTGACTATACTGGAACCAAACAGAGTTGAGCATTTTGAAGGAGGATTCATGCTCCCTAGTCTGCAGATTCATGTTCAGTGGAAGCATTTTAGTTCCAATCATACAAGGAGCAGCAAATTCCAGAGACAAATTATACTCGAACTTTATTATCGAAAAGGAGGGCTTCACCTTTCAATTTGATATTTTAATTATTTTGATTCTAAAGTTGCATTAGTATGTGATGTAACTTGAGCTAAGCTATTGTGATTTTGTGCACCATCTACTTCGTGTTAAAATTTATGATACATGCAATTTGTAAATGTTTTATAGGAAAGTTGTCATCTCAAGTTTGTAAACTTCAAATATAAATCATAAATATGCATACTAATCACGGTGTAAAATTTGTCTTATAATATGCCCAGAGTTCTTCAAATTAATAAATAATACTAATCTTTATAACATGTCTAGAATTCCAGAAAGTTAAACTATTTCTTCTTCAAATTAATATAATAAAAAATAGAGATGCTATAAGAAAATTGATTGTCTAGGTTGAACCAAGGGTAATATAATAAAATGTTAAACTATGTTATACACTAAAATCTCCAAACAAATAAGTTTTTGTTGCATTACCTAGGGTTGAACCAAATAACATTAGGTTATCTTTTATTTTACATAATCAAAGTTATGCATGATAACTTGAACCAAACGCATCATAAGTGGTTTGAGTTATGATTGTTTTAATATGTTGTAAAATTAGTTTAAGTTAGGCATTACATTTATTTTATTTCATATGCGTCTAGGTGTGCATGGACTTAGGACAACACATAAAAACCCGGTGGCTCAGGATCTGGTGGAGTAAGATGAAGGGTGGTATGGGGCACCCGAGGGACTAGAAAGGATGAGGATCATTGGAGACATCAAAACTTTGGCAGAAGATGCAAGTGAGCGAGAAGGATGGCACGGGAAGAAGCCGACAAGCTCGGTGCATCCGAGGGGCGAGAAAGGAAGAGTACTCCGGTGGAGCGAGAATGACAACAAGAGGAGTGAGCATTTGAGGAACGAAAAGCCGGGAGGAAGCCTGCGCAAGCTAAGCTGGTGAGATGAGTTGAATAACTTGTATATGGTATGAGGGTAGACTCAACCTTAAAGCCCAAAACAATGGTTTCAGTATACCGAACCAGTCGGTTCGATCGACTTATGCACAAGATAATCTTTATCTTCTTCCATGTTATCACTGGAGTTTGGTTGGTCGACCGAACATTGGGATCGAGCGTTCGGAAGCCATGTCGAAGCTAAGCCAACAGTGCGGATCCAATGTAAGCGTGATCGGGCAACCAAAGTATAGGATCCGATGACCGGATGACATTTGGCAGAAGATCCAGAACAGTTATCCGAAGCTGACCAAGTTCCCGTCGAACGGGAAGGTATTCGGATGACCAGAAGGACGACACGTTAACAAAAGGATGAGTGAAAATTGTCTCGTGGATTAGATCAACTTGCCATGTTAGCGGTTTTCGATCGACCAAATAAGCTTTTTCGATTGACCGAGCGTGCCGCATCAGCACTCAACCAGAGTCGATAAAAGGAGGCGAGGAGCTCAATTGCAAGATACAACACAGTCATGACAAAAGCTCTAAGTGCATTCAAGGTTTTCTTTCCTCTTTCTCTTTTTGTACTTGTTGCGAGAGGTTCTCCACCTCCATCAAGTTACCGAAGAGAAGGATAGTGGATAGATGCTTCTATGCGTAGCCTTGGAGTAGCAACTTGGGGGTTGTGAACCAAGTAAATACCGGTCTCTATTACTGTGTGTGTTTTTTTTTATTTTAATTAACTTGTGTGTGCTCTTGCTAAGTAATTAGTAAGAGAAAAAGAACATTAATTTGCAAATACGTTGTTCACCTGCTTCCCCTTTAGCGATACATATCGCTTCCGCAGCACTTACATTATAGTGTGTTAATACTCAGCATAATTTGACACTTTTGAAACATTCCAACACCAACTCAAATTCGACACCAAAATATGAACTTTCAAATTAGAAATTTATAGCAACAATAAGCAATTTGATTAATGATTATATTATCCTAATACTGAAATAAATTTTGTGCATCAAATACGAGCATTAGTTCTTATAGCATCCTACTGAAATTAATTTTATAATTTTTATAATTTTTATAATTTCAAGAGTTATATCAAGCCAATGTATATCTTTGGGAGTTGGATTTGAATTAATACAATTGAAACTGCAACAATTATAGATACAAGATAAGCATACATGTGTTTCTTCCTTTGCTGATGTTGGGGCTTCACTTGGTGCATGTACCCTTTGCTCTCTTTTTAATATGTAATCATCACCTTGTAACCAAAAGACAGACTCACTCGATAGTAATAGGAAGATAATCATACTATCGTCGGAACCCTTCGTTAGTATTTTTCTCTTCTTTCCTTTCTTTTTTTCTTTAGTGTTTTATCTCCTCATGATTAGCACACAAAATCAAAGGATGAGTCATGAAAATGTTGATGCAATCGACCTTGAGAGTTTTGATATTTGTTTGATAATATGTTTAATAGAGTCTAGTCAAGATTAACCAAGTCAAGGGAGAAGTCAAGGTTGACCGGATAACTAGCAAAGGGAAAATCCAAACAGGTCAAGGGTGACCAGATGTTTGACAAGAGGAAAATCCTATGGGAGTAAATCTTCGGTAGTGAAAAGTCTTGGAGGAGTGAACTCCAAGCAAAGGAAAAACCTTAGGTAGTGAGAAATCTTAGAGGAGTGAACTCCAAACAAAGGAAAAATCTAGGGGAGTGAACCCTCGGTAGTGAGAAGTTTAGAGGAGTAAACTCCAAGCAAGTGTGACCGAAACAAGGTTTCCAGTCGACTGCACAACCCACTTATTTGGTAAATTGAAGTATACTATTTTACTTTACTGCTTTTATATATTATGCTAATTTGGTGTTACAGGAAAGTCTTAGTGGATCAGATCGATCAGACAGTAAGCAAGAGGTAGTCCAAATAGGTGGACTAGATATTTTGCAAGTATATAAAGTAAGAATCTGGAGAAGAAAAGTCCAAAAAGGTGTGAGGACGTGTTCTCATTTTGAGAACAATCTTAAGCGTTGATCTGGTTGAAAAAAGCAACAGAGATTTTTAAGTCAAGATCAAAACAATCCTAACTGTCAGACGCACTCATGCATATTATTTGTTATAACTCTGTATTGCAGGATTATTATTATTATTACTGTGCTAATTTTGTTTCGTAGAAAAACAAAGGCCCGGGTTGACCGTCCGGTCGGCTACCGATACCGTGATAAGCACAGATAAGGTCGAGATCCAACAAAGAAGAAAATAGAGGTTTAGTCAATCAATTAGGAGCATCAGTCGACCAAACCAATATGGAAAGTGTAAACGGATATGATCAGATCCATCAGTAAAGGAAACCCATGGGGTTCAGTCGCCCAAAGAGGCACAGTCGAGACTGTAGGATCGAAAAGAATTTAGATATCTCCACAATGACATGATATTGTCCACTTTGGGCCTAAGCCCTCATGGTTTTGCTCTTGGGCTCTACCCAAAAGGCCTCATGCCAATGGAGATATCTTTTTCTTATAAACCCATGATCTTTTCCATGTGTTTTCAATATGGGACTATGTTTGCAACCTTGCAACCCCAACAATCCCCCCCTCAAACAAAGGACCATGGGCTTCCCACGTCCGATCCTCGACCCACCAGGTCTTCCTGCCCCTCGGTCTACTCGACCTACTAGGACTTCCTGCCCCTCGGTCTACCCGACCTACTAGGACTTCCTTGCCTAGCCGCAACTAGGACTTCCTGCCCCTCGGTCCACCCGACCTACTAGGACTTCCTGCCCCTCGGTCCACCCGACCTACTAGGACTTCCTGCCTGGTGTCTGGTCCTCTTGATCCAAACATAGGAGCCCCCACTTTCTTTGTTCGAGGTCAATATTGTACTCACATGGTTCAATCAGACCATAGCTCTTGTGCACAGTCAGCGGTTAAACCTTCTAGCAGTCCGGGCTCTGATACCAATTGTAGGATCGAAAAGAATTTAGATATCTCCACAATGACATGATATTGTCCACTTTGGGCCTAAGCCCTCATGGTTTTGCTCTTGGGCTCTACCCAAAAGGCCTCATGCCAATGGAGATATCTTTTTCTTATAAACCCATGATCTTTTCCATGTGTTTTCAATATGGGACTATGTTTGCAACCTTGCAACCCCAACAGAGACATTCGCGGGATCAATCAGATCATATTGGAGCAAACAAGGAAAGGAGCGGATGCTAGTCGTCTGATAGGGTTCAGTCGACTAATAGGGTTCAATCGATTGATAGGGTTAGTTTCCAGTCGACTAAATGAAGGCTATAAAAGAAGCCCGGGGGCTTAGATCATACAAGTTCTACTACTATTATGCTGAGAAGCTCTTTGACAACCTATGCAAAAGTTCCATCTCTTGTTGTCGGTATAATCTTATTTATTGCATTCATTTTATTAGGAGAATTGTAAAAGTGCTACAATTTCCTATATCTTGTAATCATACCCTCCTTGACAAAAGTTTTTTGAAAGGACTCTAGTGATTTGCCCACTAAGGTAGTCCAATAACGGATTACGGGCTTTGGAGTAGCAGTCTAGAGTAGGGCTGCAAATGAGCCGAGCCAAGCTCGAGCCTGGGTCGGCTCGAGCTCGAGCTCGAGAAAATTGAAGAGGCTCGGCTCGAGCTCGAGCTCGAGCGAGTTTCAGAATTTAAGCTCGAGCTCGGCTCGACCATTTAATGATCGGCTCGAGCTCGGCTCGAGCTCGACTCGAAAATGGATTGTAATGTAAAAATAAGTTGCGGAAGCTGGGATTTGAACCTTCAACCTCTAACAACCCAATAAAACACTCTAACCACCAACACCCCTCAACTTATTAGATTATTTGAAAGTAATAATTGTTTTAAACATTAGAATATTGAATTTTAGCCTGGCTCGAATAGGCTCGACGAGCCCTCGAGCCTATGTTAAATAAGCTCAAGCTCGGCTCGAACGTTAAACGAGCCGGCTCGAGCTCGGCTCGAGCTCAGTCAAATTCGAGCTCGAGTCGAGCTTTGACCGAGCCGCTCGCGAGCGGCTCACGAGCGGCTCGGCTCATTTGCACCCCTAGTCTAGAGGCCTATGGACCAATTAAAAGAGAATTGTGTCCTTGTGTGTTTTCTTGTCTTTATTATTTCTGCTGCGACTTTGATTTATCACTAATAGAAAAGAAAAGTTTTTAAAATACAATCTATCTATTTATCTATCTATCTCGATCAATCTCGAAGGTACTGACCAAGACAAATCTTGCCTCAATCAATACCACAAACCATGTTAACATGGTGGCCAAGTGAAATTGACCCATGCCTACTTATCAACGACTAGAACGTTATGACTTAGCCATGCCAATGGATAAGTTGAATACAGTGAAACTCAGAAAGTGAAAATTTCATATTAACCTTTGGAGCTCCACTAACAGTTCCTACAGGTAATGCAGCACGGAGTGCATCCCAGCAAGTTAGATCAGCAAGTGCTTCTCCTGTAACCTACGAAAGAACATGTTAACATCCTTGTTAAAATATATATCATAATCAAAATATACAAAAAATACATGACTAAGAATGGTCAAGCCATGATCCTCATGTCATAGGATTACTGAAGCAAAATTGTGAAGTCTAGTAATGCAAGAGCATAGTCTTCACTAGAAACAAAAAGAAATCTTAAATCAGATATATCAGCATTGGGCAACAGGAAGCTATTAAAAGAACTAGGGGATTTTATAAGCTTAAAAAAAAAGAATATTCAGCAATATCAATTTCACTTCAAAGTTCTGAATTACTATATTGCCCAACGGATCGGTGAAATTTGCAAAAGTCATTTGCTAATAAGAGTTAACACATTCAATTTCTAACAAGCTACAAGAGATTACCTCAATCCTCCATTAAACAATAACCTGGTAAATATTAGGGGTGTTGAAAACCAGACAATGATCGATAAATCAGAATTAGAAACCAAGATCAAACCGAAGTGTTTGGAGAAAAGAAAAGATATCAAACACCAACAATAAACGCCAGTGTCATTTTTTTTTATTTATAACATCTATATCTAGATTTTAAAACAAATTCTTTACTTAAAATTAACTCAATCAAGGGGATTAGATTGCATAGCCAGACCCAAAGAGTTGGGAAAGAAACAACTTGATGATGACGATGGATAATTCAACTTAGGTCAGGTTGGAGTTGTTTCCAGTTTCAGAGTAAAATTTGAAACTTCACACCATAATCCAGTAGTTATAAAACTCTGGAACTCAACCTGACCAAAAAGGTGTGGAGTTTTTATCAAACAGCTGTGACGAACAACTGTGGCACTTTGAACAATAACAGCTATGAGCACAGAGTAGGAAATCAAGGGATGTAGTTAGAAAGATATTAATTTCCTACGCACAGAATAATTAATTCCCTATTCGCTATTAGTTTCATTTTCTCTCTTCTATTGTAATTTTATATATAATGGGTATTCTTATTTTGAATGTAATACAATTGGAAACATCAAGTCTTTCCACATGGTATCAGAGCATTAAGCCTTCATTGCTAATTCTCTGCTTCTGCATTTCTTCATCATGGCCGATTCTGCATTCCTACATTTTCTAGGCGGATTAAACAATATAGAAATTGAGAAACTTCGAGAATTGTGAGTTCTCTTGATAAACTGTCTAGCGCATGCTCTTTGACTCTCACAGTATTTGCTCACTCTCTTTTTTGTATGAATACCTCATAGTTTTTTGGATAACTCATGGATAATAGACTCCTGTGCCACAAACCACAACTCCCAAATCTCAAAAATTTCCACACTTATAACCCCTACTCAGTACAAAAAAATTGTAGTAGCCAATGGATCTTTGGCAACTATTGCTTGTTTTGGAAATGTTTATCTTACCCCTAGTCTTATCCTTAAAAACATCCTCCATATATCAAAATTGTCTACCAACTTTGTTTCCGTTCAAAAATTAACTACTGAATTTCACTGTCATGCCATTTTTTCCCCTTGTTATTGTGTTTTTCAAGATCAAGACTCGGGGAGGAGGATTGGACTTGCTAAGGAACATAGTGACCTTTACTATCTTGAATCCACTAAGAAGAATAATTTGTCTTTGTCCTTTCACAGTTCTTCCAATAAAGATAACATTTGATTGTATCACAAACATCTTGGTCATCCCTCCTTTAAAGTTTTAAAGGTTATGTTTCCTCATCTTTTTCAAAGATTCGATGTTTTTGAATTTGAGTGTGATGTTTGCGAATTGGCAAAACATTCTCATGTATCCCTTCCTATTAGCAATAAAAGAAATTCTACAGTCTTTCATTTATTTCATAGTGACATATGGCGTTTTTCTAATATTCCCAATGTTTCTGGGGCTCGTTTGTCTCCTTAATTGATGATTGCAATTAGGTTACATGATTGTTTCTCAAACAAAAATCTGATATCAGCATTATTATTCCTAATTTCCACTCAATGATTCAAAATCAATTTGGTGTGAAAATCAAAGGCTTTAGGACCGATAATGCTAGAGATCACTTCAACCAAACCTTGTCCTCCTATTCCCAATCTCAGGGGATCATTCATGATTCATCATGTATTCATACACCCTAACGGAATGGAATAGCAGAAAAGAAAAATGGTCATTTACTCAACACTACTTGTGTCATTCTTTTCCACAACAATGTCCCTAAATCCTATTGGGGAGAGACCATCTTTAATACCACATACATGATAAAGAGACTTCCATCACGTCTTAGATAACAAAAGTCTCATGCAACTCCTCAACGATTTTTATCCTCATTTTCAAACTATAAATGGACTTACTCCTAGGATTTTTGGGTCCACTGCTTTTGTCCATATTCATGATCCACTACGAGGTAAACTAGACCCTCCTGCCATCAAATGTGTCTTCCTTGGATACTCATCCATTCAAAAAGGGTATAACTGTTACCACTCTTCATGTCAAAAATTTTACATCTCAGCCGATGTTACCTTCTTTGAACATACCACATTCTTCTGTCCTATCCTCAGTGGGAGATTTTAGTGACAGAAGATAGCACTTGAGTCATTTGAACTCATTAACACTCTTGATCCTTCTACTCAAGTCCGTATCGAATCACCTTCTATTCTTATTACATCTAGTGAGTCACCTCCATCTTCTTTTCCATCTAGTGTTTCTTGTGATACTCCAAGTATTCATCAAGAGTATTTAAGGAGAAAGGCCGCTCTAGAAGCGATACAAGTCCAAGAACTTCAACCACAAACCTCCAACCTAGGATCATGGTAAGATCTAACCCACCTTTATAACCTATTGAATCATCCACTGACCTAACTACTAGCCTTGACCTTCCCATTGCTGTTAGAAAATGTACTAGAGAGTGCACCAAACACCCTCTCTACCCTTTATCTCACTATGTTTTTCTTAACATCTATCACCAGCTCATAAAAGTTTCATTGTGAGTCGAAATACCATGACTATTCCCAATGTTGTTTCTAAGGCATTGTCAAAAAGGGAATGGAGGGATGCCATGAGGCAGGAAATGGATGCATTAGAAAAGAATAAGACATGAGAAGTTGTTGAGAAGCCAAAGGAGAAGAACATTATTGATTGTAAGTAGATTTTTACACTAAATTACAAAGTAGATGGATCTCTTGAGGGATATAAAGCTAGGTTAGTGGCAAAGGTTATACTCAGACTTATGGGGTAGATTATCAGGAGACTTTTACTCAGTTACAAAAATGAATATTATCTACTATCTTTGGTTGCACGCTTCAACTGGCAACTCCTACAGTATGATGTGAAGAATGTATTTCTCCATGGAGATTTAGATGAAATTTATATAAACCTCCCACCAGGATTGGCAGGAAATAGTGGTAACAGAGTATGTAAATTGAGGAAGGCTCCTTATGGTTTAAAACAATCTCTTAGGATATGGTTTAGAAGATTTGCAAGAGTCATGAAGAAATCTAGGTATAACCAAAGCCAAAGGGACCATACTCTCTTCGTTTAAGTACTCAACTATAGGGAAGGTGACGACTCTTCTAGTCTATGTAGATGATATCATTGTAACTGGAAATGATGAAAAGGAAAAAACATGATCTAAAGAAAAAATTTATAGAGGAGCTTGAAATAAAGGAACTGACAAATTGAAGTACTTCCTTGGTATTGAGGTAGCATACTCTACAAAAGAAATTTTTATTTCACAACAGAAGTATGTGGCTGATCTCGTAGCAAGGAAGATTGGGTGCAAGCTGATTTCTAGTCTAATGGATCCAAATCACAAGATAGGAGAAGCTAAAGAAGAAGGACAAAAGGATGTATCAAAGGTTGGTTGGTAAGCTTATATACCTTGCTCACACTCGTCACGACATAACATATGCTATGAGTGTAATCAGCCAATTCATCCATGATCCAAGAGAATCTCACCTTCAAGCTGTTTACCGAGTATTACATTACTTGAAAGGCACCCCGTGAAAGGGAATTTGTTCAAGAAAAATGAGACGCTAGCTTTAGAAGCTGACACAAATACAGACTATGCAGGTTCTTTAGTGGATAGAAGATCAACTATAGGATATTGTACTTTCCTTGGTGGTAATCTAATGACATGGAGAAGTAAGAAGTAAAATGTGGTGGCAATATCATCTGCAGAATTATAATTTAGGGTCATTGCTCAAGGATTATATGAACTATATGATTTGAAAATTAAATGGGAATGCCCCATGAACTCTATTGTAACAATAAGTCAACTATCAATACTGCTCATAATCCTATTCAACATGATCGGGACTATGCATATTGAAATCGATAGATATTTCATCAAGGAAAAATTAGAGAAAGGATTAGTGTATGTCATATGTCCCTAAAAAATTACAATTAGCTGATGTGCTAAAAAAGGGGCTGAACAATTTTAGATTTCATGATCTTATAGCAAGCTGGGAATGGAAAACATCTATTCCTTAGCTTGAGGGAAAGTGTTGAACAGCCATAAACAGCTGTGTCGTAACAGCTGTAAGCACAGAATAGGAAATCAAGGATATAATTAAAAAGATATTAATTTTGTATGTACAAAATAATTAGTTTCCTATTCGCTATTAGTTTCCTATTCTCTTTTCTATTATAATTTTATATATAATGGGTATTCCAGTTATGAATGTAATACAACTGGAGACATCAATTCTTTCCACAGTTTTAGTCAGCATGGGTTTTCTGGTTGTATAAGATGACACCCCTAGTTGATCCAACATTTAGAAACTAGTTCACATATGCTTGCTTTAATATCATATTATTAGAAGTAAAAACAAATGACAAACATAAAGAATTTTCATAGTTGAACAAACCATGTGTCAAGTGTGCCAAATTTTGCTTTTATTTCTTGAATTCAAAAACGATTTATTGGAAAATTTTCCAAGTAATTCTTTATTATATAATTCGTGTTGGGAACCTTATTGGGGCCAAAAAAAAAAAAATGGTCAATTTTGAGTTAACAGAGAAGGAATTGAGTTTAGAGGAGTTTAGATTTGAATCAAGATTAAATGGATTTGAATCAGATTTGAAGGATATCCAATTGATCACTTTGGGATGTGGTGTCGCAGAAATTGGGTTGTTTAGTTGAGGCATGGGATTTTGTTTATATACTAGAGGGGAATTGATAACCTAGTTGCCCCCTCCTCCCTCCTTGTGTTGCTCCTCCTTCCTTGTGTTGACCATTGCCCCTCCCCATCTTTGCATTACACCCCTTTTCCCTTCTCATTGTTCTCTTCTTCCGAGAGTAGATGTACCACGTTTCTCTTGCAACCGCATATCATGTCACATAGTCAAGCCTTTTGTCGTGCAACTCCATATAGCCATATGTTGTGCCACACCCTTTCAACCGGTTGTATGTCATGTTGTTCTTTCCAATCATGTGTCCCCGGGGTTATGGTGTCATGGTAGGACATCCAGGTTGTCACCCAGGCACCCGCGGTTCGAACCCCAACTATAGCGTATTTGTAGAAATTTTTCCTCCAAATGGGAGGCGCAATCAAAGGATACTGGGTTTCTAGGCTGGCTGCCGTGTACGCTTCCCGATTTATCCTGGTGGTCGGTGAGAAACTTATGTGGGGTCGGGACAGTCACTCCCAGGGATAGTCAATGAGGCTAACTGGGATTATCAATTGTTGAGCTTGTGAACAACAATTTATCATTGTCCTATTTAGTGTGCAAGGCATTATGTGAGACTCCTAGAGGTAAGACATATCCTCATTGTTTAAAGGATATTATTATAGAATTGAATCCATTCGATTGATCTTAATTTAATTTTATCTATTAGGACCAAACATGGAGGACTTGAGAGTTGAGCTTTGCTATAAAGTTGTTTGGAGTGTTCTAGGTAGCTTTCGCAGGTAGTTGACTTTATATTTATTTAATTCTCTTCACAATGATGTTGCTGGAATATTATTTTATTTGCACTCATGAAACTACATTGTTTCAAACCCCCGATACTAGTCGGGCGCATTAAGTTATCGGGCAGCGTTGACTTTCAAGAAAATGTTCAATTAATGAACTCATCAAACTATTATGTTAATGTAGGTTATACCCTAGAAGGAACGCGTTATATGGTTCAATTGTAACGTCTTAGTAAAAAGTCACTATATTTTCATGAGAATTTGGGTGTAATATTAAATATGTAAAAGTTGTCACACCATATGTTAAATAAGAACAAATATTATAGAAAGATTAATTGTCTAAGACTTGGAATGCTCTAAAGCAGTAGAGAATTTCAGTAGAAGAGACAAATGGGTAAAAGAAGACCGATGATAGAGAATTTGAGTTTTAAATTATGATACATAGGAAAGAGAACAAGAAATGGAGTAGGAATTATTATAAATAGTTCGCTAAAGGATGAAATAGTAATAGTAAGAAAGAGGATAAAATTATAGCTCTTAAGACAATGGTAGCGAAAGAAACTATTAATGTATTAGCATATATGCAGATTAGATGAATACACCAAAGCTATATTTTGGGATGACTTAAATAGGTATTACAAAATATTCCGCCGAACAAAATTATGTTAATGAAAGGAAATTTAAATGGGCATGTAAGAGTGAAAAATGAGGAATATGATAGGGTGCATGGGAGTTGTGTTTGGAATACGAAATGAAGAAGACAAAACTATATTGGATTTTGTGATAACATATAATTTTATACTAGCTACTACATTTTTTCAAAAAAAAAAAAGAAGAGAACATGGTCACATTCAAAAGAGAAAATAATAAATTACAAATTGACTTTTTATAGTTAGGAAAAATGATAGAAAGATTTATAAAAAATATAAGGTCAACCCTAGAAAGAACTTGCTACCTAATATAGATTAGTAGTATTTGAATATACGCATCAAGAATAGTATTAATATAAAAAAAAATGTGCACGACTCCTAGAATTAAGGGGTAGAAGTTAAAGGATGAGAAATAAAATATATTTAAAGAGAGAATAAGAGTACAAGTATTAGGAGAAATACACGGCAACTCGAATATAATGTAAGATAAGACGACATTAAAATTAAAAATAGTAGCCAAGAGTTTACTCGATAAGTCAAAGGGGCATGCATAACCAAATAAAGACTCTTAATGGTGGAATGAGAAAGTACAGGAAAAAGTAAAGAAAAAACGACTTGTTTATAAGCTAGTATACACTTGTAAAAACAAGAAAAACTTCAAAAAGTATATGGTAGCCAAGAAAAAGGCCAAGAAAGCAATGAATGAAGCCAAGAATGAAAATTTTGAATGCTTATATCGAAAATTAGATACAAAAGAACGGGAAAGAAATATTTACACAATAACTACGAAGACAAATTTTATCCAAATAAGATGCATTAAAGATAATGCAATATAGAACTATTAAATGATGAGGAAATAAAAGAGTGATGGGATAAAAGTTTAGGTGACCAACTGAACTTGGTAATTTAAGTAGACCAAATGAGTATAAAAATTTAAATTTTTATCATAGAATTTAAACTTTAAAAATAAAACAAACTTTAAATGTGATACAAAATTGAAAAGTACATGGATAGAGGTATGAAAGTGCCTAGAAAAATATAGGATTGAAGGACTTACAAAGTTACTCAACCTAATATTAAAAACGAAAAAAATATGTAATTAGTGAAGAGCAAGTAATTTAGTTCATTTATATAAGAATAAATGAGATGTATAAAATTATGCAAACTATAAGGTATTAAACTAATAAGTCATACCATGAAACTTTTAAAAAAAGTAATAGGAAAAAAACTAAAGAAGGAGACCCCAATGACCAAAAATCAATTTGGATTTATATTTAGAAGGTGGAAAATGGAAGCTATATATCTTCTCATGTATCGGGAACAGAAGCAAAACTTACATATGTAATTCGTTAACCTAGAAAAAGTTTATAATGAGTCCCAAACAAAATTATATGAAGAATTCTAGAAAACATAGATGTTAGTATAACTATATTGAATTAATTAAAGATATATATGAGGATGTAATGATAAGAATGAAGACTTCAGGCGGATTAACCAAAGCGTTTCCCATAGATATTGGGTTGCATCAAAGAAGCAACTCAAAGCCCGTATCTTTTTACACTAATTATGGACAAACTCTCTAGACACATTCAATATACAATATCGTGGTGTATGTTGTTTGCAGATGATATTATTTTGATAAATGAAATATATGAAAGAGTAAATGTTAAACTTGAATCTTGTCGGAAAACGCTAGAAGTGAAAGATTCTAGGCTTTAGTAAAGATAAAATATATGAAATTTAAGTTTAGCAATATTAGACATAACGAGACAATTGCTAAAATAGAAGATGACGAGTTGTTTGTAACTAAGAGCTTTAAGTACTAAGGATCATTTTTACAAAAGGATGGAGAGATGTCTTATATTATTAATGATTGAAATGGAGAAGAGCGTTAAATATTCTTTGTGATCGTAAAGTAGCTATAAGATTTAAAGGAAAGTTTATAAAACAACGATTATACCTGCTATGTTGTATAGAGCTAAATGTTGAATAATGAATTGAGCGGATGAGCAGAAATGAAAGTTGTAAAGATAAGGATGTTATGTTATGGTGGATGTGTGAACATACAAGGATGAACAATATAAGAAATGTAAATATTAGAGAGATAGTCAGAGTTGCACTTATTGAGAAAAAACTTCGAGAAATACATTTAAGATGATGCGAACATATACTTAGACGATCAACAAATGCTCCAGTAGGCAATGTGAAACTATGATAAATATGCAAATCAAACAAGAAAAAGGAATATAAAAAAAAGACTTGGTTAGCAATAATAAAATAAAATAAAATTTATTTAAATATAAATAATGATATAATAAGGGATAGAGTCCCATGACGTAGATATCTGATCCAGTGAAATAAGGCTTAGTTATTGTTGTTCAAACTACGTTGTTCCATGCATCAACATACAATTATTTTTTCTATTATAATATTAAGTTATTCACAACTAATGTTGTTTCCCGGATGAGATAGAATATTTCTATATATATATGATGTGGATTGAAGGTAGTGAAAGTGTCCCAAGCGAGAAGAGCTTCCTCTTATGATCTGAATTCTAGGTGTGACACCATGCAACTTCATTTCATGTGCACCTTTAAAGAAATATTGACAACATGAGAGTGAAGAAGGGTAAAGTTGTGTCAAAAGAAAGCGTAACATATGACCCCATCATGTCAGGTAAATGAAGACCTTCCAAGTCCAAAAAGCTAACTGCATAAAACTTGGCTAATGATTGTTGTGCTATTTTCTCCAATAAAATAAAATTGGAAGGTTAAATCTGCCTCAAAACACATTTAATTTGAAGATCATCTTACCGTAGAGCTAATGTGCATCACATGTGAATATCTCTCAACATTCATAAGTTTCTCCACCTTCACTGAACCAGCTTTCGACACCTGAATGACAAATGAGGAATAATGTAATTCAGGCAATTAAACAATTCCAGAATGGGAAAAGAGGCCGATGAAAGACTATACTGAAAAATACTTGAACAATGTCAGAATTCATTAGCTTCTTGACAAATTTACAAACTTTATTGCAAGACTATTCATCATGCACATGTTGAGAAAACACAACACTATCACAGGCATTCCAAGTAGGAAATTTAGATGCCCTTTCCCATGTTCCCAAATTTAGAAAATAATGTGTTAGACAAATTATCACTCTTATCAAATATTTGTATTCAAGTTTGAATAAAATAGGGGACGAATAAGAATTCATAGTCAACACATATGGACATTACTCTTGATATCATTCATCTACCATTTAGTAATATAGATTTTCACATTATTCTAGCATTTGAAAGCTCTCTCACCTCTGTATCAATTTACTAAGGAACCAATTGAATATCAAAGTTGAAGATATTGCAAGTTTGATAATGGTGGCATGGTTGGATAACCACCAAATTAACCAGTGAAAGTAAGCATATAAGATTCTATAAAGTTCGCAAAATAATTGAATTAATCAAATTTGTCATCAAAGCAAATGAGGCATCAAGTCTTGTACTATCTAGTTGAAACTTTACAATTCAACTTCACAAGAAACATGAGATTCTATAAAGTTCACACAAGCTTTTGTAAAAAAAAAAGAATAAGTTTTTAGTTTCTGGCACAAGAAAAATAAGAAGGAAAACAATTTAAGAAGCACAAATAGAGGATGATGACAGACCCTTCCAACATCATTCCGTCCCAAATCTACAAGCATAATGTGCTCAGCGCATTGTTTTTCATCATTTAGTAACTGCTGTTCAAGCCATTTGTCCTCCTCCTCTGTTTTACCTCTTCTAACTGTTCCAGCAAGTGGTCGGTTAACAATTGTCCTCTGTAAACAATAACAGAGTTCAGTTCGTAAGGAAACCTATCTTTACCTATTACATAGGCTTTTATTTGAATAGCAATAACAGAACAAACAAACAATGACAATAAAGATTAAAACAGATACTCAAATGCTGGACAAGTTTAGAAAGTTATTTTCATAAATAAATTTAAAAAGTTATTGAATGTTAAGCAAATCTCCTTCTCTCCATGTTTGTCTGCTGGACAAGTTTTACATGGTAGTGGATGAAATTTTAATATCTAAATGGCACTTTGCAACAAGGAGTTGAAAAAATTTATAAACAAAAAGAGTTGGATTTGGCATAATGAGTAAGAGAACACACGATCACTAATGAATAAACAAGTCAATGAATGAATAATAAAATTTCATTTACATTATAGCTACACAATTATTTACCATATAATTTTATGCAAAAACTTGTATTTATCAGCCCTAATACTTGGACTCTTCAGTTAGCCCTTCTATATGGCATTAGATACTAATACTCACACTACCAGTCCTAATAAAAAATTATAGAAATGGTTCTCTGAAACTTGGATCAATGTTTGTCTTGTATACTTATACCCAAATTTGAGTAACACAGTTTATTAGTCATTTAAGTTCAGGTTATTACATAGAGAAAAATCATGTGTCATATTCATTGTGTATACTAGTAGGGTGCCTAATATTCAATGTAGCAAAGATGAGACAAGTATGATGGAAACCATATGATGAACACAACCAAAATATAGTTTGTAAACGAACATGTAAGGTGAGAAAATGTGCATTTCTAAAGTTACAAGCTGTAAATTTTAGCATATTGGAAAAATTCAAAATTTACAAAACAAGGAGGTATAATAAACATTACATATACCAAAGAAAAGATTTACATTACAAAAGTTTAATAGGCATAATAAGAGCATAGAACTTAAATATTAGAAATGCAACAATCCAATAGGAACTCACAAAAGCTCTTACCCTCCTAATAATAACTCATGAGCCAAACTTCTATATCCAAACATCAAGGTCCACAGAGCAATAATACCAAGCTCCACAGAGTAATATCATCCAGGTCCGTCGAGCAATAACGAGTAATATCATCCAGGTCCGTCGAGCAATAACGCTAAAGTCTACTAAGCAACATCATTGAGTTCTATAGAGCAATATAACCAAAGTTATGCTGAGTAATATTATTAAGTTCTTCTGATCATTGAGGACCGCTTCACTTAGTAAAATAAATCCTTTGCCATATATCAAGTGTGGTGAAGCTTCTGGTAATTAACAAGTGGCAATCAACAAGGGGAAAAGTGAGTAATGGATATCAGAAATAGTTCCCTTGAGGCATTCTTCACATTACGTGGCAATCAAAGAATGGAGAGACAAGTAATGGATGTCAGAAGCGGTTCCCTTTATTCCTTCTTCTTAGTACGTGGCAACCAATGAATGGAGAGATGAGTAATGGGTGTCAGAAGCGATTCCCTTGAGCCCTTTTTCGCCCCATGTGGCAATCAAGGATTGGAAGAACAATAACGGATCATCAAAAACCTCGTCTTCATTGACTCAAGCGAGAAGAAGTAGAAAGACGAGAAAGCAGGTGACGTAGAGATTCCCTTCTAACAACTATATAAGCAACACAGATGGTAGGTTCTAGGTACGTTGGTCTTTTTCTTCTCGCAAGCGGAGCCATCTCTTCTCCACCAAGCTCCTCTCCTCTTCTTCTTTACTTCGTTTTCTTTCCCCTTCCCGGTGACTCACTTGAACATCGGAGGGGTCGTGCTAGTAAGCCAGGCCCAACTCTAATCGATGTTACATCTCATGACACTAGATCTCGCGAGTCAAAAGGACGATCCAAGCTTTCTAGAGAGGAGGAGCCCGAGCGAGCGGACAAAAAGGCCATTATATAAATATATAACACGAATGATATTAGATAATTACAAAAAAAGGAAATTATTTATAGATTGCTTAATTATGAAATAGGGAGGAGATTAAAAATTGCAGCATATGTTCTTGCTTGTTTCTATAAATTAATTTAGCATTAGGGGAACATTAGGGATAAATTCTTTAAGATTTAGATTATACCCTTATCAAAAGAAAAATTAATTGCAAACAATTTACCTGCTTGATAATGTCTTTTATGTTTGTTTGGCATTTTTATATTCTAATTGTCTATCTAATTATTATTGCCCTATTCAAATTTACTAATGAGATTTAGAATAGACAATTTGAAATTTAGAACATAGGAAAACTTAGGGATTCAGCATGCCACAAAAGATTGATAAAACGTAAGTATACTTTAGAGACATTTGCTAAAGTAAGATCAAGATCCTCTGGATCTGTAAGGCACAATTCCCTCCTAATTGCATATCAGAGGAAGAATACAAAGTCTTGCATGCAAATCAAGAACACTCTTGAGAAGATCTTTAGCATAGAGAACAACAGAGCAATGCAGCAGAGATCTTTCAGAAGAGCTTTTCTTCACGCGCGTGTTCATTCGTGCTCGAATGTTGCAACACCTTTTATAACTTTTACTATCAATTGACCGATCACTTTGATTGTGTTGTATCTAGTTGATTTATGGTATGTCGAAGTCTTCACAATCACCTTCTAATCGACTGTGTGCTCCTAAAATAGACTATATTGTTGATGAGTCAACTTCCACAGTCGATTATTCAACCTTCTGCTACCTTCCGAAATTCATATTGTTCAAGCTTCTGTTCCATTCAGGAATTCAATAGTCAACTACATCGTCTATTCATCATTATGTTTCTTTCTGAAATTTGTTAGTAAACCACAAATTCAAACATATTGTGTATTCCATCAGTCAACTGTATATGCACAACAATCAATTGCATGTTAACCACAATCCTTAACGATCATTCATGGTATTGATCCGTCGACTCCAATAGTCCACACAATCATCTCATCGAATTTGTTCAAATTTAAAATTTGCATAATCCTAAGCAACAGTCGACTAAGGCATCTGACTCAACCCATCTACAGGTTAAGTACGTTTAGCTCCAAAACTATCCTTGTCCCAGCGTAACTCAAAGTTCTCAAGTTAGAAGTATATCTGACAGAAGCTTGGACTTCCATGCTTGGAGTCTCACCATTTCGAGTTTTCCTCTCCAAGATCCTTCTTGGACTTTCTCTACCTAGCATCCAACACTCCTTGCTTGCCAGATCTTCTCCACATCCATTTATCCAGCATCCAGCATCCAGCATCCCATGCCTACAAGGGCTTCTGCATTCATTTTCCCAACATTCGACATCCCATGCTTGCTAGGACTTCCATCGTGTTTGTCTGCCTAGCATCCAACATCTCATGCCTGCTAGAACTTCTACCGCATCTAACCTCTTAATTCATCGGCTCTTGCACACTTATACATAATGATCCGGTGGTAAGAGCCCGGGACCCCCTAACGAGGGGTCGACGCCACGTGGAGGTCAAATGGCCAAGTAGCCCGTCGGAGAAGGGTGAGCCGACCGGACTTGGAAGAAATGGATAAAACCGATCGGCCGACCAAGGGACATTCGGTAGTAAAAGGCGCCCCGACCGGGTCGGGGTTCCGACGCTCTGTCGAGCGGGAGAACCAGGAGAAAATGACACTGCTAACAGTCTCTACTTAGCGCCTACTGGAAATTTCCCCAGCATACCAATGTCAACGGCAGGCCGGACGCGAGGTGAGTGCCGTCCGGCCAGCGCATAAAAGGAGGAGGGGCCGTCCAGACGGACTCCCTGTCCAGCCGGTCGGACGCCCCGGATTATGAGCAGTAAAGAAGGGGAAACATCTTCTGACAGCCGTCAAGTCATATGGCTAGGCCATACTCCTAGTCTGACAACGGGATGTCCTGTTGTCCCATCGAAGGCGCAATGGGACTGTTGCAGTATGGCGTCAGGTAAGCTCTCTGACAGGTGCATACCGGGGTATGGGCTGCAGACACGTATGCACCTCGGTGGACGTGCATTAGTTCTTTCACCGCTCTATATAAAGAACCTCTCACTTCGCCGGAGGTACGCACGCGACGAGTTTTGGAGCCTCTTTCTCTCTATTGAGCTTTGCCTGACTTGAGCGTCGGAGGGTCGCCGCCGGGACCCCTTCCCGGCCCGACTTCTGTGCAGGATCGCCGGAGCTTCGGAGGCCTGCGCCATCGACTAGGAAAGCACCACGTGCCCAGCGTCCTTTGGTTCGGCGATTCGGACAGGATCAGTATACATTCATGTAACTCCTTCAGAGCGTGAAGTCAATGTTCTATTATTACAAAAAAATTATTAAACTCATTCTAACATAAGAAATCTTTCAATTCTTATAGATAGAGTTATAGCTCTATGGTACAAGAATTACATCCATTTCCTTATTAATTTAGTTAAGAAATTACACAACTTCTTACGTGCACGAAGCCGAATCTCTCTTGCATTATTTGTTCACTTATATTTCTCATGCTGATTTGTGTTGTTGATGTAATTGCCCATGCATGTATGTTGCATGTTTTGGAGGGTTGTTGATACACTCTAACCAAGCATGTGTTTCATGGTTTTGATGTTTGGACCACGTTTAAGTTAACTATTTGGTCTGATGTGATGTTATGTGATCCTGTCCGAATCGCCGAACCAAAGGACGCTGGGCACGTGGTGCTTTCCTAGTCGATGGCGCAGGCCTCCGAAGCTCCGGCGATCCTGCACAGAAGTCGGGCCGGGAAGGGGTCCCGGCGGCGACCCTCCGACGCTCAAGTCAGGCAAAGCTCAATAGAGAGAAAGGGGCTCCAAAACTCGTCGCGTGCGTACCTCCGGCGAAGTGAGAGGTTCTTTATATAGAGCGGTGAAAGAACTAATGCACGTCCACCGAGGTGCATACGTGTCTGCAGCCCATACCCCGGTATGCACCTGTCAGAGAGCTTCTCGTTCAAGGCCGATGGGACAACGGGACACCCGTTGTCGGACTAGGAGTATGGCTTAGCCATATGACTTGACGAAGTTTCCTTCTTTGCTTTCATGTCCGGGCGTCCGGATCCAGGGAGTCCGTCCGGACGACCCTCCTCCTTTATCTTGGCGGGCGGACTCACCTCGCGTCCGCCGTTGACATCAGTGTCTTGGGGAAATTTCCAAGTAGAGGCTGATATCGTTTCTCCGTTCTTCGCTCGGCTCTTAACTCTTGTTTGACGTCGGAACCCGTCGGGCGCCTTTTACTACCGAATGTCCCTTGGTCGGCCGATCAGTTTTATCCATTTCTTCCAAGTCCGGTCGGCTCACCCTTCTCCGACGGGCTACTTGGCCATTTGACCTCCACGTGACGTCGACCCCTCGTTAGGGGGTCCCGGGCTCTTACCACCGGATCATATACAATAAATTAAATTAATTAACAAAATTGTAGAGCATTAGCTCCGCGCTCAAAAAGGACACTTAAGTCTTTTTGTGCGTTCATAAGTTTCAGCCAAATTACTTGAGATGTTTTAGTCGCCGGGTGAATTGTAGATTATTCACCTTATATATGTATGTAAATGTGCATACACATGATGCATTTCATTAGGAATAGATTAAGTCATTCGTTTTTATATACTATGATGTCCATACACATAATGCATTTCATTACGAGTAGATTGAGTTGTTCGTTTTTATATAGTATGCATCTTGGGTGGAAACTCCGCTCATGATGAACCAATCATGGTCGCTCCCAAGGTTGGATAAAAAAGGGTTGCGTTATGTAGCCAACCAACGTTAAAACTATGACAAATATTCAATTAATGGATCTATTAAACTATTGTGATAATGCTAGGTTGTTCCCCAGAAGGAATGCATTGCAGGATCCAATCTTGGCAAGGATCGCTACATCTCCAGAACTCGGGTGTAGTGCTAAATATACAAGAGTTCGCGTTGCAGGGTCCAACTATAATGTATCGGCAAAGACCGCTACATCTATATGAAAACTTGGGTGTAGTGTTAAATAGTCAAGAGTTCTCACACTATAAGTTCGATAAGAACAAATATGATAAGAAAACTAATAATCTAAGATTTAGAACATGGAATATAGGAACCCTTACTAGTAAATCAATGGAGGTAGTAGATACAATGATTAGGAGAAGAATTAATATTTTGTGTGCACGAGAGACAATGGGTAGACGAGAAGGTAAAGATGATAGAGAACTCAGGTTTTAAGTTATGGTACACATGAAAGAGTAAAATAAGAAATGGAGTTGGTATTGTTATAGATAGTTCATTAAAAGATGAAGTTATATGAATAGTTAGAAAAGAGGATAGAATTATAGCCCTTAAGATAATAGTGACAAAAGAAATTATGAACATAATTAGCGTATATGCATCGCAAGTACGATTAGATGAAGCTACCAAATCAATATTTTGGGATAACTTAGATGAAATATTACAAACTATTCACCAAATGAAATAATTTTAATAGGAAGTGATCTAAATGGGCATATCAGAGTGAAAAATAAGAAATATGAGAGAGTACATGGGGTTATAAGTTTGGAATGAGAATGAGGAAGAGAAAACTATATTAGATTTTGTGATAGCATATAACCTTATATTAGCTAATAAGTTTTTTAAGAAAAGAGAAAAATATTCATATTCAAAAGTGAGAATAATAAATCACAAATTGACTTTCTTATGGTTAGGAAGAAGAATATAACTATTTGTAAAGATTGCAAGGTCATCATAGAGAAAGCTTAACTACCCAACATATATTAGTAGTGTTGGATATATGCCTCAAACATAGTATAAAGGAAATATATACGACTCATAGAATTAAGTGGTGAAAGTTAAAGGATGAGAAGCAAAATATATTTAAGGAGAAGGTAGAAGTACAAGTATTAGGTGAAATTTGCAGTCTCTAATACGACATGAGATAAGATGATATCAAAGTTTAAAATAGTAGCTAAAAGTGTACTCGATGAGTCAAAGAAACATGAACTAAGTAAGGAATCTTAGTGGTGAAATGAGAAAGTACAAGAGAGAGTGAAGGTAAAATGAATAGCTTATAAGAAATTATATATTTGTAAGAACGAGGAAAACTTAAAAAAATATACAATAGCCAAAAAAAACAAAGACAGTAGTGAATGAAGCAAAAAAATGAAACTTTTGAACGATTATATCAAAAATTGGATACAAAAGAAGAGGAAAGAAACATTTATAGAATAGCTAAAGTGGGAGATAAGAAAACAAGAGATCTTCTCCAAATAAAATGTATTAAATATGAATGTAATATGGTACTAGCCATATTCTCTCGCAAATACCTACGGCTAGTGCTCTAAACTCAGCCTCTGCACTACTTCTAGCGACCACGGTTTGCTTCTTGCATTGACATGTTACTAGGCTTCCCGGATGAAAGAGCATGTAGACCTATCATTTAGAGACCCTACCCAATTAGCATCAATATATACTTCTAAATATTTGCTACCTGATTTCTTGAACATAATACCTTTCCCTGGATCTTTCTTTAGTATTTCAATATACGATTCACTGTCTTCATGTGATCCATAGATGGATTACTTAGAAACTGACTCATCCGACTCACTAAAACAGTTATGTTCGAACGTGTATGAGTTAGGTAGATCAACTTACCCACTAATCGTTGGTATTGTCCCTTATTAGTTGTTAATTCATCAATTCTAGACATAAGCCTAGTATTAGGATCCATGGGAATTTCAATCGGCTTGCACCCACTCATTCCAATTTCACGCAACAGACCTATGTATTTGCGTTGGGAAGCAGATATGTCTTTGTTGCTTCGTGCCACTTCCATTCCTAAGAAATACTTTAAGTGCCTCAAGTATTTGATCTCGAATTCTTTGGACATGAGAGGCTTGAGTCTTCTAATTTCGTCACCATAATTTCCTGAAAAGACAATGTCATCAATATACACAATCAAAACTATGATTTTCCCATCTGGGAAGTACTTAATGAACAAAGTGTGATCAACTTGCGACTAAGTATCCATCATTCTTTAAGACTTTTGTAAATTTGTGAAACCATGCCCTCGTTGACTGTTTCAGCTCATACAATGTCTTTCAGAGTTTGCATACTTTTTCTTATGTATCACTTGTCTCAAAGTCAGTTGGGATGTCTATATATACTTCTTCAAACAAGTCTCCATTAAGGAAGACATTTTTAACATCAAGCTAATATAGTGGGCACTCAAAGTTGGTAGTAATGGATAGTAGAACACAAACTGTGTTGAGTTTAGCCATTGGCGTAATCAATTCCATATGATTGAGTATATCCTTTTTCCACTAGGCGTGCTTTGTACCGGTCTATGTTCCCATCTACATTTTGTTTAACGAGAATAGCCAGCTATACCCCATAGTTTTCTTTCCTATTGGTAGCTTTGTTATCACCCACGTGCCATTCTTTTCTAGTGCATTATATTCCTTGAGAGTTGTCTTCTTTCATTCAAGAATTTTAAGAGCTTTATCCACAGAATTAGGAATACAGATTCTGTCTAAAAAGGTCACCAATGCATGAAATGATGGTGATAGCTTCACGTAGGAGAGGCAACAATCAAGAGGGTGTTGAGTTCACGATCTTATACCTTTATTGTGTGCAATTGGTAAATTTAATGTAAAATCCAACTATGGACTAGAATATGTTATCTCCTGTTGTGATTCAGGTTCAACTTGGCTTGGGGAATTCTCTTTGAAGTGTTAAGATAGTGTTGGATTGAAAGCACTTGAGGAGGGGTGAATAGCGCTCGTGGCTTTTTCACGTTTTCGTAAATCAATCGAGAGTAAACACAACGAAAAGTAAAAGTAAAGAAAAGAAATCCCTAACATTTTTCTTTTACTTGGTTCGGAGCCTGTGACGCCTCCTACTCCAAGGCTCGCACTTGAGAGTGATTTCGTTGGGCAATCACTAATCAATTGAGTCATTACAAAAGCATTCGAATTTAAGTACAAGTAACAAAAAGAAATAAAAGAAACCAGACATAGAAGAAATCTTAAGCGTAGTCGTCATCGGAGTAGCATTCGGGCGTCGTAGAGTCATCTATCGCGCAGCGTGCAAGAGAGACACTTGTAGAAGATGTAGTAAAGATGCTGGTCGAACCCTCCTTTTAACCCCATCCGGGCACCTGGACTCCTCGGGCGCCCCCACAGGGTTGAGGTGGCATGTTCTCGTCGAAACTTCATCCAACAAACTTTATCCACCTCCGGGCGCCCAGACCGGTCCGGGCACCTAGACCGCTGACGTGGGTCAACCAACCGAAGCATGACACTATAGTTTGAAGATGAAGTTTGCCCGATCCGAGGGCCTGGACCAATTCAAGCGCTCGGACCGTCCGGGTGCCCTCGGTGATGAAGGCTGGCCACCCGCAGCGCTTCTTCTCAGTTGCTGTCATGGGCGCCCGGACCTCCGGGCGCCTAGACCCAGTCCAGGTGCTTGGATACCCTATTTTCCAGCCATTGATTATCTGCAACACAAAATCCAACAAGCAATAATATGTAAAGTAATGTAGTATTTGACAGCTTTCGGACTATCCGGTCCTGACTTTGAGTTTCGCTGAAACTCTAGGTCGGACTGACATCTACGATTCCCTCTACAAGGAGCGTGTCCACACTTCTCTTTGGAGAGTTTACCTTTTTCTAAACCGGTCCTCTAGACGGTTTGGACTTTTGTTCAACATTCGAGACTTCAGGACTTTCACCTAGTGTTCTCAACCCTAAGATTTCTTAACGTCCTTGACCTACCAAGACTTCGCCCATTCCAACGGACCAATACTTCCTTGCCTAGCCATAATTCCTCCTGCCTAGTCTCATCTAGGATTTACCTGCAGGTAAGCTTGTTAGATAACAATTAACCTTAACTTTGAACCTTGATAATTATTAAAACCAAGTTCGATTATCCATGCACCAACAGATAGTACCGACACTTGATGTTTCCTTCTTTCATACACCAGTCGAGTAGGAGGATGAGGAGGGTGATTATCAAGATTTAGAGATGGTGGATCTCTAAATTTTGGGGAAGCCTGAACAAAAGACTCAAATGATGATGGTAAAAGAAGGGATGCCCACTCTCAATACTGTAATTCACTGGTATTGTTCTCCCCTAAATTATAGTATTAGAGTAGTAAGGGATAGTGTCAAAGAATGTAACATCCATAGTGTTGTAGAACTTTTTGCTGACTAGCGAATAACATTTGTATCCTTTTTGGTTAAAGGAAAAACCAAGAAAGATACATTTATGTGCCCGAGCATCAACCTTGCCTAGGTATTGAGAGTGAATATGCACAAAAGCAACATTGTCAAAGAGTTTGAGAGGAAGATAGGAGATAAGGCGAGACTGGGGAACAATTTTTGTAGTGTCTGTAATGGAGTGTGGTGTTTGAAAACTCGAGAGGGCAAGCGATTTGAGGTATGTTACAGTGAGGATTGCTTCTCCCGAAAATGTGGTTGGGGCATTAGCTTGAAACAGTAGAGATAGGGCTACCTCAAGAATGTGGCGATTTTTCCGTTTGGCCACACCATTTTGTTAAGGTGTAGAGATAGGGCTCCTTAAGAATGTGGCAATTTTTCCATTTGGCTACACCATTTTGTTAAGGTGTGTCAACACAAGAGCTTTGTTGGACAATTCCATGAGATTTGAGATATGAGCCAAGATCAGAATTGAAAAAATCTTTGGCATTGTTGGTCTTGAGTATTTGAATATCACCTTTGAATTGGTTTTTGATCGTGACATGGAAGTTTTGGAAGATGTGCTCGGCTTTTGATTTGTCTTTCATTAGGAATGTCCAACATAATCTAGTGTGATCATCAACCAATAGAAGGAACCACCTTAAGTCTTTGAGATTGGGTACACAATGGTCCCTAGATGTCACCATGGATGAGAGAAAAAGGATGTGTGAGCTTAAATTGTCGGGGAGAGTAAGTGTTTCGAGTATGTTTTGCAATTTGACAAACTTCGCAATGAAACAAACTCGAATATTTATTAATAAAGAGTGAGGGAAACAAGCACCTTAAATATGAAAAATTGGGATGACCAAGTCGAAAGTGCCACATCATAATATCACTTTCTTTATTGGACTGACTCTGACATTTGTGACCAACTAAATGGCTTGAAGATAGATAGGCATTAAGTAAGGACCTTCAAGAAACTTAGCACTACCAATCGTCTTCCCAATGCTCAGATCCTAAAACACACGAGTTAGATAGGAATTTAGTCTCACAGTTGAGATCTTTATTTAATCTAGACACAAGATTACAATCAAGGTTAGGAACAAATAGTACAAAATGTAGAATTAGTGTGCTTGAGAGATGAACAGTTCCTATTCTAACTACTTTACCACATGTCTCATTTGCTATATGCGCCAATTGGGGTTTGTCGCATAGTGAAAAAGTGGAGAAAAGTTATCTATCACCTGTTATATGCTCAGAAGCGCCAGAATCGACAATCCAAGGGAAGTGGGTAGATGTGTGCATTTTTTACGGAAGCGATATGTTTGTCTTCTGAATGAGCTGTTGGAGAATATCAAGTTGTTCCTTAGAGAAAGGAACCGAGTTGTCACACTGTGTCGTGGGTGTGACTACAACATTTCCTTTGTTTCGTAGTCCCTGGAGGGCTTCTAATCCGTTGGTTTCTCATGAAGCTTCCAACACGTGTCTTTAGTGTATTCTTGCTTTCGATAGTAGTCACACCAAGGGCATCCCTTCTTCGATCAATTGTCATTTGTATTGTGAGCGAGATTTCGGGCAACTAGAGCACTTGCTTCAGTTGACTTGAGAGGCTGAATTTCGAGATTTAGTTGTCCCAACAGTACCCGCATACGGTTTTCTTCCTTTTGGACTTCTTAAAATACCTCTCAAAGACTTGGTAGTGGTTTTGTACGAGATTCTGGTCCTCACTGCAGTCAAGACCCATCAGAAACTTAAACACTTTTTGGTCTCCACAAATTTCTTGAAATACATTTGGTCTTCGGAACATTTCCAGTTATGGGTCTCAAAGAGATCCACCTATTGCCAATAGTGAGTGAGAATTGTGAAATAGGTAGTTACTGAATGATTACCTTACTTGAAGTCTTGGAGAGTGCTTTCAACATGAAATAATTCAGCAATATTGTCTTGGCAAGAGAAAGTATCATGAACTAGCTACCATATATCTTGGGCAGTAATGAACAATAGAAAATTTTCACCTATTTCTGCATTCATAGAGCTGATTAGCCATGACATAACATGGTTGTTTTTGGCTATCCAGACTCGATACTCAGGACCGCCTATTTCTGATTCTGGAATACCCAAGAGATAATCATCTTTTCCTCATCTGCTGATGAATATCATTACAAATTGTGGCTACTAAAGATAATTGTGGTCATGCAGTTTGTGAATGGTAATTGAGCTAGAGTTTCTGGTTTAGTTAGGTAGTGCGACATCATGGAGTGATTTGGAATAGAGTTGATGGAAGAGTTCGCCAACATCTGCTCGACGTCTGACATGATTAATTGCAGTCTTAGTAAGTAGATAGAGGTGGAAAAAGATGTTTTGGCTGAAAGTTGTCGCCCTAAATGGTATGACAGAATTGGGATTGTGAATGTCAGAAATCCTAGCCTTTCACTACTAGGAGTTATAGCAATGAGACAAGTTTGCATTCACACCAAGGCTGACCTCGAAGATCAGAATCCCCGACGACAACTGATGAGGACCGAAACCCTAGAGGCGGCTGGAGGAAGATTGCTCTAATACCATGTGGTTTTCAGAAAATCTTATCTTGTATTTCAATAACCTTGTATCTTTTATATACAAATTACATACTCCTATTTAAGAAATTAAAATCACATAATATCTCCTAATTTATTACAACTATTATCAAATCAAATCGGCATTAAATCTGTGTAACAAATCTACCTGGATTGGTTCTCCACGCTTTATATAGGGATGGAAGTCTTTGAGTTGTGACATTAATTGTGTTATAAATGAACCATATTGTATAAGTCTATCAAACATAATATGAGATAAAATATAAATATTTACATATTTTCAAAAATAATTTTTTTAAAGTTTTAAGATTAATTACTCTCTCTAAATAATTAAGTTATATGATATAAAAGTTATTAATATTTTAAAAATAAATTATTGCAATCAGTTCAAATTGTGCAATCCATTTATATGTTTGAGTTGTGTTGTAACTTTCAAATTCTCTAACAATCATGTTTTGAGTTGGATCAAATTGGGATGTATTATCTGGTCATGTCTAATATCGCCAACTATAGTTGCCAATGTTTATGACAGTTGCTCGGAACAAGGTTTAAATATTGATCCAAGTGTTGGTCTCGATGCCAACTACCAACGCAAGGCAGTACCATATCGAAGTGATTCATTTCAACACAATATGGTTTGGCACTCGTCTAACCATTCTCAACTATGTCTTTGCAGAATCTACTCTCTTGAATTCCTCAATAATTTCCCTTAATAAAGTCAAAATGAACTCTTTATCTCATTTCTTCTTTACCTTAATAAAAATTTTTAAGTCTTCTTGTTTAACTTGTACTATTTGACAACCTCACCAACTTCCCGTACTTAGTCTCCTATCTCATAGATTTCAAATATGAGCTTGTTATAGTTGCATACAAATGAAAGACAATACTAGCTTAATCAAGTTTCTAATTGTTCCTAAAAACTCATGTATGAAGTTGCATACAAATGAAAGACAATGATAGTTTTAATCTACTTTCTAACTATTCCCAATAATTCACATTAACCTTTGTAGCTTATTAATTGGCTTCGATGTTCCTTGAATATTGGCATAAACTTAACTAGCATCTTATTATGGAGTTATACTTTTAAATGGATTAGAATTTTTAAATTGAAAATGTGGGACTAAGAGTATGTTCTTAGTCATAATATATCAAACTTAATATCATGCAAATTATAAATATGTAACAAAGTTTTGAAGAAAAAAAGGTAGTCAGATACACGAAACTTTACGCCAATCGCTAATGCAACAAAGTTTTGAGATAATCAAATAATTCTTCCTTCCGTACACAAATATTGCCTTCTGTATGCTTGTATTGAGCTCCATGTAGCTGTATTGTCTCATATCATGTTGATAATGCAATAAAAATATATATAAAAAAAAGAAATCTCCAATGAATTGTCTTTAAACTTTGACAATTTTTTTTTAAAATTTTCTTAACGTAGTCTACTTGCCACCATCTTAAATAGATTGAAATCCATGTAGCAATATTGTGTCATATCATGTTGATGATACAATAAAAATATACAAAAGAAATTTTTTCTCAAATAAATAGGGCCTGTCTTTCAATTGTTGACAATTTTTTTATTTTTTATTTCACTATTTATAGCGAAGATAGTCTACTTGCCACCATCTTAAATAGACTGACTTACTGTTAAGGACTACAAAAGTCCCCTCTTGCTATTTCTTTCATTCAATTACTAATCCAGTACATTTCCACTGAAAATTTTGCCTCTTCTCTCATGAGTTTGCCAACAAAGCTATAGAGCCTCACATCATCTACTGAGACAGATTTATTCTTGTGCCACATCATGTCCAATGAGGTCATCCACTGTGACACACTTGCTCGTGTTGCATCAACATTCAATTGCAATGGAAAAATTATCATGTATCACTCATTCTTGGAATAATGTCTCATTTGTCTCTGTTGAAGGTTGGTGGCCGGCTAGAAGGGAGTTGAATAGCTAGGTCACCTTAAGTCTATTGTTTTTCTACAAGTTATTAGGTGCGCAAGCGGAAATACAAATATAATGAAAGCAATAGGAAGACAAACGCTAACACGTTTCCTTTTACATGGTTTGGAGATTGCTTACTCCTCCATGGCTTATCCCGAACCCTCAATCCTTCTATGGATTAGTCCCCAACAATCTCTGGCTAAATGAGCTCCTCAGTGGAGCAAAGACCTCCCACAAAGAAACTCTTTTTCTTTATAAGATTGGCAATTAAGTGTGGGAAGAAGAGTATAGGCTTTGGAAGCTTGGAGGCAAAGACTAGGAGTATTTCAATAATATCAGTAACCTCCTTCAATGCCCCAAGCTCCCTATAAATAGAGAGGAAAAAGTTGATCACACATCAACTCATTTCCTACGCACCAGTCGACTGGTCCTACTGGTCCTACTGTTGGATGTAGCCAACGGCTACTTCGCAGAATCAAGGATTCTACCAATGGCCATTTACCAAACTGGTAATAGTACCAATCGACTGGTCACTGCTGGCTGAGGGAACAGAATGTTTCTGTTCGCTCCCAGTTGACTGGACTAGTCGACTGACACTTCTATCAGTGGACTGGTCCCGGTTACACAGTCACACTCATACTCTCCGGAGTCACCCATTGAAGCTCTTTTCCTCGGCCTTCGTCCCTCAAATGCACCTGAGCCCGCGACTCCTCTTCATGCATCCTGCGTGTTGCCTTGAAGTCCACTTCCCTCGACTCCACTCCATTGCTCTTCGTCCGGTAGTCCCTCGGATGCCTTCCACATCATCCTTCACCGTCTCAAGGATCCGAGCCCTAGGATGAGCTTCCCAAGCTTAACCGCACCAAGCTCCTTATGTGTATTTTACCAAGTCCTGCATTACTCCAATACACATATCAAACCAATATGAAAGTCTAACTAAAACTCTTTGACACACATCAAAACCATGATCATGCCCGATCAAATCTAGGTCGATTGCTCCCACAATCTTTCCCTTTTTAATGTGTGACAATATGTTTAAGTTAGACATAAATAATACTTGAAAATTGAAAGCAAAATGTAAACATTGAAGCATAAATCCAAGCTCCCCCTTAACATATGCTCTATCAATTTAATTTTCAAGTTCTTACACAGATTGGGAGAACTACAAGTTTCTAACTTAAACCTTCCCAATTCTCCCCCTTTGGCATCATCAAAAAGATTGCCACCAACAATCATACATACTATGGTATCAATTTTGACTTAAATTTGACCAAAAATCAACTTCTGAAAATACAAGCAGAAAGATAGAAAACAGACACCAGTCGACTGCTATCTGATGCAGTCGATTAGCACAAAGCCAAACCGAATTTTAGCTTTCTGAAACCAACTTCAAAAATACATAAAAAATTCTAAAAAAAATTAAAAAAATTATGAAATTTTGAAAATATATTTCTTATAATATCCTCTAATCAAGAAAAAAATATTTTTATGGAAATTCTATAATTTTGAAGTTTTGACAAAAAAAAACTCAAACTTTGAAAATCACTCAAGTTTATATCAATTTTAAGACTTGTTTTGAATTCATGTTTCAAAATAAAACATTGAATTATTTTCAAAACATTTAAAATGTCCAACTATGATCTATGGGTAAGATGCCCATTAATTAAATATTTGCTTTCCCTATAGTTGGCCTATGATCACTATTTTGACACATTTCATGATTCAACAATATGCCACAAGCATAAGTAAATTATGAGTATCATCTCACATCTATGTTTAGAAATGTAATGCAAGTCATTGTGAGATGAAATAAGGTAACCTCTACTTAGCCCTTCTTATCATAAATTTCTATCAAGGCTAAGTGTTCCCTCTTAAAGTCTTAAGTCAACCATTTTTAAAGATTTAAATATGACTGCAATGGTTGACTAGCCCAAAAATCCTCTAACCCTTGAGGATTGACTTTGGTACCAAATAGAAGTTCTTCCTAATTGGGTTAACCAAATACTCCTTGGGAATCCATTTTCTATCTATGGTCTTTGTCTTGGGTTGCTCCCTAGCAATTAGACAATGATAAGATTTTTCATTGTTGGATTCCTTATACCCTAACTCTTTTTTATTAAAACTTGCCCTTTGACTCCCAATGATCATGTTTAGGGTTTTGGAACCAGTTTCAAATTTTCCAAGGGCTTTACTAAGGTATTCTACTTTTTCCCTTAATTCCTTATTTTCTTCTTCTAAACATGAATCATTTAAACTAGAAGAAGCATGCATACTAGAGGAATTATTTAACTTAGAAGACATAGATTCTAATTTTTCCTATAAAATACTAATCTCATTTTCAAGGATTTGTTTTTCTTTTTAGCCTTAAACAAATCTTCATTTGCACTTGAAATAATTTTAACTAAAGTATGAGTGGGTAGATTGTATACCTCACTTACCGAGAAGTCTGAATCTGAAGTTTGACCTCCCCCTTCACTTGAGCTCCCTTCTTCTTCACTTGAGCTCTTTCCTTCTTCATTTTCGGATGAGGTGGAGGCAAGGTCATCAATTCTCATTAGAGCAAAATGGGATACATGGTGCTCTTCTTCCTATGATGATGATGGATCATCCCATATTGCTTTTAGATTGTGAGCCTTCTTCCCTTTTTCTTTTGTCTTTTTCTGTTCTTCATTCTTCTTCTCTTCCATTTTCTTCAAGAGAGGACATTCATCCCTCGTATGTCCTTCTCCTTGGCAATTGTAGCATCTTACCTTCCTTCTTCTACTTTTGCCCATTGAACTTCTCCTAGCATGTGATTTGTTAGAATTAAAATTTTTAAATGCTTTCTCATCTTTCTTACCATATATGTCTCTTAATCACTATCCATTGAGGCACTTGACTCCTCAGAATCGGAAGATGGTGGAGATGGAGACTTCTTTTTACCCTTTCCCTTGTCAAGGGCTACTCCACTTAATCTATGGGCTTCTTTATCTAATCCTTCAACTCTAGTTTCATGGAGCTCCATTGTTGAGAAGAATTCATCTAGAGAGGATTTCTCTAAGTCTTTTGAAATGTAGAATGAATCTACAATTGAGCTCCAAGTTGTGGTTCTTGGGAAAGCATTGATGGCTTTCAATATAATGTCTCGGTTGGAGAGTTTCTCACCTACACTTGTTAGTCCATTCAATATTTCTTTAATTTTAGCATAAAGTGAAGATACCTTTTCTCCTTTTTCAAGGTTAATGTTGTTGAGTTTAGTTAGGAGAAGATCCCTTCTTGCTAATTTCGCTTCCGATGTGCCTTCATGAAGCTCTACTAGTTTTTCCCATAAATCCTTGGCACTCGTGTAGTTTCCAATCCTTGTTACTTCTTGTAGGAAGAACATTTAGTAGATGATGCAAAACCTTTGAATTTGCTAAGTGCTCTTCCTTTTGCTTCTTGCTCCATCTTGCTTTATTGATTATCATGTTGTTTTCATCCCTAGATATCTCGAAACCGTTTTTCATAATTAGCATAATATCAAAATCAGTATCGAAGAATACCTCCATTCTCTTCTTCTACCAAGAGAAATCACCTTCGAATTTCGGTGGTTGGATGTGTGAGCCGACCATTTTGATGATATTGCTCATCTTGGCGGTTAGTTCGTTGAAGGACATTCTCGCTCTGATACCACTTGTTGAAGATCGGTGGCCGGCTAGAAGGAGGTTGAATAGCTAGGTCACCTTAAGTCTATCGCCTTTCTACAAGTTGTTAGTTACACAAGCAGAAATACAAATATAATGAAAGCAATAAGAAGACAAACGCTAACACGTTTCCTTTTATGTTGTTCGAATATTGCTTGCTCCTACTCCATGACTTGTCCTTAAGGTGGATGAACCCTCAATCCTTCGGTGGATTAGTTCCCGACAATCTCCGGCTAAATGAGCTCCTTCTCGGTGGAGCAAATACCTCCCACAAAGAAATTCTTCTTCATTACAAGATTGGGAATTAGGTGTGGGAAGAAGAGTGTAGGCTTTAGAAGCTTGGAGGCAAAGCCTAGGAGTATTTCAATAATATCAGTAACCTCCTTCAATGCCCCAAGCTCCCTATATATAGAGGGAAAGAGTTGATCACACATCAACTCATTTCCTGTGTACCAGTTGACTTGCACATTCATCAGTTGACTGGTGCTACCCTTGGATGTAGCCAACGGCTACTTAGCAGAATCAAGGATTCTATCAATGGCTACTTACCAGTCGACTGGCCGCTGCTGGCTAAGGGAACAGAATGCTTCTGTTCGCTCCCAGCCCAGTTAGTCAATTGGACCAATCGACTTCCACTTCCATCAGTCGACTGGCCCAGTTACACACTCACACTCATCCTCTCCGGAGTTGCCCTTTGAAGCCCTCTTCCTTGGCCTTCGTCCCTCAGATGCACCTGAGTCTGCGGCTCCTCTTCATGCATCCTTCGCGTTGCCTTGAAGTCCGCTTCCCTCGGCTCCACTCCATTGCTCCTCGTCTGGCTGTCCCTCGGATTCCTTCCACATCATCTTTCACCGTCTCAAGGACCCGAGCCCTAAGATGAGCTTCCCAAGCTTAACCGCACCAAGCTCCTCATGTGTGTTTCACCAAGTCCTGCATGACTCAAACACACATATCAAACCAATATGAAAATCTAACTTAAACTCTTTGACATACACATCAAAACCATGATCGTGCCCGATAAAACCTAGGTCGATTGCTCTCACAGTCTCCTCACATGACATAGGATTTAAAATCATCATTTTGAGAGGACTGAACTATCCAATCATGCATAAAGCCCAATAGTTAATGGAGTACATCAGATTGAGGAATGATTTGAACATCCAACAACCATTGTGGCAAAAAAAAAAAAAAGACGAATACGCTCGCCCCCAGCGCCCCCGCCAACCCGTCCCAGGACCAACACGGAGGAAGTAAATTACGGGTGGCTACTAGCCTTTGGAATAGTGACTAGCACATAAGGGAGGTATTTACCTCGACTTTGCCGAGATTCGAACCCCAAACCTCATTGTGGCAACACCTCATGCGCTAGCCACTAGACCCATCCGAGGGGACCGAACGTTCAACAACCATGCACTTTCTAATGGAAGAAAATTTGCTTACCATGTAACATCAATAGATTGAGTTAATCATACATATAGAAGCATCAATAAGGTCTAGTGCATTTCTATCTGTTAAAGTAAATTGGCTAGCCATTTATTTGCTAACCATTTATCCCCAAAGCTCTATTTATTAGGAAAATGACGAATTTCTATATTTTTATTGTTAACATTCTCCCTTCATTTGTGGATGGGATCTTGATTTGACTAACCACTTATCCTAAAAATTCAAGCTAGGAAAGAGACTAATTTATTTGTTCATATTGTTAATAATATCAACGTATCAAGTATCAATTAATAAACAATCAAAGTAGTGGATGATACAAATTGATGCACTATCAAAGTATCAAGTATCAATTATTAAAAAATCAAGTAGTGGATGATACAATTTGATTCTTGACCACGATTATGAATATTATCTCAACCAATTTAAACATAAATGAAGTAAATGAAATACAATTTCTATAATATCATATAATTAAAAAAAACAATTATAGAAGTACCTTCTTTGTTCGTGTAAGGATTTCAGGACTTGATGCTACTAGAATACAACCTCTTGCCTGTATAGTTTTTAGTGTCATGAACATTCCAAAAAGATAAACAAGAAAAGAATTAAGAGTGGAAAAAAATGAAAAGTTGGAAGATAAGATCAGAAATAAAACCATCAGGACCAGAATCTGCAAAGCAGAGGAGTTAAAAATTATATCAATGAAAACTTAACCCACTTGTAAATAAGCCATATATGGACTTGGATTCACAATTCTCAAAGCTCGATAAACTTCAAATGGATCTGCAAATGTGCGCCGCTCAAAACGCTGGCTCAAAACTATCTGAAAAATGTCACCAGCAAAGATATGTTCTTTAGCATGCAAAACAGCCGTTTTGTATTCTTCACTTGTCATCGATGACTTTGTTAAAGCCGCACCAAACTGATAAGTAGACAGTTTCACAGAGCCAGCAGAGAGTGTGGGGCTAAAAAAGAACGTGGGAAATATGAACAAAGAATTACACTAAATCAATGAAGAAATAAAGAGAGGAATAGGAGATAAATTCGCCAATCAGAAGAAATACACTAAACATACTCACACATTGACATTGTGCACCCTAGATAGCAAATTATCTAATTTTTTTTTCCCATCTTGATAAGCACTCTCAATGGAGGAATACCGATCCACTCGCACCCAATGAATCACATATGCTTTCTGTTGGAAAAACAAAATTTTGAAATTATATCATAGATGAAAACCTTTCAAAGAAGGAAGCATATTATGAACAAAATTTATTTCAATCACCAGAATGAATTATGCATGAAGATCCTATATATAGAGGAGCATTGTTCCACACAATGTCTGGTGTTAAGACAAACAAAAAGCAACAAAAGATGACTAGATCTAAGACTCCAAGCTAGCACAACAAATAACAGAATCTGGAATAAGTTGCAAGGAAGCATATATAAACAAAATTTCTTCCAGTCACCAAATATACACATTGGCATTGTGCACCCCAGATAGCAAATTATCTAATTTTTTTCCCATCTTGATAAGCATTCTCAATGGAGGAGTACCATTCCACTCGCACCCAATGAATCCATATGCTTTCTTTGGAAAAACAAAATTTTGAAATTATATCATAAATGAAAACCTTTTCAAAGAAGGAAGCATATTATGGACAAAATTTCTTCCAATCACCAAAGCAAATTATTCATGAAGCTCCTATATAAAGAGGAGCATTGTTCCACACAATGTCTGGTGTTAAGACAAACAAAAAGCAACAAAAGATGACTAGAGCTAGCACAAGAAATAACTGAATCTAGAACAAGTTACAAGGAAGCATATATAAACAAAATTTCTTCCCGTCACCAAAGTAAATTATTCACGGAGATTCTAAAAATAGAGGCATACGTCGTTTGGTGTTGAGGCTAAAGCAACAAGAGATAATTGATTTTGTGGCTCCAAGCTAGCACAAGAAATAATTTAATCTGGATGATAGTAACGGTTGATGGAATTTCAATTTGGTAGAAATCTGTAAAATCAAATTCTTATCGCAACATTTTAAGTTTGTAATTCATGTACTTGCAATTGGAAATTATGCCTAAATTGTTGTGCAATATGAATTTGTGTGTTGATATTTAATCAACAACTACGTATTCTGAAACTATAGCTACAACAAATAAAGATATGAAATATTATGTTGTGAAAAAATCATTGCCAAACTGATTACAGCCCAAAATGGAAAACCAACATGCATCTTGCCAACTCATCCCAGGAGTGTCAACAAATGAATAGATAGCTTTTGATTAGTTCTTTAAAATTAATGGTATGATTGTTGATTCCAATGATATAAAATCATACCATGATGTGAAGGTACCTTCACCTTCACAAACGGCATTCATTGCAGCTACATACAACTTTGAAAATGACAAGTATAGAGAAGAATATCTTACTAGAATACATCATAATTCCTATGAACAGAATATTGAACTAATATCATATATAAAACTACCATAGTTAGCCAAGATAATTGTAGAAAGGTACCTTCTCAACATGGTCAAACACTATCACATCGTTGTAGAGTCCTAGGTGGACATCTGGGAGGTTTCTGTCATCCCTAGGGGAATTAGTGAAGGGAAGCTTTTTCTTTTCAACATATCGAACAGTATCATAGGAAAAGTAACCTGCCCATCCACCTGAAAACATAAATTACTGCAGTCATTAAATATAATTTGACATTTTGAAATTCAATGTCTCTAGATGAAGTATGTCCAAGCCTTTTGTTAACACCATTTAGACAAGAGAAAAGGGAAAAAACAAGTCAGTCTTTAGAATATGTAATTTGATGGTGCTTCATCATTTACAAGAGAAATTTCTGTTAAACCAAGAACTATGGCAACCAAGATTCCAAATCTCAAGCTACGTGGGTGTCTTGATTTTTGAGTATTGTTTCAATATCGTGTTGGCATTCCAATGTATGGTAACAATGACGAATTGAAGGTTGTTGGAGGAAAAAGATGAAGAAAAAAAACTATATAGTTAATTTGAATGTTTGTTTTCCATGTAAAATGTTACAATTTTAATATTATCTTGTATAAATCCAAACTCCAAAAAAAATAATATCTCAATTTTAGCAATGGTAAAGTTGTTGTCATGTGACCAAAAGGTCACGGGTTCGAATCTTGAAAACAGCCTCTTGCAAAAAGCAGGGTAAGGCTACGTACTATGGATCCTTCCCCGGGACCCCGCATGGCGGGAGCTTCGTGCACCGGGCTGCCCTTTTTTTTTTATCTCAATTTTAGCATACCAAGGGGTGTTGAATTTTTACATGAAATGATACACGACCCAAAGATATTGTGTCAGTGTTGAGTAGTATAAAGTTTCGTTAATTTATCAGAATGATATGCTTTGACTGTTTCACCCGGCACGTACAAGATTTCAAACCATGATTGCAACCAAACTCTAATCTATTATCAAGCATAAAGATAAAATTTCTATTCAAATGAAAGCAATATAAGATATGACTGAAAAGCATCATTATTTGATACATTAAACTACACTCAAAATGATACATAATAATTGGAGTCTATACACCCGAACATTAAAAGGACAGAACAACATTATTGTGCTATTATATACCTAAATTGGTTTATTTATCTTATAGAAAAGGCATTTCACACCCAAAGAAATTAGTAGTACCTTGGTGATGCATGGGCAGTTATTTGGTTAGCCAAATCACAAAGCCAACATTTTTTTTTATTATAGTTCAATTTTGATTATATTTATTTTTTATTGTTAGAGTTCAGTTGAAGGAGAGCCTTGGCGCAACAGCATGCTGCTTTGTGACTAAAAGGTCACGGGCTCGAATCCTGGAAACAACCTCTTGCAAAAAGCAGGCTAAGGCTACGTACAATGGATCCTTCCCCGAGACCCCGCATAGCAGGAGTTTCGTGCACCTGGCTGCTCTTTTAGGAAGGGGAGCTTTGGTGTAACGGTAAAGTTGTTGCTTTGTTACCAAAAGGTCACGAGTTCGAATCCTGGAAACAACCTCTTGTAAAAAGTAGGATAAGACTGCGTACAATGGATCCTTCCCCGGGACCCCACATAGCGGGAGCTTCGTGCACCGATTGCCTTTTTTTTTTTTGTTAGTGTTCAGTTAATTATTATTGTTTGATTGTTACTGTTGAGTTTTGATATAATTATTATTAGTACTTCAGCTGTTTGATTGGAACTACGCTAATGTTTACAAATTTACTTATCTGTTAATTGTTTAAAATTTTTCAGTAGGTATTTGATTTGAAAAATATTACTTTTGTTTGATTCAATTTAGCATTAGATCTACAATGGAACTGCCCTTAGGTAAAGTTGATCATTAATGTTCTCTGTAATTTTATTATCACGTGTTTAGATTATACATTCTTATTTACTGTCATGGGCACTTGGCTGATTGAATCATCGATTGCTTCATTCTTTGTATATTGTGAACCCATTGCGTTGAGTATTAACAATTTATCTGGAGTATGAACAATGGAGCAAGATTCTTCATTTGAATACAATTCACCACCTAATTTTAATAGTTGCAAATTAGAGACAAGCATTAGGAATCTCTTAATCAACTGAGAGAGCCCATAGAGTATCAACATTATTGATGAGTATATAAAGGAAGCCATAGAAAAATATGGTACAAATAATGACATAAAATGTTGCAATAAATTTAGCACCTACAAACAAGAAGAATAATGAAAGACAAGCTCCTAAAAATATTTTGGTTCTCATATGAACTCCATCTGTATTTTTTTTAAATATACTTTGTGCATGATGCACATTTCAATCAAAAGAAGAATCACTTTTTACCACCTGTCAAAAGTTTTTTCACTTTTCTCCTTGCATTGCAAAGTCTTATGGATACAAAGAAGCTACTACTTATGTCATCTTTAGATGAATACTTGTAGTGAAATTGTGAGGAAGTTAAGTTGAGTCCTTACAAACTCAATGTACACACTAGATACACCAACAACCCTAACTTAAATTCTTTGTTACACATCAAAACATCTTGATCGAACTAACCACGTTGGGGCCGAATATGTCAACACTTTTCGAATTCAAAATTAACATATATTACTCTTAAAAATGTTTTATTTGCCATTTTTGTTTACCTCAAAATTTAAGCCTGTTTTTACAATTGTTCCTAGTCTCTATCATCTGTGATGATTCTTGGGCATGGTAGTAGTGATGATATGAGATTGGTATGACAAGTTTAGTCGACTAATATTGTTATAATGGAATGGTTATTTTATCTATGTGATTGATGAACACAAAGCTCCTGCAGGATGAATCCATTGATGGACGATTGAATCAACTGAAGAATAGTCTACGGTTACAATGGGACAGGACGATTATTCTGTTACAATAGTTGGTGTTCTAGAAGCTTCAATAAGTTCAATCAACTGAAATAGTCGGTAAAGTTGTGAGCGGATTGAAAGCATAAAATAGTTAACACACTGGGAAAACATAATAAAGGCTAAAGGAAGAGTGGTTGAAGGCCTATAAATAAGGGGGGCCAGGAGCAATGAAGAGGTTTAAGGGGGTCCAGGAGCAATGAAGAGGTTATCCAGCACATAACAATCTCTCTTATTGCCATTGCTCATTTTTTATCCTTATATTTTGTATTTATTTGTTGTTGTGTACTAATCAATTGTAGAAATCAAACTATCGATCCCACAGTCCATTCCATTACTCCACCATTAGAAGCCCACCATTGAAAATCTACAACAACTAATCAAGAGACTTAATTTTCACCTAGCATTGCCTCCTCTTTCGAATCAAACATCTAAGATGCAAGTTTTAAATGCAAATGTTAGATGGGATTTCATACCTCCTCATCCTAGTAAATACATTGCAAATGGGTATACACAGAGAAGACCTAAACTATAAACTACAAAGAGATAGACTCAGGTTTATAGTGTAAACAAATGGACACAATTTCATCTAGGGCTAAGATTGCTCCTTACTTTGGCAGCAATTAGATATCAAGAAGGTTTTTCTCTATGGTGATCTTATGGGGGAAAAACATACATGAAGCAGCCTTCAAGCTTTGTTCAAAAATACTTGGCCTTGTGCCATCTATCTAGCTACAACCACTAGTCCTAATTGTGTATGGCTGTATTATATTGAAAAAGCTCATACACCTCTAACTGAAAAGAAATAAAGTTGTTGTCAGTGTAATGCAACTAGTTACACATCAATTATTAGAAAGGATCAAAATTTGAGGATTACAACAAGTTCTAAGCCTACATAAAGTGTCAGTGGTCTCTACGAAAGCCAATTAGGTACCATTCAATGCCTAAATCCATTTAGCCTTCCCATGTTATCCCAAACACACAGGGGCATCAGTTGAATAATAATGTGGCTAGTGAAGTTTATTGCCCACCTGCATGCATGATGCAATTTTTCTTGAAAACAGAAAAGGTAGGGGGGGGGGAAAAAGAGTTACCACAAAATACATCAGGAAGCTCTGTAATTAACTGAGGGCTCCAACTCTCCATGATTTTCCGTGGAATTAGCATTGGATCCTCAACAATCTCCTCCGTCATGTGGCCTTCCTCGTGGTCCATAATGGACACACTGTATTCCTTGGCGACGATCTCCATGGCCGGCTGAGCTCCCACAACACTGTAACGACCCTGACCATGTCGATTGTTCAATGCAACAAGACGAATAAAAGCAATTAGAAACCAAGGAAGACAAGAATTGGAACTCACAACGTTAGTACCCATGGAACCTTGCTCCACTGACTCGAAGAGAAAGCTGGGAGCGTCGCGCTCATCCTCTTTCACGAGACAACGGTAGGCTAACACCGGTGTAAGGTGATCACTGAAGATGGAACGGAAAAGGGGAACCAAATTTCCGTTGTTAGCAGCCTCTGCGAACTTAAAGGCCTCATCGTTTTCACCTAGAAAAAGCAACCAACACGTATCGGGCATCATTGCCGTTCACGACGTAAATGTAAATGTGCACAAAGCTCAAATACCTGTGAAGCCGAGGGAGGAATGTGAGAGAGAGAAGCATGAGAGTGAGGGCAGTCGGGAAGAGAAACCGCGTGGGAGGGAGTGACGGAGGAAAGGGAATCGTCCGCCTAAGGATGCGGTGGCGAGTACGGCGGGTAAGGATGCTGGCAGTCTGCGGCAGTGGCGACCGAGGAGGAGGGTTGTCGGATGAGAGGAGGTGGCCAGCGCTTCCATAGGCGGCGGGAGAGAAAGCGAAGAATTTGGAATCAGGGGGGCGGCGTCGGTCGGAAAGGGGTTGACGAACTAATACCGTGGAATAGTCATCACATCCCTTCCATCTCAACCTGTGGGGCGACGTTTTACGTCAACATTCTAATACACGTGGTTTCATTCTAGCTTCAAACTCGAGTCAATTTATAACTTTTGTTGAAACACACATATTCCCTACGGAAATCAACCCAGGGAATTGATCTTGTATTGTAAATATAGCATCCGACTGTAAATTTCACTATTATCATGGCTATAACTTCTGTTGAAACACACATTCCCTACGGAAATCAACCCAGGGAATTGATCTTGCATTGTAAATTTAGCATCCGACTGTAAATTTCACTACTATCATGGCGCACCTGAATGAATTGTTACATAAGAAAATTTATAGAATTGACTAAGGATTTTAAGAAAGACTTTAGAATTATCCATTTAGTTTTACATTCGAAAGATTTAAAAAATATCATAGATTTAAAAGAATATAAAATATCTTTATTAATATGAGAATTTTTGGATAGGGTTTTAAGAATAAAGTCATAAGAATTTATACCGAAAATAGATAATATTATATCATTATGGAGATATATGAATATTCTTTGGTATAATAAATAGTATCAGAATTATGGTCCAAGTCAAATGGTACCAGCTCGAGGTGCCCAGACCTCTTCCGGGCACCCGGACCAACTTTCTCCAGCCCTTATTTTCTGCAAAACAAAGTTAATCCAGGTAAAAATAATATACATATAATATAAAATTATGACAGTCTCTGACTGTCCGATTCTGACTTTGAGTTTTGTCGAAACTCTAGGTCGAACCGACGCCTACTGTTCCCTCTTCGAGGAATGCGTTCTCACTTACTCCTCTCAAGAAAGTTTACCTGTTGCCAGATCAACCTTTTAGATCGACTGAAATTTCATCCTAGGGTTACCATCCCCTACGACCTAGGGTTATCACCCCTTAGGGTTTTCCTCAGCCTAAGGTTACCACCCCTAGGACCTAGGGCTAGGGTTTTCCTCAGCTTAGGGTTATTACCCCCTAAGATCTAGGATTATCACCCCCTAGGGTTTTTCACCTGCCTAGCCACAATTAGGACTTTCCACCACCTAGGGTTACCACCCCCTAGGACCTAGGTGTTGGTTGCTACTCGGAAAACCTATAGGTTCCACTGTACAAAAATTTTGTACAAAGATCTGAACCTTTTCCTAGCTACCATGTGTTCTTTTAAATTAAATTTTGGATCGCCTGCGGAACTTAACACGTTTGATCCAAAACTTAATCTATTTGTTCTTTTAGGTTTTGACTTGGATCTCCTGCGGAACTTAACACGTTCGACCCAAGTCTCCTTAAGTTATTAATTCCATTAAATATTAATTTTCATAATTGGTTCCCAGTACTGACGTGGCGAGGCACATGACCTTCTTGGATATGGGAGCAACCACCACCGACTAGACAAAACCTTTTATAGAAATCTAATATTTAATTTCCTAAAATAACTTTAGGTTAACCAAAGAGAACAATCAAATCACAAGGAAAAGAAAAAACAAAAGAACACAACATCGAAAAACATATTCGAAATTCTAGAACGTAAGCCTCTTGTATTTGGTATTATTTCCATAAATAACTAGCATGATGCGGAAAGAAAAATTACTAGTTATACCTTGTAGAAAAACCTCTTGATCTTCTACCGTATTCCTCTTCTAACCTCAGACGTTGTGTGGGCAACGATCTTCCGAGATGAGAAACCACCAACCACCTTCTCCTCCTAGCTAGGTTCGGCCACAAAGGAAAAGCTTCACCAAGGAAGAAAATTAAAACACTAACCAAGCTCCAAGAGATGTTAGCTTTCTCTCCTTCTTCTTCTTCTTCTCCGAGTAGTATCCGGCCACCACAAGAGCTCCAATAGAAGAGGGAGATTCGGCCACCACAAGAGGAAGAGAGGGAGAGGATGGCCGGCCACACCAAGGAACAAAAGAGGGAGAGAAATAATAGATGTTGTGTCTCATGAAGGCACCCTTACCCCTTCTTTTATATTCCTTGGCCTAGGCAAATTAGAAAATTTAATTACAATAAAATTTCCTCAATTTCCTTGACATGATTTAATTGAGAAAAATAAAATAAAATTTCCCAATTAAATCTACATTGGTCGGCCACATCATTGGAGAACAAATTGGACAAGTTTCAATCAACAATTAAAACTTCCTAATTTGTTTTCGGAAATTTAAAAAAAATAAAATTTCTCTTTAAAAATCTCTTCATGGTTGATAAAAGGAAATTTCTATAATTTTAATTTTATCAACATGTGAATAATTTTAAAGAGAAAATAAAATATCTCACCAATCTACAAATAAGGAAAGAGATCTAATCTCTTTCTTTAATCTTTTGTAGATCTTTTATAAGAGAGATATTTTAATTTAAATTCTCTTTAATAAATTATTTCTTCCACATAATAAAAATTAAAATTAAAATTCCTTTTTAATTTAATTTGACCGGCCCCCACTAGCTTGGGTTCAAGCTAGGGCCGGCCACCCAATTTTATACCTAGGTCGGCCCTAGCTTGTTTCCCAAGCTAGCTTGGCCGGCCCCTATTGGGTGGGTATAGAAGGTGGGTATAGAACTCTACAAATAAGAGGCTACGATAGGGACCGAGAGGAGGAATTGGTTTTGGTCTCCCGATAAAATTAAGCATCGCCCCGAACACACAACTTAATTTTATCAATGATAATTCATTCCACTAGAGAACTATCATTGAACTACCGCACCAATCCCAAATTACATTTTTGGGCTCCTTCTTATTATGAGTGTGTTAGTCTCCCTATGTTTAAGATATCGAATGCCCACTAATTAAGTGAGTTGCTGGCAACTCATTTAATTAATATCTAAGTCCAAGAGTAGTACCACTCAACCTTATTATCATATCGGACTAAGTCCACCTGCAGGGTTTAACATGACAATCTTTATGAGCTCCTCTTGAGGACATTATCAACCTAATATCTCTAGGACACAGTTTCCTTCTATAATCAACAACACACACTATAAGTGATATCATTTCCCAACTTATCGGGTTTATTGATTCATCGAACTAAATCTCACCCATTGATAAATTAAAGAAATAAATATCAAATATATGTGCTTGTTATTATATTAGGATTAAGAGCACACACTTCCATAATAAGTGAGGTATTTGTTCCTTTATAAAGTCAGTATAAAAGAAACGACCTCAAATGGTCCTACTTAATACACTCTGAGTGTACTAGTGTAATTATATAGTCAAGATAAACTAATACCTAATTACACTACGACCTTCTAATGGTTTGTTCCTTTCCATTTTAGTCGTGAGCAACTGTTTATAATTTATAAGGTACTGATAACATCATCTTCTGCATGTGATACCACATACTATGTTATCTACAATATAAATTATATGAACAACTACAAACAAATGTAGATAATTTGACCAAATGTGATTTTTATTCAAAACAAATGTTTACAAAAGCTTAGGCTTTCAGTATACACTCCAACAATCTCCCACTTATACTAATGACTAAGCTGCCATATCTTCTACCATACATCTGATTCTCATTCCCTCCACATGCCGATCGAAAGCTTTCGCCGGAAGGGCCTTAGTGAAAGGATCTGCCAGGTTATCCGCTGATGCAATCTTGGCGATGACAACTTCTCCTCGCTTCACGATATCTCGTATCAGGTGGTACTTGCGCTCTATATGTTTACTTGCCTTATGAGCTCGTGGTTCCTTCGAGTTTGCAACTGCACCGCTATTATCACAATAAATTGTGATGATTTTGGGCAAACCAGGAATCACATCTAAGTCCATTAGAAAGTTCCTGAGCCATACTGCTTCTTTAGCTGCCTCAGAGGCTGCTACATACTCAGCTTCCATGGTTGAGTCCGAAACGCATTTCTGCTTAACACTCCTCCATGAAATGGCTCCACCTCCTAAAGTAAACACATGACCTGACTTACTGTTATCCCTATCTAATTGAAAATCTGAATCCACAGGGAGCGGATCGTCCGCTTGGTAAACTAGCATATAATCTCTAGTCCTTCTCGGTACTTTAATATATGTTTTACCGCATCCAATGTCCTTGTCGAGGTTACTCGATATCTGTGCCCACGACAAAACAGATATCGGTCTCGTATATAGCATTGCATACATTAGGCTTCCTACAATCAAGCATAAGGAACTGCTTTCATGTCCTCTATCTCTTTCGATGTCTTTGGAGACATCTCTTTAGATAGAGCTACTCCATGTCTAAAAGGTAAGAAACCTTTCTTGGAATCCTGCATGCTAAAACGAGCAAGGATTGTATCTATATATGAAGCTTGGGACAGACACAACATTCTTTTCTTACGATCCCTTATAACTTTGATCCCAAGAATGTGTGCACAATCTCCTAAGTCCTTCATATCAAATTGTTTGGACAACCATACCCTTACATCCGATAATATCTTGACATTGTTGTCAATTAACAAAATATCATCTACGTATAGTACAAGAAATACCACCACGTTTCCGTTACATTTCTTGTATACACAAGACTCATCCAGACACTGAATAAATCCATATGACTGGATGACTTCATTGAACCGGATGTTCCAAGACCTTGAAGCTTGCTTTAGTCCATAAATGGACCGATTGAGCTTGCACACTAGATGCTCTTTGCCTTTTTCAATAAACCCTTCTGGTTGCTTCATATGGATGTTCTCTTCAAGACTTCCATTAAGGAAAGCTGTCTTGACATCCATTTGCCAAATCTCATAATCCATATGAGCAGCAATGGATAAGAGTATCCGGATAGACTTAAGCATGGCTACCGGTGAAAAGGTCTCCTCATAGTCGATTCCCTCTTTCTGAGTATACCCTTTCGCAACAAGCCTAGCTTTGAAGGTTTCTACCTTCCCGTCTGTCCCTCTTTTCCTTTTGTAGATCCACTTGCATCCAACGGCTTTTACACCATCGTGTGGTTCTACAAGCTCCTACACCTTATTAGAGTACATAGACTCTATTTGAATTCATTGTCTTTTGCCAAGACGCTGCATCTATATCTTGGAGTGCTTCATATATTCAGGGATCAGGTTATGTTTTCCGGGATCAAGTCCAAGACTCTCCCAAAACATGAACCTTTTAGTCGCCTTACAACCCTCCCACTACGACGAGGCATGTCGTGGTTGTGTATCATGTGTGACACGTGTTGCGGTCTCTTGTGGTATTTCATCTTGTATCGTTGGTAATGAAGTAGACATGTCCTCTCTAAGTTCTTCCAAAACAACTTTGCATCGGGCTTGTGATCCATTATATAGTCTTCTTCTAAAAGCGGGCATTGGTGCTAACAATGACCTTCGTCTTTAGGACTATAAAATAAGTCACCTTCGTTCCTTTGGGATATCCTATAAACACGCGAACTTCCATGACGGATTCTAATTTATCAAGATCTCGTTTCAAAGACATGTGGACTACCCCAAACCGAATATGTCTTAGTGGGTTTTCGCCATTCCACAATTCTATGGGAGTAGAAGAAACTGATTTAGAAGGTACTAAGTTCAGCGATACTGCTTTTCCAGCATATCCCCAAAACGAATTTGGTAATTCGAATAACTCATCATCGATCTAACCATCTCCATAAGAGTCCTGTTCCTTCGCTCTGCTACACCATTCTGTTGGGGTTCAGTGCAGACAATTGGGATTGAATCCCGCCTCGATAAGTAATTCCTAAACTCTCCTAAGAGGTATTCGCCATCACGATCGATCGTAGTGTCTTGATACTTTACCTAGTCGTTTCTCCACATCAGATTGTATTCTTTGAACTTATCAAAGCACTCGGACTTACAAGCATTAGGTAAATGTATCCATATCTTGAATAATCGTCCATGAAAGAGACAAAATATTCAAAACCTCCTCTTGCCTCGGATGACATAGGACCACACAAATCAGAGTGAACCAATTCTAACACTTCTTTGGCTCTATACCCCTTGGCCTTGAACGACCTTTTGGTCATTTTACCTTCTAAGCAGGATTCACAAGTTGGAAAATTTTCCAACTCTAATGAACTCAAAAGTCCATCGGCTATAAGCCTCTGAATCCTACTTAAGTTAATATGACCAAGCCTTAGATGTCAAAGATATGCTTGGTTCATTTCCGAAGGTTCTTTTCTCTTATTAGAATTAGAAGATGAGTTATAAATTTCCATGTATTTCTTTGTGGAAAAAATTGGATTTAAAGTATACAAATTGTCAACTAATGCACCAGAACAGATAATCACTTTATTTCTTTTAATAACTACATCGTTACTGAAAGAAACTGAATATCCATCTAAAAACAGTTTAGAAACTGAAATCAAATTCTTTCTAAAACTGGGTACATAAAGACAATTTCTTAAAACCAAATTTCTATTTCTACTAAAAGATAAGTAGACGTCTCCCACTGCAACAGCTGCCACCTTAGTAGCATTGCCCATGTAGACGGTAATCTCCCCTTCAGATAGTCGTCGGGTTTCCTGGAACCCCTGTAAGGAATTGCAGACATGATCAGTGGCTCCCGTATCTACACACCAGGTGCTGGTAGATAACACTGCTAAACATGTTTCAACAACTAGAGCATGAGATATACCTTTGTTTTGGTTCCTACGAGGACAGTCCGCCTTCCATGCCTGCTTGCGGATGAAGCACTTGCCCTTGACTTCTTCACTCCAGCTTTAAATCCCGTACACTGAGATTTATTCACTTTCTTTCTTGAGCCACTTATTTCTTCTTCTTCTTTCTGTTTAGAAGTAGAACCATTTTCAAGATAGTGAATTTGAGAATTGTGACGAAATAATCCTTCTGCTGCTTGAAGTTAGTAGTTCCCCAATGAATAAATCCTTTTATTCATATTATAGTTCAAAGTGAATCGCTCAAAACTTAGGAGCGTTTGGAGGATCATATCGATCTGGGTTTCCCATCAATTTCTCCTCCAAGGATCATCTAGATTCGGATAAGCCATCATTTTAGGATATGATCTCTTACAGAGTACCCTCTTGCATGGTGGCGGTCATTATCTTTCTCATGGCTTCTTACCTAGAAGCCCTATCCTGATGACGAAGAGTTCCTTGAGATTGTTCATAATATCATAGGCTGTTGGTAAATCTTGATGCTGATGTTGCAATACATTTGACATTGAAGCCAAAATGTAACACCGCGTCATCTCATCTGCTTTTACCCATTTCCTATGAAATTCAATCTCCTCTTGGGTAGATTCACCAGTAGGTGCTTCAGGGCACTGCTCAGTCAGTACAAATTTATAGCTTTCAGCAGTAAGAACAATGTCCAGGTTTCTTTTCCAATCTATGTAATTAGGTCCAGTAAGTCTATTCTGTTGAAGTATGATGGACAGTGGGTTGAAAGTCATCCTAAGAATCACAAATAACTTTTGGTCAGAACTCTAAATTTAGAATAATATTGATTCCTCAAACAATACTATTTTAAATTAACCAACACCTCATAACACCGTGAATTTTGTATGTCACGTTAGTGTGGACGTATACAAATTCAACATTTGTAAAAGGAGGGTTTTAACCCATTAATTTTATTATCTTGTCAACCTAACTTTTGACAAATAAAATTAATAGTTGGTATTATTTGGTCACACAAATAATAGCAGTGACTCCATTGGGGATGATACTATTAGATGTGTCTAAGTGTATACCATTACTTGACACTAAGTCCATTAATAAGATTATGCCCCTTCAGTTGGGGAAGATCACACGCTCTTAATTAACTTCATATAGTCATCCAAAAATGGAAGTCTGTTCTAGTGATCCACAAACAAGGAAGGCACTCAGAGCCAACGCGCAAGCTTGTTTGCATCACTTACAAACCAGTAATGGAGACCATGAGATTTATTTAAAAATCCCTCTCCCACTTAGTTATTTATAAATGAGGAATTTTAACTATGCTATCCTACTTTACTTGTAAACTAACATGCACACATAGCACAATATAAAAGCAATAAATAGAAAATCTAATTTCAACTATTATGGCTTTTATCTCTAGTTGTCCTCCGTGTGTTGTCATCCCAAGCTGCTGCCATATTTGGCCACCGCCACCGGATCTAGTTGTCGCATCCATCTTGCTCCTAGTTCCACTGCGCCTCTGGTCCTTAGAAGGTTTCACGCTTTGCAAGATTCGATCCGCGACATAAATAGAATTTTACATTTTTTGATCCTATATTCCATAAAAGGAATGTACATGTATCTAGATCAAAAATAAGATCCTAATAAAACTAAATACAGCTCCTGCTGTATTTTAATACAATCATGCACACACATATAAATGTCCTTGACATGTCCAAGGGTCCAATCACACACATAATAACTAAAAGCCATAATAGTTGGATCCTGCATCCACAAAGTTAGCACATCCTACTATTAACCTGCCTAAATTATGTATGACATGTGCATAATTAACCTAATACCAAATACACAGAGGCAAAACCCTAGCTCTGATACCAATTGTTGGTTGCTACTCGGAAAGCCTAGAGGTTCCACTGTACAAAAATTTTGTACAAAGTTCTGAACCTTTTCCTAGCTACCATGTGTTCTTTTAAATTAAATTTTGGATCGCCTGCAGAACTTAACACGTTTGATCCAAAACTTAATCTATTTGTTCTTTTAGGTTTTGACTTGGATCTCCTGCGGAACTTAACACGTTCGACCCAAGTCTCCTTAAGTTATTAATTCCATTAAATATTAATTTCCATAATTGGTTCCCAGTACTGACGTGGCGAGACACATGACCTTCTTGGATATGGGAGCAACCACCACCGACTAGACAAAACCTTTTATAGAAATCTAATATTTAATTTCCTAAAATAACTTTAGGTTAACCAAAGAGAACAATCAAATCACAAGGAAAAGAAAAAAACAAAAGAACACAACATCGAAAAACATATTCGAAATTCTAGAACGTAAGCCTCTTGTATTTGGTATTATTTCCATAAATAACTAGCATGATGCGGAAAGAAAAATTACTAGTTATACCTTGTAGAAAAACCTCTTGATCTTCTACCGTATTCCTCTTCTAACCTCAGACGTTGTGTGGGCAACGATCTTCCGAGATGAGAAACCACCAACCACCTTCTCCTCCTAGCTAGGTTCGGCCACAAAGGAAAAGCTTCACCAAGGAAGAAAATTAAAACACTAACCAAGCTCCAAGAGATGCTAGCTTTCTCTCCTTCTTCTTCTTCTTCTCCGAGTAGTATCCGGCCACCACAAGAGCTCCAATAGAAGAGGGAGATTCGGCCACCACAAGAGGAAGAGAGGGAGAGGATGGCCGGCCACACCAAGGAACAAAAGAGGGAGAGAAATAATAGATGTTGTGTCTCATGAAGGCACCCTCACCCCTTCTTTTATATTCCTTGGCCTAGGCAAATTAGAAAATTTAATTACAATAAAATTTCCTCAATTTCCTTGACATGATTTAATTGAGAAAAATAAAATAAAATTTCCCAATTAAATCTACATTGGCCGGCCATATCATTGGAGAACAAATTGGACAAGTTTCAATCAACAATTAAAACTTCCTAATTTATTTTCAAAAATTTAAAAAAAATAAAATTTCTCTTTAAAAATCTCTTCATGGTTGATAAAAGGAAATTTCTATAATTTTAATTTTATCAACATGTGAATAATTTTAAAGAGAAAATAAAATATCTCACCAATCTACAAATAAGGAAAGAGATCTAATCTCTTTCTTTAATCTTTTGTAGATCTTTTATAAGAGAGATATTTTAATTTAAATTCTCTTTAATAAATTATTTCTTCCACATAATAAAAATTAAAATTAAAATTCCTTTTTAATTTAATTTGACCGGCCCCCACTAGCTTGGGTTCAAGCTAGGGCCGGCCACCCAATTTTATACCTAGGCCGGCCCTAGCTTGGCCAGCCCCCTATTGGTGGGTATAGAAGGTGGGTATAGAACTCTACAAATAAGAGGCTACGATAGGGACCGAGAGGAGGAATTGGTTTTGGTCTCTCGATAAAATTAGCCCCGAACACACAACTTAATTTTATCAATGATAATTCATTCCACTAGAGAACTATCATTGAACTACCGCACCAATCCCAAATTACATTTTTGGGCTCCTTCTTATTATGAGTGTGTTAGTCTCCCTATGTTTAAGATATCGAATGCCCACTAATTAAGTGAGTTACTGACAACTCATTTAATTAATATATAAGTCCAAGAGTAGTACCACTCAACCTTATTATCATGTCGGACTAAGTCCACCTGCAGGGTTTAACATGACAATCTTTATGAGCTCCTCTTGAGGACATTATCAACCTAGTATCTCTAGGACACAGTTTCCTTCTATAATCAACAACACACACTATAAGTGATACCATTTCCCAACTTATCGGGTTTATTGATTCATCGAACTAAATCTCACCCATTGATAAATTAAAGAAATAAATATCAAATATATGTGCTTGTTATTATATTAGGATTAAGAGCACACACTTCCATAATAAGTGAGGTATTTGTTCCTTTATAAAGTCAGTATAAAAGAAACGACCTCAAATGGTCCTACTTAATACACTCTGAATGTACTAGTGTAATTATATAGTCAAGATAAACTAATACCTAATTACACTACGACCTTCTAATGGTTTGTTCCTTTCCATTTTAGTCGTGAGCAACTGTTTATAATTTATAAGGTACTGATAACATCATCTTCTGCATGTGACACCACATACTATGTTATCTACAATATAAATTATATGAACAACTACAAACAAATGTAGATAATTTGACCAAATGTGATTTTTATTCAAAACAAATGTTTACAAAAGCTTAGGCTTTCAGTATACACTCCAACACTAGGATTACCACCCCCTACGGTTTTTCACCTGCCTAGAATCTACTAGAACTTTTGCCTAAGACAACTTAGGACTTTCTTGCAAACTCAAAAAATCTTGTTAGATAACAAGACAAGTTAACTTTAGATCCAAAGTTTTATTTTTAACAAAAATGGACGAAAAGCGATGAATAAGAATGCTCGAACGGTAGTTGTACCGATTCAAAGCGACCCCACTCTGATACCAATTGTAGGATCATAAAGCGCTAGAGGGGGGAGGTGAATAGCGCTCGTGACTTCACTTTCATTTGTTTAGAGTAAACTTAAAGTAAATACGCAGCGGAAATAAGAGAGAGACAAATAGAACAAAGACACCAAGGATTTACTTGGTTCAAAACCTGTGGCGACTCCTACTCCAAGGCCCGCATGTGAGAGTACTTTCGATGGGCAATCACTAGTCAATCGAAATAAGTACAAGTACAATGATTGATTACAAGTAATTTAAAACTTTAAAGAATACCAACAACTCGGAAATATGGATCTTCAACGCGATGGTTGTCGGAGCAGCTTTTGAGCGTCGATGAGGCGTTTTCTGAGCAGCTCGAAGAAGCGAAAATCGTTCGTCGTGTTGTTCTAAAGCTTTTGGTTGAAACTACTTTTATATGCTGTTTCGGGCGCCCGGAACCCCTCCGGGCGCCTAGACCACGTGGCTCGACCACTTCGCGTGTGCCACATCAGATTGCAGATAACTTTTGGGTTCCGGGTGCCTGGACTGACTCCGGGTGCCTGGACCAACTCGAGGCTCTCGGACCCCTTTCGGACGCCCAGACCAACTTTTTCCAGCCCTTATTTTCTACAAAATAAAATTAGTCTAGGCAAAAACAATATACATATAATATGAAATTATGACAGCTTCTGACTGTCCGGTTCTGACTTTGAGTTTCGTCGAAACTCTAGGTCGAACTGACACCTATTGTTCCCTCTTCAAGGAACACGTCCTCACCTACTCCTCTCAGGAGAGTTTACCTGTTGCCAGATCGGTCTTCCAGACCGACTGGACTTTCTGCCTAGGGTTACCATCCCCTAGGACCTAGGATTACCATCCCCTAAGGTTTTCCTCAGCCTAGGGTTACCACCCCCTAGGACCTAGGTTACCACCCCCTAGGATTTTCCACTTACCTAACCGTAGCTAGGGCTTTCTACCACCTAGGGTTACCACCTCTTAGGGTTTTCCACTTGCCTAGAATCAACTAAGATTTTTGCCTAAGACAACTTAGGACTTTCCTATAAACTCAACAAACCTTGTTAGATAACAAGATAACTTAACTTTGGACCCTTTGATATAATTAAAATACAGGTTCGATCGTCGGATACTTCCCGTACCAACACTACTATAGCTCTCAATGATATTTATATTTTCATATCACAAAATGAAAATACAATAATAATAATCACATTCATCGAAATAATCTTCTAAAGACCTATTGATTCTATAAAAATTCATCTTTTTTGAAAAAAGAAATGATAGAATATTATTAATAAAATAACTAACTCTAAAATAATTAAATAAATATTTAAATAGTCTTAAAACTCTAACCTTAACTATGCAAAAGATAAAAATAACATAAATTATAAAAAAAGTCCAAAAGTAATACAAAAATTATAAATCTTCCGGACCTCTGAAAAGACTTATGGTGGTTTTAGGGTCTAAAATTGGACAATTTCAAGTACATACAATAATCAACTATAGATCTCTGAACAAGATTTGATTTGATATATTATAAGTCTTGTGTTTAACTCAAGTCAATAGTTATAACTTCTCAAAGCTTCTGTATTAACAACCCTGAATAAAAAATATGTAGAATCATTTATAATATAGGATTATATTGATCCTACTCTGATTCTACCAATCCCATCGATTTTACTCCAATTCCATTATAAAAATGATCCTACATGATCTAGAAGTGATTTGGTGCCTTTCAGATCATAGGATCATATACGGATCATGATTTTACAAACTATGGAAATAATGATAAATAAAATATGATTATGATTGTAGTATAAATCAGTAATTAAAATCAATTTCTAATTTTTATCACAGATTGTTATATTTATCATCATTATCCTTCGACAAACTCAATGAGGAGATATCGAATATTGAGTGTGGTTATCAATTTATTAAAGCATCTTCTTTGTCTATATAACCAATTAAATCTTCTAGAGCAATAACCATAAGGAGAGAAAGCATAGTAGAGGGCCTATAGTTTTGTTGCTGCTAGATTTCTGAAAGAGGGCAATGAACTTGGTGGTTTTGAAAATAAAAAAGAAGAAAAATTACAGTTGCAATTCTTAAATTTGTTAGAGTAGAGAATTCTGAAAATATGTTATTGTGAGCTAAGAAAAGCTTGAAAAAAGCTTACTGTCAACCGACTATAACATTGCTAAAAAGAGACAACACTTGATAGAGGAAAGGTTGCTCTAAAGCGGCTACTGTTGGAGAGGAGGAAGAAAAGGAAAGAGAGGACTATTATTATTATTGGCTGGGAAAAAGTGGAAGGTTTGCTGGCATTGACATTGTTGGAAGAACATGAAGAGGGAGAAGGAGAAGAAAGGGAGAGGAAGATAAAGAGAGGGGAGAAACTTGTTGTCCTTGAAATTAAGGAGAAGGAAAGTGATGTTGCATTTGCTATAGGAAAAACAAGAAGAGGAAGAAAAAGGAATTACAATTGTGATTGTTGGAAAAAGGCCAACACTTTGTGGAAGAGAAATTACTATTGTGGTTATTGTGAACAGAAGGAAAGTTGATGGAATTTGACTTCTATGAAGAAAGACAATAAGTTGCCAGCGGTTTCGAGTTGACTGTAATGGCGTCTCTTGGTGTGGTTGTCATTAGCTAGAAAAGGGCAGTGGAAACAAGAGGGCTGCTACTATTGAGAAGAGAAGAAGGGCTGACGCTAGTCTCTTGTTGGAAGATCAGGGAAAAAAATATAGGAGGAAGAGAAAATACATGTTCAACATTTAAAATCAAAGGAAAATAATAAATATTAAGAACTTGATATCGGTCGTACCATAAGTGCACACTGTCATGAAGTAATAAAAATATCATCTACTAGAATCGTGTTGTTGAGTACTAAAATATTTGTATAGGCAGTTATCCAGAAGATCAAGGAAAGGTATATTGCGGGGAAAAAACAAGAGCGATTGAATGAAAATAGAGAGAAAGCTAATTCATAAGATGATTTTAGCATTTCGGCTTCACTATGATGTTCGTCAATGAATGCATTTATTTTTATCTTGACGTATGATTATGAAGGCATTCATCCAATGGTAATCGGATATGTCTATAAGATAAAGAAAAGAACGAAAACATCAATGTGTCTATCATAATTACAAATCATAAAGTGGATTAGGATAGGCCCCTTAAGCTCTATGACAAATTGTGAAAGCCTCAAGAGAGCTCAATCTACTTTCTCAGGAGACTCATATTTGATCTTCCTTTGTCACTCAAAAGATCCAAGTTTGATCCCACCTATCAAGCAGGATGTCTACCTGTTATTCGTGGGCAAACCCTCAAGTCAATTTTAGAGGTCCGAGAATAGGGTATGCCAATAAGTACATACGCTATTCTCTATTAATCCAATTGTATATTTGTATGCAATGGTTACAAGTTAGAGTCCACTCCTTGGTCTATCCCAATGAGGTTACTAGCTAACTTGAACCCAACAACATCAACAGTTACAAGTTAGGGTTACTCCTTGTTGTATTTGAGAAGTATCACCAGACAATCACCTTAGATATTGTATTATTTATTGGATAAATAAATTCACTATTTCAATATATATTCTCTATATATATGATATTGATCTTAAACTCAATTAATGAGATCTATAATACATAACATGAGAGAACTTGTTATTGAATCACAATTAATAGGTATATCTCCATGTGTAATTATGTACATATTAAAATATTCTCTAGTCGATGAATTGATGAGATTGGACATCATCAATTCTGTAAGACTACCATATGTTATGCTCCTTAGTTTATCCAATCAATTGGTCCTTACTAGTTGGAAACATTAGGATATTGAGAGCTAACGTATGAATGCTGGTTAAGGGTACCTAGTTCATTGGATGTGACATACTATGAGACTTCATGTGATACTCTACATGTCAATAAAGATATCATTGCAGCTCAAGTGCATGTTTCCTTAGACTTGAAGTATTCAAGTCATCTTGGTCATGGAGACTTTCTTTGGCATCTCAGCAATCATCTTTTAGGAGGTACAAGTCTAGGATAATTGTGTATAAGTCAATATATCCAAAGGTGTTTAAATAGCTCATTGATGATTCACCACTTCTTTAATAAAGGAGACATATACCCTATGAGTTCTTATCGAGATTATTACTCGTAAGTCTTTTACCAAAGCATTACACATCAAAAGGATAGTCTTCTTGGACAGGTGTTTGAGTAATTTGAATATGTAGGATAAGTAACTACTACTTGAGCTAGGTGTGACGTAGTCAGCCTAATGGGGCTAACATATAGATCGTATCCTAAACCAAGTGAGTATAAGATGAGTGAAAGGAATAGACACACTAATAACTCTAACTACCGAAGGGCACATATTTAGTTTCGGGATCAACTGTGATTTTCTAGCTAATTGAATATCATGATGTACTACTAAATGTCACTCATGATCGATCCATAATTAATAGTTAATTATGGACGACCAACATAAATTGGGAATCTATTGGATCATACACACTACGAGTATATTCAAAAGACTTAAAATAAGTTTGAGAATTGGATTCTCAAATTGAGAGAGATTAAATCTGGAGCAAATATAGAAGATATTTGTTGGACGAAAGTGATGGTGGGCCACACCTCTTGAAGGTAAGGTTAGATTCATTATGGTTTAGTAATAAACTAAATTGGTTTGGTTTAGTTATGAACCAAAATTAGTTTGGTTATAAATCAAAATGGTTTGATTTTGAACCAGGCTTAATCTTAATAGATCGGGTTGTTATTGGATTTTGGATTTGGGAGATGACTTGCTCCCCAAGTCATTGTGAAGAGGTATATATATACCCCTCCATAAGGAGAAGAGATAATTCATTATTCACTGGAAGAAAAATCTAATTGTGAATTATGTTTTTTTGCTTCTTCTCCCTCTCCCTCTCTTTGTCGCCGCCACCCAAAGGAGGCAGCCCCTCCTTGTACTCTCACCTTCAGCTGGTGCCTTCTGCAACCATCAGAGTCTGGCCACCTACTACTAGTCTTCCTCCTGGCCGTTGGGCAAGGAGGAAAGTTCTCCTTGATTGCTGCTGTGAGCAACCGTCACCTCTTCCAACCCACCTTCGGCCACCAACAAGCCTCTTGCTACCTTCCCTTATTGTCGGTCCTTAAGGTCCAGCCCTCAAGGCTTAGCCCTCCTTGTGCTCCTACCTCCAATCGGAGCCATCTACAACCATCAGAGCCTAACCACCTGTTGTTAGTCTTCCTCCAGGTTGTCGGCCATCCAACAACCACAAAGGGTGTTAGACAATAAGGAGGAAATTCCTCCTTGCTTGTTGTTGCGAGCCACCATCGCCTCTTCCAACCCATCGTCGGCCACCTACTAGCCGTCAACAAGCCTCTGGCCGCCTACTCTTGTTACTGACCCTCAAGGTCGGTCTGCCTACTACCTTTTATCAGTTATCAAGCCATCGGACAATGACCAAAAGCTACATGCAACAACTTCTAAGGTGTTGGACAGCATCCCCTTTGGCTGCTCCCTCTCTCACTTTGTGTCACCAGGTTGCCCTCGCCACTGGCACAAAGATGAGCCGAGTATCCTCTCTTAGATCATTTTGTCTCTTCCTTTGGCTAGTGCTGAATTGAAGACAAAACTTGTGGCTTAGCGAACTCGTCTCAAAGATATATCGGCGTGGATATCGAGAGAGTCAAACTTTGTCAAGTTTGCTAGTTGATGGCATTTCCGCTTAACATCATCCAGTAGGTATAATTTCGTTTTAAAGTTTTATTCTATAGCTATGTTTGCACATGTGTATATCCTATATATGTGTGATGCATGTGTTGTAATAATTTAGGAAATTATTATTCTTCCGCTGCTTGTTTTCAAAATAAATTTTTAAAAATGCATATAAAAACACCCAATAGTGGGATAAGAGCCACCATGTGTTTTAATGCAGATCGTAGATCTATGCTTAGCATGTCATAGGTTGTCAAATTATTTTTGGAAAGTTTAGAAAATTTCAGATAAGAAGATTATTTCCTAATCCGATATTTTTTTTTTTAAAGTTTGGACATGTTTTCTAATTTATAAGGAAATCTAATTTTGAAAATATTTCTTAATTTGATAGGAAATCTAATTTGGAAATTATTTTCTAACATGATTAGGAAGAATCAATTTAGAAAAATATTTTTTAATTTAATTAGAAATTTTTTGATTTAGAAATTATTTCCTAATTTCTTAGAAAAAACCAAATCTAGAAAAATTATTTCCTAATTTAATTGAAAAAGTCCTTATTTAGAATTATTTTCTAATAAGATATGGAATTAGATTTGGAAATTATTTCCTAATCTAATTAAGGAATTATGATTTAATTGTAACGACCCTACCCTCCCCTTAGCTAGTCTGTGAGGGTAGGACGTTACTTAGCTATAAACTTTACTTAACTAATCTTCCTCGCATGTTGAAAGTAATACTGAGAACTCTTTGAAAACTCGAAGCATACAATTTAGTAGCAGCTGGAAATATAAATAACTCATCTATACCTTCTACTCAAGCATTTGTTCTCAACTAAAATATATCAATCTGCACATGCATGCGACGGTGATACAACTCAAATAATGTGGCTAATGTGCATAGCAATTTAAATGGAAGAATTCTAAAAACATAAAATCATTCTATAAACCAACCAGCAACACGAAAGAATAATTCCAACAATGCAAGAAGGACTTAATCCACCTAAATTTCACAAACAGTTTAAATACAAAATCTTAATAACTTTTTTGTTTTTAGAAAGATCCCAAGGCTTTCATAGTCCAGACATCACACACCCATCCCACACCTCCTTGTCGCCTTCCTTCACTATAGCTTTCCTTTTCCTTTATCTGCAGTAAGAGGAAATGCAACTATAAGCAAATGCTTAGTAAGCGCTATCTAACTCACAAAACTCGGATATGCATGTGTACAAGAAGAAATATAGAAATTGAACGCTTTAGAAGAAAAGTTGCTACTCATGCTCATCTAATAATAAGGGAACCGAAATCATGCTTGCAAATACTAGCAAAGAAATCAAGCTAGCAAAGAAATCAAAATAGACTGAAATACTAAACATGTAAGGCTGCTCATGCTTGCAAATAGCAGTAAGAAAGTCTAAACAACATGCTAAAATAAAAGAGCTAAACTTGTTGTTGTTTTTTTTTAAATCCTATGTGAAGCTTATTTCATTCCCAAAACTTATACTCTTATACTTTAAAATAATAATAATAAATCTCCTCTTGGGCCCAGGCGTAGTACTAAAGCGCGCTCCCTAATAGAGACTGGGGTGGCGAACCACCAATCCTATGAGGGTGAAGACCTCGATCTTACCAGGGTCGAGACCTCAGAATCGGTCACATGGATTTATTTAACGACAACCTCAGAAGTCGGGTACTAGCCTCTTCAAGTAAAATACTTATTATTTGTTAATACCTCTAATAAGAAGAATGCCTCGACAAATAAACAGCAAGCTTACAAAAATTGTTCATATTCATTGCATATATATAGAAAACTAGAACTAAATGCTTGATCACATGCTGTTCGTGTCCAGCAAGTTCCAAAAGAAATCAAAACTCTGTAATGCCAAATAATAGGCTCTTCACACTCAAACAAAGCCAGCCAAAAGAACAACCTGCACGGCTACAAGAGGGTATTCATGCCTATTGACTGAAAATGAACAATTTAGGACTGCATACCAAGAGAAGAACAAGCCCTTCATACTTAGTAAATCAGCAAAAAGGTCTAAAGCTGGTATGAATTTATGGGTTGTTCTTATTCAGATTTAACAAAGAAATCTGTAACTGGAATGCTATATTACACAACAAGGGTTCCAAAAAAAAACTGCATGCATAAAAACTAATAATAAAAGATCTATAACGAAAACTAAACAAACCGAAATGCTAAACCACATGCCCAATCTAACAATTCATTCATTTTTCAAACCTAAACAATCTGAATTGAGACTCATGGCAGCAAGCTTCAAGAACAACACCCCTTATAGCATGCTTCGGAAAAACAAGAAGAAACAAAACTCCAAGAGCTACTCCTACTGCAGGTGAGAAGCACTTACCCTTGTTCTTGGACTTACAACCGAATTCGGCTTCTAGGGTTTCGAAGACTTGTAAATTTTGGCAACTCCTTCACGTCTACGCGTTCTCCTCGACAAGGTGATCGCGATAGTGGAGAAGTCTCTCGGAGATCACCCTAGGCCGGTCGCCGGAGAGAAGCCCTAGCTTCCTCTTTGGTTTTCGCCCAAACAGAGAACGACACACGTGCAGTCGAGAGAAGGAGAGGAAAGGTTTAGGTCACGGAAAAATAAAAGCCTAAGTTCTCTCTTAACTTATCTCCCTTTATAACTAGGATATTCTGTTATCTATTACTGCTTAAATTACTTTCACCCTTTATTTGATCAACACAGCCCTGCTGGGTTCCTGGTCATCCGAAATGACTTAAGACTTTGCTTAACTAGAGGTCTCAAGTCCAAACCTCGGTCAAACCTCTTTTTGCCTTAACTTTGTTTCTTTTGGTAAAAATATCAAATGAACTCCGAAAATTACATAAAAATACTCTAAAAATCTCTAGAATATTTCTAAAGCATTTCTAAATATTTATAAGTATTATTAGGACTCGTAATGAGGAAATTTGGGTTGTTACAATTCCCCATACCTTATAAAAAGCTCGTCCTCGAACTTAGAATAATTCTGGATATCTCTGTCTCATACTGTCCTCACGCTCCCACGTAGTTTCCTCGTGCTTTTGATTTTGCCAAATGACCTTCACTAGTGGTACTTCTTTGTTCCTTAGTCTCTTAACTTCTCTGTCCACTATCCGTATACGTCTGCTCTCATAGCTAAGATCCTCCTGAATCTGCACTGACTGAGGCTGAATCACTTGGCTAGGGTCGTGGAGGCACTTCTTTAGCATGGAGACATGAAATACATTGTGTATTGTTGACATGTCTTGAGGTAAGTCCATCTTGTAAGCTACTTTCCCAATCCTCTCTGTGATCAGGTAGGGCCCTACATAGCGGGGACTTAACTTGCCCTTTTTGCCAAATCTCATCACTCCCTTCATAGGAGCAACTTTGAGGAAGACTGAATCCCCTACTTGGAATTCAAGTGATTTTCGGCGTGCGTCAGCATAACTTTTTCTATCTGCTCTGGGCAGTCTCAATTCTCTTTCTGATCTTCTGGATAGCCTGTGTCGTCTCATCTATCATCTCTGTCTGAATGCCCAGCTCCACTTCCATTTCATTCCTTTCACCTGCTTCTTGCCAGCACATGGGTGATCTACACTTTCAATCATACAGTGACTCGTAAGGTGCCATCTTGATAGTGGCCTGGTAGCTATTGTTGTATGTGAATTCAGCTAAATACAGATACTTGCACCAATTGCCCTTAAAATCTAATGCACAAGCCCTGAGCATGTCTTCTAAAATCTGATTTACTCGTTCTGTCTGTCCATCAGTCTGGGGATGGAAGGCTATGCTGAACTTGAGTTTGGTGCCTAATGCATTCTGGACACACTCCCAAAAGTGAGAGGTGAATCACCCATCCCTATCAGAAACAATCGACTTGGGGACTCCATGAAGTCTGATCACCTCCTTAACATATAGCTGCTCCAACTGCTCTATTGAGTGAGACACCTTGATGGCTAGAAAATGGGCAGACTTTGTCAACCTGTCCATTATCACCCATATCGCATCATACCCATTAGTGGTTCTTGGAAGACCTGTTATAAAGTCCATGGATATTTCTTCCCACTTCCACTCTGGTATTGGGAGGGGTTGTAGGACTCCTCCTGGTCTCTGGTGCTCCGCTTTGACTCTCTGACATGTCAGACAGGCATTGACATATTTAGCAACATCTCTCTTGAGTCTAGACCACCAGAATCTCTGTTTCAGATCTTGATACATCTTGGTGGAACTAGGATGTATGGAGTACGGTGTACTATGAGCCTCTTCTAGAATCTTCTTTCTCAATTCCTCATCATTGGGAACACAAAGGTGGCTCCCCTGATAGAGGATTCCACTATCTGATACCCGAAACTCTGAATTTTCTTCTTTCTGTATCCCTTGCTTGATCTTCTGGATGTCTGGATCTTCACCTTGTTTTCTCTGTATATCCTCAAGAAGGGTTGACTCTAAGGTCAATGCAGAGAGTTGCCCATAAATAATTTTGACTCCAAAGTCTGCCAATTCCTTCTGCAGGGGCAGTGCTAATGATGACAAGGGCATCAGGGTTACACTGGATTTTTGGCTTAGTGCATCCGCTACTTTGTTAGCTTTACCTGGGTGGTAGAGGATTTCATAGTCATAATCTTTAACCAACTCTAACCACCTGCGCTGTCTCATGTTTAAGTCTTTTTGGGTAAAGAAATACTTCAAGCTTTGATGGTCGGTGAAGATTCTGCACTGAACTCCATACAAATAATGTCGCCAGAGTTTTAGTGCAAAGACCATGGCTGCCAGCTCAAGATCATGAGTGGGGTAATTCTTCTTATAGTCTTTAAGTTGTCTGGAAGCATAAGCTATAACCTTCCCCTCTTGCATGAGAACAACTCCGAGGCCCATCTTGGAAGCATCACTGTATATGTCAAAACTCTTGTCACTCTCTGGAACAGTCAGAATGGGAGCACTGGTCAGTCTTTTATTCAATGCTTGGAAACTTTGCTCACATTTGTTTGACCATTCAAACTTCTTGTTCTTCCTAGTTAGGGTTGTTAGTGGAGAGGCTATCTTGGAAAAGTCCTCCATGAATTTCCTGTAATACCCAGCTAAACCAAGGAAGCTTCTGATCTCCCTGGCGTTCTTGGGTCTACACCAGTTGTTGACCGCTTCTATTTTGGCAAGATCCACCTGGATACCTTCTTTAGAAATGATGTGACCTAGAAACGCCACCTGCTCTAACCAGAACTCACATTTTGAGAATTTGGCATAAAGCTGCTTTTGCCGAAGGGTCTGCAGTACTATTCTCAAGTGCGTGTCATGCTCCTCTAGGGTTCTTGAATAGATCAGAATGTCGTTGATGAACACGATGACAAACTTGTTAAGGTATTCTCTGAATACTCTCTTCATTAAGTTCATGAAGACTGCAGGTGCATTAGTCACTCCAAAAGGCATGACTACAAACTCGTAGTGTCCATATCTGGTCCTGAAAGCTGTTCTGGGTATATCACTTTCTTTCACTTTCAACTGATGGTATCCAGAGCGTAGGTCTATCTTAGAGAACACTGTTGCCCCCCTTAATTGATCAAATAGATCATCTATTCTGGGAAGAGGGTACTTGTTCTTAACTGTTACTTTGTTCAGCGCTCTATAATCTATGCACATCCGCATAGATCCGTCTTTCTTCTTAACGAACAACACTGGAGCTCCCCATGGTGAATGACTAGGGCGAATGAAACCTTTGTCAAGCAGCTCCTGGAGTTGTTCTTGTAGTTCTTTCAGCTCTGCTGGAGACATCCGATACGGAGCTTTGGAAATTGGACTGGTGCCAGGAATCAACTCAATTTCAAACTCCACTTCTCTGTTGGGAGGTAGTTCAGGTAGCTCTTTTGGAAATACATCTGGATACTCACAAACTACTCGAACATCTTCCTGCTTGGGCCCTTCTTGTTCTTCTGCATTCACAATGTACGCCATAAAACCAGTACATCCTTTAGCTAACATTTGGTGAGCTGTTAGGGAAGAGAGGAATTTCTGAGTCTGCCTCTTCGGCACTCCCGTAAACTCAAAGGATGGTTCACCTTCTAGGCTGAAAATCACTTTCCTTCTGCGGCAGTCCACCGAAGCATTGTACTTACTAAAAAAATCCATACCCAGAATAACGTCAAAATCCTGCATCGCTAGGACTACTAAATTAACATATAGCTCTCGGTCTGAAATTTTGACTGATACAACCTGAAGCCACTGGTTGGACTCCATGACTTCCTCAGAAGGTAGGGTTGTCAAGAACTTGGAGTTCATGCTCTCTGTAGGCACCTGAGATTCCTTGGCAAAGGGTACTGATATAAAAGAATGGGTCACCCCAGTATCAAATAGTACAATAGCTAAATGCTGAAAAATAACTACTTGACCTGTTACGACCGTGGAGGCACTAGCAGCTTCCTCTTTAGTGAGGGAGAATACTCTAGCACTGGCTGGAACTGGTGGGGCTTCCAACCTTCCTTGACTGAGCTGAGGTCCGTCTAGAGTTGCAGACATGTAGTGTAACTGAGGCTTGTTCCCGTATTGCGCTGCCTGTTGCTGAGGTGCTTTGAGCTTGTTAGGACACGCCTTAGCCAGGTGTCCTTCTTGGTCACATGAATAACATCCAGTCATACCCACAAGACAGGCTCCTGGATATAGTCTCCCACATTTAGGGCAGGGAGGGAACTTGGCCTGCTTGTCTACTGGACCTCCCTTTTGGCTGCCTCCTGTATTCCATTGTTTCCTTTTGTTATCCTTGCCCTTCTAGTTCTGCTTACTTGCTTGGGGTTTCTAATTCCCTACTATCTTGTCCTCTATCTTGACTGGCTTGAGTTGCGTTTGTTGTGCCTTGATGCTGTTCAGATAGTGCTCAGTGACTAATGCCCTACTGACCAGCTCTTCACCAGTTCGTGGTCGGTGAGTTCCACTACTCACGTTAAGTGCTATCTCTGGCCTCAGCATTCGGAGCATCAGTCTGACTCGTTCTTTCTCTATACTTACTAGCTCTGGGCAGAGACGAGCTAGCCTGTTGAATCTCTTGACTGCTTCTTCTACTGGCAGGTCACCCTATCTGAATTCTATAAACTCCTCATAATGTTTATTGGTGATCCGTTGGTGGAAGAATTCTTCGTAAAACTCTGTCTCGAAGTCAACCCAGCTCATCTGGTAGGCTGCTCTCTTGCTCTTAACTCTCTCCCACCACATACGAGCATCTTCAGATAGGCAGAAGGAGGCACACTACTTGACCTTCTCGACTTCTGGCCAGTCAAGAAGCTCCATTGTGCTCTCTAGTGTCTTGAACCAAGCCTGAGCATCCCAGGGCTCTAGTCATGCCTGAGAAACTTTCTAGCTTCAGCTTCAGCCATTGTATCAGATATGCTTCTTGTCTTTTAGGTGTCGTGGCGACTTCCAGGGCAGCTGGTGGAACCTCAGTCACCACCGGGGTCTCCACATTGATAGTTGGGGGAGTGGGAGGTACTGGCTGCCAATTAGCCATCAGATTGACAATCACTTGTTGCTGCTCTGCTACTTGTCTCTGAAGTTGAGCAACAACTTCAGAGAGATCAGGTTCAGTTATTCTGGGCTCTTCGTTCTCCTGAGTTCGGTCCTTAGTACGAGCAGTACGGGGACATCCTCTTCTTGCCATCTAGTCATGCAGAGAGAGAAAACCTGAAATTGTCTCTATACCCTCTAAACATATAAAAAAAACATAGAAAAACAAAGCAAGCACTTTTATCTCACTTAAGCACATATAAGCAAATACTTCTAAGAATTTCTCTATACTGCAAATAATAAGGAAAAATATAAAAGAAAGTATAAATACATTCTTACTTGAAGACGGCAAGGCTGATGCTGATGTGTGTGTGATGCTGGAGAATGGAGACTGCTCTGATACCAACCTATAATGACCCTACCCTCCCCTTAGCTAGTCTGTGAGGGTAGGATGTTACTTAGCTATAAACTTTACTTAACTAATCTTGCTTGCATGTTGAAAGTAATACTGAGAACTCTTTGAAAACTTGAAGCATACAATTTAGTAGCAGCTGGAAACATAAATAACTCATCTATACCTTCTACTCAAGCATTTGTTCTCAACTAAAATATATCAATATGCACATGCATGCAACGGTGATACAACTCAAATAATGTGGTTAATGTGCATAGCAATTTAAATGGAAGAATTCTAAAAACATAAAATCATTCTATAAACCAACCAGCAACACGAAAGAATAATTCCAACAATGCAAGAAGGACTTAATCCACCTAAATTTCACAAACAGTCTATACAAAATCTTAATAAATTTTTTGTTTTTAGCAAGATCCCAAGGCTTCCATAGTCCAGACATCACACACTCATCTCGCACCTCCTTGTCGCCTTCCTTCACTACAGCTTTCCTTTTCCTTTATCTGCAGTAAGAGGAAATGCAACTATAAGCAGATGCTTAGTAAGCGCTATCTAACTCAAAAAACTCGGATATGCATGTGTACAAGAAGAAATATAGAAACCGAACGCTTTAGAAGAAAAGTTGCTACTCATGCTCATCTAATAATAAGGGAACCGAAATCATGCTTGCAAATACTAGCAAAGAAATCAAGCTAGCAAAGAAATCAAAACAGACTGAAATACTAAACATGTAAGGCTGCTCATGCTTGCAAATAGCAGTAAGAAAGTCTAAACAACATGCTAGAATAAAAGAGCTAAACTTGTTGTTGTTTTTTTAAATCCTATGTGAAGCTTATTTCATTCCCAAAACTTATACTCTTATACTTTAAAATAATAATAATAAATCTCCTCTTGGGCCCAGGCGTAGTACTAAAGCGCGCTCCCTAATAGAGACTGGGGTGGCGAACCACCATTCCTACGAGGGTGAAGACCTCGATCTTACCAGGGTCGAGACCTCGGAATCGATCACCTGGATTTGTTTAACGACAACTTCGGAAGTCGGGTACTAGCCTCTTCAAGTAAAATACTTGTTATTTGTTAATACCTTTAATAAGAAGAATGCCTCGGCAATTAAACAGCAAGCTTAAAAAAACTGTTCATATTCATTGCATATTTATAGAAAACTAGAACTAAATGCTTGATCACATGTTGTTCGTGTCCAGCAAGTTCCAAAAGAAATCAAAACTCTGTAATGCCAAATAATAGGCTCTTCACACTCAAACAAAGCCAGCCAAAAGAACAACCTGCACGGCTACAAGAGGGTATTCACCCCTATTGACTGAAAATGAACAATTTAGGACTGCATACCAAGAGAAGAACAAGCCCTTCATACTTAGTAAATCAGCAAAAAGGTCTAAAGCTGGTATGAATTTATGGGTTGTTCTTATTCGGATTTAACAAAGAAATCTGTAACTGGAATGCTATATTACACAACATGGGTTCCAAAAAAAAACTGCATGCATAAAAACTAATAACAAAAGATCTATAACGAAAACTAAACAAACCGAAATGCTAAACCACATGCCCAATCTAACAATTCATTCATTTTCCAAACCTAAACAATTTGAATTGAGACTCACGGCAGCAAGCTTCAAGAACAACGCCCCTTACAGCATGCTTCGGAAAAACAAGAAGAAACAAAACTCCAAGAGCTACTCCTACTGCAGGTGAGAAGCACTTACCCTTGTTCTTGGACTTACAACCGATTTCGACTTCTAGGGTTTTGGAGACTTGCAAATTTCGGCAACTCCTTCATGTTTACGCGTTCTCCTCGACAAGGTGATCGAGATGGTGGAGAAGTCTCTCGAAGATCACCCTAGGCCGGTCGCCGGAGAGAAGCCCTAGCTTCCTCTTTGGTTTTCGCCCAAACAGAGAACAACGCGCGTGCAATCGGGAGAAGGAGAGGAAAGGTTTAGGTTACGGAAAAATAAAAGCCTAAGTTCTCTCTTAACTTATCTCCCTTTATAACTAGGATATTCTGTTATCTATTACTGCTTAAATTACTTTCGCCCTTTATTTGATCAGCACGGCCCTACTGGGTTCTTGGTCATCCGAAATGACTTAAGACTTTACTTAACTAGAGGTCTCAAGTTCGAACCTCGGTCTAACCTCTTTTTGCCTTAACTTTGTTTCTTTTGGTAAAAATACCAAACGAACTCCGAAAATTACATAAAAATATTCTAAAAATTTCTAGAATATTTCTAAAGCATTTCTAAATATTTATAAGTATTATTAGGACTCGTAATGAGGAAATTTGGGTTGTTACATTAATAAATCAAATTCTTTAACATATTTATTTCCTAAATTAATTAATGACAATGATGACATGACTTATGTTATAATCTATGTCATGTTAGATGTCATTATTTATGTCATGATTGATGGCATGATTTATGCTATTAGATATGTCATGATTCATATCATATTATATCATGTAAATAGTTTACAATTTTTTGTGTACCCTTTTACATGTGATTGACGAGACTTAGATTAAGTAACACCCTTATAAAAATATTAAAGGTTACACCTTCTATTAATATGATAAGAACTAGAGTTTAATTTCATATGTAGATTATTGGACTCACTCCAAGCCTAACTTGAAATTAGACATGTTTAGACTATCGAGATATGATCTCATGATTAATAGGTTGACGTTAACTTGAACTATTAATTTGTTAGACTCACTCTAAGGTTAATGTGGAAAGAGGTAAAGTTAGGTGATATGTATTTGATGTATATATATTAATGAGCTAACAACCCGATGTTTATGCAAATATCAATTGGTGATGACATAATGTGATAGTTATATATGTGTGATATATAATTGGTATGTGTAATGCCTACCACTATATCTAAGAATGGCTTGTTGGACTCATTTCAACGTTGTTCTTATCTATAGTGGATATCTGTAGGATCAAAAGGCCTAAGGGGGGAGGGTGAATAGTACTCATGGCTTTTTTATATTTTTCGAAAAACACAGAATAAATGCAGTAGAAATAAAAGACAATTGACACAAGTTAGTTTTGTTAGTACCCCGGGGTAGTTTTGATGTGACCAACCAAGTTTAGTTAGGTCCTGTTGTATTTTGATCCTTGTGTCTAAGTGTGTAGGAGCTTGGAACACAAGAAATTGAGCGAAAGATGCAGCTAGCGAGAAGGATGACACAGAAAGGGAGTCGATGGACTCGGTGCATCCGAGGGACAAGATGTTGCGGAAGAGTACACCGGTAGATGAGAAGTGTTGGTGCGGTTAGCACTAACGGTCTAACTCAAGTTTTAATGAATGGTAAAATATGTTAAGTTAGTTTCGTTGTTATTTAACACTCTGATCGAGTGTGCAGGAGAAGCCTAGATAGGTCGACAGGCTGACTTTATGTCTAACACGAAGCCCAGCTAGGTCGACGGGCCGACTGGATAGCTGGCACGAATTCCAAATGGGTCAATGGGATGACCGGACGTTTGGCACGAAGTCCAGCTAGGTCGACAGGCTGACTTGATAGCTGACACGAAGTTCAGACGGGTCAACGGGCTGACCAGACGTCTAGCAGGTAAGTGAAGGTAAGTCACTGGAGGGGAGTGACTGTGAGGACGTGTTCCTGGGAAGGGAACATTAGGCGTCGATCCGACTTAGATCCATTTCGGATATCTAAGTCGAGATCGTGACTAGATTCCGGTTTTGAGAAGACGAGATCTAATTACTATTCTGCTTATCCATAAATTGTGCTAACATTCTGTTTTGCAGGATATGATTTATACTTACCTCGGACTAACGTTTTCTTGTAGGAAGGAGATTGCGGAAAACAAGGGTCTGGGCGCCCGGAAGCAAGTTTTATCCCCAAACGAACCTCACCACGTGGAACACCCTAGTTGGCTTGGCTACGTCACATTTAGGGCACCTTGAAGGGATCCGGGCGCCTCGAACCTCCTATATAAGGAGGGTGAAGGCTGAAGCAAAGATATAACTCATGATCTACGCTTTTGTGCTTCTGCAATGCTTCTCCGACAAAGTGCTACTGTTCCCTCTTTTTCTAATTATTGTCGATATTATTTCCTTAATAGCATTTGTACTCAAATTTGTAATATTTTATGAATTGCTAGTGAATTATCCAACGAAAGCACTCAACGAGTACGAGCCTTGTAGTAGGAGTTGACATAGGCTCCGAACCAAGTAAAAGATTGCTTGTGTTAGTGTTGTTGTGTTTTTACTTTTTTCGATATGTACTTTACGATAATTTTTAAATCGCTATTCACCCCCTCTAGCGAATTCTCGATCCAACAAGTGGTATCAGAGCAGGTACTGCTCTGATTTGGTGCAACCACCAATCAGACAGGGGTGAAATTCTTTTCTATTTTTTTGGTTCATTCTTTTCTCTTTTTTTTTTGGCATTTCGTAATATTCCAAATTGGTATTGTTACCTTTTTGGATTTTTTTCCGTTGCAATTTAATCTGAATTGGTGCAACACCAATTCAGTTGATTTCTTTTATTTTATTCGGCATTGCTAATCCAAGACCAAGTCTTGGGACCCCTCGTCTATTTATTTAATTGTGTGCAGGTTAAAAAATGTCTCAAGTTGAAGGGTTCAACACAGTACGTCCTCCCCTATTCAACGGGGACGATTTCTCGTACTGGAAGAAACGGATGGAGGTATACTTGAAGACAGATTTCGACCAATGGTTCAGCGTCAGCAGAGGCTACAAGGTGCTGGTCGACAACTTCGGAATTCCACTGGACCCAGAACAGTGGACTCCGGACATGAAGAAAAAATCGTCAACAGACTTCAAAGCACTCAAAACGCTACAATGCAGGCTGACGAAGGAAGAGTTGAACCGGGTAGGACCGCATCAAAACACTAAAGAGTTATGGGACAAGCTTATCGAACTACACGAAGGAACAAGCGACGCCAAGGTAACGAAACATGACCTTCTTTTAAATAGATTATTTAATATTAAAATGCAGGAAGGAGAAACGGTGAGTCAGCTTCACGCGAGGATCAAATACATCCTCAACGGACTCCACGCGATAGGCCATCAAATGGAGAATCGCGATCTAATCAGGTATAGGTTAAACGCTTTTCCGTATAATACTTTATGGGCATCTATCGTGAATGCCTACAAAATTTCAAAAAATTTATCTAAGTTAAAATTAGACGAATTATTTTGTGAATTAGAATTACACGAGCAAACTAACGCCAAAACCGAGAAAGGTATTGCCTTATTTGCATGTTCCTCCAAGGAAAGAACGAAGACCAAGTCTGAACATGAAGATGAGTCTGACCAGGATTCTAAAGACGAAGAATACCTGGTGAACTTGGTAAGGAAAATGTTCACCAGGAGGAAGAAGACCTTCAACAAAAAGGACCTGTAGAAGATCAACTCCCCAACCGAACCAAGGAACATGACCTGCTTCGGGTGCAACAAGAAGGACCACTACAAGAACGAGTGCCTGAGATTGAAAAGCGACAAGATGAAGACAACCAAAAAGAAGGCTTTCAAAGCAACGTGGGACGACTCGTCCTCAGAAGAATCAGAGGCTAAAGACAAGAAGCACCAGAGTCACCTCGCATTGATGGCCCTCGAAGCAGAGTCGGAGGACGAATCGGAAGATGGGTTCGAACCCGAATCGAGCCACGAGTTCGTACTCATTTCCGAAGGTCCCGAAGATGTATACTTTAATTTGAATAGAAAGTTCTTTAAAATTATTGCATATTTAAATAGGAAATTAATTACAATAGAAAATGAAAACAAATTGCTCCTTGAGGAGAATCAAAACCTCAAGGAACAAATCACAAATTCAAATCCAACTCAAGACCTAACACTTGAGGAGGAAAATTTATCACTAAAAATAGAAATTAATAAATTAAAAGATCTCTTAGAAAAATTTACAACAAGATCTAAGAATTTAGATCTAATTTTAAATAATCAAAAAGCAATTTACAACAAAATCGGACTTGGCTACAAGTCAAGTTCAAATAAAACATTTAAACCGTTAATAACCCAACACAAACAATCAAGTAAGTCTTGGGTTCCGAAAGTGTGCTTAACCACGCAAGTAGGACTTAACCAATATTACATACCCAAAGAAAAAATATATTATATAAGGTCAAATAAATCAAATCAAAAACCAAAATACAAACCTAGACCAATAAATTCAAAATCTAAATATTTTAAAACCCCTCAAAACTTAGAATATAATCAAATCAATTATAACTATAAAAAGAACAGACATAAACCAAGAACTAAAAATAAAAAATAAAGGTTAATAATTCAGGGGGAGGCTACAGAATAGCTGACACCTCCAAAAATAATCTACCCGACAGGGTAACCAAACTAACCTACCTGGCAGGGTAATTATGACTAGTTAAAAAGGGACAACAGTTTAACTTGACTTTCGGTACTGGTGAAGTTTTGGATGATAGTACGTTAGGGAAACTATATCTATGCATGTCTAGGAAGATATGGCTTCGACCTGGTGCATTTGGCTTAGTGGAACTAACCGAAGTTACCCTTTATGGATCTTAACCAGTTAGACCAAGGTTTTGTATTAAGTTCAGTGGATAGGACTATTTAGAAAATCTCAAAGGCATGGTTACTCTAATGATGTCCAAGTGACTCACCATAGCCCAGAAGTTTATTCGAAGAATGCTTATTTGTTGAGCCCAAAGCTAAACGTGAATCTAACACAAAGTTAAACCAAACCCTAAAACTGAACCTAATTCATCTCACAAAATTATAGGATTCCCTGATTGAAAACATAGATCGGGTGAGATGACTAAAGACTTAAATAAAATTAATTAAATTAAATTAAAAATTAAATTAAATTAAATTAAAATGTTAAAAATAAAAATAAGAAAACTTTAAAAATTCTTTTAAAAATTCTATTAAAAACTTTAAAATTTATTTTAAAAATTCTTTTAAAAACTTTAAAAGTTATTTTAAAAATTCTTTTAAAAACTTTAAAAAATTATTTTAATATTCTTTAAAAATTATTTTAAAAACTTCAAAAAATTATTTTAAAAACTTTAAAAATTCTTTTAAAAACTTTAAAAATTATTTTTAAAACTTAAAAAAAATTTATTTTAAAAATTCTTTTAAAAACTTAAAAAAAAATATTTTAAAAACTTAAAAAAAAAATTTATTTAATTTTTTTTGAAAAACTTTTAAAAAAATTATTTTAAAAACTCTAAAAAAAATTATTTTAAAAATTCTTTTAAAAAGTTTAAAATAAATTATTTTAAAAATTCTTTTGAAAACTTTAAAAAATTATTTTAAAAATTCTTTCAAAAACTTAAAAAAATTATTTTAAAAACTTTAAAATATTATTTTAAAAATTCTTTTAAGAACTTTAGAAATAATTATTTTAAAAACTTTTAAAATTATTTAAAAAATTCTTTATAAAAAACTTTAAAAATTATTTTTAAAAAAACTTTAGAAAATTATTTTAAAAATTCTTTAAAAAAAAAAATTACCCGATCAAAAACCAGGGGCAGACGCCTCTGGTATAGTAATCCGGGGCGCCCGGAAGGTACTCCGGGCACCCCGCTCAACTGAAACCAAGGTGCCCGGAGTGATTCTGGGCGCCAAAACCTCTCTATAAAAGGGCGCCCCCTGCTCTTGCATCTCACTTATTCATCTCTTGTAAAGGCTTTCTTCGAGCCTCAACGAGAGAGGAAGTGCTAATTAAAATTTTTTCTCGTTTCTTCGGTTATTACACGACTGCGAATCAACCGAGGTCATCATTTCTAAAAATCTTATTCATGATGCCTCGATAAATTTATTTTTCCCCCTAAATTTTTTTATTTCACTTATTTTTTATGCTTAGTATAGTTTTTTTTAAACTTAGGAAACGTTTTAGATCTGGTGTTAGGCCCTCTGCTACTAGTGTTGACCCTAGGTTCCCTACTGATGAACTTAGGATTAGGTTTGAGTCTACCATCTATATGTCTATTAGGACTAGGCGCTTAGATAGACAGTTTTTCTTGCATTCCTGTATTCCAACTGTAGAGGTCATTAACTACTATAACTTATAGAACCTTGTTTACTGTACCAGTTCAGTAAACATTAGTTTATGTGCTGAATTTTATAATAACTTAGTTAGGGTAGATGATCTTACTTATACTACTAGGGTAGCTGGTACGGATATCACATTATCTCCTACCATTATCTAGACCTTTTTAGAGTTACGATCATCTACGTGCACTTTTCAGTGGTACCCTCCTAGGGATCTGCCATTTGGTGATCCTTACTCGCACGTTACTCTGGATACGATTTACTCGTATTTTTTTTTAGGGGGGGGGGGGGGAGCGAGTACCCACTGTGACTATGTTTAGGTCAATATCCTTTCGAGTTCAAGATTATGTACTCTATAGGGTTTTAGTCTTCTGTATCTTACCATTGTCCACTCGCGACATAGCGATGATGCATCCATTTCATTCCTTTCTCTTGTATGCCCTTTGTCATAGATTAGATATAGATATTAGTTTACATATCTTTCAGACCATTATCCACTCAGCTGGAGTCACCACCAGTGCTCGAGTTCGCCTCCCTACGTATTGACGTCACTCAAGGCGATATCCGAGTCATGACTGAGTTCGACGTCTTAGGACCTAGGAACTTCTCTCTAGGAGGTGTCCATATAGATGATGAGGGTGTCCTATCTTGGCGGAAGGGGGCACAACACCAGCCAGACCTAGATGCCCAGGAGGAGGCAGAGCAGGATGAGTTTATGGTCGCACTATTCGGCGAGGACACTCCAGCCCCTGTACCACCTCCACCTCCAGACCGAGCACCTCATCCCGTTCCTTGCACTCTAGGCGATCGAGTTGCCGAACTTGAGCTATCCATGACGAGTCTCCGTCAGGAGGTCACCGATCGACCTACGACGAGAGGTGCAGTAGGAGGTCTCCGACTTGCGACGAGACATGAGACAGGAGATCTCCGACCTTCGACGTGATCTATCTAGTTCCCGAGAGGATGACCGGACCCGTCATACTGAGATGATCGAGATGTTACGTTCCTTGGGGTCCGGACCACCCTCCTCCTCATCTCGATAGACTTGATCATCACTATGTATATTTTATTATGATCATTGTATTTTGACCTCGACATTGACTTATGCTATTATGATTTACTCCGACTTAGTTATATCTCGACTCTGATAATGATTTATCTTGATGTGTTTAATAAACTAGGATAGTTAAATTACAAAAATTGTTTTCAAAAATAGTGTTTTCAAATTCTAGGATAAAATCTTTATTTTTTTTAAATCTTCCATTTCTAGAGTTTTAAATAAGTTTTAGCCTTAGACTAGAAAAATTCCTTAGAAAACATGCTCCCTTAGGTCTAGTACTTGAGCATCTCACCAACACCCTAGGATTCCCTTGTTTGTGATTGCCAAACATAGAAAGGGGTGAGATGCATAGGCAAATTGTCTGGACTTAAGATGCTTAATTATTTCAGTATATCGACATAAGTCTGGGTGTTAAATATCAAACAGACATTAATCAGGTTAAGTTATTCAGTTTAGTCAAACACTAACTGATTATGATTAGACTTAACCTGACTAACCAAGTGAAAGTTACTATCCTCTAATAGTCAGTAGGTAGCTAACTGGTTAGACAGTTTTTGTAATGTTAGGTTCAGGGAGAGGATTAATTATTTTTATACTTATTTTGAAATTTTTTTTTAAAAAATATATCTCTTTTTAAATCAATTTAACACTAACTAAGTGTTTTAAAATCTTGTTTGGATTTTTCAAACTTAGTTTTAAAAGTTAGATCTCCTTAATTGGATTGTTTTAAACTTAGGTTTGAAAATTGGTTTTATTTTCAAACTCTAAACTTTTCAAATTTAATTTTGAAATTCATACTTTTTAAACTTAGTTTTAAAATTTAGACCTTCCAAACTTAGGTTAAATTGATTTTGAAAAATAAACATTATTCGGGTTTATAACTTAGATTTTTCATTTTGAAAATTATATTCTACTTGGTTTTAAAAACATATGTTTGGAGATTTATTATAAAAATTGGAGGTTACAAACTTAGGTTTGAAAACATATTTTACTTAGTTGAATTTTACAAACTAAGTCTTGAGAAATAAAATCTTATTTTTGAAAACTTGATTTGAAAATTGGACTTAGCCCTAATAAATTTTTTTTTATAAAAATGCTATATTTACTATGTTTTTTAATTTGCAAAACTTATTTAGAAAAATTAAGTTAAAATCACAAATTTTAAGTCATCTTTCTAAAGTTAACTTAGCTATTTTTTGAAAAAGATAAAAGATAAAAGATAAAAGCTTAAAACAAAAATTATCTTTCTATGTTTCTAGCTTAAACTCTCCCAAGTTAATCTGACTTACATTTGTAGACTTCCTTGCATTTTAAGTTATAATTTGCTCTGCGTTTATTTTTAATGAATGCCAAATGGGAGGATTAGGTGGTTTAAGTTAGTTAAACAACAAAATTTAAAAATAAAGCTAACCTAACAACCTTATAAATTCTTGTTTTACTTGCATATGTTTTTCACTAACTTAACCAGGTTGTCATTGCATCAAAAAGGGGGAGATTGTTGGTGCGGTTAGCACTAACGGTCTAACTCAAGTTTTGATGAATGACAAAATAGGTTAAGTTAGTTTCGTTGTTATTTAACATTCTGATCGAGTGTGCAGGAGAAGCCTAGACAGGTCGACGGACTGACCTGATGTCTGGCACGAAGCCCAGCTAGGTTGACCGACCGACCGGATAGCTGGCACAAAGTCCAAATGGGTTGATGGGATGACTGGACATTTGGCACAAAGTCTAGCTAGGTCGACAGGCTGACCTGATAGTTAGCACGAATTTCAGACGTGTCAATGGGCTGATCGGACATCTAGCAGGTAAGTGAAGGTAAGTCACTAGAGGGGAGTGACTGTGAGGACGCGTTCCCGGGAAGGGAACATTAGACATCAATCCGACTTAGATCCATTTCAGATATCTAAGTCGAGATCATGACTAGATTCCGGTCTCGAGGAGATGGAATCTAATTACTATTCTGCTTATCCATAAATTGTGCTAACTTTCTGTTTTGCAGGATATGATTTATACTTGCCTTAGACTAACATTTTCTTGTAGGAAGGAGATTGCGGAAAACAAAGGTCTGGGCACCCTGAACAGGTTTTATCCCCAAATGAGTTTTATCCCCAAATGAGCCTCGCCACGTGGAGCACTATGGTTGGCTTGGCTACGTCACATTCAAGGCACCCTGAAGGGATCTGGGCGCCCCAAACCTCCTATATAAGGAGGGTAAAGGCTGAAGCAAAGATATAACTCACGATCTACGCTTCTGTGCTCCTGCGACGCTTCTCCGACAAAGTGCTACTGTTCCCTCATTTTCTAATTATTGTCAGTATTATTTCCTTAAAAGCATTTGTACTCAAATTTGTAATATTTTACTAATTGCTAGTGGATTGCCCAACGAAATCACTCAACGAGTGCGAGCCTTAGAGTAGGAGTCGACATAAGCTCCGAATCAAGTAAAAGATTGCTTGTGTTAGCGTTGTTGTGTTTTTACTTTTTCCGCTGCGTACTTTACAATAATTTTAAATCACTATTCACCCCCTCTAGCGAATTCTTGATCCAACAAGAAGGACACGTGTGGCGGTCCGAAGGACGAGAAGACGGGGAGGAAGGCTGCTCAAGGAGAAGGCAGGAAAATGGGTCAGGGTGAGCCTTATTCAGGTTGGCCGAAATCACCCAAACGAGCAGAGCAACGGAAGAGCCAAAGTAGTAGCATGGAGCTTGAAAACAGCCATTGAAGGTGCCTTCAATACTATTGAAGGCGCCCTCACGCCTTTCTGGTAAAAGGTGCCTTCAATCTATTGAAGGTGCCTTCGAGCCTTCATGGAAGGCGCCTTCAATCATTTGAAGGCGCCTTAGACTGGGCAAAAATTAGCCGTTGGCAAGGATAACATTTTATCCTCGCTTGCCTCACTAGAGGTGACTTATAACTTATTAGAGGCGCCTTCCAACTCCGGATAGAATTTTTCAAGAGCTATAAAAAGACCCTTAGAGCTAGGAAATACACATTAACTCTAGTATTCATTTCTTAGCAACTGTCTGAGCATTCAATGAGTGTAAGAGGCTTCTTCGCCTTCATAAAAGGATACTTTTAGTGCTTTTCATTTGTTTTAGATTAATAACCACCTAGGTTAATTATAACCAAGTAAATTTCTTTGCTTCTTCTTTCATTTTGTAGTTGTTTAATTTACTTGTTATAATTATACTATTTCTACTCATCTGAGTTGAAAGTTGAGAAAGGTCATTTTTTAACAGGTAATTCACCCCCTCTCTTGCCGACCCACCTATACCAATAAGTGGTATCAGAGAAAGGTCTCTTCAAAAAGGACTGACCACCTGAAGCAACGAAATGATAGGCGCTGAAAGCATTCATCCACTAAAGTTTGAGGGAGACTTCGTGCAATGGAAACACCGGATGGAGGTATTTTTTAAATGGACTTTGAGATCTTGTTAATTATGAAATATGATTTTATAGCCCCCAAGGACCAATATGGGGCTGGAAAGGAAGAGTGTTTATGGATGAAAAAAGAACAAGCTAACTTTATGGTGAATAGTAAAGTAGAGTTTCATCTGCTGAGTGCCCTTCTGCCCCAGGAGGTCAATTGAATCGGCGGCTATGAATCCGCTAAAGAGCTCTAGGAGAAATTCCTGGAACTCGACGAAAGTACTTCGGAAGCAAAGTTAGCAAGGCGAGACATCCTCCGAACCCAGCTAACAAACCTGTAACGCCCACCCTCCACTCCTGCCTAGTGAGGACGGGGTTACTTTCTTCTTTCTTTACATAGCGTACGTACAAATATTTTTCTTTTTCATTTTTTTCTAATTAAAACAGCGGAAGTAATTGTTCATTTAAAACATAACTAATCATACCAATATGCTCAGCATGTTATAAACTTAAGGAATCATAATCATCCATTCCTAACATAAGCATAAGTAAGAATAACATAGTCATGCAAGTCATCAACATAAAATAAACATAAGCAGGTCATTTATTTTTCTTTAGCCAAGCCACCACCACACACATCTTTTGCCCCTCCTGCTGCTCCTTTAGTTTATACATCCTTTACCTTTATCTGTGGTACAAGGAAAGTAAGCTATGAGCACACAAGGCTCAGTAAGATCCTTTCCTACTCACAAAAACTGTACATATCATATAAGAGTAATCATATCACATATCATAGCATGAATGAAACTCATATCATGGCATAAATGGAAATCATATCATGGCATAAACAAAAGTCATATCGTAGCATAAAGTGAGCATCATATCTTTGTTGATACAGTCTGACCTGGTTGTTGTTTTGATGTTGACACTGATTTAAGTTTGTATCAGATATTGATTAAACTCAGAATGACTACTGATCGAGGTTGATCAGTTGGGAGGGAAAGTCCTGATGAGTAAAGCCAGGCAAGGGAAATCCAGATGGGTCAAGACATCTGGTGAAAAGTCCAAGCAGGGAGCTTGGCACGGGAAAAGTCCAAGTATGGTGACTTGGCACGGAATGGTCAGAGAGGGCTCGGTAGCTCGTTCTCTGGACCGGACGAAGTCGGAGAGGGCTCGGTAGCTCGTTCTCCGGATTAGGTCAGAGAGAGCTCGGTAGCTCGTTCTCTGGACCGGACGAAGTCGGAGAGGGCTCGGTAGCTCGTTCTCCGGATTAAGTCAGAGAGAGACTTAAGTGGACATTCCATGGCACATTGGATCGGTCAGTAGACCGATCCAGTGACACATGAATCAGTGGATCGGTCGGCAGACCGATCCGAAATCGAAGTTCCATGGATCGGTCGATGGTGATCGGATGACACTCAATAGCACGCGGTGAAATATGATCGGTGCGGACCGATCGAGAACACTCGTAGCACACTAAGTGCAATCTGATCGGTCGGGAGACCGATCGGAGAGAGCAGAAGAAAGAGGTGGATCGGTGCGTGGACCGATCCACTCAATCGATCGGCCCGATCGAAGAACACTCGATGCACTGCGGGTAATCTGATCGGGGAGACCGATCGGAGAAGAGCCTGCGAAGAAAGAAAGAGGTGGATCGGTCCGTGGACCGATCCACACTCAATCTGATCGGTCACTACGACCGATCGAGATAACCTCGAACCGATCGGCTGCTCGATCGGTCCAAGCTGTATGATCGATGCGGTGACCGATCCACACTCGATTTGTTATTTGTCGCGATTCCTTCACCGCTTTTGATATATCTCATTCATTTATGTGATGTAATCCTCTGTCTTGTTAGCTTTTGAGTTTGCAGGTTAACAGGTATCATTCAAGCCTAATTTCAAATTAAGTTCATAAGAGGAATGCGACAAATGGTCTTTCTTGGTTTCAGTGGCGATGGTGCATTTCAGGCATCAACGGATACTGCTGTGATCTGGCTGCGATCTGCTTGACTCCTGGGGATTGGTTCGAGCTCAGAAGATGCCAGTGTTGACTGTGATATCATTGGTGTGAGTTCAGGGAACCAGGTAAGGAGGAAGAGGGATTGGCTGCAGCGCTGATTTGCGCAGTTTGGACCAGATCTGTGACAGCAGAGATCAGGTTTTGAGAAGCAGTAAAAACAGCGAGAGGAGAACAAGAACAACAACAAGAAAGCTTGAAAGAAAAGTCTGTGCTGTTGTGCGAAGTTCTTGAGCTCTCGGGTGAACTGCGATCTCTGTTTCTGCTACTGATCCTCGCGTGGTTGTAAGCATTTCTATTCTCCTTTGCCACCGAGCTTCTGTAAGTCTCGTGCTTTAACTTAGATCTTTCTTGAGACGTTGTGGGGAGGTTACTCCACCGAGAAGGAGGATTTGTAGCCGGAAGTTATCCGGGGTGCGATCTACCGAAGATCAAGGAGTCGTCCACCTTACGGACACGCCGAGGAGTAGGGGCAAGTTATCCCCGAACCTCGTAAATCCTAGTGTTAGTGTGCTTGTGTTTTTCCTTTCTTTAGTTGTCTAATTCCGTTGTGCTAACAATTATCCGTGTAGAAGTTTTGGTTTAAGTTTTTAAGGGATATTCACCCCCCCTCTAGCCATCTAAGATCCCAACAAGTGGTATCAGAGCAAGGGGCTCTTTGATTCGGATTAACACCCAAAAGAGCAAACAAGGATGGCTATGAAGGAAGGCTTTAGCACAAATCGACCACCCTACTTCGAAGGAGCAGATTTTCAATATTGGAAGGGCCGCATGGAGTATTACCTCAAGACCGACATTGCCATGTGGTTCTCAGTCAAGGAAGGTTTCACACCACCAAAGGATGAAGAAGGTAAGGAACTCGATTCGTCAAGATGGTCTACCGAACAACTCCGCAAAGCACAAGCCGATGCCAAGGCTATGGTCACCTTGCAATGTGGAATCGCCAAGGACCAACTCGTCAAGGTAGGTCCGTTCTCGAGCGCAAGAGACCTATGGAACAAACTCATCGAGCTCCAAGAGGGAACTCGAGATTCTCGGATTGCCAAGAGGGATCTATTCTTGAATCAACTCCAAAATCTAACCATGAAGGACAATGAAACGGTAAGTGAGCTTCATGGGAGATTCAAGGAGATCATCAACGGTCTACACTCTGTGGACGAACGAGTGGAGAATCGCGATCTAGTAAGGTACGCTCTTAAATCTTTTCCTAGGAATGCCTTGTGGTCATCTATGGTAGATGCCTACAAGGTATCCAAGGATCTTTCCATTGTTAAACTAGATGAATTTTTCTGTGAGATGGAACTTCATGAGCTTGCTAACAAAGGTCAAAAAGAGAAGGGTATTGCTTTATTTGCAGGACCAAAGAGCAAGGAGGGAAGAAGGAAGAAGGAAAAGAAGAAGGAAAAGGAGATTTCCTCATCCACCTCTTCCTCCGAATCCGATGATGAAAGTGGATCATCATCAAGTGAGATGGCGAACTTCGTAAGAAGGATTATGAGAAGAAGCCGAAGATACAAAGGAAAAGGTAAAACTAATGATCAAAATTTTGATAAATCTAATGTTGTATGTTATGAGTGTAGCAAGAAAGGACACATTCGGAGCGAGTGTCCGAAATTAAAAAGGAAGGAGGAACGAGCCAAAAAGAAGGAGGAAAGAGGCAAGAAGAAGAAGGCTCTCAAGGCCACTTGGGATGAGTCCTCATCAAGCTCATCGGAGGAAGAAGAGAAGATGGAAAAGAGCACACGACAATTAGCACTCATGGCAAGGGAGGTTTCCGACTCCGAAAGTGAGGGAGATTCGAGCGACGCTTCAACCGCGGCTTCATCATCGTCGGATGATGAAGAGGTAACCTCTTCTCATATAGAAAAGTGTTATAAGACTATCACTCACCTATCTACATTGCTTAAAAAGTCAAAAACAGAAAATAAAGTGTTAAAAGAAGAAGTAAAAACCTTAAGGACCCTTAGGGAAGATGAGGTCGATGACCTACATCTAGAAGTCCTTGAGGATGAGAACAAGGCGTTAAAGGGTGAGGTTGAGAAACTCAAGAAAATGCTTGAGAAATTCTCAACTAGCTCTAAGACTCTAGACATGATTCTAAATGCCCAAAGGGCAGTCTACAACAAGGCCGGGCTAGGGTACCAACACAAGGAGTCGAGTTTCATTTCTCTAATGTCTAGAACTCAACATAGTAGATCACATGTTTCTAGGGCTCATGGAACTAGGAAAGGTATGACCAAGGCATGGGTTCCTAGGTCTTTCGTTGTAGAAGCATTAGGTCCCAAGATTTGGGTACCTAAAACCTCTATCTTCCGTGTCTTGTAGGCATTGGTCGAGGGGGAGCATCTATCAACTTGGTTTGTTGATAGTGGATGCTCCAAGCACATGACCGGGGACAAATCACTATTTACAACCATTCAAAACAAAAGTAGAGGTAATGTGTCTTTTGGTAATAATGGTAGCCTTAAGGTTGTAGGAGTTGGAGACATTCATATATCCGAATGTCTCCATATCAAGAATGTCCTTCTAGTCAAGGGGATGACTTTTAATCTCCTAAGTGTCAGTCAATTGTGTGATACGGGTTACACAATTGAATTTCATTCAAGTCAATGTTTGGTTAAACACATTGACACACTTGACACGGTACTAGTAGGCACAAGGGTTGATAATATTTATCAAGTATCGTTTAAAAGTGCTACTAATGCTTTGATTAAGTGTTTCATGTCGAAAGAAGAAGAGTCTTGGCTATGACATAGAAGGTTGGCACATGTAAACATGAAGAACATCCGGAAGTTGACCAACCAAGGATTAGTGCGAGACTTACCCAGCATCAAGTACCACAAGACCAAACTATGTGATGCATGTCAAAAGGGTAAGCAAACAAAAGGTGTTCATAAAGGTAAAAGCACTGTAAGTACATCTACTGCTTTAGATTTATTGCACATGGACCTATTTGATTGCAGTAGTGTAATATCATTGAATGGAAGTAGATATTGCTTGGTAATCGTTGATGACTTTACTAGATACACATGGACTTTCTTCTTGAAACATAAGGACCAAACTATAGATATTTTTATTTCTTTTTGTAGAAGAATTGAGAATGAAAAATCGACAACAATTAAAACCATTAGAAGTGATCATGGTGGGGAATTTCAAAATCATAGGTTTTTAGAGTTTTGTCAAGAAAAGGGATATAGGCATGAGTTCTCTACTCCAAGGACCCCACAACAAAATGGGGTTGTGGAGAGAAAGAACCGAGTCCTACAAGAGGCATCCTCAATGAGTACTCACTACCGAGTTACTTATGGGCTGAAGCTGTGAATACAGCTTGCTATGTGCAAAATCGAGTTTTAATACATAGGTTTTTAGGAAAGACTCCCCATGAACTTTGGTTTGGGAAACCACCTACAATTAAACATCTTAGGGTGTTTGGTTGTAAGGTGTTTATTTTGAACACCAAGGACCATCTTGGGAAGTTCTCGGCGAAGGCTGATCAAGGGATACTGGTCGGGTACTCTCTTACCAGCAAAGCCTATCGAGTCTACAACAATAGGACTAAATTGATTGAAGAGTCCTCTGATGTAGCCTTTGAAGAAATCCCTAACTTAAATGATCAACCAAGGGATGTAGGAGAAATTCAATTTGAACTTAGAAATCTAAGTTTGAATGATCAAAATGAAGAACGAGTCGAAGTTGACTCTGATGTTGATGAGCAAAGGCAACAAAGAACTCAATCTGATCCTTTGCCTGATATTGAGTCCTTGCCTGTGCCTAGTGAGACCATTCATGAGGCTCCACCAACACCAAGACAATCTAGGATAGCCACTAGTCATCCCCAAGACCAAATTATGGGAGACATCCACCAAGGGGATAGGACTAGGTCATTCTTTAGAAATGAGTCTAATGAAGTCGCATTGATTTCAGAGATTGAACCAAAAATAGTTGATGAGGCATTGCACGATCCTGATTGGATCTTAGCTATGCAAGATGAGTTAGGTCAATTTGAAAGGAGCCAAGTGTGGGACTTAGTTCCTAGACCTAAGAAGACCACCATTATTGGAACTAAATGGGTCTTCAAAAATAAGTTAAATCAAAAGGGAGAAGTTGTAAGAAACAAGGCAAGACTTGTAGTCAAGGGCTATAGTCAAGTCGAAGGTCTCGATTATGATGAGACTTATGCTCCCGTGGCCCGATTAGAGTCCATTCGTTTGATGCTAGCTTTTGCTGCTCATAGAGGTTTCAAGCTCTATCAAATGGACGTTAAATCGGCCTTCTTAAACGGATTCATCAAAGAAGAGGTCTATGTTGAGCAACCACCGGGGTTTGTGAGTACCGAAGCTCCAAACCACGTATACAAGCTCAAGAAAGCCCTTTATGGGCTTAAACAAGCACCTCGAGCATGGTACGATAGGTTGTCAACTTACCTATTAGAAAAGGGCTTTGTAAGAGGCCAAATAGACCCAACACTATTTCTACGTAGAGATGGTGAAAACATTTTTGTAGCCCAAGTATATGTCGATGACATAATTTGTGGCTCAAATAACAAGGGCTATTTGAATGAATTTATTTCTCACATGGAAAGTGAGTTTGAGATGAGTCTAGTAGGAGAATTGACATTCTTCCTTGGACTTGAAATCAAACAAACTCAAGATGGAATTTATGTCCATCAGACAAAATACACTCAAGAGATGCTTAGAAAATTCAATATGAGTGACTCTAAGGAAGTGTCCACTCCAATGGCGACAAACACTCGCCTTGACAATGATGAGAGTGGAAAACCAATTGATCTAACGCAATATAGAAGCATGATTGGTAGTCTTCTATATCTCACAGCTAGTCGACCGGACATATTCTTTGCTGTGGGCATGTGCGCTAGGTATCAAGTCTGTGCCAAGGAATCTCACTTAATTGCAGTTAAGAGAATTCTGAGATACCTTAAAGGCACAATTAGAGTAGGTCTTTGGTACCCACGTACTGAGTCTTTTGACTTGATAGGTTATACCGACTCCGATTATGCTGGGTGCAAATTGGATCGGAAAAGTACTAGTGGGGGCTGCCAATTTTTAGGTTCATCTTTAGTTAGTTGGTCAAGTCGGAAGCAACATTGTGTCTCCACGATCGAGGCCGAATATATTGCCATGGGAGAGAGTGTATCACAGTTGTTGTGGATGATACACACCCTAGAGGATTATGGACTTTCTTATAAGGGTGTACAAGTGCTATGTGACAACATTAGCACGATCAACCTAACTAAAAATCCAGTCCATCATTCGAGGACCAAACACATTGAAGTGCGTCATCACTTCATAAGAGATCACGTAGCTAGGGGAGACATTGCACTCACATATGTTGAGTCAAAGTCAAACCTAGCTGATATTTTCACCAAACCCCTTCCGGAGAATGAATTTAGTCATTTAAGGAGGGAGTTGGGAATGTGTTTGGCTCCTTAGGTCCTTAGGACTTCATCATGATCAATAAGGACAAATTAAAATGACAAGAGAAATTGGGAATGATTTTGGGCAACTTGGGAACATCTCACACAAACTATAAGGTTTAACAAAATATTTTTGTTTGCTAGAAATGGGGTGAGATGCTAGGAACAACCAAATTATTCAAAATGTATCATGCATCCCTTGAATAATTAGGTTGATGAGACATTAATTGAGTATGGGGAACACCATTACATAATTCATGTGTAATTGGTTCCTTGATCTTACTCATATATTCCAATCAAGGAATCTTGATTGGACTTTTGTCTAAAAAGTGTCTAACTATGGGTGATTTGTTGATTGATATTTTTGATTGATACTTAACATGCCTTGATTAAAAATTAGGACAAGTTGTTTATATTTTGACAAACTTGAAACTGATCATAGCAATCCTAGGTCTTAATTAATACCTTGTTTCACTATATGGTTTTATAAGGTTTTCTGAGATTGGAATTCTAAGATTCCAAATGTCTGAGTTTTTGGATTTAAAGTCTGAAACTTTCGGGCTCTACACAAGCTAAGACCATAAGAGCTCATTTTTTAATATACTTGTGGGTGGTGATTCTAGGTTATGAATTTGGGAGATTCTGAATTCTTGAATTCTGAAATTTTCAAAATTCCCGATAGATAACGGCTCATATTTTCAGTTACTGAAAATTATATCAGACACTGATCGGTCCAGGGACCGATCAGGATGATGCCTGATAGGTCTCCACGACCGATCAGGACATTCCTGACCACGGTTCACTGATCGATCCAGGGATCAATCAGGAGACAGATCGACCCTACTGATCCACATCTGATCGGTCCAGGGACCGATCAGGAAGATCCCTGATCGGTCCCCACGACCAATCAGGACGATCGCTGACCGATCAGGACGTTCCCTGATCGGTCAGGATTTCTCTGTTCGGACAGCCGTCCGATCAGATCACACTGTGCACTATCCCCTCATTAAATCCTCCCGACCTCCTCTCTTCCCGATCTTCTTCCTTCTCAAAACCCTAGCCGACCGACTCATAACCTAGCCGACGCCCCTCTTTTCCTCCCGTCTTCTCGACCCATCATCTTCTAAAAGCCGAAGGTCACAATGGCGCCCAGGTAACTCTTCTTCCTCCCGAGATTTGTTCATTCTTAGCATTTTAGCTTCTTTTCACATTTTCTCTATGTGTGTTGTCTCGGTTCTCTCTGTGTGGCTCCCGTGGACTCCCATTTGCCCCGACCGTGTCCACATCTTTATCTATTTAGGAAGAAAGCAGCCGGTGAGGGTTCTTCTAAGTCCCCAGCTGAGAAAACCAAGTCTCCTGCTCCCTTTCGACCCCAACCAGCTAGTTCCAGTAGATTCCCAAACCGCCAGTTTGAGCAAGCATTTCAACAGAGGACATTCAAGCTGCTTCCATGTCGATCTGTGGATCGAAAATGGATGGATGAATTTTGTCCCTCTGTCTCCGAAACCCTAGCCTATTATAAACTTGATTCGGTAGTCTACCTAGAAAGGGACATCAATCTTGACCTAATATCTGAATTCTATAACAACCTTCATCAAAACGTTGATGGTGTTTATAACACTCGAGTTGCTAAAAGAAGTATCGATTTCTCCATCAGAGAATTCTTTGTGTATCTAGGTTGCCGTATGTGTTCAGGTAATCCTTTTCCCTTGTATCCTGATTTACCAGAGTCACTACCTCCTCCACTTGATGTATCACCTGACGATATTTATGAGTACTTCTTCAGGCAGCCTAGACCGGATGGACTAGATGAGCTAGATGTTGACTTCCCTACTTTTGCAGCCTTGAGATTATCTCCTCAAGACTACATTCTTTTTAAGATTGTCACGAACTGCCTTCTACCTATCACATCTAAACCATTATCTGAGATCCGATCATATCATTGCCTTATGCTTTATGGTTTGCGTCGACGTCTCGATTTTGAAATCATGTCGAGCATCTACTCCTCGATCATATCATATTCTAAGCCTAGCGGCTCCACTATTTATATGCCTTATGGGCATATAATTACTGATTGGCTTGAGACCCTTCAGGTTGATGTCTCTAAGGGTAGAATAGTCAAAATGGTCAGGCAGGATTGCCGACTTGGGAAACGGGCATTTTCCAAGTCCGGCATCATAGGGCAAAATGGGGATGTTCGGTGGAAGGATGGGCGAGCAGGGTGAGTTACCACGGGGACCTCCACGACAGTCGCTCCTGTTGCTGCTCCTCCTGCTGCTGACGATGGAGAGGCCGATCTGATCTGCGCTGGCGGATCGCCGAGCTGGAGAGCCGCTTTGATCAGCACGATGAGATGATATCTGCTGAGCTGGATGGCTGCGTCTTCGGATAGACCAAACGATGACTTGCGCGGGCATATTGACCGCGCTTCGATGATATGCGCATCATCAGGTGGTGACACAGCGTTGCTACTCGGATGGATGGCACGCTACCCGCCTCCGCAGTCTTACCAGGCTATCCTTCCTCCAGCGTGCCGCCTCAGGATTTCACCCCTCCTGCCGATGATGGTGATGTTCCTCAGTGTGAGGATGTTGATTGATACAGTTTGTTTGTTGACTGTCTGTATTTTGGATGTTATTTGTTAGTCTTTATGACTGACCTGGATGTTTGCACTTCTGATGCTACTCCTGTATTTATGCTACTCAGTTTTATATTTGCTTGCTCTTTATTATGCTTCATTTTCTATCGGTTATTAATATGCTGTTCACTTGCATGTCTTGTTTGTCTTTTATTTCCTTATTACTGTCTTAGAATACACTTAGAGGGAATTCTAAGTGCTTTAAGAACCAGACAGTAAGGGTTAAGGGGGAGTTCTTTGAGTTATCTTACCTTATTCGCACCTTTTCGGTGTTTGACAAAGGGGGAGAAGATAACTAAGTTTAGATGAATGCAAATTTGATTTTATAAATTTGATTTTAGAAGATCCTCACATAGTGTTGTATCCGTCTTAGGGGGAGGATCTTGATTCCCCTAAAATTATGAAAATTTGAACAATTCTGATCTAAACTTAAATCGTGTTGTCAAACAACAAAAAGGGGGAGATTGTTGACCTGGTTGTTGTTTTGATGTTGACACTGATTTAAGTTTGTATCAGATATTGATTAAACTCAGAATGACTACTGATCGAGGTTGATCAGTTGGGAGGGAAAGTCCTGATGAGTAAAGCCAGGCAAGGGAAATCCAGATGGGTCAAGACATCTGGTGAAAAGTCCAAGCAGGGAGCTTGGCACGGGAAAAGTCCAAGTATGGTGACTTGGCACGGAATGGTCAGAGAGGGCTCGGTAGCTCGTTCTCTGGACCGGAGAGGGCTCGGTAGCTCGTTCTCCGGATTAGGTCAGAGAGAGCTCGGTAGCTCGTTCTCTGGACCGGACGAAGTCGGAGAGGGCTCGGTAGCTCGTTCTCCGGATTAAGTCAGAGAGAGACTTAAGTGGACATTCCATGGCACATTGGATCGGTCGGTAGACCGATCCAGTGACACATGAATCAGTGGATCGGTCGGCAGACCGATCCAGTGAAACTGAGTTCCATGGATCGGTCTGATGACCGATCAGATGACACTCAGTAGCACACTGAGTGAAATCTGATCGGTCTGCAGACCGATCAGAAAACACTCAGTAGCACACTGAGTGTAATCTGATCGGTCGGGGAGACCGATCGGGAGAAGAGCCTGCAGAAGAAAGAGGTGGATCGGTGCGTGGACGATCCACTCAATCGATCGGTCTGCCGATCGAAGAACACTCGAGTGCAATCGATCGGTCGGAGACCGATCGGAGAAGAGCTGCAGAAGAAAGAAGAGGTGGATCGGTGCGTGGACGATCCACTCAATCTGATCGGTCACTACGATCGATCAGTTAACACATCGAGTATTGCTGTGGGCTATGTGATCGGTCCGGTGACCGATCCACACACGATTTGTTCCCTTCACTGCTTTTGATATATCTCATTCATTTATGTGATGTAATCCTCTGTGCTGTTAGCTTTTGAGTTTGCAGGTTAACAGGTATCATTCCAAGCCTAATTTCAAATTAAGTTCATAAGAGGAATGCGACAAATGGTCTTTCTGCTGGTTTCAGCGGCGCATGGTGCATTTCAGGCATCAACGGATACTGCTGTGATCTGGCTGCGATCTGCTTGACTCCTGAGGATTGGTTCGAGCTCAGAAGATGCCAGTGTTGACTGTGATATCATTGGTGTGAGTTCAGGGAACCAGGTAAGGAGGAAGAGGGATTGGCTGCAGCGCTGATTTTGCGCAGTTTGGACCAGATCTGTGACAGCAGAGATCAGGTTTTGAGAAGCAGTAAAAACAGCGAGAGGAGAACAAGAACAACAACAATAAAGCTTGAAAGTAAAGTCTGTGCTGTTGTGCGAAGTTCTTGAGCTCTCGGGTGAACTGCGATCTCTGTTTCTGCTACTGATCCTCGCGTGGTTGTAAGCATTTCTATTCTCCTTTGCCACCGAGCTTCTGTAAGTCTCGTGCTTTAACTTAGATCTTTCTTGAGACGTTGTGGGGAGGTTACTCCACCGAGAAGGAGGATTTGTAGCCGGAAGTTATCCGGGGTGCGATCTACCGAAGATCAAGGAGTCGTCCACCTTACGGACACGCCGAGGAGTAGGGGCAAGTTATCCCCGAACCTCGTAAATCCTAGTGTTAGTGTGCTTGTGTTTTTCCTTTCTTTAGTTGTCTAATTCCGCTGTGCTAACAATTATCTGTGTAGAAGTTTTGGTTTAAGTTTTTCAAGGGGCTATTCACCCCCCCTCTAGCCATCTAAGATCCCAACAATCTTGACATAAACTTATCATATCATAGCATAAAATAAACATCATATCATGACATAAACTTATCATGGCATAATTGGCATTCATATCATAATGTAAAGTAAGCATCATCACATATCATGTCATATCGTAAAAATAAGCATCATGACATATCATATCATAGTATAAAGAACATCCTATCATAGCATGTGAGAAACCATCATATCATATCATTCCATATCCTAAACATATATGCAAGATGCCCTTTAAATCATGGACGATGTCATGTGCAAGATGCTTTTCAAAACATGCTTCATGTCATGTGCAACAATGTCTTAAAAACAATATCATATAGTACTTAAAAATAATCTCAACATGAGGGGGCCCGGCTTAGTACAACATACATACATAAATGCGTGCATCCTAAGTAGACCCGAGGTAGCTAGTCTTGAACCTACTAGGAAAACTAGGCCCGTAGCTCGACCTAGGGGCATGTAAGGAACCCACCCTTTACTAGGCCCGTTTCTTAGTCCATCGACCTAGGGGCGCATAAGGAGCCCACCCTTTTGGTACAAGCAATACAAAGTAAAATATTATGTCATATACATATCATATCATAGCATAGCATGTTCATGTCATTCATAGCATATCATATACATGTCATTCATAACATATCATATTCATGTCATTCATACATATCATGTACATGTCATTCATAACTTTTCATAACATGGAGAGTGCTCTTAGTCCCACTTGATAGGGAAGCAACTCTTAGGCCTTTCACTTAGCTTGTCATAAAGAGTGCTCTTAGTCCCAACAATAGGGAAGCATCTCTTAGGCCTTTTCTTTTCATTTTATAAAGCATACATACTTGAACATTTTACATATTATAGAAGACATTTTTATACATGATTCATCAGCATACATAATGAACATTTAACATAACATGGAACACATAAGAATGCATGGAACATAAGTTAGCATCTCTTAATTCATATCATGGCAAAGTGAAGCGCCTAGAGAGTCATAATTGGGTCTCAATATCAACCTACTAAGGGTGGCCGAAACATGTAAAGGTCCACCTAGGTTGCAAGCAATCATAATAGCATATAAACCCTAAATCAATTTCATAACATTTATCCCAAGGAACATCATAAGCATATTAAATTTTTGGTTCTAAGCTTCCTAGGTCTAAACTTCATAATGGGGCCGAAACATGCAAGGCCTAGATCTAGGTTACAATAGCATATAAACATGTAGACCCTAAACAATTTTCATGACATTTATTCTAAGCAACAACATGAGCATATTGAATTTAGGTTTCAAGCTTCCTAGGTTTACAAATCATAGGTGGCCGAATGTTATAAGGTGTGGAGCTAGGTTCTCAACCAAATACAAGCATGAGCATATCATGTTAATTTCATATCATATCATAAGGAAAAACATGAGCATGTTAGAGTTGGGTTTGAGCTTGTCTAAGCCTTAAATTCTAACTTGGCCGAAAGTTCTCAAGGTGGAAACCTAGTTCTAAACAACATGAAATCTTAAGTACATCAAGTTATCTTCATACCATATCATGAGGAAGATCATAAGCAAGTTAGATTTGTGTTTGAGCCTCATTAGGGTTTTTAATCCTTTCATGGCCGAAACCCTAAGGTAAGGTTCACCTAGTTCCAAACAACATACAAGCATGCAACATCAAGGAAACATTCATAACATATCATGAGAAAGATCATAAGCATGTTAGTTTGAGGTTTAAGCTTCTCTAGGGTTCTTATTCCTTCCATGGTCGAAACTCTTAAGGTAAGGTTCTCCTAGTTCCAAACAACATACAAACATGAAACCTCAAAGAAACATTCATAACATATCATGAGAAAGATTATAAGCATATTAGTTTTGAGGTTGAGCTTTCCTAGGGTTTTTAATCTCTTCATGGCCGAACCCTAAGGTGAGGATTCACTTAGTTCTAAGCAACAAACAATCATGAAATATCAAGGAATTATTCATACCATATCATGAGAGAAACCCTAAGCATGTTGGTTTTGGTTTTAAGCTTTCATAAGTCTTACAACTCATCATGGCCGAAAGTTTCAAGGGAAACCCTAGGTTTTTAAGCCCTCTATACTTGAAAAAAAACCACATAACGACTTGTACCACAGGTGAGGGAATACTTACATCCTCTTGCTTGGTCTTTTCTTAAGATAAAGATACCCTTGAGAAGAAGAAGAAGAGAGCTCCTCCTTCTAGTATTTCCTTCGCTTTTCTTGCTTGTAAGAAGTAGGTCTTGAGGCTTTCTTCTTGAGGTTTAGTTTTCCTTAGGAAGAAAACTAATATTGGATTTTGGAAATTTGGGAGAGGGGAGGCTCTACGTTCGGCAATGGTGAGGAGAGGAAGAAGAAAATGAAATCCCTTTCCCTTTTTCTCTCTTATGCTAAGTGGGAGGAAGAAGCAAAGATAAGTTTTGCTTTCCCTTCCTTATTAACTCATTTTCTTATTTTCTTAATGATGAAGAATGTCCCCATTCATTCCCTAAATTCCTCTCCTCTCATTCCCTCATGTATCTCCACGAAAATGGAAGAGAAGGAGGAAGGAAAAGATAACTTGTCTTTTGCTAGCTTTCTTCTTAATCATGAGAAGGAGGAAGAAAGCTACTTGATGTTTTCTTGTTTCCTTCTTTTAATCATACTTCTATCTTTATCTACAATTTCCATTCTCTATTTAAAAATAATTTATGATGGCCTAGTGGTCAATCCATAATCCTTAGCTTAAAAAGGTTCAAGGTTCAATCCTTGACCATTTCCTTTTCATATATATATTTTTGGTTCTATCTTATCTTTTTATTCTAAGAGAATCTTCACATAATTAGCTTAAGAAATTCGTGGGTGTTACAAAACCTGCGGATGAACCATGGAGAAAAGGTAGTGCAACTCCAAGCACAGATCAAAGAACTCATCACTCAGCTCAACAATCTTGGAGAATTGGTAACGAATCGAGATTCAATCTGATACGCACTCAACGCCTTCCCGAGAACTCTAGAATAGTCTGTTGGAGCAATCTGGGTACCCTAGGTTTTGATGTTTGGGAAAAGGTTTAAGTTAGGTTTATTGTTGTATTTGATATGCATTGTGAGTGTGCAGGATACAGGTACAACAAGGAAAGTCCAATGGTGAGTCTTGGCGGTGTAAGTCCAAGCATTTAGTCTTGGCAACGTAAGTCCAAGTGTGATCTTGGCAAAGGAGGAAAGTCCAAGGATGAGTCTTGGCGGTGTAAGTCCAAGCATGTAGTCTTGGCAACGTAAGTCCAAGTGTGACTTGGCAATGGATGAAGTCCCGGAGGCGCGACTTCTTGGCAAAGGAAGACCCGACAACAATGACAAGGCCGATGGAAGCTCCAGAAGGCAAGACGTGAAGGATGGGGAGGCATCCGAGGGACGCAAGGATGATGGAGGAGGCTAGAAGGCTAGGTCTAGGTTGGTCGGGCGAGAACAAGCGCTGAGTGAATGTACCCGGGGTAAAATCCCAAAATTAGGGTTTACTGTAGCAGTACTGTAGCAGTACTGTAGCAGTCGACTGGTGGTTTCATCAGTCGACTGGTGCAGTCGACTGGTAGCGAACAGAGGGTTGGTATCGAGCCGTTGGGCTGCAACGGTCGAATTTCCACGAAGGGCAGTCGACTGCATGTTTTGGCAGTCGACTGGTAGGCGGGGTTTTCTAACCCGTGGCCTATATAACCAAGCATTGGAAGCTTGGTTGAGGTTGACGAAATAGAGGTGGTTAATCTCTATTAGTAGTCTACCTGTGCCCTAGCGTCAAAGGAGCTCTTGTGAGGGTTGTGGTGAGGTTTCTCCACCCACAAGGAGGTTTGAGCTAGCCGGAGTTTGCCGGGGAATCATCCACCGACGGATCGGGATCGTCCACCTTACGGACAGCCGTGGAGTAGGAGCTTCATCTCCGAACCACGTTAAACAACGTGTCATTGGGTTTGCTTCTTGTTTATTGTTTTCTAGGGTTAGCTTTGCTTTTGTTTGTTAGTATTTTTGTTTCCGCTATGTATTAACAAGCGTAGGAAGCGACGATTTGGGTGAGACGCTATTCACCCCCCCTCTAGCGAACGTCAAGGTCCCAACAAGTGGTATCAGAGCGAGGTCGCTCTTCTACGGACTAACCGCCAAGAGAGCAAGAAGCTAGAGGAAGAAGAAGATGGAGTTCGAAGGACCGCTCGGATGGGATATCCGAATTCCACCTCCGTACGACAAAGAAGACTTCAATTATTGGAGGAAGCGGTTAGAGACATGGTTCCAAATGGATTGGAACCAATGGGTTGTCTTGAGTAACCCATTTGAAGCTCCTACGGACAAGAAGGGTAAACGCCTCCGACCTCGGCATTGGACCGAAGAGCAACGAGAGCAATCGGAGGTGGACAAGGAGGTAACGAGAATTTTGCATAATTTACTACCTTCTAATATTTTGTTGAGTGTAGGTGAAATCACAAATGCAAGTGATCTTTGGAAAAAGATCATTGCCTATCATGAAGACCCTATAAAAATCCAAGGAGTGGAAGAGCCCAAGGAGAATGGCTCATTGGTCCAAGAAGAGAAGGACCAATCCGACGTTGACAAGATGTCAACATTCGAGGAGGAGAAGGAAGAGGTGGAAGAGGAGAGATCTTCCACATCCTCAAGAGATGAAGAAGTGGAAGAGTCAACATCTTCAAGTGAAGAGGAAGAAGAGAAATCCGAGGAAGAGGAGATCTTGGAAGCTCAACCCTCTACCTCAACTACAAAGAAGAGCATAAATGACCACATCAAATGTTTTGAGTGTGGTAAGATGGGGCACTACAAGAGTAGGTGTCCTTCACTCAAGAAGGTAAACCCTAAACTCACTAAAGTTAATTTAGAAACTAATGTGAGTTGTAGGAAGAAGAAGAAGGAGAAGAAGCACATTAGGTGCTTTACATGTGGTGAGTGGGGTCACTACCACACAAAGTGCCCAAGGAGAGGAGAGCTCAAGAAATTGGCGCACTTGAAGAAGTGGGAGAAGAAGGGAACTTCCAAGGTAAAAACCAAGGTATCATTTAATGAATCCATTCCGTTGACACATGATAAAAAGCATGCTAGAAATAACTCTTATCATCTTAATGTTATTTATCATGAGAATAGGAGGCATGATAACCTTAAGGATAAATATATTCCTCCTCATGCTAGATTTACCACACCTAAGGTTAGGAAGGTAAATAACAACTTAGGCAATAACACCAAGGATTTTAGATATAAGCCTAAAAATAGAAATGCTCAAAGATTAAATGAAAAAACAAAATCTAGGGATTTATGGAGTGAAAATCAAGTCTTGAGGACAAGACTTGATAATTTAGAAAGGACCTTAGCAAGAATGGAAAACATGCTTAGGGGTCAAAATGAGCATAACCTAGGAAAAGCTAGACAAGAGCCATCCAATAGCGATAGGGGTTTGGGATACAAACCTAAAGCCAAGGAGGATGTGACTTCCTTTCATAGGGTTCCATATAGCTATGGGGCCAACCCTAAGTGTAGAGGTCAAGTCAAAGATACTAGGGAAGGAATCCCTAAGAGTACTTTTGACAAGACAAATGTGACTAAGAGTTCTAAGAAGTCTAACAAAGTCACAAAGAAGATCGCAAGGGAGGTCATCCCTAAAGTTGATCTAGTAAAGGTGACTAAGGCTCCAAAAAGGCCTAATAAAGTTTCAAAGAAGGTTACAAGGGAAGTTATTCCTAGAAGTGACCTAGTAGAGGTGACCAAGGCTTCTAAGAAGCCTAGAAAGGTCCTTTGGAAGGTATCTAGGGAAGTCATTCCTAGTAAGTACCTAGAGCATCCAAGGAGCACCAATAGGTTGTGGGTTCCTAGGAACATATTCTCTACACCCTAGGTAGGTTTAAAGAGTGTCAACTCCAATTGGAAGGGTAGTTAACCCAAACTTGTTAAAGTTGACACTTGAGAGCATTTTCAAGGTTATTGTTAACCTTTGAAAATGAAAAGGATTGTAGGGTTACTCTTTGAAAGAGTAATATATGTGCCAAAATTTGAAGAGTTGAATTTAATCTAACTTGGCACACTTAAGAAAAGTATAAGAAAAATCAAGTTAGAATTTTGATACTTTCTTAAGGAATTAAGAGAAAACTCATGCTTTAATCAAATGTGATTAAAGCCTTGAAGAGCAAAATGTGTCAAACTTTGAGGTTTTGAACTTACTTTAAATTGACACATTTAGAAAAGGATAAGAAATGCCAAGTTGGGGTTTTGACATTTTCTTAGAAGATTAAAGGCAAATCTAAGTCTTAATTTGATTTCATTTACTCTTGGAAAGTGTAAAATGTGTCATACTTTGAGGAATTTGGTTAATTTAAAATGACACAAATTTATAAAGAAATTAAAGAAATGTCAAGTTGGGGTTTGACATTTTCTTGATGAAATTAGGCAATCTAGGGTTAAATTTTGAGTTAGCTAGGGTTAAGAATACTTAGATAGGTAATCTAGGTAAATTTTATTTATGCTAACTTGCCATAATTGTTTGCCCATCATATGCCATGACATCATATTTAGCATTCACATTTTATTATGAAAAATACAAAAATACCATGTCATGTCATACATACATCATGTAGCTATAACATGCTTTGCTTTTGAAAATTATTTATTTTGATGTATGCCATTAATCATCATGTAGTATGTCAATTTCCTTGTAATTAAGGACAAAGGCATTTATTATGTATGGAAGTGTCCCAACAAGAGGGATCATATCAAGTGACATCCTAGATGGATGATCATGATTTTTACAATGCCTAGATAGAGATACATGATCCCTTAGTTTAGGGCAATACCAAATATACATCTCACAAAGAACTATAAGGTGACTTGTATGTGTTTTAATACACGTTAGATACAAGTGAGATGTTAAGATGGTGAACAAAATTCAAGATGTTGTTCTAGTGCATCTTGTTGAGTTTTAGGTTCATCAAAACACATAGTTATGTGTCTTCCAATCATTGGGAAAGCTAATGTACAAGTCATGTGCATTGAGCCCAAAGAACGTGGTTGGATATTGGTTTTGAAAATGATTTCAAAATACTTTTGAAAAACCTTTGTGAAGGCTATCTTTTGATAGTAATCATCATTGAAAAGTTAGACACAAATTAGGAGAAAACATTGAAGTTTTCAAGAGTTTTCAAATTTGTGTCAATCTTTGAAAATAGAAAGTATTTTCATAGAAAACTATTTTTCCCTGATAAAGTATACCCTAAATAATGTCTACATGAGTTTTCATGATGAAAACAAGTATGGATTGGTTAAGAAAAACTAAAGTGAAGTTTCGGTTGAGGTTTAGTTTCATTATTGAATTTTGAACCTCAAAACTTCGAATTTTGATTTTCCTAATTATTTAAGAACCCCAAGTCATTGTTGGTGCAATGATAGAAGTTTGACCATGTTTTTAGGGGGAGTTACTCTTTGAAAACATAAAAATCTTTTCCAAGACCAAAAGGAGGTCAAGTGTTAAGGTAGCACATGACATTGGTATGGGAGGTGTGACCAAGGACAAGGGAGAGTCATCCAAGGCCAATAAGAAGGAATATGTTAGGGTGACATATAATTATGGCAAGGATGAGGTGTCCAAGGTGAAGGACAAGAAGAAACTAATCAAAGACAATGTGTCTAAGGTTAAGAAGGTGAGTGTAGTAGGCCAAGTGTCACTCGAGGTGCACCGAAGTGGCCTATCCATAGTGGATGAGTCACCAAGGGAGGTGACTAAGGTTAAGATTCCTAAGGATAGGAAGAGCTTTTGGGACCCATGATAGATGGGTTATCAAATGTGTCAAGTGGTTAGGAGACGGATTTAAGTCTCTAACATAGTGGGTTGGCACAATTGAGTTGAGTTTCATGCATAGAAATATGAATTGGGTTCATATTGCATGAAAATTAGTTTTTGATGTATAGATGCCATATAAACTAATGCTAGTGATGCATTATGGTTTAGTATGGGCAGATACATCAAGAGGAAGTCAAAACTAGGACTTTAGGTCAAGGTTTAATTGAACAATTTAGCTAGTTTTGAATTTTGTATCAATCTTGGGATCTGTGATAAATATATTTTTATATATATTTTTCCCAAGTAGATATTGATATAATAGACCTCTACACAAAATTTGGGGATTTTTGGAGGTCTATGGAATTTCTGGCGCATTTATGAAGTTGGCCAGAAAAGGCTGATTTTTTTCATGAATAGTGTACCAGTCGACTGGTACAGTTACCAGTCGACTGGTAACACTGTTCACGAGCATAGAATGTTTCTGTAAGCTCGTTTTCATGGGGGCAGTTGACTGGTACTTCTTGCAGTCGACTGATACGGTCTGAAAATGGTTTTCAAGCATTAGAAAATGACCAAAAGAGTGGTGAGCATGTATGTAATCTTATGGGGGATTAATACATGATGTTTATGGTCATTAGAGGTCAAAGAGTCCAATAATTGGGATATTGTTGGAGCTCTTTTTGATGTATGGCAAAGGGGGAGAAGTTTAGGTTTAAGTGGGAAACTTACATACCTTTGCAAGAAATCCTAGCTCAAGGGGGAGCTTAGGTGAAGGGGGAGCCTAGGATTAGGTTTCATGATTTATGCATGTGTAGATTACATATATTTATTTGCATATGTATTGCTATATTATTTCCCTAACTTAAACGGGTTGCCAAACATCAAAAAGGGGGAGATTGTTGGAGAAATCTGGGTACCCTAGGTTTTGATGTTTGGGCAAAGGTTTAAGTTAGGTTTATTGTTATATTTGATATGCATTGTGAGTGTGCAGGATACAGGTACAACAAGGAAAGTCCAATGGTGAGTCTTGGCGGTGTAAGTCCAAGCATGTAGTCTTGGCAACGTAAGTCCAAGTGTGATCTTGGCAAAGGAGGAAAGTCCAAGGATGAGTCTTGGCGGTGTAAGTCCAAGCATGTAGTCTTGGCAACGTAAGTCCAAGTGTGACTTGGCAATGGATGAAGTCCCGGAGGCGCGACTTCTTGGCAAAGGAAGACCCGACAACAATGACAAGGCCGATGGAAGCTCCAGAAGGCAAGACGTGAAGGATGGGGAGGCATCCGAGGGACGCAAGGATGATGGAGGAGGCTAGAAGGCTAGGTCTAGGTTGGTCGGGCGAGAACAAGCGCTGAGTGAATGTACCCGGGGTAAAATCCCAAAAATAGGGTTTACTGTAGCAGTACTGTAGCAGTCGACTGGTGCAGTCGACTGGTAGCGAACAGAGGGTTGGTATCGAGCTGTTGGGCTGTAACGGTCGAATTTCCACGAAGGGCAGTCGACTACATGTTTTGGCAGTCGACTGGTAGGCGGGGTTTTCTAACCCGTGGCCTACATAACCAAGCATTGGAAGCTTGGTTGAGGTTGACGAAATAGAGGTGGTTAATCTCTATTAGTAGTCTACCTGTGCTCTAGCGTCAAAGGAGCTCTTGTGAGGGTTGTGGTGAGGTTTCTCCACCCACAAGGAAGTTTGAGCTAGCCGGAGTTTGCCGGGGAATCATCCACCGACGGATCGGGATCGTCCACCTTACGGACAACCATGGAGTAGGAGCTTCATCTCCGAACCACGTTAAACAACGTGTCATTGGGTTTGCTTCTTGTTTATTGTTTTCTAGGGTTAGCTTTGCTTTTGTTTGTTAGTATTTTTGTTTCCGCTGTGCACTAACAAGCGTAGGAAGCGACGATTTGGGTGAGACGCTATTCACCCCCCTCTAGCGAACGTCAAGGTCCCAACATAGTCATCCTTAGTAGATGCATACTACATCTCTAAAGACTTCGAAGTAAGTGCACTAGAGAATTTATTTTCTACTTTTAAACTTCACGAAACTCGATGTGTAGATCCTAAAGAAATTGAAAAGTTGAACATCAATCTTGCCTTGAAAGCCAAGAAGGAAGATTCAGACTCCGATGCATCAATAGATGAAGACAAAATAACCCTAATGGTAAGAAAATTCTATAAATTTATTAAATCTAATAAATTTAATAAGTCGCAAGTAAAGAAAAAACTTGGAGCAAAAGGAAGGTTTGGTGTTACAACTGCTAAGGAGAAGGGCACATCAAAGATGACTGTTTAGAACTAAAGAAAAAAGAGAAGGACAAGGGCAAAAGATCAATGAAATCTAAGCTCAAAACCTTGAAGGCGACGTGAGATGAAATATCATCATCAAAATCTGAAGTTAAAGCCTATGTCAGACTAGCCCGAATAGCAGACCATCAAAAGGAAGATGAAAGTAGCTCAGAGATGAACATTGATGAAGGGGGAGGATCATCAGAGGAAAACTGCAATGAAGGGGAAGCATCAGAATATGAGGTAAGTCAGGTGTTGGGATCGAAATGTAGCTAGAGGGGGGGGGTGAATAGCTCGTCGCGTGCTCATGGTCGGCGTTGCTTGTTTCTTTAAAGATGTGCAGCGGAAATATACAAGAAACAACACACACAACGCTAACAAGTAGATTTACTTGGTATCCACCTCCAAAGGAGGTGACTAGTCCAAGGATCCACACACTCACACACCCTCCACTATGAATAACACTCCTTTATGGTAACTACCAAAGGTGGAGAAGCCCTACAAGTTCACACTACAAGAAGAAAAGGAAAGGATACACAAATACAAGCAAAAGCTTACAATGAGTATAGAAAGCCCTAACCCTAGCTTTCTTCCTCAGCTGTAGAGCTGCCTCTTGACTTGGAAGACCTCCAAGAACCCTCAAGAACTGGCGATCTGAACTTTGTGGAGAAGCTCTGGAGTTCCTGTGAAGATCTGAGATGAATCGTATAAGCGCTATTGAAGGAAACGCTCGCCTGCAGCTAAATACGACGCCAACGGTCGGATCCCGATCGATTGGATTGCTCCCAATCGATCGGGGAGGCTTTGGATCGATCAACCGATCGATCCAGAGTGCCTCTGTGCTCTCTGGAATAGTCTGGATCGATCGGCTGATCGATCCAGGGCTTATCGCGCACAAACAACAGCTCCCAATCGATCCACTGATCGATTGGGACCTCTGGATCGATCCACGGATCGATCCAAAGGGGTTATGTTCGTGGGGACTCACCCGATCGATCAGCTGATCTATTGGGCATGATCCAATTGATTGGCTGATCGATCCAGATCTGTTGGATCGATCGGCTGATTGATCTAGATCTACTGGATCAATCGGCTGATCAATCCAGATCTTGGTTTTTGCCCAAAAGCAAGTCCAAAGCCCCCTAAACCAACATCCAGTCAACCATGACTTGTTGGTACATAAAACCTAGCATCCGGTCACCCTTGACCAACTAGGACTCTCTCACCAAGTGTCTGGTCAATCCCTTTGACCCACTTGGACTTTTCTCCTCTTGCCAAGTATCCGGTCAATCCCTTTGACCTACTTGGACTTTCACCAGATGTCTGGTCAACCTTGACCCATCTGGATTTCCCCGTGCCTGGCTTCACTCACCAGGACTTCCCTTCTGCCTAGCTTCACTTACTAGGACTTTCACCTGGCTTCACTCACCAGGATTTCCCTTCTGCCTAGCTTCACTCACTAGGTTTTCTCATCTGCCTGGCTTCACTCACCAGGACTTTCACCTAGCTTCACTCACTAGGGTTTCCTTCTGCCTGGCTTCACTGACCAGGATTTTCACCTAGCTTCACTCACTAGGATTTTCAGTCAAGTATCCAGTCAACCTTGACCCATCTGGATTTCCTTCACAATCTCTCCACATGAACAATTGCACCTGCAATGTTCATGTGTTGTCTACACGTATTGTCAAACATCGAAACCAAATCATCAAGACTCGAGCTTGACTCACTTCAAGCCCAGTCAAACAGGTCAACCTTGACCTAGGGAATATTGCACCAACAATCTCCCCCTTTTTGATGTTTGACAATACCACTTGTAAGTTAGACTAATCCAATAGTCTAAACCTCCTTCATGCCACTAGGTAATGAAGGCATAAGTTAAACCCTTCATTCTCCTCCTTAGAGGGCAAACTCCCTCTAGGTAATGAAGTCCTAACTTAAACCCTTCATTCTCCCCCTATTGGCACACATCAACAACATGCTCCATCCCTGGGCACACATCAACAAATTCACTTGTTGAAAACTCTCCCTTTTGAGACTCTCCCCCTGAAGAGTTGCTCATCGTTGTTCACAACTTCACTCGTTGTGATCAACTCGATAATGAAAGTCTCATACCCTTCATTATCCTTAACCCTACATTCTCCCATTAATGTAGTCAAATGCCCATCCGTGAGCTTTTTTAACTTAAACCACTTGAACAATGAGGATATCCACTCCCCATTAAAGTTTAAACGCTCAACCTTGAGCATGTTCTGAAAAGAAGATTAACCACCTTCCAAGGTTCATGAAAAAATAGTTTTCATGTCTTTAAAGAGTCCCTCCCCCTAAAGACATGGTGGTAACTTCTGTCATTGCACCAACAATGACTTGGAATCCCTAAACCTTTAGGAAACCCAAATTTAGAAATTTTGAGGTTCAAAAATTCAATATTGAAACAAACATCAACCTAAACTTCAATTTAGTCTTCCTTAACCAATCCATCCTTGTTTTCAACATGAAAACACCCTTTTTATGTATACACATATATTTTGAGGGGTTAGGAATAGTTACCTAGACTAAAATAGGTTCAAAATGCTGAAAATAAGCTTTCCCAACCAAAATCAGCATCTTCGATCGATTGGAGTTGGGTTCCAATCGATTGAACCCTGCTGAATCGATCCACTGATCGATTCAGTCTTCTTGGATCGATCGGCTGATCGATCCAACGAGCTTCTGCTCACGAGAAATACCTTCTCAATCGATCGGCTGATCGATTGAGGCACTCCAATCGATCCATTGATCGATTGAAGGCCTGAAATTGCTGAAATTCAATTTCAGCCAATTTCAGAAACCCCTAGAAAATTCTACAAAATTCCAAAAATCGTGAAAATTTGTGTAGACATTATTTAGGGTATACTTTATCATGGGAAAATAGTTTTCTATGAAAATACATCATATTTTCAAAGATTTACACAAACTTGAAAACTTGCATAAACTTTAGTGTTTTCTTCAAGTTTGTGTCTAACTATTTAATGGTGATTACTATCAAAAGATAGCCTTCACCAAGGTTTTCCAAAATCATTTTAAAACCTTTTCAAAACCAATATCCCATCATGTTCCTTGGGCTTAATGCACATGACTTGTACATTAGCTTTCCCAATGATGGGAAAACACATAACTATGTGTTTTGATGAATTCAAAACTCAAAAGAATGCACTAAATCAACATCTTGAGTTTTGTTCATCATCCTAACATCTCACTTGTATCTAAAGTGCACAAAACACATACAAGTCATCTTATAGGTCTTTGTGAGATGTAAAGTTTGGTTTTGCCCTAATCTAGGGATCATGCATATTTATCTAGACATTTTGTAGATATTGGACATCCACCTAGGATGTCACTTGTTGATACACTTGTACCACTTGTTACCACTTGTTGGTACCACTTGTTGGTACTTGTTGATAAATGTCATTTGTCCTTAATTTTAAGGAAATAAACATAATGCATGATAATGTTATGGCATACATCAAAAAGAATTATTTTTCAAAAGAAAATTTCCTATAACTACATGATGTATGTATGTCATGACATGGTATTTTTGTGTTTTTCATCATAAGGTATGAATGCAAAAATAATCATGATGTCATGGCATATAATGAGCAAGCAAACATGGCAAGGTTTAACATAAATAAAATATACCTAGATTATCTATCTAAGTATCCTTAAGCACATAGCTAAACCTAAAACTTAAACTCTAGATTGCCCAATTTCCTCAAGAAAATGCCAAGAACCTAGATTGACATTTCTATCTCTCTTGATTAAATTTATGCCAATTAAAATTAAGCACATTCCTCAAATGTTGGCATATCTATTATTCCAAGAGAGTAATCACCAAGAAAATACCACAATGCCAACTTGGTATTTCCTTATGTTTTCCCAATATGTGCCATTTTAAAATAAACTCAATACTTCTCAACTTTGGCACATTTTACTCTTTCAAAGAGTAAATCATAAATTTATTTCATTTTCAAAGGTTAATAATACCCTCGAAAATGCTCGTTGAGTGTCAATTTCTTCAAAGTTGGATTAACTACCCTTCTTCTTAGAGTTGACACTCTCTAACCCATCTATGGGTTAGAGAAAATGCTCCTAGGAACCCAAAACCTATTGGTGCTCCTTGGATGCTCTAGGTACTCACTAGGGATAACTTCCCTAGATACCTTCCTAGTGACCTTATTTGGCTTCTTAGAAGCCTTGGTCACCTTTTCTTGGTCAACCCTAGAGATTTCTTCCCTTGTGACCTTCTTAGTGACTTTATTAGACTTCTTAGAAGTCTTAGTCACATTTGTTGCAAAAATACTCTTAGGGATGACCTCCCTAGTATTTTTGGCTTGCCCACTAAGCCTAGGATTGGTTCCATAGCTATAAGGAACCTTATGGTAAGAGACTACATCCTTCTTAGCCTTTGGTTTGTATCCCAAACCTCTATGGCCATTGGATGACTTTGATACTCCTAGCCCTAGATTTTTACCCTTAGACCCTTGTGTTTCATTTTTGATTTTTCTAAGGGTCTTCTCTAATTTATCAAGTCTTGACCTCAAGACTTGATTTTCCTTCCATAATCCCTCAACCATAGATTTTTCACTAAAATCATGACTTTTCTTTTTCTTAGACAAATACCTAGAATCCTTAGGGTTCTTGCCTAAATTCTTATCTACCTTTCTAAACCTAGGTTGGGAGGTTTTAGCATGATAAGCTACATGATTTTCCTTAACTTTATCATGCCTCCTATTTTCATGGTAAATAGCATTAAAATGATACAAATTTGAACTATCATGCTTTTTACCATTATTTAAAGGAGTAGGCTCAATAAATGTTACCTTCCTTTTTACCTTGGAGGCTCCCCCTTGAGTTGAGCTTTCTCCTTGAGCCTTGACCGCTTTATTCCCCTTGGGACATTGACTCCGATAATGTCCCTTTTGTTGGTTGCTACTAGGAAAACCTAGAGGTTCCACTGTACAAAAATTTTGTACAAAGGTCTGAACCTTTTCCTAGCTACCATGTGTTCTTTTAAATTAAATTTTGGATCGCCTGCGGAACTTAATACATTTGATCCAAAACTTAATCTATTTGTTCTTTTAGGTTTTGACTTAGATCTCCTACGGAACTTAACACGTTCGACCCAAGTCACCTTAAGTTATTAATTTCATTAAATATTAATTTCCATAATTGGTTCCCAGTACTGACGTGGCGAGGCACATGACCTTCTTGGATATGGGAGCAACCACCACCGACTAGACAAAACCTTTTATAGAAAGTTAATATTTAATTTCCTAAAATAACTTTAGGTTAACCGAAAAGAACAATCAAATCACAAGAAAAAAAAACAAAAGAACACAACATCGAAAAACATATTCGAAATCCTAGAATCGTAAGCCTCTTGTATTTGGTATTATTTCTAATAATAACTAGTATGATGCGGAAAGAAAAATTACTAGTTATACCTTTCAGAAAGACCTCTTGATCTTCTACCGTATTCCTCTTCTAACCTCGGACGTTGTGTGGGCAACGATCTTCCGAGATGAGAAACCACCAACCACCTTCTTCTCCTCCTAGCTAGGTTCAGCCACAACAAGGAAGCTTTACCAAGGATGAAGAACAAAACACCAACCAAGCTCCAAGAGATGCAAGCTTTCTCTCCTTCTTCTTCTTCTTCTTCAAGTAGTATCCGGCCACCACAAGAGCTCCAAGGGAGATGAAGGATTTGGCCACCACAAGAGGAAGAGAGGGAGAGGATGATGGCCGGCCACAACACCAAGGAGAAGAGGAAGAGAACAATAGAAGTTGTCACCCATGAAGGCACTCTACCCCTTCTTTTATATTCCTTGGCTTTGGCAAATAAGGAGATTTATTTATAATAAAATTTCCTTAACTTTCCTTGACAACAATTAATTAAGAAAAATTAAAGAAATTTTCCTAATTAATTGTATGTGGCCGGCCACCTCATGTAGAGCAAATAGGATAATTTTAATCAATAATTAAAACTTCCTTATTTGTCTTTGGAAATTAAAAAAAAAAATTCCTTTTAAAATCCCTTCATGGTTGATAAAAAGAAATTTCTATAATTTTAATTTTCAACATGTGAATAATTTTTCAAAGAGAAAAAATAAAATATCTTTCCAATCTACAAATAAGGAAAGAGATCTAATCTCTTTCTTTTAATCTTTTGTAGATCTTTTAAAGAGAGATATTTTAATTTTAATTCTCTGTAATAAATTATATCTTCCACATAATAAAAATTAAAATTAAAATTCTTTTTAATTTAATGGGGGCCGGCCACCTAAGCTTGGGTTCAAGCTAGGGCCGGCCACCCATGAACCAAGGCTTGGCCGGCCCTAGCTTGAACCACAAGCTAGCTTGGCCGGCCCCCTTCTCATGGGTATGAAGGTGGGTATAGTACTCTATAAATAAGAGGCTACAATAGGGACCGAGAGGAGGAATTAGTTTTGGTCTCCCGATAAAATTAAGCATCCCGTGTTCGCCCCGAACACACAACTTAATTTTATCAATAATAATTCATTCCACTAGAGAACTATTATTGAACTACCGCACCAATCCCAAATTACATTTTTGGGCTCCTTCTTATTATGAGTGTATCAATCTCCTTGTGTTTAAGATGTTGAATGTCCACTAATTAAGTGAGTTACTAACAACTCATTTAATCAATATCTTAATCCAAGAATAGTACCACTCAACCTTATCGTCATGTCGGACTAAGTCCACCTGCAGGGTTTAGCATGACAATCTTTATGAGCTCATCTTGGGGACATTATCAACCTAGATTATTAGGACACAGTTTCCTTCTATAATCAACAACACACACTATAAGTAATATCATTTCCCAACTTATCGAGCTTATTGATTCATCGAACTAAATCTCACCCATTGATAAATTAAAGAAATAAATATCAAATATATGTGCTTGTTATTATATTAGGATTAAGAGCACACACTTCCATAATAACTGAGGTATTTGTTCCTTTATAAAGTCAGTATAAAAGAAACGACCTCAAATGGTCCTACTCAATACACTCTAAGTGTACTAGTGTAATTATATAGTCAAGATAAACTAATTTCTAATTACACTATAACCTTCCAATGGTTTGTTCCTTTCCATTTTGGTCATGAGCTACTGTTTATAATTTATAAGGTATTGATAACATCATCTTCTGTATGTGACACCACATACTATGTTATCTACAATATAAATTAATTGAACAACTACAACAAATGTAGATGATTTGACCAAATGTGATTTTTTATTCGAAATAAATGTTTACAAAAGCTTAGACTTTCAGTATACACTCTAACACCTTTTGATTGCAAGAGAAACACACAATGTGCTCCTTGCTCTTCTTTGATCCGGGAGCGGTCTCCTTGGGCTTCTCTTTGCCCTTTGATGCCACTTGGCCCTTCTTCTTGGCCAAGTTGGGACACTTGCTCTTGTAGTGCCCATTCTTACTACACTCAAAACATATAATATGTTTTTTATTATTAATTAAAATATTTATACCTTCTTGTGTAGGGGTGACACTTTCTCCTTTGGATCTGGAGGTAGAAGCTTCCTCTTGATCCGCAAATGATTTTCCTCCCATTGATTTAGCTTAACTTGTGGAGGTGGAAGCTTCTTCTTCTTCTTGATCCGGTGTCACCAAAGATTGCTCCCCCTCAATCCTAGAGGTGGAGGCTTTTTCATCTTCATCTTGTATATGGAACAAGGAGTATGCTCCCTCCTTGCCCTCTTCATTGCATTCCTCTGAAGATGAAGCTTCTTCTTGGACTTCTTCTTCAGAAGTTGAGCATCTCTCAACTTCGGAGTCCTCCTCTTGGTCTTGCTCCATTGAGTCGCCTTCTTTGGATTCCTCTTGATTTTGTACAGTGGAGGGGATCTCATGAATTGATGCCAATTTGCTCCAAAGCTCCTTGGCATCCTTAAATTCTCTAACTTGAGCCAAAATATTGCTTGGCAATAAGTTGACCAAAAGCTTGGTCACTTTATCATTTGCCTTGCTCCTTTGAACTTGCTCTTGACTCCATTTTCTTTTCTTGAGAGGCTTGCCCTTGGAGTTTTTTGGAGCTTCAAATCCTTCCATGAGAGCAAACCATTGCTCTATCTCCATCATCAAGAAATTTTTGATTCTTGATCTCCAAGAATCGAAGCTTGTAGATGTGTACGGTGGAGCCACCCTTGTGTCAAATCCAAGTCCATCTTGGAATTGCATCTTGAAGTTGAGCTTCTTGAATTCTTTGACTTCGATAATTCTTGCTCCAACTTCTTCACCCTCTAGCTTTGCTTGTTTTGTTTTTCCCTTCCGGCGATGATTCCGGTGAAGAGCGACCTCGCTCTGATACCACTTGTTGGGACCGAAAAGTAGCTATAGGGGGGGTGAATAGTGTTGGTGCAACCTTAGGTCAAGGTTGACCTGGTTGACCCGACTCGAGGTGACTTGACTCGAGTTGTATTTTGATGTTTGACTTGGGAAGATTGTCGGTGCAACCTTAGGTCAAGGTTGACCTAGTTGAGTTGCATGTTGATGTTTGACACTCGTGAGAGAGTTGTATTCTTGATGTTTGACAAGAATAGGTGTTTGGGAGATTGTAGGTGCAACCTTAGGTCAAGGTTGACCTGGTTGACCTGATTCGGGAAAAGTCCAAGCAGGGAGCTTGGCACGCGAAAAGTCCAAGTATAGAGACTTGGCAACGGAAAAGTCTAAGCAGGGAGCTTGGCACTGGAAAAGTCCAAGTATGGAGACTTGGCACTGGAAAAGTCCAAGCAGGGAGCTTGGCACGCGAAAAGTCCAAGTATGGAGACTTGGCACTGGAAAAGTCCAAGTATGGAGACTTGGCACTAGAAAAGTCCAAGTATGGAGACTTGGCACGGAGAAGTCCAAGCAGGGAGCTTGGCACGAGGGAAAGTCCTAACTGGGATGTTAGGCAGCTGGAAAGTCCTGGTGAGTGAAGCCAGGCAGTGAGAAAGTCGTAACTGGGATGTTAGGCAGTTGGAAAGTCCTGGTGAGTGAAGCCAGGCAGTGGGAAAGTCCTAACTGGGATATTAGGCAGTTGGAAAGTCCTGGTGAGTGAAGCCAGGCAGTGAGAAAGTCCTAACTGGGATGTTAGGCAGTGTGGAAATCCTGGTGAGTGAAGCCAGGTGGAAAGTCCTGGTGAGTGAAGCCGGGCAAGGGAAAATCCAGATAGATCAAGGGTGATCGGACATCTGGTGTTGAGAAGTCCAAGTGAGTGAAGCTTGGCATATGGAGTCGGAGAGGGCTCGGTAGCTCGTTCTCCGAACTAGGTTAGAGAGGGCACTCTAAACCTAGGAGTTGGATCGGTCTGCAGACCGATCCAGTGAAACTCAGTGTTTCCTGATCGGTCTGGTGACCGATCAGATTCCACTCAGTAGCATACTGTGGAGTTCCTGATCGGTCCCTGAACCGATCAGAAGTGAAGAAAGAAGCTCCTGATCGGTCCAGGGACCGATCAGGTGTATGCCTGATCGGTCTCCACGACCGATCAGGAGACGAGTGCGCTCACGGCTGGGAGAGCTGGGATCGGTCTGGGGACCGATCAGCACAGGGCCTGATCGGTCCCCACGACCGATCAGGCAAGCCCCAGACCGATCAGGCTGAAGCCTGATCGGTCCAGGTTCTAGCCGTTGCGTTGCAACGGCTAGTTTCTTCGCTGTCTTCTTCACAGGTATAAAGGGGTCGAGAGCTGCTGCTGCAACAACTCTTCTTCTCTGCGACAGAGCTGCTGTTCTGGTGCTTGAGCTTTGTTGAGCTCTTCTTCGCAAGCTTCGCGTGAGATTCATTCTACGATTGGATCCGAGAAGCTGCTGCTTCACCAGGGTTCCTGCTGACTTCAAGAAGGCAAGCAAGTGTTGTTTACATTTCTGTTCTTGTTTTCTTGTTCCTATTTGTACTCCTATTGCTGTTGCAAAGATTGTGGTGAGGTTTCTCCACCCACAAGGAGTATCTATTAGCCGGGTTTCCGGGGACTCATCCACCGACGGATTGGTAGGCTTCGTCCACCTTACGGACACGCCGAGGAGTAGGAGTTCATCTCCGAACCTCGTTATATGGTTTGTCTTTCTTCTCCTGTTTTCTTTCTACGTTGTATTTCCGCTGCACTAACCCAATCGTAGGAAGAAACGCGAAAGATTGGGGTCAGCTATTCACACCCCCCCTCTAGCCGTACGAAGGATCCTAACAAGTGGTATCAGAGCCAGGTCGCTCTTCATCGGATCAACACCCGTAGGAGCAAAGCTAGAGATGGATCAACTCGGAGAAGACATCACCATTCCACCCTTCTACGATCGCGACGACTTCGCGTATTGGAAGGTAAGGATGAAGTATTTCCTTATGACTAACATTGAAAATTGGACTTGTGTACAATTAGGTTTCACTCTTCCGATGGATAAAGAAGGAAAACCTTTTGAGAAGAAGAAGTGGACGAAGGAGCAAATCCGCCAACCCACAATCAACGACGAGGTAATGAAAATATTTGAATTCTCATTACCTAACGATATATTGTGTAGGATAGATGGATACAACAATGCCAAGGAGTTGTGGAACAACTTGGCTAAGTTCCATGAGGGGAACTCCACTTCAAGCCATGAAGAGGAGTCAAGTGAGCCAAGTAGCTCACATCATGGAGAAGAGGAATTAGAAGTTGAGGGCTACTCAACATATAAGGAAGAAGAGGAGGAGAGTTCTTCTTCAAGAATGGAGCAAGAGGAAGAAGCTTCTATCTCCGGAAGGGATGAAGAAGAAAGCATACATCCCACCTCAACCCTAGGTAACTCAAGCATTTCAATTTCAAATAAATTACACATAATGTGCTTTGAGTGTAGGGAGTATGGACATTACAAGAGTAAATGTCCAAAGAGGGTTAGAAAGACTCCACCGGCACCAAAGGTCAAGGAAGCCGGAGTCCCAACACGCAAGGGCAAGGAGCACGTGGTGTGCTTCCAATGCAAGCGAAGGGGACATTATCGGAGCCAATGTCCAAGAGGGAGGTAATCTCACAAGGACAAGAGATCGAGCACATGTATAGGGGGAGCTAGGGCAAACCCTAAGGTAATCTCTAAGGCACATTCTTGCAATTCTAGTAGGATGCATGCTAGTAGCCTTATTGCTATTGTCAAGAATGATAAGCATGTTAATTATAGAAATCGATACACATGCTTAGGTGCCAAACATGTGAGCCTAGATAAGGATAACACTAGGAAAGCCAACCCTAGAATTAACTCATCTAAGGCTAAGGAAAATCTAGGTAGAAATCCCAAATCATCTAGACATATGCCTAGGAATACCTCAAAGAAAAATGACAAATTAACACTTGAGGTATTAGAGAGGGAAAATCAAGTCTTGAGGTCAAGACTTGATAATTTAGAAAAGGCTCTTAAAAACATGGAGAAGTCATCTCTAGGGTTTAAGAGTCAAAAACCCAAGTCCAAGGACAAGAAAGGTTTGGGTCACAAACCTAAGTCCCAAGTGGTCAAGCCCACTTATCATAGTGTTCCATTCGATTATGGAACAAAACCTAGGGCTAGGAAGACCACCACCAAGGTCACAAGGGGAGTCACCCCTAGAGTTGATCTTGATGAGTCCCAAATGACCAAGGCTTCAAAGCCTAGGAGGGTCATTAGGAGGGTTGCTAGGGAAGTCATCCCTAGTGAATATTTAGTGAACCCAATGAGCTCACATAGATATTGGGTTCCTAGGAGTATCTTCTCTATCCCATAGATGGGTTAGAGAGTGTCAACTCCAATTAGAAGGGTAGTTGACCCAACTTTGAGGAAATTGACACTCAAGGAGCATTTTCAAGGTTTTGATAACCTTTGAAAATGAAAAAGAATTATTATTTACTCCTTGAAGAGTAAATTGTGCCATATTTGAAAAATATCGATTTTAATCTTATTTGGCACAATTTAAGAAAACCTAGAGAAATATCATAATTGGGATTTTGGTTTTTCTCTTAGGGATATATGGGCAATCTAGGGTTAGATTTTAAGTTAGCTAAGGCTAAGGATACTTAGATAGGGAATTTAGGTATTTTATTTGTGCTAACTTGCCATGATTGGTTGCCATATGCCATGCCATGACATCATATTCATTTTATTATCATTTGAAATGTCATGATAATGCTTAGGCTAGTTTATATGTCATGCTTTATTTAAGTTTTCAAACTTTATGCCATGACATCATGACATTGGCACATGTTTTTACTTATGATATCATTATATGCCATGTCATCATCTCTTGCATTATAATCAATGAAATTGATTTGAGGACAAACATATAATTTGATATTGAGATCAAATTGGTGTTTAGAAAATGCATGAGAACTTAGCCTAAGTTGACCTTAACCTATATCTCACATCAAATTGACTTGAATGTGGTTTGATACACCTTAGATGTGTGTGAGATATTAGGATCATGAGTTAGGATCAAGGTGCATTGTCATTGTACCTAGATGACCCTAATTCAAGAAATTAAGGATCATAGGGAAAGCTTGTGTACAAGTCATGTACATCTAGCCCTAAGATTATGGTCCTAAATTCAAATGGTTTTAAAAGTATTTTAAAATTGATTTGAAAAATCTTGATGAAGCTTTCCTAGTGATAGCATTCATCATTGAACATTGTGATACAAAGTTGAGTTAAACTTTGAACTATTTCAAAGTTTTTGAACTTTGTATCAAGATTGAAAAATAGAAACTATTCTCATAGAAAACTATTTTTCCTTGATAGAATATGGTATGAGGAATGTATCCTCAAAATTTCACAATTTTTCGAATTTTCTGGAATTTGTTGTGAGTTTCTGAATTTCGGGAGCGAAGAAATCAGAAACCGCCTGATCCAAGGCTGGATCGGTCACTGGACCGATCCAGGGAAGGCTGGATCGGTCTGGGGACCGATCCAGAGGGGTCCTGATCGGTCCGGTGACCGATCAGGTGTGCTGAACTTGCTGAATTTCGACTGTGGTTTGAAATTTCAGCTGTGGGAGTTGAGTTTCGGGTTTCTAAAGGTTTAAAACTCTCCAAGACATTGTTGGTGCAATGGTCAAGGGGGAGTTGACCTTTAGGGAGAGTTTTACCTATTAGTCAAGGGGGAGTTGACTTTTAGGGGGAGTTTTTACTCCTTAAGATTTTTGAGGTTTAGTGATATGGGATTATCACTAAGTTGATTGTTGAGTTTAGTATCAAGGGGGAAATTAAGAGTTTCAATGAAAGGTATGGGACTTTCATTAGGAAGAAACTCTTGACCTTGATACCCTCTTTTTCCTTTTTGATGTGTGTCAAAAAGGGGAGAGTGTTCATTGGAGAATTATTGGAGAACCCAAGTTAGGTTATCGGGTTAACCTAAGCTAGGGGAAGAATGTCAAGGAATGTTCGAGAAAAGAACATCGGAATTCTTTTTGATGTGTGTCAAAAAGGGGGAGAATTATTGGAGAACCTAAGTTAGGTTATCGGGTTAACCTAACTTGATTATGGGTTTTGTCAAACATCAAAAAGGGGGAGATTGTTGGTGCAACCTTAGGTCAAGGTTGACCTGGTTGACCCGACTCGAGGTGACTTGACTCGAGTTGTATTTTGATGTTTGACTTGGGAAGATTGTCGGTGCAACCTTAGGTCAAGGTTGACCTAGTTGAGTTGCATGTTGATGTTTGACACTCGTGAGAGAGTTGTATTCTTGATGTTTGACAAGAATAGGTGTTTGGGAGATTGTAGGTGCAACCTTAGGTCAAGGTTGACCTGGTTGACCTGATTCGGGAAAAGTCCAAGCAGGGAGCTTGGCACGCGAAAAGTCCAAGTATAGAGACTTGGCAACGGAAAAGTCTAAGCAGGGAGCTTGGCACTGGAAAAGTCCAAGTATGGAGACTTGGCACTGGAAAAGTCCAAGCAGGGAGCTTGGCACGCGAAAAGTCCAAGTATGGAGACTTGGCACTGGAAAAGTCCAAGTATGGAGACTTGGCACTAGAAAAGTCCAAGTATGGAGACTTGGCACGGAGAAGTCCAAGCAGGGAGCTTGGCACGAGGGAAAGTCCTAAGTGGGATGTTAGTTGGAAAGTCCCGTGAGTGAAGCCAGCAGGAGAAAGTCGTAATGGGATGTTAGGCGGTTGGAAAGTCCCGGTGAGTGAAGCCAGGCGGTGGGAAAGTCCTAACTGGATATTAGGCGGTTGGAAAGTCCCGTGAGTGAAGCCATGAGAAAGTCCTAACGGGATGTTAGGCGGTGTGGAAATCTGGTGAGTGAAGCCGTTGGAAAGTCCCGTGAGTGAAGCGCAAGGAAAATCCAGATAGATCAAGGGTGATCGGACATCCGTGTTGAGAAGTCCAAGTGAGTGAAGCTTGGCATATGGAGTCGGAGAGGGCTCGGTGGCTCGTTCTCCGAACTAGGTTAGAGAGGGCACTCTAAACCTAGAGTTGGATCGGTCTGCAGATCGATCTGGGTTTCATTCCTCGATCGGTCCGGTGACCGATCAGATTCCACCGAGCATATCAGGAGTTCCTGATCGGTCCTCGAACCGATCAGCGACGATCAGTGAAGAAAGAGCACCGATCGGTCCAGGACCGATCGGTGTATCTGATCGGTCTCCACGACCGATCAGAGACGAAAGCCACCTCAGGGAGAGCTGGGATCGGTCCGGGGACCGATCAGACTGGGGCCTGATCGGTCCCTCGGACCTGATCGGTCCAGGTTCTAGCCGTTGCGTTGCAACGGCTAGTTTCTTCGCTGTCTTCTTCACAGGTATAAAGGGGTCGAGAGCTGCTGCTGCAACAACTCTTCTTCTCTGCGACAGAGCTGCTGTTCTGGTGCTTGAGCTTTGTTGAGCTCTTCTTCGCAAGCTTCGCGTGAGCTTCATTCCACGATTGGATCCGAGAAGCTGCTGCTTCACCAGGGTTCCTGCTGACTTCAAGAAGGCAAGCAAGTGTTGTTTACATTTCTGTTCTTGTTTTCTTGTTCCTATTTGTACTCCTATTGCTGTTGCAAAGATTGTGGTGAGGTTTCTCCACCCACAAGGAGTATCTATTAGCCGGGTTTCCGGGGACTCATCCACCGACGGATTGGTAGGCTTCGTCCACCTTACGGACACGCCGAGGAGTAGGAGTTCATCTCCGAACCTCGTTATATGGTTTGTCTTTCTTCTCCTGTTTTCTTTCTACGTTGTATTTCCGCTGCACTAACCCAATCGTAGGAAGAAACGCGAAAGATTGGGGTCGGCTATTCACACCCCCCTCTCTAGCCGTACGAAGGATCCTAACAAATAGCTCGTCGCGTGCTCGTTGTCGGCGTTGCTTGTTTCTTCAAAGATGTGCAGCGGAAATATACAAGAAACAACACACACAATGCTAACAAGTAGATTTACTTGGTATCCACCTCCAAAGGAGGTGACTAGTCTAAGGATCCACACACTCACACACCCTCCACTATGAATAACACTCTTTTATGGTAACTACCAAAGGCGGAGAAGCCCTACAAGTTCACACTACAAGAAGAAAGGGAAAGGATACACAAATACAAGCAAAAGCTTACAATGAGTATAGAAAACCCTAACCCTAGCTTTCTTCCTCAGCTGTAGAGCCGCCTCTTGACTTGGAAGACCTCCAAGAACCCTCAAGAACTGACGATTTGAACTTTGTGGAGAAGCTCTGGAGTTCATGTGAAGATCTGAGATGAATCGTATAAGCGCTACTGAAGGAAACGCTCGCCTGCAGCTAAATACGACGCCAACGGTCGGATCCCGATCGATTGGATTGCTCCCAATCGATCGGGGAGGCTTTGGATCGATCAATCGATCGATCCAAAGTGCCTCTGTGCTCTCTAGAATAGCCTGGATCGATCGGCTGATCGATCCAGGGCTAATCGCGCATTAACAGCAGCTCTCAATCGATCCACTGATCGATTGGGAGCTCTGGATCGATCCACGGATCGATCCAAAGGGGTTCTGTTCGTGGGGACTCACCTGATCGATCAGCTGATCAATTGGGCATGATCCAATCAATCGGCTGATCGATCCAGATCTGCTGGATCAATCGGCTGATCAATCCAGATCTTGGTTTTTGCCCAAAAGCAAGTCTAAAGCCTCCTAAATCAATATCCAGTCAACCATGACTTGTTGGTACATAAAACCTAGCATCTGGTCACCCTTGACCAACTAGGACTCTCTCACCAAGTATCTGGTCAATCCCTTTGACCCACTTGGACTTTTCTCCTCTTGCCAAGTATCCGGTCAATTCCTTTGACCTACTTGGACTTTCACCAGATGTCTGGTCAACCTTGACCCATCTGGATTTCCCCGTGCCTGGCTTCACTCACCAGGACTTCCCTTCTGCCTAGCTTCACTCACTAGGACTTTCACCTGGCTTCACTCACCTGGATTTTCCTTCTGCCTAGCTTCACTCACTAGGACCTTTACCTGGCTTCACTCACCAGGATTTCCCTTCTGCCTAGCTTCACTCACTAGGTCTTCTCATCTGCCTGGCTTCACTCACCAGGACTTTCACCTAGCTTCACTCACTAGGGTTTCCTTCTGCTTGGCTTCACTCACCAGGATTTTCACCTAGCTTCACTCACTAGGATTTTCAGTCAAGTATCTAGTCAATCTTGACCCATCTGGATTTCCTTCACAATCTCCCCACATGAACAATTGCACCTGCAATGTTCATGTGTTGTCTACACGTATTGTCAAACATCGAAACCAAATCATCAAGACTCGAGCTTGACTCACTTCAAGCCCAGTCAAGCAGGTCAACCTTGACCTAGGGAATATTCCACCAACATCAAGTACATTCCTTATCTCTTGAAAAGTCATTTCAATTTTTTAAGATTCTTTACAAGGATTTAGTAAAATTAGAAAAATAAAATATAGACATGAAAAGATAATTGACCAATGCATGCCCCTTAGATTTGTTTGATAATTTAAAATTAGAAAATGATAAATTGAAAATACAAATTGAAAGTTTAAAAAATGAACATGCATGTATGAAACTAAATAACTTTCAAAAACAAAAATTTAGAAAGTATAGTAGGCTAAACTGGTACATTAGAAACCACCAAGGATAGATTAGAAAAATCCCCAAAAGTTATGTACCTTCTAAATTTTTAGTAAATCCAGTAGGTAGGAACCTGTACTGGGTTCCAAGAACATACTTAGATTAAAGTGTTATCATTTAATTTTTTAAAAACCTAGAAGTCTCAGCAAGAAAATTAAATATTTATTTTCTTTAAAAGGTTTTGCCTAGAAGTGGTTGTTGTTCCAATATCCAAAAAGACCTAGTGCCTCACTATAGCCTGGAAGCCAATTATTGAAATTAATGTTTAGTTAACTAACTGTTAGGATGGTTAACTGTTATAAAAAATTTTCCACAAACTTTTTTTGGTTAAATGTTAGTGTCAAAATTAGCCTACTGGTAATATTGGTAATATACCCCTAGAAATTTGTTCAAATTTTAACACTTTATTATATTTTCCTAATTTTTTTTTATATGATCAAAGGGGGAGATAAGTAAAAGTTCAGGGGGATTAAGGGGGAGTTAGGATTTTTATCCTTATATTTATTTTGATTTTGCAGCTAACTTGTTTAAATTCATTGCTTTACTATCATTGCATAATTATATTTGTTATACCTTTATCATGTTATTATGCTTTTATTATTTAACCCTAACTTAAACTTGGGTTGATGCATATCAAAAATGGAGAAATTGTTAGTACCCTGGGGTAGTTTTGATATGGTCAATCAAGTTCAGTTCGGTCCTGTTGTATTTTGAGCCTTGTATCTATGTGTGTAGGAGCTTAGGAATACAAGAAGTTGAGCAGAAGACGCAACTAGCGAGAAAAATGACACGGGAAGAGAGTCGACGGGCTCGGTGCATCCGAGGGACGAGGTGCTGCAGAAGAGTACACCAGTAGATGAGAAGGACGCGCGCGGCGGTCTGAGGGACGAGAAGCCGGGGAGGAAAGCTACTCAAGGAGAAGACCAAAAAATGGGTTCGGGTGAGCCCTATTCCAGTTGGCAGAAATCACCCAAGCGAGCGGAGTAGCGGAAGAGCCAAAGTAGAAGCATGGAGCTCGGAAGTAGCTGCTGAAGGCACCTTCAATGGTATTGAAGGTGCCCTCACACCTTTCTGGTGGAAGGCGCCTTCAATCTATTTAATGCGCCTTTGAACCTTCATGGAAGGCGCCTTCAATCACTTGAAGGTGCTTTAGACTGGGCAAAAATTAGTTGTTGGCGAGGATAAAATTTTATCCTCGCTTGCCTCACTAGAGGCACCTTCCAGTCCCGGATAGAATTTTCTAAGGGCTATAAAAAGACCCCTGGAGCTAGAAAATACACATCAACTCTAGTATTTATTTCCTAGTAACTGTCTAAGCATTCAACGAGTATAAGAGGCTTCTCTGCCTTCATCGAAGGAGACTTTTAGTGTTGTTACGTACCGCAAGTGCACGGTTACGTTGTCAGTAATACAAAAGATATCGAACCCATAGGGGCTGGTTATAAGTACTAGATATCACTCATGTAGAATTAGCTAAACTATCAATGGTCTGAAGTTATCTATTGAGAAGAAAAGATGAAACCTAGAAGGAAGATAAAAGAGCTAGAGGTAAAGTTGTTTATCTCGGTTTGGGGAGTATTCTAGGAGTTCTGTTTCGTTGTGGTGTGTACTAATATATCACGATCTACCATTTTCCTATGTTCAATTAATGCGCCTTTATAGGAAGTTAGAGTCATTATCTCTAAGTATCAAATAGAGATGATCCCTGTGAAATCCGGAAACGGTTAACCCTTGTCACGAGGTCACCTCGGTCATAGATCACAGAAATACATGACTAGTTAATAACAATAAAGATAAAGATATAAGTTCAGTACTATTTCCTACTTCCTTATGAAGGAGTTGCTTCTCCTTTCAAGGAAATATCCTAGACGTCCGTGAACGGGTTACCCCTATCACTAGAGCCCCTCGGGTATACGATCTAAAGTACTCTCTCTACAAGATTTACAATCCCTATACAAACATTCAATCTACATGACAATCAAATACGAGCAATTCTCATGCATGTCAAATAGAATAGATACAAGAGCAAGTCAATATCACATAATAGGTAAAAGGCATAAACATGAGTTGTTACATCGTACCCTTAACCACAACTACTACCTAATCCTAGAACAATAAATCTATTCCATAGATGAAAGAGGAGAACCCAAAGACATCATGATGTACAGTATTCAATTCCAAATTAAGAGAAGGAAGGAAGAGAAGCCCTTATCCAATGGCGTCAAGTGATCCTTAATTTTTGTACAGTGGAACCGGTACAATCTTCCTAGGACCAACCAACAATTGGTATCAGAGCTAGGGTTTGCCTCTGTGTGTTTTGGCTTTCAAATAGATTATGCACATGTCATACATAATTTAGGCAGAATAATAGTAGGATGTGCTAACTTTGTGGTTGCAGGCTCCAACTATTATGGCATATAGATATTGTGTGTGATTGGACCCTTGGAGATATCAAGGGCATTATTTTGTGTGTGCATGATTGTATGTATTAAATACAGCAGGAGCTGTATTAGTTTTAGAATTTTATTTTTTTTGTTCGATCTAAAATACATGTGCATTCCTTTGTGGAATATAGGATCGATATATGTAAAATTCTATATTTGTCATGGATTATATCCTTGCGAGGTGTGGTGCTATTGAAGGACCAGAGGTGCAGCGAAATAAGAAGCAAGATAGATGCGATGACTGGACCCGATGGCAGTGGCTAAAGATGGCAGTAGCTAGGGTTGGAACACATGGAGGACAGTGATGGAAAAGACCATAATAGTTGAAAAATTAATTTCCACATTTATTGGTTTTATTTATTGTGATGTGTGGGTGTGCATGTGATATATGCTAGCATAGGTTAAAATTCCTCACCTTAAATAACTAAGTGAGAGAAGGTTTTTTAAATAAATTCCACTGTCTCCATTACTGGTTTGTAAGTGATGCAACAAGCTTGCATATTGGCTCTGAGTGCCTCCCTCCACAACGGATGGGTTTGTTGCGGATCACTAGATCAAATTTTCTTTATGGATGGTTATAGGAAAATATTTAGGAGTGTGTGATCTTCTCCAACTGAAGGGACACAATCCTATTTAATGGACTAAGTATCAAGTAATAGCATACACTTAGACACATTCAATAGTATCCTCCCCAACGGAGTCACTATTATTATTTTTACGTGACCAAAGTAAAACCAACTATTAATTTTATTTATCATAAAGTTAGGATGACAAGATAATAAAATTAATGGGTAAGACCCTCCTCTTACAAATGTTGAATTTGTATACGTCTACACTAACGTGACATGCAAAATTCACGGTGTTTTGAGGTGTTGGTAAATTTAAATAGTATTGTTTGAGGAATCAATATTATTCTAAATTTAGAGTTCTAATCAAAATGTATTTTGTGATTCTTAGGATGACTTTCAACCCACTGGACATTATATTGAAAGAGAACAGACTTACTGGTCTCAACTATATAGATTGGAAAAGAAGCCTGGATATTGTCTTAACTGCTGAAAGTTATAAGTTTGTACTGTCAGAGGTATGCCCAGATACACCTAATGGTGATTCTACCCCAGAGGAGATTGAGTATCATAAGAAATGGGTAAAAGTAGATGAGATGGTGCGGTGTTACATTTTGGCTTCAATGTCAAATGTATTGCAACATCAGCATCAAGATTTACCAACTGCTTATGATATAATGAACAATCTCAAAGAACTCTTTGGGCACCAGAGTCGGACTGCTAGGCAAGAGGCAATGAGAAAGTTAATGACAGCCACCATGTTAGAGGGGACACCCGTAAGGGATCATATCCTCAAAATGATGGCTTATCTGAACGAAATACAAGTCCTTGGAGGTGAAATCGATGGGGAAACCCAAGTCAATATAATTTTTAAAATGCTACCCAGAAGTTTTGAGCAGTTCCGCCTGAATTATAACATGAATAAAAGGGAGTATACGTTGGCGGAACTTCTGACATAACTACAGGTAGTAGAAGGTATATTTCGTCACAGTTCTCAGATTCACTATGCTGAAAATGGTTCTACTTCTAAGTCTAAAGGCAAGAAGAAGAAGAAACAGGTCTTTTCAGCAAAGAAGGTGAATAAACCTCAGGGTACAGGACAAAAAGCTGGAATGAAGAATCCGAAGGGCAAGTGCTTCATCTGCAAGCAGTCAGGACATTGGAAGGCGGACTATCCTAATAGGAATCAGAACAATAAAGGTATATCTCATTCTCTAGTAGTTGAAACATGTTTAGCGGTGTTATCTACCAGCACCTGGTGTGTAGATACGGGAGCCACTAATCATGTCTGCAACTCTTTGCAGGGGTTCCAAGAAACCCGACGACTATTTGAAGGAGAGATAACCATCTACATAGGCAATGCTACTAAGGTGGTGGCTGTTGTAGTGGGAGACGTCTACTTATCTTTTGATATGAATAGAAGTTTGGTTTTAAGAAATTGTCTTTATGTACCCAGTTTTAGAAAAAATTTAATTTCAGTTTTTAAATTGTATTTGGATGGATATTCTATTTCTTTTAATAACAATATGGTTATAAAGAGAAATAGGATTATTATCTGTTCTGGTGCATTGGTTGGCAATTTATATAATTAAATCTAATTTCTTCCACAAAGTAAAAAATGGAAATTAATAACACATCTTCTAAATCCAATAAGAGAAAGGAACATTCGGAAATGAACCAAACATATCTTTGGCATCTAAGGCTTGGTCATATTAATTTAAGTAGGATTCAAAGGCTTGTAGCCGATGGACTCTTGGGTTCATTAGAGTTGGAAAACTTTCCAACCTGTGAATCTTGCTTGGAAGGTAAAATGACCAAGAGACCTTTTAAGGCCAAGGGGTATAGAGCCAAAGATGTGTTAGAACTGGTTTATTCTAATTTGTGTGATCCTATGTCAGTCCAGGCAAGAGGTGGTTATGAATATTTCATCTCCTTTATAGACGATTATTCAAGATACGGATACATTTACTTGATGCACCACAAGTCTGAATGCTTTGATAAGTTCCAAGAATATAGGGCTGATGTGGAGAAACGTCTTGGTAAAAGTATCAAGACACTACGGTCTGACCGTGGTGGCGAATACCTCTTTGGAGAGTTTAGGAATTACTTATCAGAAGCTGGGATTCAATCCCAATTGTCTACACTTGGTATACCCCAACAGAATGATGTGACAGAATGAAGGAATATGACTCTTATAGAAATGGTTAGATCGATGATGAATTATTCAGAATTACCAAATTCATTTTGGGGATATGCTTTAGAAACAGCAGTATACATTCTGAATATGGTACCTTCTAAAACAGTTCCTTCTACTTCCATGGAATTATGGAATGGGCGTAAGCTCATTCTGAATCATATCCGGATATGGGGTAGTCCAACACATGTGCTGAAGGGAGATACTGACAAGTTGGAATCACGTACAGAAGTATGTCTGTTTGTGGGATATCCTAAAGGAATGAAAGGGGGTTTGTTTTATAATCCTGAAAATCAGAAGATCATTGTTAGCATCAATGCTCGATTTTTAGAAGATAATTATGTATTAAACTATAAGTCCATGAGTAAAATTGTTCTAGAAGAAATAAGAGAGGACACGTCTACTTTAGTACCAACAGTACAAGATGAAGTATCACAAGAGACTGCAACACGTATCACACATGATACACAACCAAAGGCAGTGTTTCGTCGTAGTGGGAGGGTTGTAAAGCAACCTGAAAGATTCATGTTTTTGGGAGAGTCTTCAGACTTGATCCCGGGTAAACATGAACTTGATCCCCAGACATATGACGAAACACTCCAAGATAAAGATGCAGTATCTTGGCAAAAGGCAATGAATTCTGAAATAGAATCTATGTATTCTAATAAGGTCTGGGAGCTTGTAGAACCACCAGATGGTGTAAAAGCCATTGGATGCAAGTGGATCTACAAAAGGAAAAGAGGGACAGACGGGAAGGTAGAAACCTTCAAAGGAAGGCTTGTTGCGAAAGGGTATACTCAGAAAGAAGGAATTGATTATAAGGAGACCTTTTCACCGATAGCTATGCTTAAGTCTATCCGGATACTCTTATCCATTGCCGCTCATATGGATTATGAGATTTGGCAAATGGATGTCAAGACAACTTTCCTATGGAAGTCTTGAAGAAAACATCCATATGAAGCAATCAGAGGGATTCATTGAAAAAGGCAAAGAGCATCTAGTGTGCAAGCTGAATCGGTCCATTTATGGACTGAAGAAAGCTTCAAGATCTTGGAACATCTGGTTCAATGAAGTAATCCAGTCATATGTATTTATTCAGTATCTGGATGAGTCTTGTGTATACAAGAAGTGTAACGAAAACGTGGTGGTATTTCTTGTACTATACGTAGATGATATTTTGTTAATTGACAACAATGTCAAAGTGTTATCGGACGTAAGGGTATGGCTATCCAAACAATTCGATATGAAGGACTTAGGAGAATGTGCACACATTCTTGGGATCAAAGTCATAAGGGATCGCAAGAAAAGGATGTTGTGTCTATTTCAAGCTTCATATATAGATACAATCCTTGCTCATTTTGGTATGCAGAACTCCAAGAAAGGTTTCTTACCTTTTAGGCATGGAGTAGCTTTATCCAAAGAGATGTCTCCAAAGACATCAAAGGAGATAGAGGACATGAAGGCAGTTCCTTGTGCTTCTGCTGTGGGAAGCCTAATGTATGCAATACTGTGTACGAGACTAGATATCTGTTTTACCGTGGGCATGGTTAGCATATATCAGAGTTGTTGGAACCCCAAGGTTGTTTTGGTGTGATCAACAAGTTAAGTTAGGTCCTGCGTTGTTTTAACCTTGTGTCTAAGTGTGCAGGAGCTTAGGAGCACAGGTACTCGAGCGAAAGACACAGCTAGCGAGAAGGACGGCACGCAGTGCGTCCGAGGGACGAGGCGCTGCGGAAGAGTACCCCGGTGGACGAGAAGGAAGCATGCGGTGGTTCCGAGGGACGAAAGCCGGAGCGGAAGATTACTCGGGGAGCAAGAGACGCAACTAGCGAGAAGGTTGGCACGCGGTGCGACCGAGGGACGAAGACTGCGGATGAGTACACTGGTGGACGAGAAGGAAACATGCAGCGATTCCGAGGGACGAGAAGCCGGAGCGGAAGGCTGCTCGAGAAGATCGGAAGTTGGGTTCGGGTGAGCCCTTTTTCGGATGGCAGAGATCACCCAAGCGAGCGGATCCGGAGGAGAAGAACCGGACCGAGGAGGGACTGAACCAGAGAAGAGGTCTCGGAAAAAAAAGTCAACGCTGTTGACTTTGGGCTCCGGGGCGCTGGAGCCATCCGGGGCGCTCGGAGCCATCCGGGGCGCCCGGACCCTGATTTTGACCAGGATCACAATTTACACGATTTGAACATTGGGGGATAAAGTTTTATCCCCCCAAGGCGGCCGGAACCCTTCCAGGCGCCCGACTAAGGCTATAAATATAGTCTTGGTCCAGAAGCTTTTAAACGAACTCACTGATTGTAAATCCAGTGCTTGCACGCTCTCTTTTAGTCTAAGCTTCTGTTTTCTGCGCTACATTGCTGTACGAGGCTTCTCCGCCTGAAGGAGATTTTTAGTGAGCTTAATCTTCCTTGAATTAACAACCACATCGGTTGTAACCAAGTAAACCTTTTGTGCCTCGCCTTTTTCTTTATGCTTTTAATTTACTGCTTAGTTTATTTATGCAAGTGTTAGCTTAAAGAGTTCGAGGAGGGTTTGTTTTTCTTTTGTGTTAGTAGGATATCCAACAACCCCCTCCTAGCCGACCCAACGGTCCTACAAGTGGTATCAGAGTCGAGTATGCCTCAGAAGGACTAACCGCCGTCTGAAGTAACAAAACAATGGTCGGAGCTAGCGACTACCCACCAGCATTCGAGGGGGAGCTTGCTTCTTGGAAGCAACAAATGATGGCATTTCTTAACTCTGATATTGGTATTTCTCTAATAATGAAAACAGGTTATGAAGCACCAAAGACAACGAATGGAGAAGAACTCGATCTACGCCTATGGAACAAGAAGCAACGTGACGAGTCAATGGCAAACGGTCGGGCAGAATTTCACATTTTAACCGCAATACCAAACGAAGACTTTGATAGAGTTGGCGAATACAACAGCGCAAAAGAACTTTGGGAAAAGTTCTTAAAACTCTATGAAGAACCGATTGAAGTCATCCCCTCAATAGACATCGAGCCGTCATCAGAAGAATCCGAGACGGAAGAAATTACCGAGACAGCCCCAACAGCCGAAGTACATCCCGAGATCGATAAAGGGGGAAAATCTTCGGAAGAAATTAATTCAACAGGGGGAGAACCAACGACCAACGAGGTAAGTAAGGTATGGTCTCAATCCTCTGAACAACCGGTTAATTCAATAGAAAAATTGCCTGAAGATTTTTGCGATTTAAAAATTGAATTACCGAAAAAGTTTTTTGAATTAGAAAATCAATTGTCAAATTTATCTTGCAAATTTGAAATATTATCCAAAGAAATTTGCAAATTAAAAAATATTTCGACAAAAGAATTATGCAAATTAGAAGAATTTTTCGAATTACAAATTACTCTCTCGAAAGAATTTTGCGATTTAGAAATTGAGTCACCGAAAAGGTGTTTCGGATTAAGAAATCTATTGTTAATAGATTCCTGTAAATTAGAATTTTTGTTGTTAAAAAGTTCTTGCAAATTACAAAATATTCTTTCGAATGAATTTTGCACATTGCCGAAAGAATTTTTTATTTGTCGAAAAAATTTATCAAGTTAGAATCTATGCTATTTGAATATTTTTGTGAAGTTGAAATTCAAACAATAATAGAAATTAACATGATACAAATTATTGCATGTTTAATATCTGTGGCTTTATATTTGAAAAAGTGTAATTTGAGAAGTTATGAAAAATTGAAATGGAAATTTAAAACTTGCTGATATAAGTATCAGTATAAAAATAAATGCATAGAAAAGTTTTTTTAATGCTATCAATTTTTTTAAATTTTCTTGCATAAATTTTTGGGCTTAGAAAGATTTATTTCTGGTGAAAACTTAGAAATTTTTCAAAAAGTCATTCTTTAACTTAGAAATTTTTTTCTTTAACTTGGAAATATTTTTTCTCCGAGAAACATTGAAATAGATTTCTATAATTTTTCTAAGTGTCAAACCCTTAGATTGTTTTTCTTGAAACCCCATTTTTTGTTATCAAAGGGGGAGAAGGGAAAGTATAAGTCTAGGGGGAGGTAGAAAATTGAAAATTAAAAATTGAAATTAAAATTTAAAATTTTTGAAATTCAATTTTTTCTATCATGTTGCATGTTATTGCAATAAACTATTTTTATTCTATGTCTATTTGTAACCCTAGCTTAACTTGGGTTGATCACACCAAAAAGGGGGAGATTGTTGGAACCCCAATGTTGTTTTGGTGTGATCAACAAATTAAGTTAGGTCCTGCGTTGTTTTAACCTTGTGTCTAAGTGTGCAGGAGCTTAGGAGCACAGGTACTCGAGCGGAAGACGCAGCTAGCGAGAAGGACGGCATGCGGTGCGTCCGAGGGACGAGGCGCTGCGGAAGAGAAAGAAGGAAGCGCACGGTGGTTCCGAGGGACGAAAGCCGAGCGGAAGATTGCTCGGGAGCAAGAGACGAACTAGCGAGAAGGTCGGCACGCGGTGCGACCGAGGGACGAAGACTGCTGGATGAATACTGGTGGACGAGAAGGAAACACGCATGATTCCGAGGGACGACGGAGGGAAGGACGCCCGAGAAGACCGGAAGTTGGGTTCGGTAAGCCTTCCGGATGGCGAGATCACCCAAGCGAGCGGATCCGGAGGAGAAGAACCCACCGAGGAGGGATCGAACCCAGAAGAGGTCCGGACAAAAAGTCAACACATGACTTTGGGCCCGGCGCCGGAATCCGGCGCCGGAATCAGGCGCCTGGCCATCCGAGGCACCCGGAACCCTTCCGGGCGCTCGGACCCTGATTTTGACCAGGATCGCGATTTACGCGATCTGAACGTTGGGGGATAAAGTTTTATCCCCCAGAGCGCCCGGAACCCTTCCAGGCGCCCCGACTAAGGCTATAAATATAGCCTTGGTCCAGAAGCTTTTAAACGAACTCACTGATTGTAAATCCAGTGCTTGCACGCTCTCTTTTAGTCTAAGCTTCTATTTTTTGCGCTACATTGCTGTACGAGGCTTCTCCGCCTGAAGGAGATTTTTAGTGAGCTTAATCTTCCTTGGATTAACAACCACATCGGTTGTAACCAAGTAAACCTTTTGTGCCTCGCCTTTTTCTTTATGCTTTTAATTTACTGCTTAGTTTATTTATGCAAGTGTTAGCTTAAAGAGTTTGAGGAGGGTTTGTTTTTCTTTTGTGTTAGCAGGATATCCAATAACCTCCTCCTAGCCGGCCCAACGGTCCTACAAGAGTAACCCTGGATAAGGATATTGGACTGTTGTAAAGCATATATTAAAGTACCTGAGAAGAACTAGAGATTATATGCTAGTTTACCAAGCAGACGATTTGCTCCCTGTGGGTCTACAGATAGGGACAATAGTAAGTCTACATCAGGCTATGTGTTTACTTTAGGAGGTGGAGCCATTGCATGGAGGAGTGTCAAGTAGAAATGTGTTTCTAATTCAACCATGGAAGTTGAGTATGTGGTAGCCTTTGAGGCAGCCAAAGAAGCTGTATGGCTCAGGAACTTCCTAATTGACTTAGATGTGATTCCTTGTTTGCTCAAAATCATCACAATTTATTGTGATAATAGCGGTGCAGTTGCAAACTCGAAGGAACCACGAGCCCATAAGGCGAGTAAACATATAGAGTGCATGTACCACCTGATACGAGACATCGTCAAGCGAGGAGAAGTTGTCGTCGCCAAGATTGCATCAACAGATAACCTAGCAGATCCTTTCACTAAGGCCCTTCCGGTGAAAGCTTTTGTTCGGCATGTGGAGAGGATGAGAATCAGATGTATGGCAGCAGATATGGCAGCTTAGTCTTTTAGTATAAGTGAGAGATTGTTAGAGTGTATACTAAAAGCCTAGCTTTTGTAAACATTTATTTATGAAATAAAAGAATCACATTAGTCAAATGTCTACATTTTATTTGTTAAGTGTAGTTGTTCAATTAATTTATATTGTAGATAACATGGTGTGTGATGTCACATATAGAAGATCATGTTATCAGTTCTTTATAAATTATAAACAATTGCTTACGACTAAGATGGAAAGGAACAAACCATTGGAATAGTCGTAGTGTAATTAGGTATTACTTTATCTTGACTAATAAATTACACTAGTACACTCTAAGTGTATTGAGTATGACTGATCTTGTCCGAAAGCTGAATCAGCGGATGCTGGGCACGTGGCGCTCTCCGAGTCGTTGATGTAGATCTCCGTCGGGTTGCACGAACCTCCGGTGAACCTGCACAGAAGTCGGGCCGGGAAGGGGTTCCCGGCGGCGACCCTCCGACTCTCAAGTCAGGCAAATCTCAACAAGAAAGTGGCTCTAGGAATCGTAGAATGCATACCTCCGTCGAGGGATGAGAGCCTTTATATAGGGTTGTGGAGAAGTGGGTGCGCGTATACCAAGGTGTACACGTGTCTTTAGCCCATACCCAAGTAAAGGTCTATCAGTGAGCTTACCTGACCCCATACTGCTACAGTCCCAGCACGCCTTCTATGGGACAGCGGAACCCCTTGTCATAAGTTTTGGAGTATGGCCTAGTCCTAGAGCATGACAACTGTCAGAAGATGTCCCTTGTCCTTTTCTCCTTACTCCCTGTCGGGCGTCCGACCGGCCAGCATTCTCCTTACGCCCGGCCGGCCCTATATAGAGGTCTACTTGGGAGATTCTTGATAACGTGTTCTGTGGAGACTGTCAGCAGTATGCTACCTTATGTCTTTGGCCGAGCGTGACATCCGCTCGGCCCTTCAATCCTGTTCAATGAGCGCCGGAACCCTGACTTTCGCCAGGGTGCCTTTAACCATCACTTAGACCCCCGGCCGGCCGGCCACCTGCCCTTTGACTTCCACGTGGCGTTGACTCCCCAGAACGTTTAGGTAAGTTCTTTTTATACTGACTTAATAAAAGAACTAGACCTTAGTTATTATGAAAGTGTGTGCTCTTAATCCTAATATAATAACAAGCATATATATTTAGTATTTATTTCTTTAACTTATCAAAGGGTGAGATTTAGCTCGATAAATCAATAGGCCTGATTAGTTGGGAAATGATATTACTTATAGTGTGTGTTGTTGATTATAGAAGGAAATTGTGTCCTAGTAATCTAGGTTGAGAATGTCCCCAAGAGGAGCTCATAAGGATTGTCATGTTAAACCCTGCAGGTGGACTTAGTCCGACATGACAATAAGGTTGAGTGGTACTACTCTTGGACTAAGATATTAATTAAAGTAAGTTATCAGTAACTCAATTAAATTAATGGACATTCGATATCTTAAACATAGGGAGACTAACACACTCATGATAAGAAGGAGCCCATAATGTAATTTAGAATTGGTGCGGTAGTGCAATAATAACTCTCTAGTGGAATGAGTTATTGTTGATGAACTTGAGTTGTGTGTTCGGGGCGAACACGGGATACTCAAGCTCATCGGAAGGCCAAAACCAATTTCTCCTCTAGGTCCCTGTCGTAGCCTCATTAATGCCTCAAGTCCACTCATGAAAAGCCCTTCTTGGTGTCCAAGAGGGGGCCGGTCCATGGCTTGGTGACCAAGCCATAGGGGTTGGCCAATTCCTTTTCAAAGGGGTCGGCCCTTTGCTTGGTGTCCAAGCAAAGAGGGGTCGGCCACAATAAATTCAAATAGGAGGGGTGATTTGAATTTTTAAAATCTTCTCTTTGTAGAAATCTGCAAGTTTTAAAAGAGAGATTTTAAAATTAAAAACTTTCCTTATTTGAATTAGGCCACATGGTTTAAAAGAAAGTTTAAAAGTTTGAAAACTTTCCTTTTTTAACCATCCTCATGGTTTTTAGAAAAAAGGAAGATAAGTTTTAAATTTGAAACTTTCTATTTTTGTAACCATGTTAAAAAAGGAAATTTTAGAAGAAAAGTTTTAAATTTTAAAACTTGGTTTTAAATTTTAAAACTTTCCTTTTTTAACTTCCACAATAGGAAAGAGAGCTTGTAAAATTTTATAAGAGTATTTTTTCTTTTATAAAATTTTATAAAAATTATTTTTCTCCTTGATGATGTGGCCAGCCACCCTTGCTTGGTGCCCAAGCAAGGGGCCGACCAATCAATCCATGATTGATAATTGAATCAATCAAGAGGAAAGAAAAGGAAAAATAAAAAGGGAAAAGGAAAAACAAGAGGAATATTTTAATTTTTGTAAAAAGTCTTTCCTTATTTTCCTTGGGCAAGTAATATAAAAGAAGGGGAGAGGAGGCCTCATGTATAATCAATTCTTATTCTCAAGTTGGTGCTTCCTCTTGTGGCCGACCCTCTCCCTCTCTTTTTCCCCTTGCTCTCTTTTGTTCTCTTGTGGTGGTGGCCAGATTTTAGAGAAGGAGGAAGAAGGCTTTTGGGTGGTGTTCATCTTGGAGGATCGTCGCCCACACGACGTCCAAGGCGAGGCGAGGAATACGGCAGAAGATCTCGAGGTTATTAACATATAAAGAAAATGTATAACTAGTAATCGTTTTCCGCATCATGCTAGTTATTTTTCTTTGTAAGAATTCCAAACACAAGAGGCATTAGATTCTAGTTTTTCGAATTTGTAATTCATGTTTGTGTTTTTTTTTTCAAATTTGTGATTCGATTGTTCTTTTTGGTTAAACCTAATATTATTTTAGGAAATTAAATATTTAATTTCGTTAAAACGTTTTGTCGAGGCAGTGGTGGATGCTCCCATACCCAAGAAGGCCATGTGCCTCGCCATGTTTGTCCTGGGAATCGATTTTTGAAATAGATATTTAATTGAATTTGTAATATAGGTTGATTTGGATCAATAGTGTTAAGTTCCGCTTGCGATCTAAGTCTAAACCATTAAGAACAGATAAGTTAAATTTGGAATCAATAATGTTAAGTTCCGTTTGTGATTCCTAATTTAACTTCTAAAGAACACAATAGGTTGTTTAGGAAAGGTTCGACACTTGTATAAAATTTTTGTACAGTGGAACCGGTACGATCTTCCTAGGACCAACCAACATTTAGGTCATGGTTCAATTGAACCATTTAGAGAGTTTTGGGTTTTGTGTCTATCTTAGAATTAGTGATAGATACATTTTTTAATGTATTTTTCCCAAGTAGACATGGGTAAAATAGACATCTCCACAAAATTTGAGGATTTTTAGATGTTTGTGGAATTATTGGTGCATTTCTGAAATTGGGTCAGAAATGGAGGATAAGCTAGAATTTGGGTGCTTGTCGATTGGTATAGTTATCAGTCGACTGGAAATAGTATATTTCAAACACAGAATGGTTCTGTGTGTTGAATTCGATAGGAGCAATCAACTGGTGCTTTTGGCAGTCGACTAATATCAACCTTAGACTATTTTTCAGTGATGATTTTGATCGGGTCAACTCGTATAGGTGTATGAGATCCATAGGGGATAAATACACGAGTTTAGGGTCAGTTTGAATGATAAGTTTCGACAATTGAGAGATTGTTGGAGCTTTTTGATAGTAGGCAAAGGGGGAGAAGTAAGGTTTAGTTGGGAAAACCTTTAGTGCCTTTGCATAGGGGGAGTCTTGTGATAGGTTCTTAAATAGACTTGTGGTAAAATCCTAGCTCATTGGGGAGCTTAGGTGTAGGGGGAGCCTTGAGACAGGTTCCAATGCATGTTGCATTGTTTTTGTTTTGGCGGTGTAAGTCCAAGTGTGTAGCCTTGGCAACGTAAGTCCATTCGGCAGCGTAAGTCCAAGTGTGTAGCCTTGGTAATGTAAGTCCATTCGGTGGTGTAAGTCCAAGTGTGTAGCCTTGGCAACATAAGTCCATTTGGCGGTATAAGTCCAAGTGTGTAGCCTTGGCAACATAAGTCCATTCGGCTGTGTAAGTCCAAGTGTGTAGCCTTGGCAACGTAAGTCCATTCGGCGGTGTAAGTTCAAGTGTGTAGCCTTGGCAACGTAAGTTCATTTGGCGGTGTAAGTCCATTGTTTTTAGCATATTATTTTTTTATTATGTTTTCCCTAACTTAAACATATTACCAAACATCGAAAAAGGGGAGATTGTTGGAGCAATCCCAATGGTCCGTGAGACCATATATTTTGGTATTTGGGCAAAGGGTTTAAGTTAGGTTCACTTTTATATTTGATATGTGTATATGAGTGTGCAGGTTTACAGGATACATATATGACTCAGGTTGATAGCTTCGGGTCCGATGAAGGATGAAGCATCTAAGGGACCGTGGACAAGGCAGCAAGGACAAGGGCCGAGGGAAGTGACTTTGAGGCATACGTGAAGGATGGCATTAGGACGAGCCGTGGGCTTTGGTGCATCCGAGGGACGAAAGCCAAAGGAAGTAGACTTGAAGGCAAGAGGTCAAAACTACAATGAAGAGTCAAGTGAGGCATAAGGATGAGGGTTTGAGTGCTGAGAGATTGTACTCGGGTATCATTCGACTGGTTGTTACATCAGTTGACTGGTGTAGTCGACTGGGAAGTTGACTGGGAGCGAACAGAATGCTTCTGTTCGCTCGACCAGTGTGGAGCAATCGACTGGTACTTTTACCAGTTGACTGGTGTCGAGCCGTTGGGATGTAACCGTCGAATCTCCACAGAGGGTCGTCGACTGATGATTTTGGCAGTCAACTAGTAGGCGGGGTTTTCCAAGCCGTGGCCTATATAACCAAGGCTTTGGAGCTTGTTAGGGTTTACAAAATAGAGATGGTTAGCCCCTATTAGTAGTCTACCAGTGTCCTAGCTTCTTAAGAGTTCTTGTGAGAGTTGTGGTGAGGTTTCTCCACTCACAAGGAGCTACGTGGGCTAGCCGGAGGTCTTCCGGGGAGTAATCCACCGACGGATATGGATCGTCCACCTTACGGACAGTTGTGGAGTAGGAGTCTTATCTCCAAATCACGTAAATCAGCGTGTTGGTTTGTTTGCTTGTTTTTTCCTTTAGTCTTTAGCTTTAGTATTTGTATTTAGTATTAGATTTCCGCTGCGTAACTAACAAATATATAGGAAGCGATTTATTTGGGGGTGTCATCTATCTAACTCCCCTTCTAACTGGCCACAAGATCCCCTACAAGCTTTTCCAAGATGCGAGGAATCTTGGTTGGGCGGGCTATCTTTGATCTCAACCGTTGATAGTCTGTGACGCAAAATTGACCTCAGTGGGATTGCCCACCTAGAAAACAACATCCGCTAATGATCAGACAACACCAGTAGTATGGACCAATTGTTGGAGCAATCCCAATGGTCCGTGGGACCATGTGTTTTGGTGTTTGGGTAAAGGGTTTAAGTTAGGTTCACCCTTATATTTGATATGTGTACTTGAGTTGTGCAGGACTGTAGGATACACATGTGACTTTGGTTGATGGTTTTGGGTCCGGTGAAGGATGAAGCATCCAAGGGACCGTGGACAAGGCAGCGAGGACAAGGGCCGAGGGAATCGACTTCGAGGCATACGTGAAGAATGACATTAGGGACGAGAGCCAAAGAGGAAGTAGGCTTGAAGGCAAAAGGTCAAGGCTACGAAAGAAGCGTCAAATGAGTCGTAAGGGTGAGAGTCCGAGTGCTGTGAGAGAATGTACTCGGTACTAGTCGACTGCATGTTTCATTAGTCGACTGGTGCAGTCGACTGGAGCAGTCGACTGGGAGCGAACAGAATACTTCTGTTCGCTCAACCAGTGTGGAGCAGTCGACTGCTAGTTTTAGCAGTCGACTGGTATCGAGCTGTTGGGATGTAACGGTCGAATTTCTACAAAAGACAGTCGACTGCATGTTTTGGCAGTTGACTGGTAGGCGGGGTTTCCAACCCGTAGCCTATATAACCAAGCCTTGGGAGCTTGGTTATAGTTAACGAAATTGGACTTGGTTAAAGTCTAATTAGTAGTCTTTTATGCTCAAGAGATCTTTGTGTGCCAAGAGGTCTTGGTTGGAGTTGTGGTGGGGTTTCTCCACCCACAAGGAGGTTGAGCTAGCCGGAGTTTGTCGGGGACTAATCCACCGACGGATTGAGGGATCGTCCACCTTACGGACACGCCGTAGAGTAAGAGCAAGTTATATCCGAACCACGTAAACGAACGTGTTAGCGGTTTGCTTTCTTATTTTTTCCTTTAGTCTTTAGCTTGTTTGTTTTATTTGTATTATTCCGTTGCGTAAGCTAACATAGTGTAGGAAGCAATCGATTTGGGGGTGCCGTCTATCCAACCTCCCTTCAAGCCGACCACCGATCCCTTTACAAGTGGTATTAGAGCCGAGGTTGCACTTCACCGGACTAATCGCCGAGAAGAGCAAATACAAGAAGATGACTGGCTTGATTGAATCGCCGAAGTTTGAAGGCGGAGGCTTATGGGAGATCACCTATTGGATGATGAAGATGGAGGTCTTCTTTGACACGGATTGGGATACTATGATGGTGATCAAGGAACCTTTCGAAGTCCAGAAAGATAAGAAAGGGAGAAACTCCGACCACAAAATTGGATGGAGGAGCAAACCTCAAGATCGGATGCAAACAATAAGGTAATATCAATTTTAATTAATATGTTGCCTTCTAATGTGATGAGGTGTGTAGGTGAGTACGAGAATGCTCACTATTTATGGAGTAAGATAAAGAAGATTAAATGGGAAGAACTCATCCCTACACAAGAAGAAAGAAAATATGAAGAAACGGATGAAGAAGCTCAAGTAGAGGAGGAGCAATCGGAAGGTGACGAGTGCTCAACTTTCGAGGAGGAAAAAGATGAAGAAAGGTCATCCACAAGTGTGGATGAGGAAGATGAGGCATCATCTACATCCTCAAAGGTTGAAGAAAAATCCAAGACAAGTAAAGAAGAAGAGGAAGTCTTGGAGGTCAACTTAGTAAGTGTCTCCACCGAAGCAAAGTCAAAAGACCACATTGTATGCTTTGGGTGCAATGAGAAGGGGAATTACAAGAGTAGGTGTCCAATGGGTAAGAAGAAGGTAAACCTAAACCCGTTCAAGTTAATTTAAACACTGACAAGGGTTGTAGGAATAAAGAAATCCAAGGAAAAAGGATGTGCATCATATGCTTCACGTGTGGAGAGAAGGGTCACTACCACACCAAATGCCCCAAGAAAGGGGAAATCAAAAGCTAGAGCAATTAAAGAAATGGGAGAAAGAGAAGAAGAAGAAAAACTCAAGTCGAGGGGGAGCTTCAAGGGTAAAGGAGGTATACCCTAATTTGAAGTGTAATTCAAATTTAAATTCTTACACTCCCATGCATGCTAAAAAGAATCATTTTCATTATTTACCCATGCAAAATTTTGGTTTCAAATATCTATCATGATAGGAGTAGGGTAAATGTGGATCGAAACCCTAAGGTATCTATGCATGATAAATTTAGAAATAGTAGACCTAAGGAGACCCAAGACATTAATCCCAAGAAGGGGAGACACATGCCTAGAAAGGGTAGGTCTAGGAATGTCCATGGTGGACATGTTGACTCTAGGTTTAGGAACCTAGAAAGGAAAAATCAAGCCTTGAAGGCAAAGCTTGATAAATTGGAGAAAATCCTAGAAAGATTCAATGTTGGATCTAAGGGTTTAGGAATGATGTTGGGTAGCCAAAGACCCAATAATGATAGATCGGGTTTGGGATACCGATCTAATGTCTCCAAGGCTAAGGAAAAGTCGTATGCTAGGGTTGCATATGACTATAGCAATGAGAAACCAATAAATGGTAAGGAAAAATTAACCAAGGACAAGGTGTCCAAGGATAAGAAAGTTAGGTTTATAGGCCAAGTGTCACTGGAGGTGCACCGAAATGGCCTAGCCATTATGGATGAGTCACCTAGGGAGGTTGCTAAGAGCTCTAGGGGGAGCTCAAAGAGTCAATTTGGGACTCATGGCCAATGGATCTCAAGTGGATTTTACTTGGGAGTGTAGGTTAGGTCATGGAATGTGCCAAGTACTTTGAAAACGGACTTGAGTCTCAAACCTAGGGAATTGACATACATGGGTTGTGTTTCATGCTTGGAAATATGACATTGGGGTCATATAGCATGATAATTGATTTTGGATGTATAGATGTCATATATAAATCAATGCTAGGGATGCATTGTGGGTTAGTATGGGCAAACACATCATGAGGAAGCCAAAACTAGGACTTTAGGTCAAGGTTCAATTGAACTTTTTAGCTAGTTTTGTGTTTTATGTCAATCTTAGGATTTGTGATAAATATATTTATATATATTTTTTTCCCAAATAAACATTGATAAAATAGATCTTTCCACAAAATTTGGAGATTTTTGGATGTCTGTGGAATATTTGGTGCATTTTTGAATTTGAGTCAGAAATGTTAAAAAGGGTCGAAACAGTGTGCCAGTCGATTTGTACAGTTACCAGTCGACTGTTAACAGTAAAAATCGAACACGGAATGGTTCTGTGTGCTGTTTCAATGAGGCCAGTCGACTGATACCAGGTTGATTCTGTAGGACCGTTGGGCCGGCTAGAAGGGGGGTTGAATAGCCCTGCAAAGATCAAAACGCAAACACCCTTCTCAAACTCTTAAACTAACACTTGTAAAATAATCAAAGCAATAAACTAAGATCAGAAAAGAAAACGAGGCACCAGGTTTTTGACTTGGTTACAACCGGGGAGGTTGTTAATCAAAGAAAGATGATCGCACTAGAATTTCTCCTTCAGGCGGAGAAGCCTCTTACAAAGTTGAAGCGCACAACAGAAGCTAACTACAGAAAGCGTACAGGTGTTTGAAAGAAATGCGTGAGTTCTGAATTCATTGAAAACTTCTGGACCAAGGCTATATTTATAGCCTTGGTCGGGGCGCCTGGAAGGGCTCCAGGCGCCCTAGGGGGGATAAATTTTATCCCCCAACGTTTAGATCGAGTCAAAGCTCGATCTGGTCAATTTTCAAGGTCCGGGCGCCGTGAAGGGTTCCGGGCGCCCCGGACTGTTTTGGGCGCCCCGGAGCCCAAAGTCAACAGGCATTGACTTTTTCGTCCGGAACCTCTTCTCTGGTTCAGTCCCGCCTCGGTCCGGTTCTTCCGCTCCGGATCCGGTCGCTTTGGTGATCTCGGCAATCCGGAAAAGTGCTCACCCGAACCCAACTTCCGGTCTTCTTGAGCGTGCTTCCTTCCGACTTCTCTTCCCTCGGAATTGCCGCATGTTTCCTTCTCGTCCGCCAGCGTACTCATCCGCAGTCTTCATCCCTCGGTCGTCGACCTTCTCGCTAGCTACGTCTCTTGCTCCCTGAGCAATCTTCCGCTCCGGCTTTCGTCCCTCGGAACCACCGCACGCTTCCTTCTCGTCCGCCGGTGTACTCTTCCGCAGTGCCTCGCCCCTCGGACGCACAGCGTGCCGTCCTTCTCGCTGGCTGCATCTTTCGCTCGACTACCTGTGCTCCTAAGCTCCTGCACACTTAGACACAAGGTTAGAAACAACGCAGGACCTAACTTAACTTGTTGATCACACTAAAACAACCTTGGGGTTCCAACAATCTCCCCCTTTTTGGTGTGATCAACCCAAGTTAAGCTAGGGTCAAAACTAGACATAAAATTAAAGCAAGTTACTGCAATAATGTGCAACAAAATTAAATTTCAAAAATTTTCAATTTTCAATTTCTACCTCCCCCTAGACTTATATTAATTTTTCTCCCCCTTTGATCACAAAAAAATGGGGTTTTAAGAAAATAAATCTAAGGGTTAAAGACTTAAAAATATTAAGATTCTTAAAAATTTTCTAAAATCTTTAAGCAGAAATTTTCAATTTCAAAAAACAATTTAAGTCTTTGCAAAAATTATTTTTTAAAAAATTTAGAATTTTTTTAAGTAACTTAAGCAGAAATTTTTAGTTTCAGGAAAAGGTTTTTAAACTTAAAAGGATTGATTTTTGAGAATTTTTTCTATGTAAAAAATTTGACTTAGGCAAAAAGTATTTTTTTAAGTATAAAAATATTTTGAAGAAAATGTTTTTAAAAAAACTTTGAAAGCATTAATTAATTCTAATTTTAATGCTTTGACAGAAAATTAATTAAACATTTATTTCAATATTTTGGCTTCCAGGTCGTGGCGAGGCACTAGGCCTTCTTGGTTATTGGAGCAACAACCACTTCCTTAGACAAAGCCTCATAGAGAAATTCATTGTTTAATTTTCTCACTGAAAAGCGCTAATTTTAATTTTAAAACTTACACTAAGCAAGATTTAGGAACCCAATAAAGGTTCCAACATACTAGATTGATTAAAAATTTCTTAGAGACATATTTTCTAGAGATATTCTTAATTTATCCAGGGTGATATCTATAATACCAATTTAAATTTTTAAATTTTCTGGAATTAGATGAGCATGCATGGTTTTTCAAATTATCTACTTGAATTTTCAAATCATTATTTTCAAGTTTCAATTTTTCATTTTCCAATTTTGATTTATCTAATTCTTCTAAAGGGCAGGATTTAGCTAAAATTATTTTTAAATTTTTTTATTTTTTTTTCTAATTTACAGCAGTCTTTAGTTAATAACTTAACAAATTTATAAAGTTTATTTGGAGGAAGAAAACGTACCTGACTTACCTTGTCGAGTTCGTTTTCCGTGTCTCCCCCTGAACTGCTGCTTTCTTCTGACGAAGCTCCCCCTTCATCGATGCTCTCGATGCTCATTTCGGAAGAGCTTGTCTCGCAGTCGTCGTCTTGATGACTTGCTATTAGAGCAAGTCCGGAGAATGCCTCGACTTCCGACTCCGACGACGTATCGTCCCACGTCGCCTTTAGGGCTTTTCGCTTTTGGATAGACTTCTTACCCTTTTCCTTGTTCTTGTTCTTCAGCTTGGGGAAATTGTCCTTGACGTGCCCTTCTTCGTCGTAGTGGTAGCAGCGGATCATCCTTTTTTTCTTCCCCTGCGGATAGTTAGTAGATCTGGATTTACAAAGCTTCTTGAATCTTCTTACCATCATTACCATTTCCTCATCATCGAGAGAAGATTCCGACTCTAGTTCGTCTCTCGAAGCTTTGAGGGCGACGTTGTTCTTGGGCTCCTTCATTCCTGCACATCTTGACTCATGCACTTCAAAAGTAGAAAAAAATTCTTCTAACGAGATCTTTTTTAAATCTTTAGAAATATAAAAGACATCTAATAGTGATGCCCATTTTGAATTTCTAGGGAATGAATTTAGCGCGTACCTTAGCGAATATCGGTTACTTACCGTTTCTCTGAGATTCGACAGTCCGGTGATGATCTCTTTGATTCTCGAGTGCAGGTGCGCGACTGTCTCATCTTCCCCAAGTTGCAGGCTGGTGAGCTTATTCCGAAGCAGATCTCTTCTGGCGAGCTTGACTTCGGACGTCCCTTCGTGCAGCTCGAGGAACTTTTCCCAAAGTTCCTTTACCGAGTCGTAGTGTCCGATTCTGTTGACTTCTTGAGGTGGAAAAACGCTTAGCAGATGGTATTCTGCTTTGCCGTTCGCCACGAATTCAGCCTGCTCCTTTTTTGTCCATTGACATTTTTCCTTACCTTCTGGAGCTACAAAACCAGATTCCATTGTTAGAGTTAATCAAAGTCTGTGGTAAAAAATACCTGCATCAAATTCTTCCACGTAGCTAGGGCTGTAAACAAGCCAAGCCAAGCCAAGCCGAGATTTGGGGTGTTCAAGCTTGTTTGATAAGATAACCGAGCCGAGCCGAAATGAGCTTAAAATAAACCAAGCTTTTGAAATGAGTGTTCAAGCTTGGCTTGGTTTATTTTTTATGAGCTTGAGCTTGTTTAAAGCTTGGCTTGAGCTTGGTTCGTTTAGATGTTATCAAGCTCTCAATTCAAGCTTGGCTTGAGCTTGGTTCGAGCTTAGCTTGAGCTTGGTTTGAACTTGGTTCGTTTAGATGTTATCAAGCTCTCAATTAAGATTGTTTGAGTGTTTGAAACTTTTAATTATTTGATTGGTTATTAAGATTGATAATTTAAATTTATTTATTTATTTATTTTATTTTATTGTTTATTTATCATATTGAAAAGAGTTTTATTAATAAATATGGTTCGTGAATATTGTTCACGAACATTAACGAGCTGAACACATATGTGTTCAAGCTTGTTTGTTTAGCTTAACGAGATGTTCAAACTTGTTTGTTTAATTAATCTTATGTATATTGAACGAACATAAACAAGCTCTTACTAAGCCGAACACCAAGCTTGTTCACGAACGCTTGATTTATTTACAGCCCTACACGTAGCGAAATCCCCTCCATATTTCAGCGGGTGGATGCTTGGTCCGGCCATTATCTTTGCTTCGATTGGCGGTTAGTCCTCCTGAAGCGTCTTGGCTCTGATACCACTTGTAGGACCGTTGGGCCGGCTAGAAGGGGGGGTTGAATAGCCCTGTAAAGATCAAAACGCAAACACCCTTCTCGAACTCTTAAACTAACACTTGTAAAATAATCAAAGCAATAAACTAAGATCAGAAAAGAAAACTAGGCACCAGGTTTTTGACTTGGTTACAACCGGGGAGGTTGTTAATCCAAGAAAGATGATCACACTAGAATTTCTCCTTTAGGCGGAGAAGCCTCTTACAAAGTTGAAGTGCACAACAGAAGCTAACTACAGAAAGCGTACAAGTGTTTGAAAGAAATGCGTGAGTTCTGAATTCATTGAAAGCTTCTGGACCAAGGCTATATTTATAGCCTTGGTCGGGGCGCCTGGAAGGGTTCCGGGTGCCCGGGGGGGATAAATTTTATCCCCCAACGTTCAGATCGAGTCAAAGCTCGATCTGGTCAATTTTCAAGGTCCGGGCGCCCCGGAGGGCTTCGGGCGCCCCGGAGGGCTTCGGGGGGCCCGGCAGGCTTCGGGCGCCCCGGACTGTTCCGAGCGCCCCGGAGCCCAAAGTCAACAGGCGTTGACTTTTTCATCCGGGACCTCTTCTTTGGTTCAGTCCCGCCTCGGTCCGGTTCTTCCGCTCCGGATCCAGTCACTTGGGTGATCTCGGCAATCCGGAAAAGTGCTCACCCGAACCCAACTTCCGGTTTTCTCGAGCGTGCTTCCTTCCGACTTCTCGTCCCTCAGAATTGCCGCGTGTTTCCTTCTCATCCGCCAGCGTACTCATCCGCAGTCTTCGTCCCTCGGTCGTCGACCTTCTCGCTAGCTGCGTCTCTTGCTCCCCGAGCAATCTTCCGCTTCGACTTTCGTCCCTCGGAACCACCGCGCGCTTCCTTCTCGTCCGCCGGTGTACTCTTCCGCAGCGCCTCGTCCCTCGGACGCACAGCGTGCCATCCTTCTCGCTGGCTGCGTCTTCTGCTCGACTACCTGTGCTCCTAAGCTCCTGCACACTTAGATACAAGGTTAGAAATAACGCAGGACCTAACTTAACTTGTTGATCACACCAAAACAACCTTGGGGTTCCAACAGATTCTGTTTTCAGCTTTGGTTTTGACCAGGTCAGCTCATATATGTGTATGAGATCCATGGGAGATGAGTACACAAGTTTAGAGTCAATTTGGATGATAAGTTTTCAACAATTGGGATATTGTTGGAAAGCTTTTTGGATGTTAGGCAAAGGGGGAGAAGTAAGGTTTAGTTGGGAAAAACTGAAAATGTCTTTACGTAGGGGGAGCCTTGGGATAGGTTCTTAAAAAGCCCTGTGGTAAAATCCTAGCTCAATGGGGAGCTTTCGTGTAGGGGGAGCCTTGGATAGGTTCCAATGCATTGTGTATTGATTCGGCGGAGTAAGTCCAAGTGTGTAACCTTGGCATCGTAAATCCATTGTTTTTAGCATGTTTATTTGCTATTTGTTTTCCCTAACTTAAACGTATTGCCAAACATCAAAAAGGGGGAGATTGTTGGAACAATCCCAATGGTCCACGGGACCATGTGTTTTGGTGTTTGGGCAAAGGGTTTAAGTTAGGTTCACCTTTCTATTTGATATGTGTACTTGAGTTGTGCAGGACTGCAGGATACACATGTGACTTAGGTTAATGGCTTCGGGTCCGGTGAAGGATGGAGCATCCGAGGGACCGTAGACAAGGCAGCGAGGACAAGGGCCAAGGGAAGCGACTTCGAGGCATACGCGAATAATGGCATTGGGGACGAACCGCGGGCTTGTATGCATCCGAGGGACGAGAGCCAAAGAGGAAGTAGGCTTGATGGCAAAAGGTCAAGGCTGCGAAGGAAGCGTCAAATGAGTCGTAAGGGTGAGGGTCCGAGTGCTGTGAGAGAATGTACTCGGTACCAGTCGACTGCATGTTTCATCAGTCGATTGGTGCAGTTGACTGGAGCAGTCGACTGGGAGCGAACAGAATGCTTTTGTTCGCTCAACCAGTGTGGAGCAGTCGACTGCTAGTTTTAGCAGTCGACTGGTATCAAGCCGTTGGGATATAACGGTAGAATTTCCACAGAGGGCAGTCGACTGCATGTTTTGGCAGTCGACTGGTAGGCGGGGTTTTCAACCCGTGGCATATATAACCAAGCATTGGGAGTTTGGTTATAGTTGACGAAATTAGACTTGGTTAAAGTTTAATTAGTAGTCTTTTGTGCTCAAGAGATCTTTGTGTGTCAAGAGGTCTTGGTTGGAGTTGTGGTGAGATTTCTCCACCCATAAGGAGGTTGAGCTAGTCGGAGTTTGCCGGGGACTAATCCACCGACGGATTGAGGGATCGTCCACTTTACGGACACGCCGTGGAGTAGGAGCAAGTTATCTCCGAACCACGTAAACGAACATATTAGCGGTTTGCTTTCTTGTTCTTTCCTTTAGTCTTTCGCTTGTTTGTTTTATTTGTATTATTCCACTGCGCAAGCTAACATAGTGTAGGAAGCAATCGATTTGAGGGTGTCGTCTATCCAACCCCCCTTCAAGCCGACCACCAATCCCTTTACACCAATGACTATCACCCCTGGCGCAATGGCCCCCTCATGTGGTTGGTCAGTGGATGGCGCCTCGCTAGTTCGGTCGTCTACGTCACTTGCTTAGGGATTGCATGGCAATCTAGGTGAACCTTCCATCTCCACAGCTATATAAGGTTATGCACGGATAAATGAATTTATGATTTTCTTTTTCTCTCACCCAAAGATGACTCTCTTCGTCTTCTCTATATTCTTTCCTCTCTAGTGCGCGCATGCGAGAGTCCCACTTCAATCCATCGCTAATTTAACTATCGGAGGAGTCACGATAGCAATGCAAGCCCTTGACTGTCATGCTTCGATTCTCATGACCCAAGCAATGAATATATTAGAGGACCTCCGCCACCATAGCTTCAGAGAAAGAGAAAGAGAAAGAGGAGGCTGAGTAGATGGTAAAAGGATACCATCATACATGATATCAATTTGCCATGAACTTGTTGGATGAAACAATCTACTCGGAGATTTACGGGGTATTAGTTGAATTTAAATACATCGAATTAAATTCACTTATCTTTTGAAATGACCTGAGCTGATTCTCATGACCCAAGCAATGAATATATTAGAGGACCTCCGCCACCATAGCTTCAAAGAAAGAGAAAGAGGAGGCCGAGTAGATGGTAAAAGGATACCATCATACATGATATCAATTTGCCATGAACTTGTTGGATGAAACAATCTACTCGGAGATTTACGGGGTATTAGTTGAATTTAAATACATCGAATTAAATTCACTTATCTTTTGAAATGACCTGAGCTGATAATCTCAGGCTGCCAGCAGGAAATGGTTTCTACTAATTGTTTAGTGCAGACCGAGTTTCGAGTCAGCAAAGTCTGAGTGGACTTAATGGTCAGGCATGCAAGCAATAGATAGTGCAAAGCGGCCGACCGACCAACCCCACGCCCGAGTCGCAAAGCAGAGAGGGCGATCAGGTAGTAAGGCCGAGCAAGTTCGACCGGACTGAGAAGTCGACCGGGAAATAAGACAGGCAAAGCGAGAGGTCGGTCGGGCAAGAGCGAAGCAGACAGACAAGTCGAGTAATGCTGGTCAAGCGAGTTGGTGCCGATCGAGTGAGCGAAGAGGCTGATCGAGCGAGCTGTTGTTTTTCTATATGTGTAACCTTTTGCCTGTAGTCAAGCCAACTTGGCCAAATTTTACCCCGATCGGTCCGACATTCTACGCATCAGGTCGTGCTCGCACACGAGTCAATATGGTTCAATGCAATCTGAACCCTAGATTTGCAACCCTGCGCACCTACGTGTAAGAGTGAGCATCTCCCCATGTATTTGTTCACATCTTCAATACATGTGAATCAATATAAACCAACCAATATACTATGAAACTCTCAATATGAGACTAAAGTTCCATTCATAATGAAATCTTTTCTTTTCTACTTATTCTCTATTCACATCACTTATATCCAATAATATAATAGATGAACTTATAGCGACAGAAATAGCCAAGATGTGTCAATAAGAGTGCGCAGCTGAGCCTCTTTAGTGTATTCTGAACCCCAACTCCATTCACCACAGATCCACCATATAGAAAATTGCCCGGCTCAAATTGGGAAGCTGCTCGTGTAGAATATATTATATATCGATAGTTGATCTTTATATGCCACTTATGAGAATCAATGAATCATGCTTCGCCTAAATACTCAATCATAATTCATAACGCAACCGCTCGTCAGCGGGCATGTTCATGAATAATCGTACGTGATGCTATGTTTCATATTTTGCCATCAGTATAAAAATGTTCCAGCTGAAGATTGATATGTGATGCTTAAAAATCTATTAAGTATTTTTACTACTCCACTGAGTCCCTAGGGCCTGGATGGAATTGGTAATCTATTAGAGAGGGCAATCAAAATCTACGGTTTCACCAACAATAAAAACAGAAGAAATTCATTAAAATTTATATTGAAATTGATCACCGGAATAATGATTCATTTTATAATTTCATCGTCCTTGGACATAGCCAGCTATTATCATATTATAGATTTGTAAAAATAGACAAATATTGATTTTTGATGAAGGCAATAGAAATACTCTCCGTTTGATTTTCTAATTTACTTATCTACTTATAACAGGGTTATAGTCTTTTTACCTAAATTTTATAATTTATCTGTTTTCATATACTTTTTAAAATATTTCTCTGACTTATTATTGAAATACTCAATTAGTACCTTTGTTTTGTTTTTTTAAAAATATTTTGTTGTATTATTTTCTAATTTTTTTTAGAGAAAGGGAGCTCTTTTTTTTTTGGTTAACATTTAAACAATAAATAAAATTGAAAAAAAAAAAAAGAAATCACGAACTACAAACACCCGCAATGATTGTGGAATTATTTTATTTGCTGGGTTTGCAGCCATAAGTTGGCTCCCGGGCTATCCAAAATCTCATCCCTTCCCCTCCTCTCGATTCCCAAACGCTTCCGCTCACCACAACCTCCACTCCCCTCTCTTATCTTCCTTTCCTTCTCACGTTCCTGCGTTTATAAGCTCCCCTGTCTATCTTGTGCTGCTGCCGTCTCCCATTTCTTCCTCCCTTCCCTACAGATCTGAGTCTACCTGTTCATGGCCTCCGCGACTCTCTGGGCGGCCAATAGCGCTCTCCAGGTTAAATCTTTATTTTACTACCACCAGGAAGTTCTCAAAGAGTTTATTTGACTCACTTAATTTTTTTTCTTCAAGAACAGGGCAAGGGGTTCTCGGAATTCTCAGGACTGCGGACCTCCTCTTCGTTTCCCCTGAGAAAGATCAACACCTCCGATGACTTCCTCTCTGTCGTCGCCTTTAGAACTGCTTCGGTGAGCTCTTCCTCGTTTTGCTGCACATTTTTTTTTTTTTATAATTTCAGTGATTCGTAGTGAAACCAAAGAATGATTTGTTTGTCGCCGTTATGGAGCGGGGAATCAGGTGAGCGGCGGCGGCGGATACAGGAAGGGCGCGACGGAAGCGAAGTTGAAGGTGGCCATCAACGGATTTGGCCGCATCGGGCGCAACTTCCTGCGGTGCTGGCACGGCCGCAAGGATTCGCCTCTCGACGTCATCGCCATCAACGACACCGGCGGCGTCAAGCAGGCCTCCCACCTCCTCAAGTACGACTCGACTCTTGGAATTTTCGATGCCTACGTCAAACCGGAGGGAGACTCCGCCATCTCCGTCGACGGCAAGGTCATCAAAGTCGTCTCCGACCGAAACCCAGCCAACCTCCCTTGGAAGTGCGTCCTCCGATCCATCACTCCCTCTCTCAACTAATTAAACTCCGAAGAATGAACATAAGGATTTGTGATCTCTATTTCCGTCGCAGGAGCTTGGGCATAGATTTGGTGATCGAGGGGACGGGAGTGTTCGTGGACAGGGATGGAGCAGGGAAGCACATCCAAGCCGGAGCCAAGAAGGTGCTGATCACCGCCCCGGGAAAGGGCGACATCCCCACCTACGTTGTCGGAGTCAATGCTGACGCTTACAGCTCCGATGAGGCAATTATCAGCAACGCTTCCTGCACCACCAACTGCCTCGCACCCTTCGTCAAGGTCCTCGATCAAAAGTTTGGTGAGTGAGTCCGTCAATCTCAAATTAATACTACTTTCTGCAATTAACTGATTAATTTATGAAATATATATATATATAGGAATCATCAAGGGAACCATGACGACCACCCACTCCTACACCGGCGACCAGAGGCTTTTGGACGCGAGCCACCGTGATCTCCGCCGCGCTCGCGCCGCGGCCCTCAACATTGTGCCTACTTCCACCGGTGCTGCCAAAGCCGTCGCGCTCGTGCTGCCGTCCCTCAAGGGCAAGCTCAACGGGATCGCCCTGCGCGTGCCGACCCCGAACGTCTCCGTCGTCGACCTCGTCGTGCAGGTGTCGAAAAAGACCTTGGCCGAGGAGGTCAACGCGGCTTTCCGAGAGGCGGCGGATAACGAGCTCAATGGCATCCTATCCGTCTGCGACGAGCCGTTGGTGTCCGTTGACTTCCGATGCACGGATGTATCGTCGACGGTGGACTCGTCGTTGACCATGGTGATGGGCGACGACATGGTGAAGGTGGTAGCTTGGTACGACAATGAGTGGGGCTACTCGCAGCGGGTGGTGGATTTGGCTCACATCGTAGCCGACCAGTGGAAATGAGCTGCAGTACTGAATGCAAGAATACTACGCGCGTACGTCTTGACTCCGCCATTATTTTAAGCTTCCTGTATACTGTGATGAGAAATCGATCACTTTAAGTTTTGCTCTCTGCTTAACTCTGTAATTCCACATATTATAAGCTTAATTTGTATCATATCAAATATCATTCAAATGGGACTATGTATTTTTATCTGTGAGATTCCTGCCAAAAATCCGCGGGCAGATTGTTTCCCAAACAAACTGATGATTGGATCTCTTATCTAAAGGGCGTTATATGTTTTTTGTTTTTTTTTCAAAATGTTTTCACTATTTACTCATATATGCGTCGAGAAACAGCTTCTTTGCTGGATTAATGACGAGTTATTGACTCCCTACATGGATGCGGACGACATGACTTCCGATTGTCGGGATCTATCAGAGTCAACGGGATGCATTAGGAGGGCACAGAGGTTTTCTGATAACGAAAACAATGGGACAAAGAGGAAGCTTCCGGTTCAAAATTCAAAACGCTTACAGTGTCCTATTGGTTTTAATGGGTAAATGTTATAATGCTTAAATAATATTATAATTAAAATGGTTGGGTGTTATATAACATCCATATGTACATGTCGGCGTTTATTTTTAATTTTTTTAATGAAATTAATGAATAAAATTTTAAAAAATATAATAATAATAATTAAGTCTTATCTTAAGGTTGACTATACGACGTTATTGTCTATCCTCAATTATATTAAAAAAAAATAATAATAATATAAAATAAGATAAAATTATAAATTTTATTTAAGTATAAAGTTGTTATAATCTATATTTTACTAAATTTTATCTTATTTTATCTTATTTTTAATCAAGTCATTTTTTTTGCCTTCTTCATTTGATGTAAGTATTTGTCGTAATTTTATATCGTATAAAATTCTTTCTGAAATTGATGGAGATGGCACGCTGAACAAATGACTCTGTCATTAACTAAGAGAAGACTCTGAGAGAAAGAAGGGTTGACATCTGGCACTCCTTCCTGCTCACACCCCAAAGACAGCAAAGGGGAGAGTTAGAGCAAGAATCAGGGAGGAGGTCCTAGCACAGACACTTCAATACTCAAGTCAGTATAGTGGCCAAAAGAAAAGTGCAGAAAAAGGAATAGTAGATGTGTGGTAATGTTGTAATGTTGTACCAACATACCTGACCAACGGAGAGGAACTCCTTTTATATTGACCCTCCGAATCTCCGTAATCATGAGGTGTCAGAAAATATCTAGTGTCAGAATATGTCGAATAATGAGATATGTACGAACACCACTTGCGGAAGGTTTCGTTGTAGGTATATGAACTATCTTTTGTAACCTCTATATTAATGAGGCGACTGAGCATGTCTGATGCTAGAATATGCCAAGTAACACTAGGCAATGAAAGTTGTACGAGCACCCTCAAAGGAAGGTTTCGTGTCATGTACAGGCCTTGATGGTGGAATATTTCCTTACGAGTAGCTATTATTTTTTGATAGGTTGTTGTGATTTCTTGACAATGTTGTCCCCTGAAGGTAGTTCGACCATCCTAACAGCCGACCAACTATATGATGGGAGACTGGCCTGAGAAGCAGGGAACTTAACCCCAAAGGTCCGCCTAGCACCTTAAGGCCGACCAGTCATATACTGAAAGTTGTATTATAAAGGCAGGGAGCAAATCCCCGTATGTTTGACCGATGTTTATTGTATGGGCTGACCATATTTATTCTGTGTATCTTGGCACTAAGGAGTGGAGCACTAAGTCCCTTAAATCTGACCAACCATATGCGGAGAACTTTGTATATTAACGGATGTATGCGGAGAACCTCGTATGTGAAGAGTGGGGAACCAAGCCCCTTAAACCTGGCCGACTCTTTGTCCGCCCGGATTTATATTAGGAGTTATGCCCATAGGATATAAGGAGCTACGACCTATGGTCCCGATCAAGTTCAGGTCCTCTCGGGTTTATACTGGGGGGCTTCACTCCTGAGAGATGGTCCATTCGGCTACTTGCACTCTTATTTTGACTGCCACATTAGCTTGACATTGATTGTCATATCATCTTGACCATCGATTCTCATTACATACCATATCATTAACCTCCCCTCCAAGTCTAGTCGAAGGAGGTTCATAGCTGACCGACTAGACCCAAGTCCTTTTCTGCCCGACCATCCAATCGATTGGTCAGGCCGACTTGCCCCGCGTCTGATCACCCATTAATGCTACAGTCAACTTTATCTTTTCATGGAAAAACACATGTCAGGCACTTGGCATGCCAAGTAATGCGTTGATGATACATAGGTGGACACCTTTATTGAAATACTTTGGTTGTCTTATCCATCATAAATGTCATTCCCTGGGTACTCGCCACGTGCCCCACGAACTCCTTGTTCTCTGCTATGATAGGTGACACACTTCTTTTCGTATAGATCGACTAATTCCCTTTACGATCCGATGGCTATCACCGAACATGCCATTGTGATCGAATGTTTGATCTTAAAACATCCCTTATAGCCCATGTTTAAAAACCCTAAGTGCCTTAATGATAAGTTATCTGTGCTTCAGCTTATAACCTTCTTCTTCTCCGATGATTTATACTAACTAGGTTCTCTTTTTCTCGGCTTGTATTAGTAAGTGCCTTCTCCGACCTTCTTTCATCTCTCCCTTGTCCATCCATGACTGAAGAAACTTTTGCTCCCTGGTACATATTCACCTGTTCTGACTTCAATAACTATGACTTGGACATGATTCGCCTAGCTTTAGAAATCCCTAAAACCTTTTGCATTCGTATCCCAACTCTTCAAGATTGTCCTCATCACCCTCCACCTAGCTATGTCACCTTTTTCATGGATCATATTCTTGCGGGTCTTTCCTTTTCAATCCCCCCTTTTTATCTAAGATAGGTCGTTATTTTAATATCTTTCTCCAACAACTCGCATCCAATGCCTTCCACTCTATGTGCGGAAGGACCATTATGTTCCTCCTGTACGACATCCCACTAACCTCGAGGAACTTTCACTATTTCTCTTATCCTAAGAAGTCCAAACCTGGGGTTTTTTATTCCAGTCTCGCACTAAAGTGGTTTTCTTCAAAAATTTGTCTTCCTCTAATAAGGGATAGAAATTTCATATCTTCTTCATTCAACTGCCTAATTCCGTGTCCTGGTCGACTGAATGGCGGTCGAACCTTCCTCCCATTCCTGATCTAGGAAACTATAAACATGACTCGACCTTTATTTCGACTTCGGAGAGGCTGGTCGTCTTGTAATTCAAAGCTCCCAACTGCTACACGAGCGTCTCCTTTATCTCTTCGGATTGAGCCTCGTCTAAATGGTGCTTCCCTTTTACTTTGGTAAGGATTAATAACTTAATCTTCATGTTATCACTAACTAATGTATCTTTTCTCTTTTACAGTGGGCGCCTAACACCGAGTTGAATATGTATATTATTCTGGGATATGAAGTTGCAGGGGGATTAATAAGAAAATAAGAGAGAAGTAATATAAAAAAAGAAATAGCCTAAATTAGGCTTAAACCTATTATGAAATTAAGAGCGCAAAGAAAAAGAGATGTAGCCGTGACATGACTTCAATGAAACCAATTGATGCAATATCAAAATAACTTATCCTAAACATCATCTATGAATAGATTTATATATCTCTCAAAACTCTTAAAAAAAATCAAAACGGAAAAAATAATCAACTAGACTTATTCCCTAAGATTTAAGATAAATTAACTAACAAGACTTATTTTCTAATATTTAAGATAAATTAACTAACAAGACCTAATTTTATAAGATTTAGGATAAAATTAAATATAATTTTAAAAAATAAAAAAACTTAATTAACAGATAAATACTTTAAAAAAAAATTCCAATTTGGACCCCCTCCCGCATAAGTCGCCTGGAGTTGAAGAAAACTCGTCCTCGAGTTTATGGTGGGTGTATCCGGCTCCAGAGCATAATGACTTAGGTGTTTTACATTAAAAACATTAGAAGTTTTTAAATGACTAGTAAGTCGCAACCTGTAGGTATTGTTATTAATCTTTTCTAGTATCTCGCAAGGTCCAATTTTTCGATCTTTGAGCTTGTTATATTCATCAATAGGTAAACAATCATGAGTTAATACAACCCAAACCATATCACCAACGTTAGACAGAACCTGACTTAAATGTTGATCTGCCCTAATCTTGTACTCGGTGTTGCTTTCTTGAATAGCTTGCTTAACCTACTCATGAAGACCCGAAGATACTCAGCCATCTCCCTAGCCTTAAGGTTAGCTTGTCCTAGATGCGAAATAGGGACTAAATCTAGTACCCTAGATGGGTTTCATCCATAAACAACTTCAAAAGTACTCAAACTAGTGGTCATGTTCTTTGATATGTTATACGCGAATTCTATTTAAGGTAAAACCAGATCTCATTGTTTCAGTTTGGTTCTTGTGAGATATCTCAGAAGATTTCCTAAGCTTTGGTTCACTATCTCGATCTGATCATCTGTCTAAGGGTGATCGGTGCTACTCAAGTTTAGCTTTGTCCCTAGCTTTCCCCATAAAGTCTTCCAAAATTGACTGACAAATTTAGTATCATAATCTGAAGTAATAGTTTGAGAAATATTATGTAAACATTCAATCTCTTTGAAGAAGAGGGTGACAATTCGAACAACATTCATGGTTTTTCTGCACGGCACAAAGTGAGCCATCTTGGAGAATCGGTCCACCACCACTACAATAGAATTTGCAGTCTGTTGGATATAGGGTAAACCTAATACGAAATCCATGCTAACCTCGTACCAAGGGGCTTAGAGAATTGGTAAGGGAGTATATAAACTAGCATTGATGAGGGTTCCCTTAGATTGCTGACAGATAAAGTAACGGTCCACAAAATAAGCTACGTTACTAGTTAGCTTGGGCCGATAAAAATCAAAAGAGATGAGGGTTAATGTCTTATCTCAGTCAAAGTGTCCTTCGTTATGCAATTCATTGATACTGTGCTGCCTTAAGGAACAGTCCCGAATGCATAATCGTAGACAACGAAATAGATAACTATTGTATAGAATAAAATCGTTACGAAGCCTATTAGTTACCTCTTGAAATATCTTGCAGAAGGAGGGATTAACAACATACATATCTGAGAAAGATCTAAAGTTAGCAACCCTAATTCTCATGGTAGTAAATAGGGAAGAACGATGGCTTAGAGCATCAGCAACACTATTGAGACTCCCAGTTTGATGCTTTAGCATGAAAGTGAACTCCTGCAAGTAGTTTACCCACTTGGCGTGTCAACTTCTTAGCTTATGTTGGTCGTTGATGTACTTCAAAGTCTCATGATTAGTAAACAAGATAAATTCCTTTCGCACAAGATAAATTCCTTCCGCATAAGATAATGACGTTAATGCTTCAAGGATTACACAATAACATAGAATTCCAGGTCATAAGTAGAGTAATTTAGCTTGGCACCAGATAGTTTCTAGCTGAAGAAGGCAATATGACATCCCAATTGACTTAACACCACCAATGCCAATGCTAGATGTGTTACAGTTTACTTCAAATAGTTTGTCAAAATCTAGAAGTGCTAGAACAGGTGCTTCAGTCATCTTTTACTTTACCAATTAAAAACTAGTTGTAGCTATTTCAGTCCACTTGAACTTGCACCCCTTGAGACACTCAGTGATAGGAACAATTAAGGCACTGAAATTTCGGATGAACCGGTGGTAGAAAGAGGCCAATCCATGAAAACTTTGGATGTCATGAATAGTTTTTAGTTGCAGCCACTCTAAGATTATGTCTATCTTTGATGGATCTACACGAACACCATCGGTAGACACTATAAATCCAAGAAATCAAACTGAGGTCATGAAGAAAGAACACTTCCTATTGTTGATGAACAAATGTTCATCCTTTAGCTTCTTAAAGATAGTTCGGAGGTGATCAAGTTGAAAAGCCCGTGTCGGACTATAAATGAGGATGTCTTTAAATATACAACCACGAATGTTCCTATGAAAGGTCATAGACTTGATGCTTGAATCTCATAAATGTGCTAGGTACATTGGACAGTCCAAAATGCATGACCATCCACTCATACTACCCATGTTGTGTCTTGAAGGCGGTCTTTCATTCATCTCCGAGCTTGATTCGAATCTGGTGGTATCCACTCCTAAGATTGATGTTGGAGAAGATCTTTGAATCAAAAAGTTGATCCAACATGTCATCGAAACGAGGAATTGGAAATCTATACTTCACCATGATTTTATTGATGGCTCTGCTATCAATACACATGCACCAAGAACCTTCTTTCTTTAGCACGAGTAGGGCAATGACTACACAAGGGCTCATACTCTCATGAATATAAGCTCATCTCAATAGCTCCACAACTTGTCATTATAGTTTTTTGACATCCTTAAGGCAAAGATGGTATACCGGATGATTAGGTAAGTTTGACCCCCGGATGAGATCAATATGGTGTTGAATGTCTCTTATAGGGGGAAGTCCCAGAGGAAGGTCTTCGACTATCAAATCAGTAAAATCAAATAGGAGTTGTTGCACCTCAACTGGTAGATCCGAATCTAGGTCTATTTCATCACTTTTGTAAGAAAGCAAAGCATAGACCATGTCTTCGTGCTTCATCTCATTAAAAAATTTGGATATAGAAAGTAGTGTAAAGTTATTGGTTACTAAATTTGAAGGGGCTCCTTCTCGTTGAGGGGCCAATATGATGTTCCTCCCTTTGATCCTAAGGGTGAAGGTGTTCTTACATCCATCATTGATGATGCTACGATCATATTACCAAGGTCATCCCAACAATACATGATATGCGTCCATTAACACAACATCACACCATGTTCGATCGTAATACTTGTTGCTAATAGAAAAAGTTAAAAGACACCTCCTATCTATGGTTACCTCACTCCCTTTGCTTAGCCATGACAACTTGTAGGATTTTGGATGATGATCCATCTTCAACTGTAGGTTTTGCACAGCTTCTTTAGATACAATATTTTCATAGCTTCCACTATCAATAATCATCTTGCAAACTTTGTTTACAACTGTGAAAGTTGTGTGAAAGATGCTAGTTCTATTCCAATCATCTTTAGATTCTTCCTTGGGGACCAGTAAGCTCTTGCGTATGATAAGAGTCTCATGACCATATCCATAAAAAATCTCATCATCGATATCGTCGTCATAAATCAGCTCATCAATCTATTTAGGTTCATCCTCCATGTCTTCCTCAACTAGTAGGGTTTTGTTTTTCTGATTTAAGGATCTTTTACAATCTAAAGCTTGATTCCCCTATTCACCACATCAAAAATACTTGATAGAGGTCTTAGAATTACCTTGTGGTGGCTCCTGGGAAGGGCACAACCCCTGAGGGTGAACAACTCAATTATTTTAATTGCTCTTATTTGTTGGTCTATGGTTTAACTATTTTTTAGTGGTCAAAGCTCATTGATAAGCCTCTGAAATAGTTCAGAGTGAGGGGGGCTCAGGGAATCTTGTAAGGGTTGTCATAATCCCCCTAAATGTTAGTACCCCGAGGTAGTTTTGATGTGGTCAATCAAATTAGAGTTAGGTGTTGTTGTGTTTTGATGCCCTATGTCTAAGTGTGCAGGAACTTAGGAGCACAAGAGTTCGAGCAAAAGACGCAGCTAGCTAGAAGGACGGTATGGAAGAGAGTCGATGGGCTTAGTGCATCTGAGGGATGAGGCGATGTGGAAGTGTACGTTGCAGACAAGAAGAAAGCATGCAGTGGTTCCGAGGGACGAGAAGCTTGAGCAGAAGATTGCTTAAGAAGGTCGAAAAATGAATTCAGGTGAGCCCTATTCCGGATGGATGAAATCATCTAAGCGAACGAAGCTAGAACGAATAGAGCCGGAATAGGAGGCAGTTAAAAAAACTGTTGACTTGCCAGACTAGCCCGGGTGCTCGACCCAATGGGGCAGCCAAGGTGCCTCAGGCTTGCTCCCTATCCATGGGTTGATTTAGTCTGGTTCGAGTGCCCGGACCAAAAACTTTATCGATTTGCCAGATGTCATGATCTGTTGTAATAATGATAACATTTTTTCCATGCCTAGGCACCCAGAACCCTTTCAGGCGCCCAAATCAGGGTTATAAATACAGCCTGATCCTAGTAGTTCAAAACAACTTATACATGAGCTTCTTTACTGTTCTACTACTTTGATTGTGTGCTTCCAATGCTTGTAAGATGTTTCTCTGCCTACGACGAAAGGAGAATTTGATTAGAGCTTCAAAATCTTGGATTTGCAACCTTCCCAGTTGTAATCAAGTAAAATCGATAGCCTCTTTCTTTTAATTAGTTTATCAATTCTTTTTACACAAGTGCTTTAATATTTCAAAAGATCGAGAAAAGTTTCATTTCTTTTTGAAGAACAATTTACCCCCTCTTGCTAGCCGCACAGGTCCTAATAAGTGGTATTAGAGCCAGACTCGCTTCAGAAGGACCAACCACCATCCGAAGCAAAAGAAATGACCGGATCCAGTATCTATCCGTCGAAATTTGAGAAAGACTTCGCAACGTGGAAGAAGCACATGGAAGTACTCTTCAAAATCGACTTCAAAATTCTATTAATTATAAAATATGATTTTGTAGCACCTACGAATCAACACAAAGCTGAGAAAGAAGAGTACGTATGGACGAAGAAGGAGCAAGACAGCTTTGTGTAATAAAAAAGCATAGTTCCATCTGCTTAGCGTTCTTCCGCCCCAGGAGGTCAGCTAGATCAAAAGCTATGACTCCGTCAAAGATCTCTAGGAGAAATTCCTGGAGCTTCAAGAATGTAATATGGAAGCCAAACTGGCAAAGTGGGACATCCTCCGAAGCTAACGACGAACCTCCGGATGAACAAGGGAGAGAAGGTATCCCAACTCCATGTAAGCATCAAAGACCTGATCACCCAGCTCAACAACCTCGGAGAAAAGGTAACAAATCGTGACTCCTTAAGGTACGCACTTAACTCTTTTCTGAGAACTCAAGAATGGTCAGTCTTAGTAGATACTTACTATATCTCTAAGGACCTCGAGGTATGTACTCTTGAAAACTTATTTTCAACTTTTAAACTTCATGAGTCTCGCTATATAGATTCTCAGGAAGTAGAAAAATCAAACAATATTACTCTAAAAGCCAAGAAGGATGAATCAGACGCTGACACCTCCTTTGACGACGATGAAACAACATATATGATAAGAAAATTTAAGAAATTTTTTAGAACTAATAAATTTAATCAAGTACAAGCAAAGAAAGAAGAGCAAGGAAGATAAGATGTTATAACTATAATGAAGAAGGACACATCAAGGAGGACTGCCCAATGATGAAGAAGAAGGACAACAAGAAAGGACCAAGTATATCAACAAAGGACAAAAACCTGAAGGCGACTTGGGATGAGTCATCATCAGAATCTGATTTGGTGGAGTACGCTAGACTTGCACTGATGGCAAGTCACCAAGAAGAGAGCATAGATGAAGCGGGAGACTCCTCAGAAGAAAGCTAGGAATAAGAACAAACTTCAGAGCAGATCTGGTAAGTGAAGTATGTTTACTATCCCTTGACCAGTTATATTCAGGTATCAAATCTTTGACTAGATCATTATGTAAGTTAAAAATGAAAATAATACTTTTAAAAAGGAAGTTTTCGAATTAAAATTAATCTTAGCAAATACATGGCCCCTAGAAATATATGATAAATTAAAAGATGAAAATAAAAAATTAAAGGACCAAATTAAAAAATCAAGAAACTTTGCATATGATAATCAAAATACCTAAAAAAATTATAGAAGCCTAAATTAGTATCTTAAATATCATAAGGGCCAAATTAAAAAAAGTGTCATAAAAATATGTACCCAAGAAATTTCTCATTAACCCAAATTTATTTTGGGTCCCTAGATCTTGTTTAGTCTAAAATAAATGATTATGCATGTTTTAGGTTTAGAAATATGAATTTCACTTCCAAAATTAAGTTCATATGCTTAAGCTTAATTTTTATCTTTGAAATTTTTTTTTTGCTAGAATGAAAAATCTCTTTGTATTAAATTTCTTTTTTTTTTTCCTTTTCTTCGATTAAAATTATTTTATGAATTTTTGATTGAAAAGTTATAATTTAAAATGTTTTAGATATATATTTTTGATAAACCTAATTTTTTTAGAGAATTATAATTACATTTTGAATAATGAGAAAAATCAGCATGATTTTTAGATTAATAAAATTATTTTTAAATATTTATTTTTGAAAAGAATCATATCTATTTTAAACATTTTTCATACAATCCTCCTTTTTTAAATTCTTATCCCAATTGTTTATAGTGATAGATCCCATGAAATTTTGTTTAAAAATATTTTTTTTGATAAATAATAAATTTTCTTTGGATTAATTAACAAAAATTTTATTTTTAAAGCTAAAAAATCTTGAAAACTAATCTTTGAAAAATTTAATTTTTCAATTGTTATACATTCTGTTCTCTACTTAGAAAAACATTAGAAATTGATTTATATAAAAATCTAATTTTAAATTTTAAAATGCAAAACCTGTGGTTCTACACAAAATAATTTTGAAAATATGATTCCTAAATCTTATAAAATTCAAATTTGTTAGAAAATTATTTTGTAAAAGTTTTTTTAAACCTCTATTTTCTTAACCCTTAAAAAAAGTTATAAATTTTTTCTAACATTGTTTTTTCCCTGACTTTATTTTTGCTGTGATCAAAGGGGGAGAAGAGAGATTAAGTTTAGGGGGTCTTCTTGATTATGGCAATACAATTCAAATTTAAGTTAAAACAAGTAAAACCAAGTAAAGCTAAGTAAGTATTCTTACAAGTAGATAACACTTTTTCAAAAACTAAGTTTCTAAGTTTTGAAATGGAACTAAGAATTCTTTAAAGAGTTTAAAAACTCCCCTTGAAACATATCATTTTCTTAGTTTTTTTTTCTTTAATCAAAAAACTTTGCTGCATACTTAGATTTGAAGAACCTTTATTAAGTACTGATCTTTTGAAAAAGATTTTTTTTATACAAACTTAATTAAGTATTTAGTTTAAAATATTTTGATAAAAACTTTAGTTAAGTACTCAGCTTTAAAAAGATTTTTATAAAAATATAAGTACTTAACTTTAAAAATATTTTTATAAAAACTTAATTAAGCACTTAGATTTAAAAATTTTTTGATAAAAACTTGGTTAAGTACTTAGCTTTTAAAAATATTTTAATTAAAAATGTCAGTTAAGTACTTAGCTTTAAAAAGATTTTTATAAAAACTTAAGTACTTAGCTTTAAAAAGATTTTGATAAAAACTTAAGTATTTAGCTTTAAAAAGATTTTTATAAAAACTTATGTACTTAGCTTTAAAAAGATTTTGATAAAAACTATAGTTAAATACTTAGCTTTAAAAAAATCTCAGTTAAGAACAATTTTCATTAAAAACTTAACTTTTTTTACTCCACCTTTAATATATATCAAAAAGAATTTCATAAATAGAGGGGAGAGAAAAAAAATTAAATCCTTAATGCTTTAAAAAAATCTTTAAGTGAATGCTTTTAGGTTTAAGGGGGAAAGTAAATGATTCTTGTCCTAGAGTCCAAGCATGTAAAGTTCAAAGTAGAAATATTTTTTGAGAAAAACGTTAAAAACATTCATCTACATTCGTTAGAATAATATCTAACTTTTAGCTATAAGATGTTTACTATAAGGCAATAGCATTCACTTAGTTAGTCAAGGTAAGTATGTAATCTAGTTAGTTTTGTTGGTGCAATCAGCCTCACGAGTTTTGTTGTTTAACAATATACCTAAGTCTGGTCAATTTGACCAAGGGTTTATCCAAATAGGACTTAATGTTTAGAAGAGAGAAGTCTAGTCAAAACTAGATGACTAGCAAAAGTCCTAACTTAGTTAGGCAAGGGTAAGTCCTAGTAAGTGAAGCAAGGTAGTGGAAGTCCTAGAGGGAGGTAACCTTAGGTAGTGAAAGTCCTAGTAAGTGAAGCTAGGCCTTAGTGAGTGAAGCTAGGTGGTGAAAATCCTATGGGGAGGTAACCTTAGGTGGTGGAAGTCCGAGTCAGTAAAGCTAGGCCCTAGTGAGTGAAGTTAGGTGGTGAAAATCCTAACGGGAGATAACCTTATGTAACGACCCGCCTTCTACTGACTAGGCTGTGAGGCCGATCGCTACATTATGCTGTGCTAAATTACTATTGCGGAAATCTGGATTAATTAAAATTTTACTAAACTGATTACTGTAAAATTCGAACTTAATATTCTAGGTGTACCTAGGAGTTGTACACATGCTAGGGAAGATAATCTATGCCTCTCGGATGTCCTGCTAGCTGTAATCAGGCATTTCAATCGATCCATGAATCGATTGGGCTGTCGGATCGATCCAGTGATTGATCCAGCTTGATACTGGCACGGAGAAAAACTCTGGATCGGTCGGCTGACCGATCCAGTGACTATATGGTTCTGTATGCGGCTGGATCGGTCTACCGACCGATCCAGGAGTACACTGATCGGTCGGTAGACCGATCCAGTGGCTCACTGATCGGTCGGCTGACCGATCAGTGAGCTTTTGTACTCACTGTTCGCATCTGGATCGGCCGGCTGACCGATCCATAACAGACGCTAACTCTCTGTTCGCGACTGGATTGATCAGCTGACCGATCCAATGGCACAACCCAGTTCTGATCGATCCGTAGATCGATCTGGGTTTCTGATTTCGCACTGAAACTCTGATTTCAGCACTAGTTCGTGCCAAAACCTCACACGACAATTATACAATGCATGGAAAACATTCTAATATCCACTAACTAGCATTCTAACATGACATAGTGCAAAGTTTATTAATTCATAGCATTTAAACCACTAGAAATGCATAAAAGTGTCTTAAGAAAAAAAAACTAAGAGTTTAATTTGCTAAACTTCCTAAGGATCTTCATTCCAGGTTCCTGCCACACACACCATCTCTGCATTGACCTCCAGCTTCCTCTGCTAGTCCATCTTTCCCTTACCTCTATCTGCAGTATAAGGGAAATAGAATCTGTAAGCTTAAAACTTAGTAAGAAACCAACTACCTCACTAAAACATGCAACGATGCAAACATGTTTTTAAAGAAATGCTATTTAAAAACATGCACTGAATTTGTTAAAACATGACATACTGAAGTTACATGGCATAAATACTGAAACATGGCATGCATAATAAAATCTAAGCATGGAGCTATTTCATGGTATCAACTAGGAGAACTAAACTGAAACTGAAACTAAAACTGAGCTAAAATTATATTCACATAACTAGGTTACGAATTTGAAAGCTATTATCATAATAAGTGAAAATAGTAATCATGCTGCTGTTTGGGCCCGACAACTGTACTTGCTGTGCGCGCATCCCTAGCTAGACCCGGGTTTGCAAGTCCCGCATTTAGTAGGGTTTGTTGGGATCTTAGATGGCTAGAGAGGGGGGGTGAATAGCCTCTTTGAAAACTTAAACACAATCTTTCTTAAAGAAAAACTTGTTAGCACAGCGGAAGTAGAAAACTAAAACGAAGGAAGAAAAACACACACAGCAGACACAAGGATATACGAGGTTCGGGGATAACTTGCCCCTACTCCTCGGCGTGTCCGTAAGGAGGACGACTCCTTGATCTTTCGGTAGATCACACCCCGGACAAAATCCGGCTAAAGATGTCTCCTTCTCGGTGGAGCAACCTCTCAACAGAGTCTCAGTTGATTATAGAATTAAGTACAAGATTTACAGTGGCTGAGAAGAATAATCAGATGAGCTTACAGCCACGCGGAGAAAAACAGAGCAGAGAGCGCACAACGACCTTCTTAGCAAAGAAACAGAGAATACAGTTAATTTTCTGAACCTCTCTTCTTCCTTCTTATGTCTCTCTGCTTTACTGGCTCGAATCACCGCCGCCTGCAGAATCGCTGCTGCCAACAAGGCGTAGCCAATCACCTCTCCTCCTCATCTGGTTCTCTGAACCCATGCCAATGGAAATCACTGGAGTCTCTGGATACGAACCAATAAGTAGAGGTGAAACTGAGCGCAACCCAATCGCAATCAGATTCGCCAGTGAACGTTGATGCCTTAAATGCATCTGTTGCAGCAAATCACAGTGAAAAGAGCACTTGTCTTCTTCTCTTAATGAAGCTTAATTTGAATTCAACCATGAGAGTGTGACCTGCAACCTGCAAGCTAAAAAGACTCACAGCAGATGGTTAAAAACAGATGGGTGAAAACAAATACGGCAATCAGAAAAAGTGCATGCAAAACAAACAATACCGTGGGTCGGTCTGCAGACCGATCCACGCTTTCTGATCATCGCTGATTGGCAGACCGATCAGGAACTAATCTGATCGGTCCCCGGACCGATCGGATGTCGCTTTGCCCTGCTCGATCGGTCTGCGGACCGATCAGCATTAATCTGATCGGTCCGAGACCGATCGGATGTCGCTCTTCCCAAGCGCTTACAGCCTCTGATCGGTCTCCAGACCGATTAGTAAAATCACGAGACTGCGATCGATTTCTGATCGACGAATCGCCGAGCCATCGACGATTCCCGATCGGTCGCCGACCGATCGGTTGTCCAGGTTTCACCGGATCGGTCGCGATCGATCCGACTTCTTGACTCATCCGGTCGAGCCCTCTCGACCTAGTCCGGAAACGAGCCCTAGCCTCTCCGACTTCATCCGGTCCTAGAGAACGAGCCACCGAGCCCTCTCGACTTCGCATGCCAAGCTTCCTTCTTGGACTTTTCAACACCAGATGTCCGATCACCCTTGATCCATCTGGATTTTCCCTTGCCTGGCTTCACTCACCAGGACTTGCACCTAGCTTCACTCACTAGGGTTTTCACCTGGCTTCACTCACCAGGATTTCCAATCTGCCTGGCTTCACTCACCAGGACTTTCCAACTGCCTAACATCCCAGTTAGGACTTTCTCAATCAGGTCAACCAAGTCAACCTAGATTAGTAATTAATCTGAGTCAAATATCTGATACAAACTTAAATCAGTGTCAACATCAAAACAACAGCCAGGTCAGACTATATCAACAATCTCCCCCTTTTTGTTGTTTGACAACACGATTTAAGTTTAGATCAGAAATGTTCTTATTTTCATAATTTTAGGGGAATCAAGATCCTCCCCCTAAGATGAATACACCACGATGTAAGGAAATAACGGGAATCAAGATCCTCCCCGTTATCTTCTCCCCTAAAATCAAACCTTCATACATCTCTAAACTTAGATATCCTCTCCCCCTTTGTCAAACACCGAAAAGGTGAGAATGGGGTGATAAGACTCAAAAGACTCCCCCCTTAACCCATACTGTCTTTTTCTTAATGCACCTAGAATTCCCTCTAAGTGTATTATGAGACAGTGATAAATGAATAAGAGACATACAAGACAAGGCATATGAGTAACATATTAAAAACCAATAAGGAGCGAAACATAGAGAAAGAAAATAAATAGCATACATAGATGAAATGAACAAGCATCCAGGTCAGACATAAAATATCCAACAAGCATCATCCAAAAACAGACAGTCAAACAGAATGTATCAATCAATGTCCTCAACATGAAGAGCATCATCATCATCAGCGGGAGGCACGTAATCCTGCGGCGGCATGCTGGAGCTCGAAGGTGGATGGCCCGAGAAACGCTGCGGAGGTGGGTAGTTGGCCATCCAGCCTAGAAGTAGCTGCTGCGTCACCAGCTGCTGACTGCGCAAGTCATCGTAGCGCTGGTCGATCCGGACGCGCAGCCCGTGAAGCTCAGCAACCAGCAGCTCATCGTGTCGATCAAAGCGACTCTCCAGCTCGGCGATATGCCAGCGTAGATCAGGATCGACCTCTCCATCGTCAGCAGCAGGAGGAGCAGCAACAGGAGCAACCTGTCGTGGAGGTCCCCGTGGTAACTCACCTAGTGCTCTCCCATCCTTCCACCGGATGTCCCCATTTTGTCCTATGATTCCAGACTTGGAAAATGTCCGCTTCCCAAGCCTGCAATCCTGTCTGACCATCTTGATTATTCTACCCTTAGATACATCAACCTGAAGGGTCTCAAGCCAGTCCGTAATTATATGCCCATAAGGCATATAAACAGTGTAGCCGCTCGGCTCACTATAGGAGACGATCGAAGAGTAGATGCTAGTTACGATGTCAAAATCGAGACGCCGACGCAATCCATAAAGCATCAGGCAATGATATGGTCGGATCTCAGACAATGGTTTAGATGTGATAGGCAGAAGGCAGTTTATGACAATTTTAAACAGAATGTAGTCTTGAGGAGATAATCTCAAGGCTGCAAAAGTAGGAAAGTCAACATCTAGCTCATCAAGGCCACCCGGTCTAGGTTGCCTGAAGAAATACTCATAGACGAAGTCAGGTGTGACATCAAAAGGTGAGGGTAGGGGATCTGGTAGATCAGGAAATATCGAGAAGACATTACCAGAACACCTCCGGCAATTGAGATACTCAAAGAAGGATAAGAAATTGAAATCAAGAGTCCGCTTAGCAACTCTTGTTTTATAACCTGCATCATTAGGAATCTTATGAAGGTTGTTATAAAACTCAGAGACCAAGTCATAGTTGATATCCCGTTCTAAATAGACAAGTGAGTCAAGATTGTAGTAGGAAATAGTTTCAGACACAGTTGGGCAAAACTCGTCCATGAATTTACGATCTACAGACCTACACGGGAGTAATTTGAAGGTTCTTAGTTTAAAGGCTTCCTCAAAATTTTGGTTCGAGAATCTGCCGGAGACAGCTGGTTGAGGACGGGAAGGAGCCTTAGACTTTGACTTAGCTGGTGTCTTAGAGGTACCCTCACCCTCACCCACTGGTTTCTTCCTAAGGGGTTAGGAACATGACATAGATGAAGCAAAGGAGCACAACCCGAGCACCACCCCAAATCACTGAAGCAGTGAGAAATGAAACAAATGAAGTACTAAATAGAGCTGATTAAGTTACCTTGGAGCCATTTCTCTGGTTTTCGGAGAAAGAAAGAAGTGCTGAGGCAGGAGGGAGTCGTCTAGGGTTCGGCGATCAAGGGGAAGAAGAAACGGGAAAAGAGAGTCGGCTAGGGCTTCGTATGTAATGGGAAAGGAGGGAGTCGGGAGGAGTTAAAACCAGGGATCGATCTATTCCCTGATCGGACGGCTGTTTGATCAGGAGAAATCCTGATCGATCAGATCCACCCGAGTGAATCGGCGACACCTGATCGGTTAGTGGACCGATCAGGGATCATCCTGATCGGTGCCCGGACCGATCAGGGGGCTTCCTTCGTGCGCTGATCGGTCACTGGACCGATCAGATACCAAACAGAGAGTTTGGCTTCGTTCTGGATCGGTCGACAGATCGATCCAGACTTTCCTGATCGGTCTGTGGACCGATCAGTGTCTGATAACCCGATTTCAGTAATTTCAGTAACTGAAATACTGAGCCATGAAGTCTGAAGAATCCGGAACTCAAGAATTCAGAACTTCCCTAAGACATACCCTAGAACTTAGGAATCACCAAACACTAATATATTCGAAATATGATTTCTTATGGCCTGAACTTGTTCATAATTCAAAAGTTTCAGACTCTTAGAAAACAAACAACTTAAGGCATGAAAGCTGAAATTCTTGATCCTTGTTATGTTCAGTTTCAAGTTTGTCAAAATATGTCAAAATTTCTTCACCAACTTGTCTTATTTTCAATCAACATCAGGAAGGTATCAATCAAGGGTATCAATCAATACATCAACAAGGTTAGATGATTCCTAGACACAGATCCAACCAAGATTCCTTGGTTGGAATATATGAATAAGATCTAGGAGTCAAATACACATGAATTATGTAATGGCCTTCCCCATACTCAATTTATGTCTCTTCAACCTAATTATTCAAGGGATGCATGATACATTTTGAATAATTTGGTTGATCCTAGCATCTCACCCCATATTTAGCAAACAAAAACAATTTGTTAAACCTTATAGTTTGTGTGAGATGTCCCCAAGTTACCCAAATTAATTTCCCAATTTCTCTTGTCATTTTAATGGTCCTTATTGATCATGATGTGGTCAAAATGACTTATTGAGCCAAACACATTCCCAATTCCCTCCTTAAATGACTAAATTCATTTTCCGGAAGGGGTTTTGTGAAAATGTCGGCTAAATTTGACTTTGACTCAACATATGTGAGTGCAATGTCTCCCCTAGCTACGTGATCTCTAATGAAGTGATGACGCACTTCAATGTGTTTGGTCCTTGAATGATGGACTGGATTTTTCGTTAGGTTTATTATGCTAATGTTGTCACACAACACTTGCACTCCCTTATACGAAAGTCCATAATCTTCTAGAGTGTGAATCATCCACAACAATTGTGATACACTCTCTCCCATGGCAATGTATTCAGCCTCGGTCGTGGAGAGAGCAACACAATGTTACTTCCGACTTGACCAACTAACTAATGATGAACCTAAAAATTGGCAGCCCCCACTGGTGCTTTTCCGATCCAATTTGCACCCAGCATAATCGGAATCGGTATAGCCTATCAAGTCAAAAGACTCTGTACGAGGGTACCATAGACCTACTCGAATTGTGCCCTTAAGGTATCTCAATATTCTCTTAACTGCAATTAAATGAGATTCCTTGGCACAGACTTGATATCTAGCGCACATGGCCACAGCAAAAAGTATGTCTGGTCGACTAGCTGTGAGATATAGAAGACTACCAATCATGCTTCTATATTGCGTTAGATCAACTGGTTTTCCACTCTCATCATTGTCAAGGCGAGTGTTTGTCGCCATTGGAGTGGATACTTCCTTAGAGTCACTCATGTTGAATTTCTTGAGCATCTCTTGAGTGTATTTTGTCTGATGGACGTAAATGCCATCTCGAGTTTTTTTGATTTCAAGTCCAAGGAAGAATGTCAATTCTCCTACTAGACTCATCTCAAACTCACTTTCCATGTGAGTGATAAATTCATTCAAATAGCCCTTGTTATTTGAGCCACAAATTATGTCATCGACATACACTTGGGCTACAAAAATGTTTTCACCATCTCTACGTAGAAATAGTGTTGGGTCTATTTGGCCTCTTACAAAACCCTTTTCTAATAGGTAAGTTGACAACCTCTCGTACCATGCTCGAGGAGCTTGTTTAAGCCCATAAAGAGCTTTCTTGAGCTTGTATACGTGGTTTGAAACTTCGGTATTTACAAACCCCGGTGGTTGTTCAACATAGACCTCTTCTTTAATGAAACCATTTAAGAAAGCAGATTTAACATCCATTTGATAGAGCTTGAAACCTCTATGTGCAGCAAAAGCTAGCATCAACCGAATGGACTCTAATCGTGCCACGGGAGCATAAGTCTCATCATAATCGAGGCCTTCAACTTGACTATAGCCCTTGGCTACAAGTCTCGCCTTGTTTCTTACGACTTCTCCCTTTTGGTTTAACTTATTTTTGAAGACCCATTTAGTTCCAATAATGGTGGTCTTCTTAGGTCTAGGAACTAAGTCCCATACTTGGCTCCTTTCAAATTGACCTAACTCATCTTGCATAGCTAAGATCCAATCAGGATCGTGCAATGCCTCATCAACTATTTTTGGTTCAATCTCTGAAATCAATGCGACTTCATTAGACTCATTTCTAAAGAATGACCTAGTCCTAACCCCTTGTTGGATGTCTCCCACAATTTGGTCTTGGGGATGACTAGAGGCTAACCTAGACTGCCTTGGTGTTGGTGGTGCCTCATGAGTGGTCTCACTCGGCACAGGCGAGGACTTAGTATCAGACAACGGGTCTGCCTGAGTTCTTTGTTGCCCTTGCTCATCATCATCAGAGTCAATTTCGACTCTTTCCATGTTTGGATCATTCAAACCTAGCCTTCTAAGTTCGAATTGAATTTCTTCTACATTCCTTGATTGATTATCAGGGATTTCTTCGAAAGCTACATCCGAGGACTCTTCAATCAATTTAGTCCTCTCATTGTAGACTCGATAGGCTTTGCTGGTAAGAGAGTACCCGACCAGTATCCCTTGATCAGCCTTAGCCGTGAACTTCCCAAGATGATCCTTGGTGTTCAAGATAAACACCTTACAACCAAACACCCTAAGATGTTTAATTGTAGGCGGTTTCCCAAACCAAAGTTCATGGGGAGTCTTTCCTAAAAACCTATGTATTAAAACTCGATTTTGCACATAGCAAGCTGTATTCACAGCTTCAGCCCATAAGTAGCTCGGTAGTGAGTACTCATTGAGCATGCTTCGTGCAGCCTCTTGTAGGACTCGGTTCTTTCTCTCCACAACCCCATTTTGCTGTGGGGTCCTTGGAGTAGAGAACTCATGCCTATATCCCTTTTCTTGACAAAACTCTAAAAACCTATGATTTTGAAATTCCCCACCATGATCACTTCTAATGGTTTTAATTGTTGTCGATTTTTCATTTTCAGTTCTTCTACAAAAAGAAATAAAAATATCTATAGTTTGGTCCTTATGTTTCAAGAAGAAAGTCCATGTGTATCTAGTAAAATCATCAACGATTACCAAGCAATATCTACTTCCATTCAATGATATTACACTACTGCAATCAAATAGGTCCATGTGCAATAAATCTAAAGCGTCGATGTACTTACAGTGCTTTTACCTTTATGAACAACTTTTGTTTGCTTACCCTTTTGACATGCATCACATAGTTTGGTCTTGTGGTACTTGATGCTGGGTAAGTCTCGCACTAATCCTTGGTTGGCCAACTTCCGGATGTTCTTCATGTTTACATGTGCCAACCTTCTATGCCATAGCCAAGACTCTTCTTCTTTCGACATGAAACACTTAATCAAAGCATTAGTAGCACTTTTAAACGATACTTGATAAATATTATCAACCCTTGTGCCTACTAGTACCGTGTCAAGTGTGTCAATGTGTTTAACCAAACATTGACTTGAATGAAATTCAATTGTGTAACCCGTATCACACAATTGACTGACACTTAGGAGATTAAAAGTCATCCCCTTGACTAGAAGGACATTCTTGATATGGAGACATTCGGATATATGAATGTCTCCAACTCCTACAACCTTAAGGCTACCATTATTACCAAAAGACACATTACCTCTACTTTTGTTTTGAATGGTTGTAAACAGTGATTTATCCCCGGTCATGTGCTTGGAGCATCCACTATCAACAAACCAAGTTGATAGATGCTCCCCCTCGACCAATGCCTACAAGACACGGAAGATAGAGGTTTTAGGTACCCAAATCTTGGGACCTAATGCTTCTACAATGAAAGACCTAGGAACCCATGCCTTGGTCATACCTTTCCTAGTTCCATGAGCCCTAGAAACATGTGATCTACTATTTTGAGTTCTAGACATTAGAGAAATGAAACTCGACTCCTTGGGTTGATACCCTAGCCAGACCTTGTTGTAGACTGCCCTTTGGGCATTTAGAATCATGTCTAGAGTCTTAGAGCTAGTTGAGAACTTCTCAAGCATTTTCTTGAGTTTCTCAACCTCACCCTTTAAAACCTTGTTCTCATCCTCAAGGACTTCTAGATGTAGGTCATCGACCTCATCTTCCCTAAGGGTCCTTAAGGTTTTTACTTCTTCTTTTAACAATTTATTTTCTGTTTTTGACTTTTTAAGCAATGTAGATAAGTGAGTGATAGTCTTATAACACTTTTCTATATGAGAAGAGGCCACCTCTTCATCATCCGACGATGATGAAGCCGCGGTTGAAGCGTCGCTCGAATCTCCCTCACTTCCGGAGTCCGAAACCTCCCTTGCCATGAGTGCTAATTGTCGTGTGCTCTTTTCCATCTTCTCTTCTTCCTCCGATGAGCTTGATGAGGACTCATCCCAAGTGGCCTTGAGAGCCTTCTTCTTCTTGACTCTTTCCTCCTTCTTTTTGGCTCGTTCCTCCTTCCTCTTTAATTTCGGACACTCGCTCCGAATGTGTCCTTTCTTGCTACACTCATAACATATAACATTAGATTTATCAAAATTTTGATCATTAGTTTTACCTTTTCCTTTGTATCTTCGGCTTCTTCTCATAATCCTTCTTACGAAGTTCGCCATCTCACTTGATGATGATCCACTTTCATCATCGGATTCGGAGGAAGAGGTGGATGAGGAAATCTCCTTTTCCTTCTTCTTTTCCTTCTTCCTTCTTCCATCCTTGCTCTTTGGTCCTACAAATAAAGCAATACCCTTCTCTTTTTGACCTTTGTTAGCAAGCTCATGAAGTTCCATCTCACAGAAAAATTCATCTAGTTTAACAATGGAAAGATCCTTGGATACCTTGTAGGCATCTACCATAGATGACCACAAGGCATTCCTAGGAAAAGATTTAAGAGCGTACCTTACTAGATCGCGATTCTCCACTCGTTCGTCCACAGAGTGTAGACCGTTGATGATCTCCTTGAATCTCCCATGAAGTTCACTTACCGTTTCATTGTCCTTCATGGTTAGATTTTGGAGCTGATTCAAGAATAAGTCCCTCTTGGCAATACGAGAATCTCGAGTTCCCTCTTGGAGCTCGATGAGTTTGTTCCATAGGTCTCTTGCACTTGAGAACGGACCTACCTTGACGAGTTGGTCCTTGGCGATTCCACATTGCAAGGTGACCATAGCCTTGGCATCGGCTTGTGCTTTGCGGAGTTGTTCGGTAGACCACCTTGACGAATCGAGTTCCTTACCTTCTTCATCCTTTGGTGGTGTGAAACCTTCCTTGACTGAGAACCACATGGCAATGTCGGTCTTGAGGTAATACTCCATGCGGCCCTTCCAATATTGAAAATCTGCTCCTTCGAAGTAGGGTGGTCGATTTGTGCTAAAGCCTTCCTTCATAGCCATCCTTGTTTGCTCTTTTGGGTGTTAATCCGAATCAAAGAGCCCCTTGCTCTGATACCACTTGTTGGGATCTTAGATGGCTAGAGGGGGGGGGGGGGGGGGAATAGCCTCTTTGAAAACTTAAACACAATCTTTCTTAAAGAAAAACTTGTTAGCACAGCGGAAGTAGAAAACTAAAACGAAGGAAGAAAAACACACACAGCAGACACAAGGATATACGAGGTTCGGGGATAACTTGCCCCTACTCCTCGGCGTGTCCGTAAGGAGGACGACTCCTTGATCTTTCGGTAGATCACACCCCGGACAAAATCCGGCTAAAGATGTCTCCTTCTCGGTGGAGCAACCTCTCAACAGAGTCTCAGTTGATTATAGAATTAAGCACAAGACTTACAGTGGCTGAGAAGAATAATCAGATGAGCTTACAGCCACGCGGAGAAAAAACAGAGCAGAGAGCGCACAACGACCTTCTTAGCAAGGAGCTCACAGCTTCACCAACTTGCTTTCTCAAAGGATTGATCGAAAAGAAAACAGAGAATACCACCCTTTCTGAACCTCTCTTCTTCCTTCTTATGTCTCTCTGCTTTACTGGCTCGAATCACTGCCGCCTGCAGAATCGCTGCTGCCAACAAGGCGTAGCCAATCACCTCTCCTCCTCATCTGGTTCTCTGAACCCATGCCAATGGAAATCACTGGCGTCTCTGGATACGAACCAATAAGTAGAGGTCAAACTGAGCGCAACCCAATCGCAATCAGATTCGCCAGTGAACGTTGATGCCTCAAATGCATCTGTTGCAGTAAATCACAGTGAAAAGAGCACTTGTCTTCTTCTCTTAATGAAGCTTAATTTGAATTCAACCATGAGAGTGTGACCTGCAACCTGCAAGCTAAAAAGACTCACAGCAGATGGTTAAAAACAGATGGGTGAAAACAAATACGGCAATCAGAAAAAGTGCATGCAAAACAAACAATACCGTGGGTCGGTCTGCAGACCGATCCACGCTTTCTGGATCATCGCTGATCGGTCTGGCAGACCGATCAAGAACTAATCTGATCGGTCCCCAGACCGATCAGATGTCGCTCTTTCCAAATGCGCACAGCTTCTGATCGGTCTGCGGACCGATCAGGCACTAATCTGATCGGTCTCGAGACCGATCAGATGTCGCTCTTCCCAAGCGCTTACAGCCTCCTCCGATCAGTAAAATCACAGTAGACTACTGATCGATTTCTGATCGGTCTGCAGATCGATCAGTAATCGCTCAGTAGCCACTGATCGATTCCTGATCGGTCGCCAGACCGATCAGGTGTCCAAGGTTTCACTGGATCGGTCTGCCGACCGATCCAGCTTCTTGACTCAGTCCGGGTCGAGCCCTCTCTGACCTAGTCCGGAGAAACGAGCTCCCTAGCCCTCTCCGACTTCATCTGGTCCTAGAGAACGAGCTACCGAGCCCTCTCTGACTTCGCATGCCAAGCTTCCTTCTTGGACTTTTCAACACCAGATGTCCGATCACCCTTGATCCATCTGGATTTTCCCTTGCCTGGCTTCACTCACCAGGACTTGCACCTAGCTTCACTCACTAGTGTTTTCACCTGGCTTCACTCACTAGGATTTCCAATCTGCCTGGCTTCACTCACCAGGACTTTCCAACTGCCTAACATCCCAGTTAGGACTTTCTCAATCAGGTCAACCAAGTCAACCTAGATTAGTAATTAATCTGAGTCAAATATCTGATACAAACTTAAATCAGTGTCAACATCAAAACAACAGCCAGGTCAGACTGTATCAACAGGGTTTACTAGGTTATCTAAACCTAGGGACCGACTATGGGAGCCCAACCCAATGGACATCTGGTCCAGTACAGTGCCACTGAAAATAAAATACTGAATATAGCTACTAATTGTTTATTTTGCTGTTTCTAGGTTATCTAAACCTAGAGCTAGGTTATCTAAACCTAGAGGCGACTGTGGGAGCCCACCTATTGGACCGTAGTCCCATGTAAGCTGAAACTAGACTAATATACTGATTTAAATGCTACTAATGCATTTAACTGAGCTGTTAAAAATATCTGAGGTAGTATTTAGCTACACTAATTATTTTGTCGAACACTTGGTGTGCTCCAACTCTCCCCTCTAATAGGGAGACCACCTCTAGGCACCCGACAACGTCTAGAGCCTCCAACTGAAGGAGAACAACGTGTCTGGCCCATCTAGAGGTGCTCAACTAGATCCCTAATCTGCGAGGAGGGTTTAAACACACCCTGAGTGCCGAAAAATCTACATATAGCTAAACTAAAGGCATGCAATCAAACGAAAGCTACTTATACTGCAGGTGAGGGGTTTCTTACCTCGTACGCTAGTTTCCTTACGGTTCTAGTCGCTAGGTTTTCCGGTGGGGACGATCTTCTCAACGATCCTCTCGCGTCTACGTGTTCTTCTCGCGGAGGGGAACGTCCTCGTGTCGGAGTCGTCGCCGGAAGGTGCTCCTAGAGCCCTTAGGGAAGGAACCCTAGGTTGTTCTTGTGGTTTGCGCCGAGAGAAGGAGAGGAGAAGGGGAAGTCGGCGGTGAGGGTTTGAGGAGAGAAAAGTTACGATCCAAAAAAATAACTCTTCACTTAATTCCTCCCTATTTATATTAAAGGATTAATTCGCCCAACTCTAATATAAATTTAATTGCCTCCCTTTCCTTTCAGCACGGCCCTGCTGGGTTCAACTGGTTACTAACATTATCCGTAAACCATAGGTCTCGGGTTCAATTCCCGCTTAGGCCATTTTCGTTTTCTATTTGTTTTTGCTACCTCCGCTACTCTAAAAATTCTGTAAAAATATCCTAAAATTCCAGAAAAATCATAGAATATTTCTAAAATAGTTTTGAGAATTTTCAGGCATTACAATCCCCCATACCTTATAAAAAGTTCATCCTCGAACTTAGAATAATTCTGGGTACTTCTGTCTCATGCTGGCTTCTGTCTCCCAAGTTGCCTCTTCTGCTGTGTGATTTCGCCAAATAACTTTGACTAATGGTACTTCCTTGTTCCGCAATTTCTTAACTGCTCGGTCTATTATCTGAATAGGCCGACTGTCATAGCTGAGGTCTTCGCGGATCTGTACCGACTGGGGCTCAATCACCTGGGTGGCATCTGGGATATGCTTCTTCAGCATAGAGACATGAAATACGTTGTGGACAGCTGACATTTCCTGGGGTAGCTCTAACTCATATGCTACCTTGCCCACTCTTCTGCTGATAAGGTATGGTCCCATATATCTGGGACTTAGTTTGCCCTTCTTCCCAAAACGCATCACTCCCTTCATGGGAGCTACTCTGAGGAACACTGAATCCCCAACTGAGAACTCTAAAGGTCTGCGCCGTGTATCAGCATAGCTTTTCTGGCGGCTCTAAGCTGTCTCTATCCTCTGGCGGATCTGTGTTGGTTGCTACTCGGAAAACCTAGAGGTTCCACTGTACAAAAATTTTGTACAAAGGTCTGAACCTTTTCCTAGCTACCATGTGTTCTTTTAAATTAAATTTTGGATCGCCTACGGAACTTAACACGTTTGATCCAAAACTTAATCTATTTGTTCTTTTAGGTTTTGACTTGGATCTCCTGCGGAACTTAACACGTTCGACCCAAGTCACCTTAAGTTATTAATTCCATTAAATATTAATTTCCATAATTGGTTCCCAGTACTGACGTGGCGAGGCACATGGCCTTCTTGGATATGGGAGCAACCACCACCGACTAGACAAAACCTTTTATAGAAAGCTAATATTTAATTTCCTAAAATAACTTTAGGTTAACCGAAAAGAACAATCAAATCACAAGGGAAAGAAAAACAAAAGAACACTATATCGAAAACAAATTCGAAACTCTAGAATTGCATGCCTCTTGTATTTAGTATTATTTCCAAAAATAACTAGTATGATGCGGAAACAAAAATTACTAGTTATACCTTTTAGAAAGACCTCTTGATCTTCTACCGTATTCCTCTTCTAACCTCGGACGTTGTGTGGGCAACGATCTTCCGAGATGAGAACCACCAAGCACCTTCTTTTTCCTTACAAGTTTCGGCCATCAAAACTTCTCCTAGGATGAAGAGGTTCGGCCACCACCACCATGCTCCAAGGGATGCTAGAAAAGAGGCTTCTTTTCTCTCCTTCTTCTCCTTCTTAGATCCGGCCACCAAAGCTATCTCCACCATGAGAAGGTTTCGGCCACACAAAGGAGAGGAGAGGAAAGAAAGGGCCGGCCACACCCAAGGAGAAAAGAGAGGAAAAATAGAATAGAGTCGTTCACCTTGAAGCCTCCTCTACCCCCTCTTTTATAATCCTTGGTCTTGGCAAATAAGGAAAATTTAATAAAAACTTCCTTAATTCTTTTTCCATTGAAAAGGAAAATTTATTTAATTAAAATAATTTTCTCTTTTCAAATTATAATGGCCGGCCACTCTTCTCCCCAAAACAAGGAGAGTTTTAATTAAAACAAAAATTAAAACTTCCTAATTTGTTTCTAGAAATTTATAAAAATTTCTCCAATAATTTTAATCCTTCATGATTGGTTAATAAAAAGAAATTTTATAAATTAAAATTTTCTTTTAAACATGTGGATAATTTCCAAAAGGAAAGTTATCTCTAAAAATTAAAATCTCCTTTCAATCTACAAATAAGGAAAGATATTAAATCTTTTCTTAATCTTTTGTAGAAACTAATAAAAGAGAATTTTTAATTTTCAAACTTTCTTTTAAATCATGAATATAATTAAAAGGAAAGTTTTTACCAAAATTAAAATCAACCTTTTAATTTACAAATAAGGAAAGAGATTTTAACTCTTCTCTTAATCTTTTGTAGAATCTTATAAAAGGAAGGATTTAAATTTTTAAACTCTCTTTTAAATTATATTATCCACATAAGAAAAATTTTAAAATTAAAATTCCTTTTTATTTTAATAGGGACGGTCACATGAATTCACCCATGAACATACCCATGGCCGGCCCTAGCTTGGTCTCCAAGCTAGCTTGGCCGGCCCCTATAGGATGGGTAAGAAGGTGGGTATAGGTGAGTATAGTACTCTATAATTAAGAGGCTACGATAGGGACCGAGAGGAGGAATTGGTTTTGATCTCCCGATAAAATTAAGTATCCCGTGCTCGCCCCGAACACACAACTTAATTTTATCAATAATAATTCATTCCACTAGAGAACTATTATTGAACTACCGCACCAATCCCAAATTACATTTTGGGCTCCTTCTTATCATGAGTGTGTTAGTCTCCCTGTGTTTAAGATAACAAATGTCCACTAATTAAGTAAGTTACTGACAACTTACTTAATTAATATCTAGCTCCAAGAATAGTACCACTCAACTTCATCGTCATGTCGGACTAAGTCCACCTGCAGGGTTTAACATGACAATCCTTACGAGCTCCTCTTGGGGACATTCTCAACCTAGATCACTAGGACACAGTTTCCTTCTATAATCAATAACACACACTATAAGTGATATCATTTCCCAACTTATCGGGCTTATTGATTCATCGAACTAAATCTCACCCATTGATAAATTAAAAAAATAAATATCAAATATATGTGCTTGTTATTATATTAGGATTAAGAGCACACACTTCCATAATAACTGAGGCCTTTGTTTCTTTATAAAGTCAGTATAAAAGAAACGACCTCTAATGGTCCTACTCAATACACTCTAAGTGTACTAGTGTAATTATATAGTTAAGATAAACTAATATCTAATTACACTACAACCTTCCAATGATTTGTTCCTTTCCATTATGGTCGTGAGCTACTGTTTATAATTTATAAGGTACTGATAACATAATCCTCTGTGTGTGACACCACACACCATGTTATCTACAATATAAATTAATTGAACAACTACATTTATCATAAATGTAAACATTTGACCAATGTGATTCTTATTTCTAGATAAATGTTTATACCAAAAGCTAGGCTTTTAGTATACACTCTAACAATCTGCTGTATAGCTGCTGTGGTATCTGCTACTAGATCTGTCTGAAGTTCTAGTTCTTTCTGTTCACCACTCTCATACCAGCAGATTGGAGATCTACACCTCCGCCCATAGAGAGCCTCGTAAGGTGCCATACCGATAGTGGCCTGATAGCTGTTGTTGTATGCAAATTCTGCTAGACTCAGATATTTGCACCAACTTCCTTTGAAATCTAGGGCACATGCTCGGAGCATATCTTCGAGTACCTGATTTACTCGCTCTGTCTGTCCATCTGTCTGAGGATGAAAGGCTGTGCTAAACTTTAACTTCGTGCCCAAAGCTGACTGTACACACTCCCAGAAGTGTGACGTGAACCTGCTGTCTCTGTCTGAGATAATGGTTCGTGGGACTCCATGTAATCTAACGATCTCCTTGAGATACAACTGAGCTAGCTGTTCCATGGAGTAGGATATCCTGATAGCTAAGAAGTGGGCTGATTTAGTCAATCTGTCGACTATTACCCAGATGGTATCAAAACCATTCGTGGTTCTGGGTAATCCCACTATAAAATCCATAGAAATGTCTTTCCACTTCCATTCTGGTATCTGTATGGGCTGCAAAACTCCCCCTGGTCGCTGATGTTCTGCCTTAACCCTCTGACAGGTTAGGCAGGTGCTGACATATCGAGCGATGTCTCTCTTCATCCCAGGCCACCAAAAACGTTTCTTCATGTCCTGGTTCATTTTGGTGGAGCCAGGATGCATCGCATAGGGAGTCTTGTGAGCCTCATCTAGGATTTTCCTCTGTAGTTCCTCCTTATCCGGAACACATAGCCTGTCACCAAAATACAACACCCCCGCTATTTGATATTCTGAACTCTCCACCTTCTGATTCTGCTAAACCTTGCTTGATTCTTTGAATTTCAGGATCCTGCTCCTGAGCTGTCTGGATGTCACCGAGCAAGGTAGACTCTAATGTCATAGTAGAGAGCGGTCCGACTATGAGCTCGAGATCGAAATTTGAGATCTCCTTCTGTAGGGGCGGTGACATGGCTGCTAGAGATAATAGGGTAGCGCTGGACTTCCTGCTGAGGGCGTCTGCTACCCTATTCACTTTTCCTGGGTGGTAGAGGATATCTATGTCGTAGTCTTTGACCAGTTCTAGCTATCTGCGCTGTCGCATATTCAGATCCTTCTGAGTGAAGAAGTACTTCAGACTCTGATGATCTGTATACACTCTGCACTGAGCTCCATACAAGTAATGTCTCCAAATCTTGAGAGCGAACACCACCGCTGCAAGCTCAAGGTCATGAGTAGGGTAGTTCCTCTCATAGTCCTTGAGTTGTCTGGAGGCATAGGCGATCACCTTGCCACTTTGCATCAGCACTGCTCCTAGTCCCAACTTCGAGGCATCACTATATATGTCAAAGCTATCTGCGTTCTCTGGTAGAGTCAGAATAGGTGCACTGGTCAATCTCCTTTTCAGCTTGCTGAAACTGTTCTCACAGTCCTCTGTCCACTGAAATTTTCTGTTCTTTCTGGTAAAAGCTGTCAGTGGGGAGGCTATCCTGGAGAAGTCCTCTACGAATTTCCTGTAGTAACCTGCTAATCCCAGAAAGCTTCTGATCTCACTGGCGTTCTTGGGTCTTTTCCAATTGCTCACAGCTTCTATCTTACTGGGGTCTACCATGATACCATCCTTTGAGATGATGTGACCCAGGAAGGACACCTGATCTAACCAAAATTCACATTTTGTGAACTTGGCATATAACTGGTTCTGCTGAAGGGTCTGCAATACTGTTCTCAGGTGCTCTGCGTGTTCTTCCTGAGTTCCTGAATAGATAAGAATATCATCGATGAACACGATGACAAACTTATCTAAATATTCCCTGAATACTCTGTTCATGAGGTCCATGAAAGTAGCTGGAGCATTGGTCACACCAAAGGGCATGACTACGAACTCGTAATGTCCGTATCTAGTCCTGAATGCTGTCTTGGGTATGTCCCCTTCTTTAACCTTCACCTGATGATAACCTGATTTGAGGTCTATTTTAGAGAACACTGCTGCTCCCTTTAGCTGATCAAACAGGTCATCTATTCTGGGAAGAGGATACCTGTTCTTGATTGTGACTTGGTTCAGTGCCCGGTAGTCTATACACAGGCGCATGCTCCCGTCTTTCTTCTTCACGAACAATACAGGTGCTCCCCATGGTGAGTGACTAGGACGGATGAAGCCCTTGTCAAGCAGCTCCTGTAGTTGCTCATGAAGTTCCTTCAGTTCTGCTGGAGCCATGCGGTAAGGTGCTTTGGAGATAGGATTTGTACCGGGAATGAGTTCTATCTCAAATTCGATCTCCCTGTCTGGTGCTAGGCCTGGTAACTCTTCAGGGAAGACTACTACTCGGACCTCTGCTAGCTATTGGTCCTTGTCCTGACTGGTGCTGACTACGTGTGCTAAGAACCCCGTACATCCTGAATCCATCAACCTCTGTGCCTTCATAGCTGAGAGAAACTTCTTGGCCTTTCTCCTGGGTTCTCCGACGAATTCGAACTGTGCTTCCGCTTCAGGTTAGAATATGACTTTCTGTTTACGGCACTCGATGGAGGCACCGTATTTGATCAAGAAGTCCATCCCGAAGATGACGTCGTAGTCGGTCATATTAATCACACTATCAGATCGCAAAAGAGCTCTTTGTCTGCTATAGTGACCGGCACTGCTCTGAGCCAGTGCGTAGACGCCATGATTTCTCTTGAGGGTAACGTCGTAAGGAACTGGCTACTGAGTACCTCTGGAGGTACTGCTAACTTCTCAGCAAATGCCCTGGATATGTATGAATGGGTTGCCCCAGTATCGAATAAGACAGTTGTACTTTGCTGTAAAATACTAATCTGACCTGTAACAACTGTCGAGGCATTTGCTACATCCTCTCTGGTGAGTGAGTAGATCCTCGCATTGGTCGTAGCTGGAGGGGCTTCTAATCCGCCCTAGCTGATATGTGGACCATCTAAAGCGGCCTGCATCTGATGTAACTGAGCTGGCTGGCCTCCATACTGAATCGGCTGTGGCTGAGGAAGACTGGTCTTGTTTGGACACTGCTTGGCCATATGCCCTTCCTGTCCGCATTCAAAGCATCCTCGTATTCCCTTACGACAAACTCCAGGATGGAATTTCCCACAAGTAGCACACTTTGGATAACTGGGCTTCTTGCTGGCTGGCCCTCCTTTTGGATAACTCCCTGGTTTGCGCTTGTTGCTGGAGTTCCCTTTCCAGTTAGAGTCATGGGAGCTGTGGCCCTGCTGTTTCTGAGTGTCTGAGCCTCCTTGACCTTTAGCTTCTGAGAGGACTTGCTTCTGCTGCTTGATGCTATTCTGGTAATGCTCAGTGATTAGAGCACTGCTCACTAATTCTTATGTGGTTTGTGGCCTATGAACGCCACCAGCCACGTTCATTGCTATTTCCGGCCTCAGCATCTTGAGCATCAACCGGATTCGTTCCTTCTCGTGTCGACTAATTCGGGGCATAGACAAGCTAACTGTTGAATTTCTTCACGGCTTCCTCGACCGATAGGTTGCCCTGACGAAACTCGGTGAACTCGTCAGATTGATTTGGTGACCCGCACGTGAAAGAACACCTCAAAGAATTCCTTCTCAAGTCAACCCATGTTATCTGGTTCACTAGGCGTCGCTCTGATTCTCTCCCACCACATACGTGCATCTCCTGCCGGATGGAAGGAGGCGCACTTCACCTTCTCATGTTCGCCGGTCCAGAAGCTCCATCGTACTTTCTAGTGTTTTGAACCATGCCCGAGCATCCCATGGTTCATTGGAGAAATTCTCCGGCTTGACTCTCTGCCACCTGGATCGGATAGGCTTCTCTCTTTGCCTCGGCGTAGGCTGGACTGTGGAACCTCTAAGACCACCGGTGTCGCTAAGTTAGGCTCCGGGTGACAGTGGGTGTTCTGCTGACTAGCTTTTAAGGTGGCTATTTCCTGTCGCTGTGTAACTGAGCCACTAGTGCCGTAAGGTCCGGGAGGCACCAACCGCCGCCTCATGGGGCTCTGGTGGTGCCCTTCTAGCTAGGCGCCCTCGTGTCATTTCTAAAGACATGCAGACATACATGACTAACACAAGCATAATAGAGAAACTATTGTTATCATGTTAACTACTATCATAAATAAGCATGCTTTAGTTATCCATAACATAAAAGCAATAAACATACAAAGTGAGAGGTATTCTTACTTGGAAGCTGCAGTCAATATCGATGTGTGTGTAGGAAGTATGGAAAACTGCTCCACTCTGTAACGACCCACCTTCTACTAACTAGGTGTGAGGCCGATCGCTACATTATCTTGTGTTGAATTACTATTATAAATGCGGATTGATTAAAATTTTACTAAACCGATTTCAAAATTAACTTAATATTCTAGGTGTACCTAGGAGTTGTACACATGCTAGGAAGATAATCTATGCCTCTGGGATGTCCTGCTAATCAGGCATTTCAATCGATCCATGAATCGATTGGGCTATCGATCGATCCTGATCGATCCAATCTTGATACCGCACGAGAAAAACTCGGATCGGTCGGTGACCGATCCAGGACTATATGGTTACAGCGGATCGGTCCACCGACCGATCCAGAGTACACCGATCGGTCGGCCGATCAGTAAGCTACTGGATCGGCCTACCGACCGATCAATGTACTCCTGATCGTTCGGAGATCGGTCAGCCGACCGATCCATAACAGACGCTAACTCTCTGTTGGCATCGGATCGGTCGGGCTTCGCTCGATAAGCGCTCGATCGATCCGTAGATCGATCTGGGTTTCTGATTTCGCACTGAAACTCTGATTTCAGCACTAGTTCGTGCCAAAACCTCACACAACAATTATACAATGCATGGAAAACATTCTAATATCCACTAACTAGCATTCTAACATGACATAGTGCAAGGTTTATTAATTCATAGCATTTAAACCACTAGAAATGCATAAAAGTGTCTTAAGAAAAAAAAAACTAAGTTCTTAATTTGCTAAACTTCCTAAGGATCTTCATTCCAGGTTCCTGCCACACACACCATCTCTGCATTGACCTCCAGCTTCCTCTGCTAGTCCATCTTTCCCTTACCTCTATCTGCAGTATAAGGGAAATAGAATCTGTAAGCTTAAAGCTTAGTAAGAAACCAACTACCTCACTAAAACATGCAACGATGCAAACATGTTTTTAAAGAAATGCTATTTAAAAACATGCACTGAATTTGTTAAAACATGGCATACTGAAGTCACATGGCATAAATACTGAAACATGGCATGCATAATAAAATCTAAGCATGGAGCTATTTCATGGTATCAACTAGGAGAACTAAACTGAAACTGAAACTAAAACTGAGCTAAAACTATATTCACATAACTAGGTTACGAATTTGAAAGCTATTATCATAATAAGTGAAAATAGTAATCATGCTGCTGTTTGGGCCCGACAACTGTACTTGCTATGCGCGCATCCCTAGCTAGACCCGGGTTTGCAAGTCCCGCATTTAGTAGGGTTTACTAGGTTATCTAAACCTAGGGACCGACTATGGGAGCCCAACCCAATGGACATCTGGTCCAGTACAGTGCCACTGAAAATAAAATACTGAATATAGCTACTAATTGTTTATTTTGCTGTTTCTAGGTTATCTGAACCTAGAGCTAGGTTATCTAAACCTAGAGGCGACTGTGGGAGCCCACCCATTGGACCGTAGTCCCATGTAAGCTGAAACTAGACTAATATACTGATTTAAATGCTACTAATTCATTTAACTGAGCTGTTAAAAATATCTGAGGTAGTATTTAGCTACACTAATTATTTTGTCGAACACTTGGTGTGCTCCAACTCTCCCCTCTAATAGGGAGACCACCTCTAGGCACCCGACAACGTCTAGAGCCTCCAACTGAAGGAGAACAACGTGTCTGGCCCATCTAGAGGTGCTCAACTAGATCCCTAATCTGCGAGGAGGGTTTAAACACACCCTGAGTGCCGAAAAATCTGCATATAGCTAAACTAAAGGCATGAAATCAAACAAAGCTACTTATACTGCAGGTGAGGGGTTTCTTACCTCGTACGCTAGTTTCCTTACGGTTCTTGTCGCTAGGTTTTCCGGTGGGGACGATCTTCTCGACGATCCTCTCGCGTCTACGTGTTCTTCTCGCGGAGGGGAACGTCCTCGTGTCGGAGTCGTCGCCGGAAGGTGCTCCTAGAGCCCTTAGGGAAGGAACCCTAGGTTGTTCTTGTGGTTGGCGCCGAGAGAAGGAGAGGAGAAGGGGAAGTCGGCGGTGAGGGTTTGAGGAGAGAAAAGTTACGATCCAAAAAAATAACTCTTCACTTAATTCCTTCCTATTTATATTAAAGGATTAATTCGCCCAACTCTAATATAAATTTAATTGCCTCCCTTTCCTTTCAGCACGGCCCTGTTGGGTTCAACTGGTTACTAACATTATCCGTAAACCATAGGTCTCGGGTTCAATTCCCGCTTAGGCCGTTTTCGTTTTCTATTTGTTTTTGCTACCTCCACTACTCTAAAAATTCTGTAAAAATATCCTAAAATTCCAGAAAAATCATAGAATATTTCTAAAATAGTTTTGAGAATTTTCGGGCATTACACCTTAAGTGATGACAGTCTTGGTGAGTGAAGTTAGATAGTAGAAATTCTAAGGGGAGGTAACCCTAGGTAATGGTAAAGTCTTGGATGCTATCTAAGCATGAAGCCTAGTAGGTTGGGTAGACCTATAGGAGTGTGACTTGATCCTAAGGGATTGACCCTTAGATGGTAGACTTGGAGGAGGGACCTCCAAGTAAAAGGTAAGCCTAATGGGTCAGGTAGACTTACAGATATCAGCTATGTTTCTTGTTTGTGTTTGTATGGTTGTTTTGCAGGAACCTGAAGCTGGAAGAAAAATATAGAGTAGACAAATGTAAATGGATGAATTAGACTTGACTTGGATCGAACCAGACCCAAATCGGTTCAGGAGACCAAATTGACGGTTCGGTAGACCAACTGGGTTTAGTCTAGATTGTTGAGTTGTCAAAAATATTGACATGGAAGATGATGTGGTAAAAGGTCATCTTTATGATTTGGATCAGGATGAGGATAAGCTAGATGGATAGAGATAGGGCTTCATCTAGATATAGCTTCATTCAGATAAGAGTTGATCCATATAAAGATCTAATCTAACTCTATAAAAGGAGATGAAGGTGTTGGGTTGCAAGGTTGTAAATAAAGTCCCACATTGAAAATACATGGGAAAGATTATAGTTTTATAAGGAAAAGATATCTCCATTGGTATGAGGCATTTTGGGAAGAGCTCAAGAGAAAAGCCATGAGGGCTTAGGTCCAAAGTTGATCATATCATACCATTGTGAAAATATTTAAATTCTTTTCGATATTTCAATTGGTATCAGAACCCAAACTGGTAGAAGGTCAAACCATCGACTGTGCACAAGAACTATAGTCTAATTAAGAGAGTGAGTAGACTACTGACCTTGATAAAGGAAGTGGAAGCTCACATGTCTTAATCAAGAGGACCATACATCAGGCAGGAAATCCTAGTTGTGGCTAGGCAAGGAAGTCCTAGTAGGTCGGGTGGGCCGAGGGGGCGAGGATCGAACGTGCGAAGCATGTGGTCCTTCGTTTGAGGGGGAATTGTTGGATTGCAAGGTTGCAAACAAAGTCCCACATTGGAAATACATAGAAAATATCATAGTTTTATAAGGAAAAGATATCTTCATTGGTATGAGACCTTTTGGAGAGAGCTCAAGAGTAAAACCATGAGAAAAAAATGTGGAACCGCCACATCAGCGGCCCCCCTAGAGCCGGTCCCACGGATATGGAGGGAGGTAAATGCAGGTACACAGGTGGAAAGTGCATGGCGGAGACGTTAACCTCAGGCAGTGACACCCCGGGGATCGACCCCTGGACCTTTCAGCCACAGAACCATGCACTCCCCATCTGTGCTACGCCCTGGGGACAAGAGTAAAACCATGAGAGCTTAGGCCCAAAGTGGACAATACATACCATTGAAGAGATATCTAAATTCTTTTCGATCATTCAGAAGGCTCTACATTCAAGACACTGATTCTTCATCCTACTCTTCATCTCTGCACTCAGAAATCTACGCTACGAAGCTCTGCGACCGGGGAAGCTCCAGGGGGTGTGATGCGCTCAGGACTTCTAGATCGGCCGTCATCTTTTGTTTGGTTTGTTTATTATAAGTTGTACTTAATTTATTATTATCTGTGCTTGTATCTTAAACTATAAGATGGGTTTCTCTGCCTCCAAAAAGTTTTCGAAAAGGAGACCACTAGTAGACTCGCGCTTGAGTGTGCAGGCCTTGGACGTATTGATCCTGAGGGGTTGGGTACCAAGTAAATCCCGCGAGTATTATTTTTCTCGTACTTTATTTTATATTCTGCTACTACTAATGACCTTGATAGAAAGAACGAACAAAATAGAAAAGAAAGCAACAAGTAGAGATTCACCCCCCCCTCTCGACCGCATCGATCCTACAATTGGTATCAGAGCAGGAAACTCTGATTGGACTAATCGCCAATGAAGCAAGCAGACTATGAATTGAGGGAGAAAAGGATAAAAATTTAATTTTATTTAATTTCAAATCTTAAATTACATATTATATGATTCAAGTCCAAGGAGAGAGGACACTATAAAAATAAGTGTCATACTCGTAAGAATCGAATGACACCACTAGTGGCAAAGGAGGAATTGATGCCCGGAGTTCAGAGAAGCAAAGATCACATCAAATGTTTCAAGTGCCAGGAGTTCAAGCACTACAAGAACTGCTGCCCGACAAGGAAAATTATGAAAAAGGTTAGTAATTTTATATTTAATACAAATCTATTTTTTTCAATTGTAGTACATTCAAAAATAGGCCAATAAATTTGGATGAAGATATTGTTTCCAAAACTACCCCTATGCATGATAATTTAGAGAATAATTTTTGTAATAAACTAGATAATATTGTGCATGATAAATTAGATTTAAAAATTTTAAATAATTCTTATAATTCAAAATTTAATTTAATTAATAAAAATATTCAAGTGAAAATTTTAAATTTCTATAATTGAGATAATTCAAAATTAAATTAAATTAATAAAAATATTAATATTAAAAATTCAAATCTAATTAATTTAGGTAATTTTATAAATAATTTGACTAATTTAAATATTAATAATGATCAAGATAAAATTAATTTAAATAATGATCAAGATAAACTTAATAACTTAAATTCGAATTCTAAAAATTTTTAATTCTAAAAATTCAAAATTAAATCTTAAAAATTCAGAAATTATTAAAATTATTAAAAACTCAACTAAGGAAAATAACAAAGTCAATATGTATGAAATTGATAAAATACTTAATAAAATATTTAATTCAATAAATCTAAAGAAATATTCAAAAAAAAAGTTAATCTAAAAAATTCAATTCTAAGTAATAAAATTAATTCAAATTTAATTAAAAATTAAGTAAGAATGATGAAGATAATTCTAGTTTGAAAAATTCAAACATCCTAATTAATAATCAAGATAAATCTAACCTAATTTAAATATTTATCTTAAAATTTTAAATAACTTATAATTAAATAATGAATTAATTAATCAAGATAATCTTAAAAATAATTTGATCAACTCTAATACTAAAAATTCAAAATTAAATATCAAAATTTTAAAAGATAAAACCTCAAATCTTAACAACATGAATTTTGATCATGATCACAATTTTTTAAAAACATAATTATAAAAATTCAAATAATAATTCTAAAAATTTAATTAATAATTCTGATTATTTAAATAAAAATTCTTAAAATTTAATTATTAATTTTTAAATTTTAATTAATAATTCCGGGAATTTAATAAATAATTTTGAAAATAATTCAAAAAATAATAATTCTAAAAATTTAATTATTAACTCTGAAAATTTAATTAATAAAACTAAAAATTAAAATAAATTAATTTATAAAAATATTAAAAATTTAAAAATAAATAACAAAATAAATTCAAACTTTAAACTTAAAAAATTAGAAATATTTAATCAAGAAAATGACCAAATTAATCTAGAACTAGATAAGATTACACAAAATCTTAATAAAATTTTTAATCTATTTGATCAAGATAATTCAAATTTCAACTTAGTTAACATTTCAACTAAATAAGATAAATTTAATTTGAATAAATCAAAGTTAGTTAATAATTCAGAATTAAATGTTAAGTTAATTAATGATTAATATAATCTTAAAGATTCAATTTTAAAAGATAATATAAATTCTAATCTTATAGATTTAAATCTTAAAAATTCAATATTAAAACTAAAAAATCTAGAAAATAAATCTACAAATTTTAAGAAGACTAATTCAAATGTTAATGTTAAAATTTAAATGTAATTAATTATAATAAAGTGCCCTTTGATTATGAAATAATAAATAATTCAAGTCTTAAAAATTCATAATTAAATCTTAAAAATTTAGGAAATAAAAATTTAAATATTAATAATTATAATTTAATTACAAAAAATTTGAACCTAATCAATTATAATAATGTACCATTTAATTATGAAACAATAATAAATTTAAATTTAAATATAAATATAAAAATTCTAGAAATAGAATTTACTAATTTTTACAAATAAACCAAAATTAATAATAATAATAATAATAAATAAAAGTTTGTTAAATTCAAATCAAATGATAAACTCTAACTTAAATACAATAAATTTGAAATTAAATCTTAGACATTCAGATATAATTATTAAAAAAATATTAAATAAGATAAAACTAATTTAATGTTTTAACTAACCAAGATAAAATTTTAATTAATAATTAAAATAAATCTAAATATAATTTGATTAATTCTGATCTTAGGAATACAATAATTCAAAATTAAAACCAAAAAATTTGAAAATTTAGAAGACAAAGGTTGAAATTTTAATTATAATTTAAATACATTAACTCTCTATAATAAAGCTATAAATTCAAGATTAAAATTTGAAATTAATTTCAATAAACCAATAAATTTTAAGAAGTATAAATTCAAAAATTATATCAAAATTAATTATGAAACTAATTAATAAATCTTACTCCATGAAACAATTACAATAATTAAAATATGTCAAAGTGGGTTGACACATTCATTGGTTCACATGAAATGTATCAAATTGAATTTGATGCATCCTTAGAAATTAACTATAAATTGCTTGACTTATTTGACACATGCATATTTGTCATGTACATGCATTATTAGTCCCCTCGGGGCAGTGCGATGGTTAAGACATGAGGTGTTGCCACATAAGGTCTTGGGATCGAAACTCGACGTGACCGAGCATAACCTCCCCCATGTCTTGGCCATTTGTACTAATGGCTAGTAGTCACCCGTGATTTACCTCCTCCGTGTTGACCTAGGGACGGGTTGACGGGGGCGCTGGGGGCGAGCGAATCGTCTTTTGCCACATGTACATGCATTATTAAATGTTAATTTATCGATAAATGTCATGTCATTCATACTAGTATTTTTGCTTAATCTAGAATGATTAAAGACTTAGGCTTGATCGATACTTGATTAGTTAGACCAAGGGTTCTTAGAAAGAAAGTTAAATATTTAATTTCTTTAAAAGACTTTGTCTAGAAGTGGTTATTGTTCCAATACCCAAGAAGGCTTCATGCCTCGCCATAGCCAGAAAGTTGATTATTGAAATGGATATTTAACCAACTAACTATCAAACCTTAGTCTAACTCAAGTGTAAATCAATCCTTAGATTCCAACTTAAATTTTAAATCAGACAAAACATCTCACAAAATTCATAAGGGTACCCTGATTGATTATGTTGAAACACTTAGAATGGGTGAGATGATAAGAGTATTAAATTAAAAATAATTTTAAAAAATTTCAAAATTCATAGATAATTTTCTAAAAATTATTTTCAAAATAGTGATTTAACATAATAATATTTTTAATGAATTTCATGCATGATTGGGTGTATTTATATATAAATTTTGAAAAAATCTATATAATTGCAAAATATTGATAGTTGACAAATACTTAGAAGAAATCCACATCCCAAAGTCAAAACTAGAATCTAGTCCCCTAGACACTTAGGTAGACTTCCTTGCGGCCAACAAGGATAACTAGAGTATGTCATGTTAAAGGGAGGTGTTTTTGAAAATTTTAAAGAAATTTGTTTGAAATTTTTTTTGAAAAATAATTTTTGTGAAAAATATTTGAAAAATCTAACTTTTGAAAAATTGTTTTAAAAAATTATTTTTGTGAAAATATTTGAAAAATCTATAAAATCTTTTGAAAATCACTTTGAAAAATTATCTTTTAAAAAACATATTTTAAATGTTCTTTTAATTTAGATCAACCCCTAAACACATAGGCAGTCTTCCTTGTGGTTAACAAGGAGTCCTAAGGATGTGTCAGGATAAGGGGGAGTCCTTATAAAAAGATCAATATAAGTTTAAAAATTCTTTCAAAATTCTTTTAAAATTTTTTAAAACTCTTTGAAAAATCTAGAAATGTTTTCTTAATTTTTTTTGAAAATCTTTTGAAAGACTATTTTGAAAATTTATGGTTTGAAAATTTTATTTTAAATGATCTTTTAATTTGGATAAACCTCTAAGATACATAGGATGTATTCCTTATGGTTAATAAGGTCCTAATAAAGTGTCAGATTGAGGGGAATTCCTGATTAAAAGATCAAATATAATTTTTAAAATTCTTTCAAAGTTAATTTTTAAAATTCTTTAAAACTGTGTTTGAAAATTTTTTTACAATTATTTTTTAACTACAATTTTAAAGTGATATTTTCAAAAATGATCTTATTTTAAAACTAATGTTTGAAAATAAATGCTTTCACAAAGATTTCTCAAAAAAAATTTTAAAATTGTTAGTGCAAAACCAAGGGAACCTTAGGTAATCTTTTTGATATATGTCAAAGGGGGAGAGTAACCTTAAGTTTAAAAATATTTTGACTCCTAACTTTGGTATAAAACCCTAAAGACCAAATACCTAACTTAAGAAAATTGTCAAACCTCAAAAAGGAGGAGATTGTTGGTGCAATCAGCCTCAAAAGTTTTGATTTTGACAATATACCTAGGTCTAGTCAGTTTGACCAAGGGTTTATTCAAACAAGACTTAATGCTTAGAAGAAAGAAGTCTAGTCAGGACTAGATGACTAGCGAAAGTCCTAACTTAGTTAGATAAGGATAAGTCCTAGTGAGTGAAGCTAGGCAGTGAAAATCCTAGGGGGAGGTAACCTTAAGTTGTGGAAGTCCTAGTGAGTGAAACTAGATGGTAAAAATCCTAGGGGTGTTGGATCACAACGGTCGGGTAGAAAGGTGGGTTGAATAGCCTTGTAAAAATAAAAAGCAAACCCTTCTTGATCTTTTAACAGAACACTTGCATAAAAATAAGCAGAAAGTAATAAACAAAAAGAGGATCATAGACTTGACTCGGTTACAACCAAGGAGGTTGTTAATCCAAGGAATAAAACATGCACTAGAATATCTCCTTCAGGCGGAAAAGCCTCTTATAGCAGTGAAAGTACAAAAAACATAAGCTAGACTAGAAATGAAAGCACACAAGTGTTGGATGGCTAATTCTTGAGTTTATTGAAAGCTTCTGGACCAAGGTGTATTTATATCCTTGGTCGGGACGCCTGGAAGGGGTCCAAGCACTTGGGAGGGGATAAAATTTTATCCCCTTCGCAACAGATCGCATTTGACGTGATCTTGGTCAAAGCTCAACTCCGGGCGCCCGGAAAGGCTCCAGGCGCCCGAACCACTAAAGTCAATAGTGTTGAAGTAGAAGGTTCGGTCCCTCTACTCCGGTGCTACTCGCCTCGGTCCGGGTCTTCTGCTCCGGCTCCGCTCGCTTGGGTGATTTCGACCAATTGAAATAAGGCTCACTCAAACCCAATTTCGGCCTTCTCGAGCAACCTTCTGCTCCAGCTTCTCGTCCCTCGGAAATGGCTCGCGCCTCCTTCTCGTTCGCCCACGTACTCTTCCGCAATGCCTCGTACCTCAGACGCACCGAGCCCGTCGGCTCCCTCCCGTGCCGTTCTTCTCGCTGGCTGCATCTTTTGCTCGACTCCCTGTACTCCTAAGCTCCTGCACACTTAGACACAAGGTTAAAAACACAACAGGACCTAACTTAACTTGTTGATCACATGAAAATAACCTTGGGATTCCAACAATCTCTCCCTTTTTGATATGAGAAACCCAAATTAAGCTAGGGTAAATAGACATAAAAAGGAATAACTAATATTGCAATAAAGTGCAAAAAGATAGAAAAAAATTGGTCTACCTCCCCCTAGACTTATATTTTTCCTTCTCCCCTTTGATCACATAAAAAATGGGGTTCTAAGAAAAAAATCTAAGGGTTAAATGGTTATAGTTTTGAAATTTTGAAAAATTATTTTGATTTTACTTAAAATAATTTTCAACAAAGTTAACAAATTTCTAAGTTAAACAAAATTCTAAGTTAGATAATTTGCAAAAGAAATATTTTTTTAAAAAAAATTCTAACTTAAATCTTTGAGAATTTTCTAAGTAAAAAATTTAGGTAAAAAAAATAATAAGCAATAATTTCAAAAGAAATTTTAACTTAGGCAATAAGTTTTGTGAATTTTTCTAAGTAAAGATTTTACGCAAGAATTTTTTTTTTCTAAGTATAAAAAATATTTTTGAAAAATTTTCAAAAAAATGTTTGAAATTTTTTTTTACAGCATTATTATATTTCAATCTTAATGTTTTACCAGAAAGTTAATTAAACATTTTATTTCAATATTTTGGCTTCCATGTATGTAACGACCCAAATGTCCTCCTTTTGAGCCCCAAAAATAATTTTAAAAAAATATTTAAAAAATGCTATAGAAAAATTCTAGAGATTTTTAGGAATTTTTAGAGTATTTTTACATAATTTTTGGAGTTCGTTTGGTATTTTTACCAAGAGAAAGAAGTTAAAAAAAAAAGAAAAAAAAATAACATATGTTGAAGCCGGGTTTTGAACCCAGGACCTCGGACCCGATAAGGATCTTAACGAACTCAGCCAACCAACTGGTCTGCAAACATTTTGTTAATTATATATGGAATAAAATATATATAAGGTATAGTTAGAAACATTGAAAATAAATCGAAACGAAAAGTGCGTGGCTGAGGAATCGAAGCCGTGACCTTAGAGTTGGTCAAAATCCGGCTAACCAAGTGATCCAGCCGTCGGTTTGTTTGGAAAAGGTAGGAAAATTTATTTAACAAGTTAACAGAATATGGAGATTATAAAGAGGGATAAGTTGAGGAGGTAAATTCCCGAGCCCTAATTTCTCCCGACCCGAAACCTTTTCCTCCTCCTCACGGCGCGACGTCGTTCTTCTCTCGGGCGGAAACACGAAGGAGCTAGGGTTCCCTCCCCCCGGCGGCCGGCGAAGGCTTTTTCCGACCGGTCTTCACCCGTGTGTGACCACCTCGACGCGGGGAGCTCGGAAACACAAAGGAGCCGCGAGATTTGAAGTTTCTCCGAACCCTAGAAGTTCCTTTCTCCGGCTATAAGTCCAAGAAACCCAAGGTAAGTGCTTCCTCACCTGCAGTAGAGTAGCTCCGGATTCTAGTTTTTCCTTGTTTTCGAGTTTTGCCGTGGAGATTTCTGGTTTAGGGCTTGTTGCCGTGAGGTTTATAAAGAAGTTAAGAAGAGATTTTAACGGATTGTTGCTGGATTCGATGATGTTAGTTCCTTCCCATTGCTCTTGAAAGTTCGGATAGATTGTTGGTGGATTTAGTCTTGGTTGATGATCTCTGCAAGGTCTTGACTCCGATTGTAATTTAACCTTCTGAATAAGTTATTATTTAATATGGATGTGTGAATAATTATGTGTGCAATGGAATGTCCTTCGTTTGGTAATGCTGGTAATTTGTTGTGGTTACTAAAGTTATACAGGAATTTTTATTATGACCAGGGATAGGAAGTTTCAATTAAGCTTGGTTTAACGTAGGGTACATCTAGAGGAGTATGATCAAGAACAGATATGGTGATAAATGTTTAAGGGTAGAGATTTCTCCCCATGGCTAGAAATTTACTTATTTTCGTTTAGATTTAGGCAGAGTAATTAGTTATTAAGTTCATGCTTGGTGTATGTTCTAATTGCTTGTACACGTGAAGCAGTAGGTGATGATCTGGTATGCATAGCTTTAGGGCCAGGATGTTCTTGGACATGATTTACAAGAACAATTTCAAGATTTAGTAACATAGTATGCAGAATTTAGTAGTATAGTGCAGGATTTGTGTTTGCCCAGTAAGCTTAATTTGGTTGTGTAGCCTTGCAAATCTTGGTTTGAGGTTTAGATATGCTACTTTCATTCAAGTATACAGATTCGAGGTTTAGATATGCTACCTTCATTCAAGTATACAGATTTGAGGTTTAGATATGCTACTTTCATTCAAGTATACAGATTTGAGGTTCTTTATTCTAGCATGAGGTTTAGACATGTTTTCTAGTTGTACTCATTCTAGGATACAGATATGAGTTCTTTACTCTAGCATGTGGTTTAGATATGCTTCTTTGCTACCATCCATTTAAGCATACAGATTTGAGTTTCCTTGTTACCTCAATATGCAGAACTCCAATCTTAGAGAAGATTTTATTAAGCATTTCATATGCAGATTTTTAGTTAACATTCAAGTGCAGTTTTGTTAAGCTTATAGTGCAGTTTTGTAAGTATAGTATGCAGATTTTACAAGTATAGTATGCAGATTTTTGTAAGTATAGTATGCAGATTTTTGGTTTAAGCATTTCAAAGTTAGAATATCCTTAAACATTTCAGTTTCTTTTTAAAGAAGTATTCTTTTAGAAGTATTAACAAGTATAAGAAAGATAAAGAAAAGAAAGAAAAGGCCAAGGCCTTAAGTAGATCCCAAAGTCAAGACTTTAGGGATTTTTGGCACACAAGGTGCTTATTAAAATGCCAAGGCATTTAAAGAAGAAGTAATTAAGATAATAAGATATTTTACTTTGAAGAGGCTAGTACCTGACTTCCAAGGTTGTCGTTAAACAAATCCAGGTGTTCAATTCTGAGGTCTTGGCCCTGGTAGACCGAGGTCTGCTCTTTTAGGATTGGTGGTTCGCTACCCCAACCTATTAGGGAACGCGCATAAGATGGTACTATGCCTGAGCCCAAAAAAAAGTTAATTATTATTTTGAAGTATTATAAGTATAAGTTTTTGAACAAGTAAAACAAGTTTCACACAAGTATAAAAGTGTTAAAGTAAAAGTTTTAAACAAGTGGAATAAAAGAATAAGTTTAGAACAAATGAAGTAAGTTTCATTTGTTTTAAAAGCAGCAAGTTGAGTTTTCTTTTATGCTAGCATGTTATTTAGATTAGCTTACTGTTATTTGCTATTTTCTAAGCATGAGTAGCTTTACATGTTTAGCATTTCAGCTTGTTTGATTCCTTTATTATTAGATGAGCATGAGTAGTCTTCAGTAAGTAATCAGTTAGATCATGATATAGATATATGTACATGCATATCGAGATTTTATGAGTTAGATAGCACTTACTAAGCAAATTTTGCTTATAGACTACACTTCCTCTTACTGCAGATACAGGAAAGGAAAAGATATAGAAAGGAAGACGACAAGGAGGTGTTCGAAGGATGTGTGATGCCAAGACAATGGAAGCCTTGGGACTAGGAAAGAAGTTTTAATTTTAGTTTCCACATTTTAGTTATTGTAAACATTTGAGTTGTATTTTAAGTTCATGTCATTTGAGATTATTCTGTTTAGATTGCATGTAGGATGAGTTCAGTAGATATTTGTATGTTTGATACTTATTTAACTGCATGGGTGTTTGATAAATGTTCCAGCCGCCTGTGGCTGATGTATACTATGCTTGTATCTTGGTTTATGGTCACCGGTACAAGGGAGACTCTGTCGAAATTTTTCGGTAGGGTTTCCACGAGGTTTTTAATCATACCGGTTAAGTAGAGTTAGTAGTTAAGTAACGGTCATCCTTAGAGTGTAGTAGTAGTAAGAAGGGTGGTCGTTACAAGGTAGTGGCGAGGCACTAGGCCTTCTTGATAATTGGAGCAACAACCACTTTCTTAGACAAAGCCTCATAAAGAAATTTAATGTCTAATTTTTTCGTTGAAAGCTCTAAATCTAATTAATAGTTCAAGTTAAACAGGACTTTGGAACCCAATATAGGTTCCAGCCTACTGGATTGACTAAAATTTTTTTAGGGACATACCTTTTTGAAATATTCCTAATTTGTCCCTTGTGATATCTAAAATACCAATTTAGATTAATAAATTCTCTAACATTTGTATTAGATGAGCATGCATGATTTTTCAAATTATTTACTTGTATTTTTAAATTATCATTTTCTAATTTTAATTTGTCTAACTCTTCTAAAGGGCAAGATTTAGCTAGTATTACTTTTAAATTTTTAATTTCTTTTTCTAACTTACAACAATCCTTAGTTAACAGTTTAATAAACTTAAATAGTTTATTGGGAGGACCTTGTCGATCTCGTTGTCCGTGTCTCCCCCTGAACTACTGCTATCTTCCGACGTAGCTCCCCCTTCATCGATACTCTCGATGCTCATTTCAGAAGAGCTTGACTCGCATTCGTCGTCTTGATGACTTGACATTAGTGCAAGTCTGGAGGGTCTCAACTTCCGATTCGGACGACGTATCGTCCCACGTCGCTTTTAAGACCTTACATTTTTTGACACGCTTCTTACCTTTGTCGTTGTCCTTATTCCTTAACTTGGGGCAGTTGTCCTTGATGTGCCCTTCTTCGTTGCAATGGTAGCAGCAGATCGTCCTTTTCTTTCTACCCTGCGGATGGTTAGCATTTTTAGATTTACAAAGTTTCTTGAAATGTCTTACCATCATAATCATTTCCTCATCATCGAGAGAGGACTCTGACTCAGGTTCGTCTCTCGATGCTTTGACGACGACGTTGTGCTTGAGCTCCTTCGTACCTGCACATCTTGATTCATACACTTCAAATGTCGAGAATAATTCATCTAAAGTAATTTTTTATAAATCTTTAGAAATATAAAAAGCATCTACTAGTGATGTCCATTTCATATTTCTAGGAAAAGAATTTAGTGCATACCTTAGCGAATCTCGGTTACTTACCTTTTCTCAGAGATTTGAAAGTTTGGTGATAATCTCTTTAACTCTCGAGTGCAGATGCGCAGTTGTTTCATCTTCTCCAAGTCGTAGGTTGGTGAGCTGGTTGCGTAGTAGATCCCATCTTGCGAGCTTGGCTTCGAATGTCCCTTCATGCAGCTCAAGGAACTTCTCCCAAAGTTCCTTCGCGGAGTCGTAGTTGCCGATTCGGTTGACTTCTTGTGGCGGAAGAACGCTCAGCAGATGGTACCCTTCTTTGCCGTTTGCCACGTAGTCGGCATGCTCTTTCATCCATTGATATTTTTCTTTGCCCTCTAGTGCTACAAAATCAAATTCCATTATAAGAAGTAATTCAAAGTCAGTTTTGAAAAATACCTGCATTCATTTTTTCCAGGTAGCGAATTCCCCTTCGAACTTCAGCGGGTATATGCTCGGTCCGACCATCATCTTTGCTTCGATCGGCGATTAGTCCTCCTAAAGCGTCCTTGCTATGATATCACTTGTTGTATCGCGGTGGCCAGCTAGAAGGGGGGTTGAATAGCCCTGTAAAAATAAAAAGCAAACCTTTCTCAATCTTTCAACAGAACACTTGCATAAAAATAAGTAGAAAGTAATAAACAGAAAGAGGCTCACAGACTTGACTTAGTTAGAACCAAGGAGGTTGTTAATCTATGAAATGAAATGCACACTAGAATATCTCCTTCAGGCGGAGAAGCCTCTTACAGCAGTGAAAGCACAAAAAATAGAAGCTAGATTAGAAATGAAAGCACACAAGTATTGGATTGCTAATTCTTGAGTTTTGAAAGCTTCTGGACCAAAGCTGTATTTATAGCCTTGGTCGGGGCGCCTAGTGTTAGAGTGTATACTAAAAGCCTAGCTTTTGGTATAAACATTTATCTAGAAATAAGAATCATATTGGTCAAATATCTACATTTATGGTAAATGTAGTTGTTCAATTAATTTATATTGTAGATAACATGGTGTGTGGTGTCACACACAGAAGATCATGTTATCGGTTTCTTATAAATTATAAACAGTAGCTCACGACCAAGATGGAAAGGAACAAACCATTGGAAGGTCGTAGTGTAATTAGGTATTAGTTTATCTTAACTATATAATTACACTAGTACACTTAGAGTGTATTGAGTAGGACCATTAGAGATCGTTTCTTTTATACTGACTTTATAAAGAAACAAAGACCTCAGTTATTATGGAAGTGTGTGCTCTTAATCCTAATATAATAACAAGCACATATATTTGATATTTATTTCTTTAATTTATCAATGGGTGAGATTTAGTTCGATGAATCAATAAGCCCGATAAGTTGGGAAATGATATCACTTATAGTGTGTGTTGTTGATTATAGAAGGAAACTGTGTCCTAGTGATCTAGGTTGAGAATGTCCCCAAGAGGAGCTCATAAGAATTGTCATGTTAAACCCTGCAGGTGGACTTAGTCCGACATAACGATGAAGTTGAGTGGTACTACTCTTGGAGCTAGATATTAATTAAGTGAGTTGTCAGTAACTTACTTAATTAGTGAACATTTGTTATCTTAAACACAGGGAGACTAACACACTCATAATAAGAAGGAGCCCAAAATGTAATTTGGGATTGGTGCGGTAGTTCAATAATAGTTCTTTAGTGGAATGAATTATTATTGATGAAATTAAGTTGTGTGTTCGGGGCGAACACGGGATGCTTAATTTCATCGGGAGACCAAAATCAATTCCTCCTCTCGGTCCCTATCGTAGCCTCTAGTATATAGAGTTTTATACCCACCGCATACCCACCTTCTTACCCATCCAATGGGGCCGGCCAAGCAAGCTTGGAACCCAAGCTAGGGCCGGCCAAGACCAAGTGGATGAGTCATGTAGGTGGCCGGCTAAAGCTTGGGTCCCAAGCTTAGGTGGTCGACCACTAGAATATTAAAAAGGATTTTTATTAAAATTATTTCTTATGTGGATATCATGATTTTAAAAGAGAGTTTAAAAAATTAAAAATTTCCTTTTATAACTTTCTAGAAAAGATTAAGAGAAGAGATTAATCTCTTTCCTTATTTGTAGTTTAAAAGGATGGTTTTAATTTTTGGTAAAAACTTTTCTTATTTGTAAATCATCTACATGTTTAAAAGAGAGTTTAAAATTTGAAATCTTTCCTTATTTGTTGATTAAAGGAGGATTTTAAATTTTAAGAAAACTTTCAATTTTAATCATGTTCATGATTTAAAAGAGAGTTTAAAATTAAATATTCTCTTTTATAAGTTTCTACAAAAGATTAAGAAAAGATTTGATATCTTTCCTTATTTGTAGATTAAAAGAGATTTTAATTTTTTAGAGATAACTTTCTTTTTATCCACATATTTAAAAGAAATATTTTAATTTTTAAAATTTCCTTTTTATTAACAATCATGAAGGGATAAAAATTATTGGAGAAATTTTTATAAATTTCTAGAGACAAATTAGGAAGTTTTAATTAATTAAAACTCTCCTTGTTTGTAGCTTTTATATGGCCGGCCAAATAAAATTGAGAAAGAAAATTATTTTTAATTAAATAAATTTTCCTTTTCAATGGCAAAAGAATTAAGGAAGTTTTTATTAAATTTTCCTTATTTGCCAAGACCAAAGATTATAAAAGAGGGGGTAGAGGAGGCTTCAAAGCTAACGACTCTATTCTATTTTTCTTTCTCTTTTCCTTGGTGTTGTGGCCGGCCAACCTCTCTTCCTCTTGGTGGTGGCCGAACCTTCTCTATTGGCTTGGAGCTCTTGTGGTGGCCGGATACTACTTGGAGAAGAAGAAGAAGAATGAGAGAAAGCTTGTATCCCTTGGAGCTTGGTTGGTGTTTTGTTCTTCGTCCTTGGTGAAGCTTCTTTGTGTTGGCCGAACCTAGCTAGGAGGAGAAGAAGGTGCTTGGTGGTTTCTCATCTCGGAAGATCGTTGCCCACACAACGTCCGAGGTTAGAAGAGGAAAACGGTAGAAGATCAAGAGGTCTTTCTAGAAGGTATAACTAGTAATTTTTCTTTCCGCATCATGCTAGTTATTTATGGAAATAATACCAAATACAAGAGGCTTACGATTCTAGTATTTCGAATATGTTTTTCGAAGTAGTGTTCTTTTGTTTTATTTTTCCTTGTGATTTGATTGTTCTTTTCGGTTCCTAAAGTTATTTTAGGAAATTAAATATTAGATTTCTATAAAAGGTTTTGTCTAGTCGGTGGTGGTTGCTCCCATATCCAAGAAGGTCATGTGCCTCTGTAACGCCCGAAAATTCTCAAACTTGCATTAGAATTATTCTATGATTTTTCTGGAATTTTTAGATATTTTTCCGGAATTTTCCGAGTAGCGGAAGTAGCAAAAATAATTAGAAGAATAAAAAGGCTTAAGCGGGAATCGAACCCGGGACCTCTCGGGTCCGCTAAACCTTTAGTTAGCCTTAGTAACCGGTGAACCCAGCAGGGCCGTGCTGAAAGAATGAGGAACCAATTATATTTATATTGGAGTTGGGTTCAATAATCCACTTAATATAAATAGGGAGTTTAAGTTGGGTTTGGTTTTTCTTGGTTTGGAGTTGGTTCGGCAACTTTTCACCACAGAAACCTCACGCCTCTCTTCCTCTCGGTTCCTCTCTTCTCTCGGCACCCCCAAGCACAAGCAAAAAGGAACCTAGGGTTCCTTCCCTAAGGGTCACGAGAGCATCTTCTGGCGAGATCTTCGATACAAGGACGTTCCCCTCCGCGAGAGGAACGCGTAGACGCGAGCAGCTCGTCGAGAAGGTCTTCGTCTCCGGAAACCTAACGCTTAGATTTGTAAGAATCTTTGCACACGAGGTAAGAAACCCCTCACCTGCAGTATAATAGCTACCGTTTGATTTTCTGTGTATTAGTATAGTTATATGCGTATGTTTTCGACACATAGGGTGTATTTAACCCTCCTCGCAGGTTTAGGGATTTAGTGAGTACCTTTAGATGGGCCGGACACGTCTTTTCTCCTTCAGTTGGAGGTTTAGATGCTGTTGGGTGCCTAAAGGTAGTCTCCCTAATAGAGAAGGGAGTTAAAGCACACTAGGTGTTCGATTAAATAACCAGCTTAGAAAAAGAATGCAACTTAGGCATTTTTATTAGCACAGTTGAATGCATTAGAAGCATCTAAATTGGTAAATCAGTTTATTCTAGCTTATATGAGACTACAGTCCAATGGGCGGGCTCCCACAGTCGCCTCTAGGTTCAGACAACCTAGCTCTAGGTTCAGATAACCTAGAAACAGCTATTTAGAACAGTTTAGCTATACTCAGTATTTTACTTTTCAGTTAGCACTGTACTGGATTAGATATCCATTGGGCTGAGCTCCCATAGTCGGTCCCTAGGTTTAGATAGCCTAGTAGCTCTACTAAATTCGGGATTTACAACCCCGGGTCTAGTTAGAGATGCGCGCATAGCAAGTACAGTTGCCAGGCCCAAACAGCAGCATGATTACTATTTTCACTTATTATGATATTAGCTTTCAAACTCTTAATCTAATCCAGTGAATATAGTTTAAGATCAGTTTTAGCTTAGTTCAGTTTCAGTTTCAGTATCACGCTCCAGCTTAGTCTTTCCCTGTGAATAAGCATGATGACTTTATGCTCAGCTTTAGATATGCCATGATTGTATGCTTCTATGTCATGCCATGCTTAGTTTATTCAGTATATCCAGCATATGTTTTAAACAGCATGATTTGAAATCATATTTGCATCGTTGCATATTTTTGTGAGGTAGATAGTTTCTTACTAAGATTTTTAGCTTATAGATACTACTTTTCTTATACTGCAGATAAAGGTAAAGGAAAAGTGGACCAGTAGCGGAGGCTGAGGTCAATGCAGATCAAGATGTGTGTGGAAGGAACTGGAATAAAAGATCCTCAGGGGTTTTAACAAGCTTAAATAGTAGAAGTCTTAGTATTTTTTCTCTTATGCAATTTTGAACCTTAGAGTATTTAAATCATGGGAGATTTATTTAGTTTGTTAGTAATTATGATAGAATGCTGGTTAATAGTTGTTAGAATGTATTTCCTTTGATTTTAGAATTATTGTGTGAGATTTTGGCACGTCAAAGTGCTGAAATCAGAGTTCCCGGGCGAAATCAGAACTCTGATCGGTCTCCAGACCGATCAGAGCCTGGGCAGTGCCACTGGATCGGTCAGCCGACCGATCCAGACAGATACAGTATGCTACTGTATCCTCCTGGATCGGTAGCGTTCCAGGAGAGCTTCAGGTGCCTGGATCGGTCAGCCGACCGATCCAGACATACCTGGATCGGTCTGCCGACCGATCCAGCCTCACCTGGATCGGTCAGCCGACCGATCCAGTTGGGAACAGAATGACCGCAGCTCCGATCGATCTGTGGATTGATCGGCAGGTCTGTGGGTAGTTGGGAAGTTTAGTTCTAGTCCCTAGTTCAGTTGGGATGTCTAGTTTTCCCTCCTTAGCATGTGTACACCAGCAAAGAAGGTCTTTAGACCTTTCTTACCAGTTGTATCCGTCCTTAGTAGAGTAAAATTTTTAATTAGCCCAGTTTTCCGCACAGTATAGTTTAGCATTATTGTGACGATCGGCCTTACAGCCAGTGCCCAGAAGGCGGGTCGTTACAGAGTGGTATCAGAGCAGTGTTACATACTTCCTACACACACATCAGCATTGAACCTACAGCTTCCAAGTAAGAATACCTCTACTTTATTTATGCTCCTTGTTTTGTTATTACAGTTCATGTTTATATGCCTACTGTTTGTTAGTATGTGATAGTTTTTAAACATGATATCAGTAGTTATATAACTGTGATTACCTTAGTTATGTTATGTTCTCTATGTCTTTAGAAATGGCACGAGGACGCCCAGCTAGAAGGGCACTAGCTACTGAGCCCCAGCAAGAGCCAGGCAGTTCAGTGCCTCCTCCAGACCTTACAGCATGAACAGCAACATGAAATAGCCACCTTAAAGGCTAATCAGCAGAATACACAATCACCCCGAACCGAATTTGACGACTTAGTCTTAGAGGTTCCACCACCAGCCTACAGCACCAATAGACCAGTAGTCCCAGAGATGAGCCAAGAAAGGAAGCCTATCTGATCCAGTGGCAGCGAGTCAAGCCAGAGAACTTCTCAGGCACTAGTGAACCATGGGATGCACAAGCCTGGTTCAAAACACTGGAGAGCATGATGGAGCTTCTGGACTGGCCAGAACACGAGAAGGTGAAGTGTGCCTCCTTCTGCCTGACAGGAGACGCACGCATGTGGTGGGAAAGAATCAGAACGAAGCGCCCAGTGAACCAGATGTCATGGGCTGACTTCGAGAAGGAGTTCTTAGAGGAGTTCTTTCACGTACGGGTTACAAACCGTCACTACGACGAGTTCACCGAGTTTCATCAGGGCAACCTTTCAGTTGAGGAAGCCGTGAAGAAATTCAACAGGTTGGCTCGTCTATGCCCAGAGCTAGTCAGCACAGAGAGGGAACGAATCCGGTTGATGCTCAAGATGCTGAGGCCAGAGATAGCAGTGAACGTGGCTGGTGGCATACATAGGCCACAAACCACAGAGGAGTTAGTGAGCAGTGCCTTGACCACAGAGCATTACCAGAACAGCATAAAGCAGCAGAAGCAAGTCTCCTCAGAGTCCAAAGGCCAAGGAAACTCTCACACCCAGAAACAGCAAGGCCACAGCTCTAACTGGAAAGGGAACTCCAACAGCAAGCGCAAATCAGGAAGTGACCCAAAAGGAGGACCATCTAGCAAGTGACCCAGTTATCCAAAGTGTGTTACTTGTGGGAAATTTCACCCAGGGGTTTGTCGCAAGGGCACACGAGGATGCTTTGAATGTGGACAAGAAGGGCACATGGCCAAGCAGTGCCCGAACAAGACCGGTCTTCCTCAGCCATAGCAGATGCAATATACAGGTCAGCAGCTCAGTTATATCAGATGCAGGCCGCTCTAGAAGGTCCACTTATCAGCCAGGGCAGATTAGAAGCCCCTCCAGCTACGGCGAATGCGAGGATCTACTCACTCACCAGAGAGGATGTAGCCAATGCCTCGACAGTTGTCACAGGTCAAATTAGCATTTTTCAGTATAGTGCTACTGTTCTATTTGATACTGGGGCAACCCATTCATATATAGCCAGGGTGTTCTCCGAAAAATTAGAAATACCCTCAGAGGTACTCAGTGGGCAGTTTTTGACGGCACTACCTTCAGGAGAGATCATGGCATCCACGCACTGGCTCAGAGCAGTGCCGATCATTATAGCAGACAGGGAACTCTTTTGTGATATGATCCTGCTGGAAATGACTGACTACGACGTCATCCTTGGAATGGACTTTCTGATCAAATACGGTGCTTCCATAGAGTGCCGTAAACAGAAGGTCGTATTCCAACCGGAAGCGGAGGCACAGTTCGAGTACATCGGAGAACCAAAGAGAAAAGCCAGAAAATTTCTCTCAGCTATGAAAGCACAGAAGCTACTGGATTCAGGATGTACAGGATTCCTAGCACACGTAGTCAACGCCAGCCAGGACAAGAACCAATAGCTAGCAGAGGTTCGAGTCGTATGTGACTACCCAGCAGTCTTCCCTGAAGAGTTACCAGGCTTAGCACCAGACAGGGAGATTGACTTTGAGATAGAGCTCATTCCCGGTACAAATCCTATCTCCAAAGCGCCTTATCGCATGGCTCCAGCAGAACTGAAGGAACTTCAGGAGCAACTACAGGAGCTGCTTGACAAGGGTTTCATACGCCCGAGTCACTCACCATGGGGAGCGCCTGTATTGTTCGTGAAGAAGAAGGATGGAAGCATGCGACTGTGCATAGACTACAGATCACTGAACCAAGTCACAATCAAGAATAGGTATCCCCTTCCCAGAATAGATGACCTGTTCGACCAGCTGAAGGGAGCAGCGGTGTTCTCCAAGATAGATCTCAGATCAGGTTATCATCAGGTCAAGGTTAAAGAAGGGGATATACCCAAGACAGCATTCAGAACCAGATACAGACACTACGAGTTCGTAGTCATGCCCTTTGGCGTGACCAATGCTCCAGCTACATTCATGGATCTCATGAACAGAGTATTCAGGGAGTATTTAGATAAGTTTGTTATTGTGTTTATCGATGGCATCCTTATCTACTCAGGAACTCAGGAAGAACATGCAGAGCACCTGAAGACAGTACTACAGACACTTCAGCAGAACCAGCTATACGCCAAGTTCACGAAATGTGAATTTTGGTTAGATCAGGTGTCCTTCCTGGGTCACATCATCTCAAAGGATGGTATTAGTGTAGATCCCAGCAAGATAGAAGCAGTAAGTAACTGGAAGAGACCTAAGAACGCCAGCGAAATCAAGAGCTTTCTAGGATTAGCAGGATATTACAGGAAGTTGTAGAGGACTTCTCCAGGATAGCCTCCCCACTGACAGCTCTTATCAGAAAGAACAGGAAATTTCAGTGGACAGAGGACTGTGAGAACAGCTTCAGCGAGCTGAAAAGGAGATTGACCAGTGCTCCCATTTTGGCTCTACCAGACAACACCAGCAGCTTTGACATCTATAGTGATGCCTCTAAGTTGGGACTAGGAGCGATCGATGCAAACGGCAAGGTGATCGCCTATGCCTCCGACAACTCAAGGATTATGAGAAGAATTACCCACTCATGACCTTGAGCTTGCAGCAGAGTGTTCGCCTCAAAATTTGGAGACATTACTTATATGGAGCTCGGTGCAGAGTGTATAGATCATCGGAGTCAAGTACTTCTTCACTCGTAAGGATCTGAACATGCGACAGATGGCTTGAGCTGGTCAAAGACTACGATATAGACATCCTCTACCATCCAGGGAAAGCCAATAAGGTAGCTGACGCACTTAGCAGAAAATCCAGTGCTACCTTATTATCTCTTACAGCCATGTCACCGCCCCTACAGAAGGAGATCGTAGATTTTGGTCTTGAACTCATCGTTGGACAGCTCTCTACTATGACCTTAGAGTCTACCTTGCTTGGTGATATTCAGTCAGCTCAGGAGCAGGACCCTGAAATTCAGAAAATCAAGCAAGGGCTAGCAGAATCAGAAAGTAGAGAATTCAGAGTGTCTGATAGCGGGGTGTTGTACTTTGGTGACAGACTCTGTGTTCCAGATCAGGAGGAGCTACGGAGACAGATTTTAGATGAGTCTCACAAGACTCCCTATGCGATGCATCCAGGTTCCACCAAAATGTATCAAGACCTGAAGAACCATTTTTGGTGGCCCGGGACGAAGCGAGACATCGCCAGATATGCTAGCATCTGCCTCACCTGTCAGAGGGTAAAGGCAGAACATCAGTGACAAGGGGGAGTTCTGCAGCCTATACAGATTCCAGAATGGAAGTGGGAGGATATCTCTATGAATTTCATAGTGGGACTGCCCAGAACCACGAATGGTTTTGACGCCATCTGGGTAATAGTCGACAGGTTGACTAAATCAGCCCACTTCTTAGCTATCAAGATATCCTATTCCATGGAGAAGCTAGCTCAGTTGTATCTCTAGGAGATTGTCAGACTACATGGAGTCCCACGGACCATCATTTCAGACAGAGACAACAGATTCACATCACACTTCTGGGAGTGTGTACAGTCAGCGTTAGGCACTAAGTTAAAGTTCAGCACAGCATTCCATCCTCAGACAGATGGTCAGACGGAGCGAGTAAACCAGGTACTCGAAGATATGCTCCGAGCGTGTGCCCTAGACTTCAGGGGAAGTTGGTGCAAATATCTGAGTCTAGCAGAATTTGCATACAACAACAGCTATCAGGCCACTATCGGCATGGCACCTTACGAGGCTCTCTATGGGCAGAGGTGTAGATCTCCAATCTGTTGGTATGAGAGTGGTGAACAGAAGGAACTAGAGCTTCAGACAGATCTAGTAGCGGATACAACAGCAGCTATACAGCAGATCCGCCAGAGGATAGAGACAGCTCAGAGCCGCCAGAAAAGCTATGCTGATACACGGCGCAGACCCTTAGAGTTTTCACTTGGGGATTCAGTGTTCCTCAGAGTGGCTCCCATGAAGGGAGTAATGCGTTTTGGGAAGAAGGGCAAGCTAAGTCCCAGATATGTGGGACCATATCTTATTAGCAGAAGAGTGGGCAAGGTAGCATATGAGCTAGAGCTACCCCAGGAAATGTCAGTTGTCCACAACGTATTTCATGTCTCTATGCTGAAGAAGCATACCCCAGATGCCACCCAGGTGATTGAGCCCCAGTCGGTACAGATCCGCGAGGACCTCAGCTATGATAGTCGACCTATTCAGATAATAGACCGAGCAGTTAAGAAATTGCAGAACAAGGAAGTACCATTAGTCAAAGTCATTTGGCACAGTCACACAGCAGAAGAGGCAACTTGGGAGACAGAAGATAGCATGAGACAGAAGTACCCAGAATTGTTTTAAGTTCGAGGACGAACTTTTTATAAGGTATGGGGGATTGTAACACCCGAAAATTCTCAAACTTGCATTAGAATTATTCTATGATTTTTCTGGAATTTTTAGATATTTTTCCGGAATTTTCCGAGTAGCGGAAGTAGCAAAAATAATTAGAAGAATAAAAAGGCTTAAGCGGGAATCAAACCCAGGACCTCTCGGGTCCGCTAAACCTTTAGTTAGCCTTAATAACCGGTGAACCCAGCAGGGCCATGCTGAAAGAATGAGGAACCAATTATATTTATATTGGAGTTGGGTTCAATAATCCACTTAATATAAATAGGGAGTTTAAGTTGGGTTTGGTTTTTCTTGGTTTGGAGTTGGTTTGACAACTTTTCACCACAGAAACCTCACGCCTCTCTTCCTCTCGGTTCCTCTCTTCTCTCGGCGCCCCCAAGCACAAGCAAAAAGGAACCTAGGGTTCCTTCCCTAAGGGTCACGAGAGCATCTTCCGGCGAGATCTTCGATACAAGGACGTTCCCCTCCGCGAGAGGAACGCGTAGACGCGAGCAGCTCGTCGAGAAGGTCTTCGTCTCCGGAAACCTAACGCTTAGATTTGTAAGAATCTTTGCACACGAGGTAAGAAACCCCTCACCTGTAGTATAATAGCTACCGTTTGATTTTCTGTGCATTAGTATAGTTATATGCGTATGTTTTCGACACATAGGGTGTATTTAACCCTCCTCGCAGGTTTAGGGATTTAGTGAGTACCTTTAGATGGGTCGGACACGTCTTTTCTCCTTCAGTTGGAGGTTTAGATGCTGTTGGGTGCCTAAAGGTAGTCTCCCTAATAGAGAAGGGAGTTAAAGCACACTAGGTGTTCGATTAAATAACCAGCTTAGAAAAAGAATGCAACTTAGGCATTTTTATTAGCACAGTTGAATGCATTAGAAGCATCTAAATTGGTAAATCGGTTTATTCTAGCTTATATGGGACTACGGTCCAATGGGTGGGCTCCCACAGTCGCCTCTAGGTTTAGACAACCTAGCTCTAGGTTCAGATAACCTAGAAACAGCTATTTAGAACAGTTTAGCTATACTCAGTATTTTACTTTTCAGTTGGCACTGTACTGGATTAGATATCCATTGGGCTGGGCTCCCATAGTCGGTCCCTAGGTTTAGATAACCTAGTGGCTCTACTAAATTCGGGATTTACAACCCCGGGTCTAGTTAGAGATGCGCGCATAACAAGTACAGTTGCCGGGCCCAAACAGCAGCATGATTACTATTTTCAGTGAATATAGTTTAAGATCAGTTTTAGCTTAGTTCAGTTTCAGTTTCAGTTTCAGTATCACGCTCCAGCTTAGTCTTTCCCTGTGAATATGCATGATGACTTTATGCTCAGCTTTAGATATGTCATGATTGTATGCTTCTATGTCATGCCATGCTTAGTTTATTCAGTATATCCAGCATATGTTTTAAACATCATGATTTGAAATCATATTTGCATCATTGCATATTTTTGTGAGGTAGATGGTTTCTTACTAAGATTTTTAACTTATAGATACTACTTTTCTTATACGGCAGATAAAGGAAAAGGAAAAGTGGACCAGTAGCGGAGGCTGAGGTCAATGCAGATCAAGATGTGTGTGGAATGAACTGGAATAAAAGATCCTCAGGGCTTTTAGCAAGCTTAAATAGTAGAAGTCTTAGTATTTTTTCTCTTATGCAATTTTGAACCTTAGAGTGTTTAAATCATGCGAGATTTATTTAGTTTGTTAGTAATTATGATAGAATGCTGGTTAATAGTTGTTAGAATGTATTTCCTTTGATTTTAGAATTGTTGTGTGAGATTTTGGCACGCCAAAGTGCTGAAATCAGAGTTCCCAGGCGAAATCAGAACTCTGATCGGTCTCCAGACCGATCAGAGCCTGGGCAGTGCCACTGGATCGGTCAGCCGACCGATCCAGACAGATACAGTATGCTACTGTATCCTCCTGGATCGGTCAGCCGACCGATCCATCACGATACAGTAGCGTTCCAAGAGAGCTTCAGGTGCCTGGATCGGTCAGCCGACCGATCCAGACATACCTGGATCGGTCTGCCGACCGATCCAGCCGCACCTGGATCGGTCAGCCGACCTATCCAGTTCGGAACAGAACGACCGCAGCTCCGATCGATCTGTGGATCGATCGTCAGGTCTGTGGGTAGTTGGGAAGTTTAGTTCTAGTCCCTAGTTCAGTTGGGATGTCTAGTTTTCCCTCCTTAGCATGTGTACACCAGCAAAGAAGGTCTTTAGACCTTTCTTACCAGTTGTATCCGTCCTTAGTAGAGTAAAATTTTTAATTAACCCAGTTTTCCGCACAGTATAGTTTAGCATTATTGTGACGATCGGCCTTACAGCCAGTGCCCAGAAGGCGGGTCGTTACAGCCTCGCCACGTCAGTACTGGGAACCAATTATGGAAATTAATATTTAATGGAATTAATAACTTAAGGTGATTTGGGTCGAACGTGTTAAGTTCCGCAGGAGATCCAAGTCAAAACCTAAAAGAACAAATAGATTAAGTTTTGGATCAAACGTGTTAAGTTCCGCAGGCGATCCAAAATTTAATGTAAAAGAACACATGGTAGCTAGGAAATGGTTCAGACCTTTGTACAAAATTTTTGTACAGTGGAACCTCTAGGCTTTCCGAGTAGCAACCAACAATTGGTATCAGAGCTAGGGTATTGCCTCTGTGTATTTGGTATTAGTTTAATTATGCACATGTCATACATAATTTAGGCAGGTTAATAGTAGGATGTGCTAACTTTGTGGATGCAGGATCCAACTATTATGGCTTATAGTTATTATGTGTGTGATTGGACCCTTGGACATGTCAAGGGCATTTTATTGTGTGTGTATGATTGTATTATAAAATACAGCAGGAGCTGTATTTAGTTTTATTAGGATTTTATTTTTTGATCTAGATACATGTACATTCCTTCGAGGAATATAGGATCGAAAAATGTAAAATTCTATTTATGTCGCGGATCGAGTCTTGCAAGGCGTGGAACCTTTTTAGGACCAGAGGCGCAGCGGAACAAGGAGCAAGATGGATGCGACAACTAGACCCGGTGGCAGTGGCCAAAGATGGCAGCAGCTAGGGTTGGCAACACACGGAGGACAACTAGAGATAAAAGCCATAATAGTTGAAAATTAGATTTTCTATTTATTGCTTTTATATTGTGCTGTGTGTGCATGTTGGTTTACATATTTAGTAGGCTAGCATAGTTAAAATTCCTCATTTATAAATAACTAAGTGGGAGAGGGATTTTTAAGTAAATCCCATAGTCTCCATTACTGGTTTGTAAGTGATGCAAACAAGCTTGCGCGTTGGCTCTGAGTGCCTTCCTCCATAACGGATGAGCTTGTTTGTGGATCACTAGAACAGACTTCCATTTGTGGATGACTATAGGAAGTTAATTAAGAGCGTGTGATCTTCCCCAGCAGAAGGGGCATAATCTTATTAATGGACTTAGTGTCAAGTAATGGTATACACTTAGACACATTTAATAGTATCCTCCCCAACGGAGTCACTACTATCACTTGTGTGACCAAAGGGAAACCAACTATTGATTTGTCATAAAACTAGATTGGCAACATAATAAAATTAATAAACCCCTCTTACAAATGTTTGAATTTGTATACATCCACACTAACGTGGCATACAAGATTCATGATGTTTGAGGTAATTTTATTTGTCAAAAAGTTATATTGACAAGATAGTCAATGGGTAAAACCCTCCTCTTACAAATGATGAATTTGTATACGTCCACACTAACGTGGCATGCAAAATTCACAGTGTTTGAGGTGTTGGTGAATTTAAATAATATTGTTTGAGGAATCAATGTTATTTTAAATTCAAAGAGTTTTGACCAAATATTTGATCAAACACAGATCAACTATTAATTTTATTCATCATAAAGTAAAGTTGACGAGATAATAAAATTAATGAATAAAATCTCCTCTTCGATTTTGTATACACAAAATTCATGGAGATTTTAAGGAGTTGATCTTGACCAAATATTTTTGTGATTCTTAGGATATTTGTCAATCCCTAGTAGTCATACTATAGAAAAAGACTTAGTAGTCCCAATTGTAATGATTGGAAATAGGACTTGGACATTAAGGTAGACTGTCTTCTTAGAACTAAGAACAATTTAGGTGTATTTAATTCATTAGTTGAAACATGTCTAGTGGTGTTATCTACCAGAACCTGGAGTGTAGATACAAGATGTCATTAATCATGTCTGCAATTCATTGCAGGGTTCCAGGAAACTCGACAACTAAATGAAAGGTAAATCACCGTCCACATGGGCACTACTGTAAAAGTGGTAGCTGTTGCAGTGGGAGATGTTTATCCTTTGATAAGAATAAAATATGGATTTTAAGTAATTGTCTTTACGTACCAAGTTTAGAAAGAACCTGATTTCAGTTTCTAAACTATTATAGATATTGTGTCTATTTTGATAACAAAGTTGTTATCAAGAAAAATAGGGAAGTTATCTATTCTGGTATGATGGTTGACAATTTATAATCCAATAACTCCCACGATGCAACAAATGAAAATTAGTAACACATCTTCTAACTTTAAGAGAAAGTAACCTTCGAAAATAAACCAATTATATTTTTGGCATCTAAGGCTAGGTTATATTAACTTGAGTAGGATTCATTGGTAGCTGATGAACTTATGGGTTCATTAGTAGTGGAAATCTTTCCAACCTATGAGTCTTACTTGGAAGGAAAAATAACCAAGAAGCTTTTAAGTCTAAGGGGTATGGAGTCAAAGATATATTGGAATTGGTTCATTCTAATTTGTGTGATCCTATAAGCATCCAGGCAAGAGGTTGTTTCAAATATTTCGTCTATTTTATAGACAACTATTTGAGATACGGATATATTTACTTGATGTGCCGCAAGTCTAAGTGTTTTGATTAGTTCAAAGAGTACGAGGCTGATGTGGAGAAACGTCAAAAGTAAAAGTATCAAGACACTACGGTGAGATCGTAGTGGCAAATACCTCTTGGGAGAATTTAGGAGTCATTTATCAGAAGTAGGGATTCAATCCCAACTAACTGCACCTGGTACACCCCAACAGAATGGTGTAGAAAAAGGAAGGTATAGGACTCTTATGGAAATAAGTAGATTGATGAGTTATTTAGAATATTACCAAAATCATTTTAAGGATATACTCTGGAAACGGAAGTGAATATAGTACCTTCCAAAGTCAGAACTCTCTACTCATATAGAATTGCTGAATAGGCGTAAGCCTATTTCGAAGCATATTCAGATTCGGGTAGTCCAGCACATATGCAGAAGAGAGACAATGATAAGTTGGACAGGAATTCACTCGTTTGTGGGTTATCCTAGTGAAATGAAAGTAGGTTTATAGTCTTAAAAATCAGAAGGTCATTGTTAGCATCAATGACCGATTTTTAGAAAAGGACTATGTAATAAACCATGTGCCCATAAGAAAATTTGTTCTTAAGGAAATAATAAAAGACATGTCTAATCTAGTACCAACTGTACAAGATGAGATACCACAAGGAAACTGCAACACGTATCACAAATGATACACAATTACAGAAAGTGCCTTGTTGTAGTGGGAGGGTTGTTAGGCAACCTAAATAGGTTCATGTTTTGGGAGAGTTTTTGGACTCGATCCCTGGAGGACATGAACTTGATCTCCGGTCATATAATGAAGCACTCCAAGATAAAGATGCAGCATCTTGGCAAAGAGTAATGAATAATAGAATTAGAATATATGTATTCTAATAAAATCTGGAAGCTTGTAGAATCACCAAATGGTGTAAAAGTCGTTGGGTGTAAAAAGGTCTATAATAGGGAAAGAGGGATAGACAGGAAGGTAGTAACTTTCAAAGCAACGCTTGATGAAAAAGGAAACTTTTTCACTGGTGGTCATGCTTAAGTCTATCCGGATTCTTTTATCTATTTGGCAAGTGGATGTCAAGACAGCATTCCTTAATGGAAGTCTTGAAGAAAGCATCCATATAAAGCAACCAGAAGGGTTCATTGCAAAGGGCTAAGAGCATCTTGTGTGCAAGCTCAATCAGTCTATGGACTGAGGCAAAGCTTCAAGGTCTTAGAACATCCGGTTTATCAAATTCTATGGATTTAGTAACCGGATAAGTCTTGTGTATACAAAAGGTGTGATGGAAGCGTGGTGGTATTTCTTGTACTATACGTAGATAGCATTTTTGGTAGTTGGAAACAATATCAAAATGTTGTCAGAAGTAAGGGTATGGTTGTCCAAATAATTCGATATAAAGGACTTGGGAGAATGTATATATTCTTGAGATCAAAGTAATAAGTGATCGCAAGAAAAGAATATTTTACTTATCCCAAGCTTCATATATCAGAAAAATCCTTGCTCGTTTAAGTATGCAAAACTCCAAGAAAGGTTTCTTAACTTTTCAGGATGGAGTAACTTTATCTAAAGATATGTCTCTGTAGACATCAAAGGAGATAAAGGAAATAAAGGCAGTTCTTTATGCTATCGGAAGCCTAATGTATGCTATGCACGAGATCGAAAAGGGCATAGTTAGCAGATATCAAAATAACCCTGGACAAGGACAGTGGATTGCAGTAAAGCATATATTGAAGTACCTTAGAGGCACTAGAGAATATATGCTAGCTTACAAGGCAGTTAATTTGGTCCTTGTGGGTTGCATGGATTTTGACTTCCAATCGGATAGGGACAATAATAAGTCAACCTCGGGGTTTTGTGTTTACTTTAGGAGGTAAAGTCATAACTATGGAAGAGTGATAAGCATAGGTGTTTTTCTAGACTCCACCATAGAAGTTTAGTATATGGAAAGCCTCTGAGGTAGCCATAAAAGCTGAATGACTCAATAACCTCAAGATAGACTTAGATATGATTTCTGGTTTGTCCAAAGATTATTACAATTTATTGTAATAATATTGGTGCAGTAGCAAACTCGAAGAAACCATAAGTCTATAAAGGCAAGTAAACACAATAGAGCGCAAGTACCACCCAATACGAGAAATCGTATAAACGAGGAGAAGTTGTTGCCTAGAATGCATCAGATGATGACCTATAGATCTTTTCACTAAGGTCCTTAAGGCGAGAGCTTTTGATGGACATATTGAAGGGTTGGGAATCAGATGTATGGCAGCAGATATGGCAGCTTAGTCTTTTAGTATAAGTGGGAGATTGTTAGAGTGTATACTAAAAGCCTAGCTTTTGGTATAAACATTTATCTAGAAATAAGAATCATATTGGTCAAATGTCTACATTTATGATAAATGTAGTTGTTCAATTAATTTATATTGTAGATAACATGGTGTGTGGTGTCACACACAGAAGATCATGTTATCGGTTCCTTATAAATTATAAACAGTAGCTCACGACCAAGATGGAAAGGAACAAACCATTGGAAGGTCGTAGTGTAATTAGGTATTAGTTTATCTTAACTATATAATTACACTAGTACACTTAGAGTGTATTGAGTAGGACCATTAGAGGTCGTTTCTTTTATACTGATTTTATAAAGAAACAAAGACCTCAGTTATTATGGAAGTGTGTGCTCTTAATCCTAATATAATAACAAGCACATATATTTGATATTTATTTCTTTAATTTATCAATGGGTGAGATTTAGTTCGATGAATCAATAAGCCCGATAAGTTGGGAAATGATATCACTTATAGTGTGTGTTGTTGATTATAGAAGGAAATTGTGTCCTAGTGATCTAGGTTGAGAAATGTCCCCAAGAGGAGCTCATAAGGATTGTCATGTTAAACCCTGCAGGTGGACTTAGTCCGACATGACGATGAAGTTGAGTGGTACTACTCTTGGAGCTAGATATTAATTAAGTGAGTTGTCAGTAACTTACTTAATTAGTGGACATTTGTTATCTTAAACACAGGGAAACTAACACACTCATAATAAGGAGCCCAAAATGTAATTTGGGATTGGTGCGGTAGTTCAATAATAGTTCTTTAGTGGAATGAATTATTATTGATGAAATTAAGTTGTGTGTTCGGGGCGAACACGGGATGCTTAATTTCATCGGGAGACCAAAATCAATTCCTCCTCTCGGTCCCTATCGTAGCCTCTAGTATATAGAGTTTTATACCCACCGCATACCCACCTTCTTACCCATCCAATGGGGCCGGCCAAGTTAGCTTGGAACCCAAGCTAGGGCCGGCCAAGACCAAGTGGATGAGTCATGTAGGTGGCCGACTAAATCTTGGGTCCCAAGCTTAGGTGGCCGACCACTAGAATATTAAAAAGGATTTTTATTAAAATTATTTCTTATGTGGATATCATGATTTTAAAAGAGAGTTTAAAAAATTAAAAATTTCCTTTTATAACTTTCTACAAAAGATTAAGAGAAGAGATTAATCTCTTTCCTTATTTGTAGTTTAAAAGGATAGTTTTAATTTTTGGTAAAAACTTTCCTTATTTGTAAATCATCTACATGTTTAAAAGAGAGTTTAAAATTTGAAATCTTTCCTTATTTGTTGATTAAAGGAGGATTTTAAATTTTAAGAAAACTTTCAATTTTAATCATGTTCATGATTTAAAAGAGAGTTTAAAATTAAATATTCTCTTTTATAAGTTTCTACAAAAGATTAAGAAAAGATTTGATATCTTTCCTTATTTGTAGATTAAAAGAGATTTTAATTTTTTAGAGATAACTTTCTTTTTATCCACATGTTTAAAAGAAATATTTTAATTTTTAAAATTTCCTTTTTATTAACAATCATGAAGGGATAAAAATTATTGGAGAAATTTTTATAAATTTCTAGAGACAAATTAGGAAGTTTTAATTAATTAAAACTCTCCTTGTTTGTAGCTTTTATATGGCCGGCCAAATAAAATTGAGAAAGAAAATTATTTTTAATTAAATAAATTTTCCTTTTCAATGGCAAAAGAATTAAGGAAGTTTTTATTAAATTTTCCTTATTTGCCAAGACCAAGGATTATAAAAGAGGGGGTAGAGGAGGCTTCAAAGCTAACGACTCTATTCTATTTTTCTTTCTCTTTTCCTTGGTGTTGTGGCCGGCCAACCTCTCTTCCTCTTGGTGGTGGCCGAACCTTCTCTATTGGCTTGGAGCTCTTGTGGTGGTCGGATACTACTTGGAGAAGAAGAAGAAGAAGGAGAGAAAGCTTGTATCCCTTGGAGCTTGGTTGGTGTTTTGTTCTTCGTCCTTGGTGAAGCTTCTTTGTGTTGGCCGAACCTAGCTAGGAGGAGAAGAAGGTGCTTGGTGGTTTCTCATCTCGGAAGATCGTTGCCCACACAACGTCCGAGGTTAGAAGAGGAATATGGTAGAAGATCAAGAGGTCTTTCTAGAAGGTATAACTAGTAATTTTTCTTTCCGCATCATGCTAGTTATTTATGGAAATAATACCAAATACAAGAGGCTTACGATTCTAGTATTTCGAATATGTTTTTCGAAGTTGTGTTCTTTTGTTTTATTTTTCCTTGTGATTTGATTGTTCTTTTCGGTTAACCTAAAGTTATTTTAGGAAATTAAATATTAGATTTCTATAAAAGGTTTTGTCTAGTCGGTGGTGGTTGCTCCCATATCCAAGAAGGCCATGTGCCTCGCCACGTCAGTACTGGGAACCAATTATGGAAATTAATATTTAATGAAATTAATAACTTAAGGTGATTTGGGTCGAACGTGTTAAGTTCTGTAGGAGATCCAAGTCAAAACCTAAAAGAACAAATAGATTAAGTTTTGAATCAAACGTGTTAAGTTCCGCAGGCGATCCAAAATTTAATGTAAAAGAACACATGGTAGCTAGGAAAAGGTTCAGACCTTTGTACAAAATTTTTGTACAGTGGAACCTCTAGGCTTTCCGAGTAGCAACCAACACCTAGAAGGGGTCCAGGTGCTTGGAAGGGGATAAACTTTTATCCCCTTCACAGCGGATCATGTTTGATGTGATCCTAGTCAAAGCTCAACTCCAGGCGCCTGGAATGGCTCCGGGTGCCTGGACGGTCCGGGCGCTCGGAATGGTTCCGGGTGCCCGGACGATCCGGCCGCCCGGAATGGTTCCGGGTGCCGGACCATTAAAGTCAATAGGGTTGACTTTTGGTCCGATCCCTCTGCTTCGGTGCTGCTCGCCTCGGTCTGGGTCTTCCGCTCCAGCTCTGCTCGCTTGGATGATTTCGGCCAACCGAAATAAGGCTCACCCAAACCCAATTTTAGCCTTCTCGAGCAACCTTTCGCTCCAACTTCTCGTCCCTCAGAAATGTCGTGCACCTCCTTCTCGTCCGCCGACATACTCTTCCGCAGCGTCTCATACCTCAGACGCACCAAGCCCGTCGGCTCCCTCCCGTGTCGTCCTTCTCGTTAGCTGTGTCTTTTGCTCGACTTCCTGTGCTCCTAAGCTCCTACACATTTAGACACAAGGTTAAAAACACGATAGGACCTAACTTAACTTGTTGATCACATCAAAATAATCATGGGGTTCCAACAAGGGGGAGGTAACCTTAGGTGGTGGAAGTCCTAGTCAGTAAAGCTAGGCCCTAGTGAATGAAGCTAGGTGATGAAAATCCTAGGGGGAGGTAACCTTAGGTGGTGGAAGTCTTGGTGAGTGAAGCTAGGTAGTGGAAATCCTAGAGGGAGGTAACCCTAGGTAATGGTAAAGTCTTGGATGCTATCTAAGCATGAAGCCTAGTAGGTTGGGTAGACTTATAGGAGTGTGACTTGATCCTAAGGGCTTAACCCTTAGTTGGTAGACTTGAAAGAGGGATCTCCAAGCAAAAGGTAAGCCTAGTGGGTTGAGTAGACTTACAGATATAGGCTATGTTACTTGTTTGTGTTTGTATGGTTGTTTTATAGGAACCTAGAGTTGGAAGCAAAACAGAGAGTAGACAAATGTAAATGGGTGAACCAGACTTGACTCGGATCAAACCGAGACCAAACCGATTCAGGAGACTAAATTGGTGGTTTAGTAGACCGACTGGGTTTAGTATAGATTGTTGAGTTGTCAAAAATATTGACATTGAAGATAATGTGGAAAATGATCATCTTTATGATTTGGATCAGGATGAGGATAAGCTAGATGATGTGGATAGAGATAAGGCTTCATCTAGATAAGAGTTGATCTAGATAAGGATCTGATCTAACTCTATAAAATGAGATGAAGACTCTATGTTCAAGACACTGGTTCTTCATCCTACTCTTCATCTCTGCTCTCAAAAAGTTACGTTGTGAAGCTCTACAACCGGGGAAGCTCCAGGTGGGTGCGTTGTGCTCAGGATTTCCAGATCGGCTGTCATCTTTTGTTTGGTTTATTTATTATAAGTTGTACTTAATTTATTATTATTTGTGCTTGTATTGTAAACTGTAAGACAGGTTTCTCTGCCTCCAAAAGTTTCTGGAAAGGAGACCACTAGTGGACCCGCGCTTGAGTGCGTAGACCTTGGACGTACTGACCCGGGGGGTTGGAAACTAAGTAAATCCCTCGAGTATTATTTTTGCCGTAATTTATTTTATATTTCACTTCTACTAACGACCTTGATAGGAAGAATGGATAAAATATAAAATAAAGCGATATGTCAAGATTCACCTCCCCCCTCTCGATCGCACCGATCCTGCAAGTTTGACTAAGAGGATGACTCAACTTGATAAATTTGAATTGGTATTTATAGTCTAGACTTATGTTGATGTACAAACAAAAATATTCTGAAGTCCAAGCAATACCCTATGTATCTCACACAATTTTAAGTATTTTTTCATACACAAGCAAGGTATTCCTAGTGTGCTTGTGAGATGCTCTGGCTGAAATCTATGGGTACATTCTTTCTAGGGGAAAAGACCTAGGTTAAGTCCAATCTTTGAAAATACTAGTAAAATTGTTGGATTTTTCGGGCCGCGAAAATCACTTTTTCGCGTCGTGGAAACCCCGAAACTCCCTAGCCAACGGATCTGTGCAAAGAAAATTTTTTTGAAAACTATGAGTACGAGTTTACCTAGATCTACACTTAGATCTACAAGGGAAAAAGGTTATACCTTTGAAGCGAAGCCCTTCGCAATCCCGCAAGTCCAAGGTACGCCGGATCTCAAGATTGTCAACGTAGACAATCCTCTAGAAGTATCCACACGAACAAGATGTGTTCTCTAACACACAAGGATGGAGAAGAGAGCACCACAAGTGTGCTAGCACTTTCTAGGGCTCTCGGATGGGAATGAAAAGAAAAAGGATAGAGAAGAGAAATAGAATGGATCTTATGAACACTCTTCTTCTTCTTCTATATGACAATCACTCTACCTTTTCTTCATGAAACTCAAACTCATTCACCTTCTTTCTTGCTTGAAAACTTTCGGCCAAGAGAAGAGGAGAGGGAGAGCTTGAGGAAAACTTGAGGAAGAAGAAGATGCAATTAGCCTTGAATGAAAAATAATGCATCCCATTCATTTTGAGTGGCTGGCCACATCAAGAGTAACTCCTCTCATTAATGTGGTCGGCCACATTAAGTCCAAGAGAAGATGTAACTTCTATTAGGTGGCACAATCATGTGTTAACTATGATGATGTGGCACATCATCATTGGCCACTTAATGCCAAGTCACACATATGATGTGGCATAAAGTCAAGTCAAACTTGACTCTTCCTCTTCCTCTCAAGTCAAGTCAAACTTGACTTAATCTCTCTCATGGTTGATCTAATCCAACCATTTAATTCAAGCCAATTTAATATAATGAATCTAATTCATCTAATTAAATTGATTCAATGAGTCATAATCTAAATTAGACTCATTGAACACATGAATCAACTTGAGTCCAACTCAATTAACCCAATTAGGATTACTCTTAATCCAATTTGATTCATCAAATGAATTTAATCCTCTTGGTTCATCATATGAACCTAATCTCTATCCACTTGTTCTTTGTGTGTGACCCAATAGGTTCTTGTAATGTTGGCAATGCCCCTAAACTCATTTAGAAGCATAAGCAATGAGCGGTATCTAGCAATACATCATTACTACCCAAGTTACAAGAATGTTGAGATCCAACATCACCTTGTGACTACTACTTATGACTATGACAAGTGTCCTTATATCCTAGACATTTAGATTGATCAATGTGAGGCATAGACCATGTCATCCTCTGATCAATCTAAATCTTAAACTCCAAGTAGACTCACTAAATCAAATGAGCTCAATATCTTATACTGACTCATTTGGACATGGTCATGCACTTCGTGGTCTCACTCTATCAAGAATATCGATGTCTCTCCTGTCATATAGGAGGGATACATCCCATCTACATCACTCACATCCCTCCGCATAATTTGTTACATACCCAGTAATCACCTTTATAGTCCACCCAGTTATGGGTGACGTTTGACGAAACCAAAGTACATAACTCCTTATGTAGGGAACCATGGTGACTTCAGGTCTAAGGACTAGTAGTCATACTAATAGTCACATGAGAAAGTATATGACACTCATATAACGATCCATGATACTTTCTCATGGCGGGTCATTCAGTATACATTCTCCAATGCATACCCATGTGTCAACTTGATATCTCCATATCCATGACTTGTGAGATCGAGTCATCGAGTTGACCTACATGTTAGTCTTATTGTATTAACATTGTCCCTGAATGTTAATACTCGACTAGGAATGATTAAGAGTAGTGTTCCCTATATCTTCTCACTATCGATTCAACCAATCGATTGATATAGGTAAGAACCTTCTACTCAAGGACGTTATTATACTTAGTTTATTTGGTACCAATACAAGTAAGTATAATAACCAAAAACCAAATGCCTTTATTTATATAGAATATGATACAACAAGTCCAAAATATAATCATCAAATGATTGGCTCTAGGGCTCTAGCTAACAATCTCCCACTAGCACTAGTGCCAATCAGTGTAGGCTCTAAGCCCCAATGACCTAGTGTGACCATCATGCTTCCTCTGTGCCAAAGTCTTGGTCAAGGGATCTACGATGTTAGCCTCTGTAGGTACTCTGTAAATCTTCACATCTCCTCTCTCGATGATCTCTCGAATGAGATGGAAGCGCGATGAACTTGCGAATCCAAACTACCTCCTTTGTTGCCTCTGATGCAGCAATATACTCGGCCTCTGTCGTAGAATCAGCTACTGTGTCCAACTTTGAACTCTTCCAGCTCACAGCACCACCATTTATGCTAAACACGAACCCTGACTGCGATCGATAATCATCCTGATCGGTCTGGAAGCTAGCATCACTGTAACCCTTTACAGCTAGCTCATCATCGCCTCCATATATCAAGAAATATTCTTTAGTCCTTCTTAAGTACTTAAGAATATTCTTGACCGCTATCCAGTGACTTTCACCTGGATCTGACTGGTATCTGCTCGTCATGCTCAAAGCATACGAGACATCAGGTCGAGTACATAGCATGGCGTACATGATCGATCCTATGGCTGAAGCATAAGGAATCTGATCCATGCGGTCTCTCTCCTCTCTAGAAGAGGGACCCTGAGTCTTCGAAAGACTCACGCCATGTGACATCGGCAGAAATCCCTTCTTGGAGTTCTGCATGGAAAATCGAAGGAGTACCTTGTCAATATATGTACTCTGACTTAGGCCAAGTAATCTCTTAGATCTATCTCTATAGATATGTATCCCTAGAATGCGGGATGCTTCACCTAAGTCCTTCATTGAGAAACATGTCCCTAGCCAAGTCTTGACAGACTGTAGCAAAGGGATGTCTTTCCTAATAAACAGTATGTCATCCACATACAATATGAGGAAGATAACTATGTCCCCTACAACCTTCTTGTAGACACAAGGTTCATCTTCATTCTTGATGAAACCAAACTGTTTGATTGCATCATCGAATCAAAGATTCCAGCTCCGAGAAGCTTGCTTTAGTCCATAAATGGACCTATGCAGCTTGCATACTCTGCTAGTATGCTTTGGATCTACAAAACCCTCAGGTTGTGTCATGTACACATCCTCGAGTAGGTTTCCATTCAGAAACGCGGTTTTGACATCCATCTGCCAGATCTCGTAATCGTGGTAAGCTGCAATAGCAAGCATGATCCGAATGGACTTAAACATCGCTACTGGAGAAAATGTTTCATCATAGTCAATACCATGAATCTGCTTGAAACCTTTAACTACCAAGCGACCCTTATAGATAAGTCCAGCCATGTCAGTCTTTCTCTTAAAGACCCACTTACACCCTATGGGTTTTACCCCTTCAGGTGGATCAACCAAAGTCCATACTTGGTTGGTGTACATGAAATCCATTTCGGATCTCATAGCCTCTAGCCATTTCTCGAAATCTGGTCTCATCACAGCTTCCTGATAGGTAGTAGGCTCATCATCTATGAGCACAACGTCATCATGGTCAGACAAGAGAAATGAGTATCTCTTAGGCTGACGACGTACCCTATCAGATCTGCGAAGAGGTATGTCTACTTGAACTGGTTATTGTTCCTCAACTCCTTGTGGAATAACATCATCCACAACACTTTGTGGTTCCAGTTCAACTTCCATCGAGGCTTCAGTGCTATTGTTCACATCTTGAACTTCTTCAAGATCGAACGTGCTCCCACTAGTCTTTCTAGAAACAAAGTCCCTTTCTAGAAAGACCCCAGTCTTTGCCACAACTGACTGGGAATGTAGAAGTAATATCCCTTAGTTTCCTTGGGATATCCAATAAAATTGCACTTGTCAGATTTGGGTCCTAACTTGTCTGAGACTTGACGTCGAACGTAAGCCTCACAACCCCAAATCCTCATGAAAGACACCTGGGCATCTCTCCCAGTCCATATCCTATATGGTGTCTTTATCACGGCCTTGGATGGAACTCGGTTGAGTATAAAAGCTGTCGTGTCTAGAGCATAGCCCCAAAGGTATGTCGGAAGATCTGTGTGACTCATCATAGATCGTACCATATCTAATAGGGTACGATTCCTCCTTTCGGATACACCATTCCACTGTGGTGTTCCAGGAGGAGTGAGTTGGGATAGAATCTCACACTCAGCTAGATAGTCACGAAACTCATGGCTAAGGTATTCTCCACCTCGATCTGATCGAAGTATCTTAATACTCTTGGCAAGCTGGTTCTGTACTTCATTCTTGAATTCTTTGAACTTTTCAAAGGATTTTGACTTATGTGTCATCAAGTACACATAACCATATCTGCTGAAGTCATCAGTAAATGTGATGAAGTACCTATAACCGCCTCTAGCAGCGACATTGAAAGGGCCACATACATCACTATGTATGAGTCCTAACAAATCAGTCGCTCTCTCACTGTGCCCACTAAAGGGAGTCTTGGTCATCTCGCCTAGTAGGCATGACTCGCACGTCTCATAAGATTCAAAATCAAATGAGTCCAGCAAACCATCTTTATGGAGCTGGGATAAGCGCTTGTCATTTATATGACCTAAGCGACAGTGCCAGAGATAGGTTTAGTTCAGGTCATTTGACTTGAACCTCTTGGTATTTATGTTATAAATAGGGCTTTCAAGATCTAGAATATAGAGTCTGTTTATCAGAGGTGCACTACAATAGAACATATCATTTAAATAGACGGAACAACATTTGTTCTTTATTGTAAACGAGAAACCTTTCTTGTCCAAACAAGAAACTGATATAATGTTCTTAGTTAATGCAAGCACATAACAACAATCATCTAATTCTAGTACAAGCCCAGAGGGCAGAGATAGATGATAAGTTCCTACAGCAACAGTAGCAACCCGTGCTCCATTGCCTACTCGTAGGTCTATCTCGCCCTTTGTCAATGCTCTGCTATTTCTCAGCGTTTGTACATTAGTACAAATGTGCGAAGCACATCCGGTATCTAATACCCACGATGAAGAAATAGAGAGGTTGACTTCTATAACATGTATACCTGAAGTAGAAATCTTATTTATCTTCTTCTTAAGATCTTCCAGGTATTCTTTAGAGTTCCTCTTCTAGTGCCTTGCTTGTCCTTGATATAGGTGACAAAGATGTTCAACCATATCGTAAGCGCCCATCAACTCATATTGCTTCTGAAGCTCAGAGTTCATGGTTGCGAGCATAAGACAGGACACATCTAATGTGTCATCTTGATGCTTCTTGTAAGCATCTCGGTCTGCTCGCGTGGCAGTGGCAGGAGGAGCCTCCGGAATGGGCTGCTCCAGAACGTACAGTTTACGTTCTTGGGTGAGAACTATTCTCAGGTTCCTGTACCAGTCTAGAAAATTTGCTCCGTTGAGCTTGTCCTTCTTAAGGACAGAACGCAGAGAGAAGTTGTTCATGTTTGACGTCATGGAAATTCTACAATAGAAATAAATGCAGAAATAAATATCATATTCTTTTAAATTATTTAATTAGGCCTTCAACTACATGATGCTCCCACTGAATTCTATAATTCATGCGGGACAAGATCCACATCATACTAACCCTTGAGTTAGCTTTGACTAATACGCCCAAGATTTAGTATGATCGGTAGGTAACGATTACCAATTACATCTCTATGCAACTCTTGTTTATAGGATCATTATCCGCAGTTATATTAAAACTTGAGTTAGCTTTGGCTAATACGCCCAAGAATTAATATAAATGTGATTTATGTCCTATCTTTCCAACCGTTGGAAGAATGCCTATAGTTGTACTCGATCCAACCGAGTTAACTAGCTACTCAATCTAATTGAGTTGTACTCACCCATACGTTGATAGGCGGGACCAAGATTGTCCCTCCGTACCCTACCAAGATAATATGTGTTGCTCTGCTTTGGCAGATTCAACAACACATGTGATCGAGGTAGTGATAGGTATCACGGCACGGTAGGCATTAGAGTTGACGTGATTTAGATCTAATCTAAACGTCGATGTTGTATCATATACTCGATATAGATCTAATCTAATCGATAGAGTGCATCTTGTACACAATGTAGATCAAATCTAATCGTAAGGGTGCATCTTGTGCACGATTTAGATCTAATCTTAATCATTAGGCACTAATTAATTACTTAATTAAACATGCATCACATACACAAGTAATTAACTAAATTTTGTGATTATGTCATGGCCCTACTACGATCTTCTCAAGCCAATGAGAAGATCGGATGGTCAACCTAAGGTCAACAACTTCTCAAGCTCATTCCTTTGACCACCTCGTGTTGCTCGCGCCCTCCTTGTAACTCCGTCTCGAGTGGACCTTCCACCGCTTCAAAATTTACATTACAATTTTGAAACTCGAGTTACATTCAAGTCTAAATCTAATTTACAACCAGAATATAAATAGAGAGGCACGACGCGTAGGTCGCGTAATCAAATACAGCACACACAAACACATGACGGCACACAGGCCGTATTATAAATTACAACACAAATCCAATCATATTGGGTCTTTTTGGACCATGACTATCACAAAAATAATATATAATTCAAAATTATATATTTTCGTAATTTTCTGTAATTTTTCATAATTTTTACAATTTTTATGAGTAAAATTTTCCGGCGGTCCCGTTTAGCGGTTTTCGGGCGCAATCAAGGAACGAATCCCCTTGCGGGGCCAGGGGAAGCGCCCCTACCCACGATCTAACCATCGCGAGGGTTCCTTTGTGCTCCAAGAGTGCCTTAGCCCGCTGTCCCAAAAAGTTTTGGGGTGAAACTTTGCCGTTTTGGAAAATTCTTCTAGGTAGTCGAAGCCTACAAGTGTCGAAACACTTGTGCTTCGCTTCTACGAGAAAAATACTCATAAAAACCATTAAAAACTTAAAATTATAGAAATTCACAGAATGTTTATTTTTCATAAAAACCAAAATAAACTCGTACATGCCTTCGCACGTGGCTCTGATACCACTGTTGGGTTTTTCGGGCCGCGAAAACCGCTTTTTCGCGTCGCGGAAACCCCGAAACTCCCTAGCCAACGGATCTGTGCAAAGAAAATTTTTTTGAAAACTATGAGTACGAGTTTACCTAGATATACACTTAGATCTACAAGGGAAAAAGGTTATACCTTTGAAGTGAAGCCCTTCGCAATCCCGCAAGTCCAAGGTACGCCGGATCCCAAGATTGTCAACGTAGACAATCCTCTAGAAGTATCCACACGAACAAGATGTATTCTCTAACACACAAGGATGGAGAAGAGAGCACCACAAGTGTGCTAGCACTTTCTAGGGCTCTCGGATGGGAATGAAAAGAAAAAGGATAGAGAAGAGAAATAGAATGGATCTTAAGAACACTCTTCTTCTTCTTCTATGTGACAATCACTCTACCTTTTCTTCATGAAACTCAAACTCATTCACCTTCTTTCTTGCTTGAAAACTTTCGGCCAAGAGAAGAGGAGAGGGAGAGCTTGAGGAAAACTTGAGGAAGAAGAAGATGCAATTAGCCTTGAATGAAAAATAATGCATCCCATTCATTTTGAGTGGCCGACCACATCAAGAGTAACTCCTCTCATTAATGTGGCTGGCCACATTAAGTCCAAGAGAAGATGTAACTTCTATTAGGTGGCACAATCATGTATTAACTATGATGATGTGGCACATCATCATTGGCCACTTAATGCCAAGTCACACATATGATATGGCATAAAGTCAAGTCAAACTTGACTCTTCCTCTTCCTCTCAAGTCAAGTCAAACTTGACTTAATCTCTCTCATGGTTGATCTAATCCAACCATTTAATTCAAGCCAATTTAATATAATGAATCTAATTCATTTAATTAAATTGATTCAATGAGTCATAATCTAAATTAGACTCATTGAACACATGAATCAACTTGAGTCCAACTCAATTAGCTCAATTAGGATTACTCTTAATCCAATTTGATTCATCAAATGAATCTAATCATCTTGGTTCATCATATGAACCTAATCTCCATCCACTTGTTCTTTGTGTGTGACTCAATAGGTTCTTGTAATGTTGGCAATGCCCCTAAACTCATTTAGAAGCATAAGTAATGAGCGGTATCTAGCAATACATCATTACTACCCAAGTTACAAGAATGTTGAGATCCAACATCACCTTGTGACTACTAATTGTGACTCCTCACAATATATGACAAGTGTCCTTCTATCCTAGACATCTAGATTGATCAATGTGAGGCATAGACCGTGTCATCCTCTGATCAATCTAAATCTTGAACTCCAAGTAGACTCACTAAATCAAATGAGCTCAATATCTTATATTAACTCATTTGGACATGGTCATGCACTTCGTGGTCTCACTCTATCAAGAATATCGATGTCTCTCCCGTCATATAGGAGGGATAGATCCCATCTACATCACTCACATCCCTCCGCATAATTTGTTACATACCCAGTAATCGCCTTTATAGTCCACCCAGTTACGGGTGACGTTTGACGAAACCAAAGTACATAACTCCTTATGTAGGGAACCATGGTGACTTCAGGTCTAAGGACTAGTAGTCATACTAATAGCCACATGAGAAAGTATATAATACTCATATAACGATCCATGATACTTTCTCATGGCGGGTCATTCAGTATATATTCTCCAATGCATACCCATGTGTCAACTTAATATCTTCATATCCATGACTTGTGAGATCGAGTCATCGAGTTGACCTACATGCTAGTCTTATTGCATTAACATTGTCCCTGAATGTTAATACTCGACTAGGAATGATTAAGAGTAGTGTTCCCTATATCATTTCACTATCGATTCAACCAATCGATTGATATAGATAAGAACCTTCTACTCAAGGACGTTATTATACTTAGTTTATTTGGCACCAATACAAGTAAGTATAATAACCAAAAACCAAATGCCTTTATTTATATAGAATATGATACAACAAGTCCAAAATACAATCATCAAATGATTGGATCTAGGGCTCTAGCTAACAAAAATTGGGAATGATTTTGAAGAAAATAAAATGATTTTATTCTAGAATTTTAAACCCAAGCTAATTTTAAAGAAGTAATTTGCAAAACTATAACTTTTGAAAACACAACACAATAAAGGGAATGATTTTGAAAGTTTTGGAATCTATTCTACTAAGCGCCTACCTAACTGTTTGCTAAGTGTACTGAACTCGAGTTCAGGTAAGGATTTTATGAAAATATCTTCTAGGTTTGATTTAGACTTAACATAGTCAAGTACAATATCACCTCTAGCTACATAATCCCTTATAAAGTGATGCTTAGCCTCTATGTGTTTAGTCCTTGAGTGGTGTATTAGATTTTTAGTTAAATTGATTAAACTTATGTTGTCAATTGAAATTTTTATATTTCTATGTTCTAATTGATAATCTTTTAAAGTATATATCATCCATAATAGTTGAGATGCACATTCTCCCATGGCTATGTACTCTACTTCAGTAGTGAATAAGGTAACACAGTGTTATTTTCTACTGGACCAATTTACTAAACATTAACCTAGAAATTGGTAGCATCCACTTGTATTTTTTCTATCTATTTTATACCCAACATATAGTTTGAGTCAAAGTACCCAACTAAGTCAAATGTACTAGTCCTAGGGTACCAAAGTCCTACACTTAGGGTTCCCTTAATGTATCTAAGTATTCTTTTTTACATTAGTTAAGTGTGATTCTTTTGTACAAGATTGGCACCTAGCACACATACTTACTGTAAATAAGATATCAGGTTGACTTCCAGTTAGATATAGTAGACTTTCTATTGCACTTCTATAATATTTTAAGTCTATTGATTTTTCTTTTAAATCAGAGTCAATTTTAACATTGGTTGCCATAGGGGTATTTATGTTTTTAGAATTTTCCATTCCAATCTTTTTAATTAACTCTTTAATATATTTTATTTTAAAAATATAAATTCCCTCTTTTATTTGTTTTATTTGTAAATCTAAGAAAAAATTAAGTTCTCCTACTAGGCTCATTTTAAATTTATTTTTTATTAATTTAATGAATTCTTTTAAAATTTTAGTATTGGTTGAGCAAAAAATTATGTCATTTACATAAATTTGAGCTATAAAAATATCTTTTTATAGGGTTTTAAAAAATAAGGTTTGGTATATTTATCCTTGGTTGAACCCCTTAGATATTAAGTATGTTGATAGTTATTCATACATGTCCTAGGTGCTTGTTTTAGCCCATATAAAGTTTTATTTAATCTAAGGACATGATTTGGGTGGTCTAAATCATCAAATCTTGGGAGTTGATATCAAGTCCACATTCCTCTATTCTTTTATGAACCCATAGAGGAATGTGGACTTGATATCCATTTGATATAATTTGAATCCTTTATGTGCTGCATAGGCTAGTAGCATCCTGATGGATTCAAGTCTGGCTACAGTTGTATAGGTTTCATCATAATCTAACCCTTCTACTTGGCTGAACCCCTTTGCCACTAGTCTATCTTTATTTCTTATTATTTCACCTTTATTATCTAGTTTATTTCTAAAGACCTACTTAGTATCAATTATAGATTTATTTGTGGGTTTAGGTACTAGTTCATCGACTTAGTTTCTTTCAAATTGAGCAAGTTCCTCTTGCATTGCAATTATCCAATCTGGCTTAAGTTGTTCTTCTATAGTTTTGGGTTCAATTTTAGAAATAGGAGTTATTTGACTTAGGTTTCTATGGAATGATCGAGTTCAAACTCCTAGGGTTGGATCACCCAAAATTTGGTCAGATGGATGATTAGATCTTATCCTTGATGGTCTTATGTTAGGATCAATAATTAGCTCTTCTAATTCACTTGTTCTATGTTTAATTTTACTATCTTCTTCATCTTCTATCTTTCTTATCTTCCGGTTATTATTTTCATTGATTAAGTTGGGTAAATTATTTTTTTCATCAAATATTACATTGGTTGTTTCTTCAACTTTTTGGGTATCTTTGTTATAGATTTTATAGGCTCTACTGGTTGTTGAATACTCTAAAAAGATACCAGTTGAAGATTTTGATGTAAATTTATCTAAATAATCTTAGTATTTAATATATATACTTTACATCAAAAAAAAATTTAGATAATATAAATTGGATATTTTATTGTAATATATTTCATAGGGGGTTTTATTATAAAATTTATTAATTAATATTTTAATATAATATACTATATTTATTGTTTTAGTCCAAAATTGGTTACTTAGCTTATATTTGTTTAACATGGTTCTAGCAGCTTCTTGTAATGCACTATTTTTTCATTCTACTAGACTATTTTATTGGAGAGTTCTAGAACATGAAAATTCATGACCATATCCATTAGTTTGACAAAATTCGATAAACTTATGATTTTCAAATCCCCTCCCCCATGATAACTTCTAATTATTTTAATCTTGGTGTCTTTTTTATTTTCTATTAATTTATAAAAATTAGTAAAGATTTCAAAAGTTTCATCTTTGATTTTTAGAAATTTGACCCAAGTAAATCTTGAGTAATCATCAATTATGACTAAGAAATATTGGTTTCTGCTTAGTGACTTAGCTCCGTGTGAATCAACTAGGTCTAAGTGTAGCAGCTCAAGTATTGAGTTAGTTTGATTTAGGTTTGTTGGTTTGTGGGTTGACTCAAGATTTTCAATATTTTTAATTAAATATTCAGCTTTAGAAAATATTACTAAGTATTCAGAGTCACACAATTGACTTATGCTAATTAAGTTAAGACTGAATTTGTTAACTAACAAGACTTTTCAATTAATAAAATCAGAACTCAGTTCGATATTACCTGTTTCGAATACCTTAAATTTTTCATCATTGCCAAATGCAACGGACCCTAAATTCTTGAGTTTTAGCTTGGTGATATTTAATCGGTCTCCAATCATGTGTTTAGAGCATCGACTATCCAACATCCATTGGTCCAAATCATTATGTTCCTACACATAAAGTATTTGATTTGAATCTAATTTAAATAGATTATAAGATAGATTGATTGAATTTAACCCCTTATTTTTTATCTCACCTAATCTAAGTTATCAATCATGTTATACCTATAGGTGATTATGAGATGGTTGATTTACTTAAATTAAATTTGATTTAAGGTTATATTTAAGTTAAATTTAATTTAAGTTAGATTCAAGATAAATTTAATTTAAGTTAGATTTAAGGAAAATTTTAATTTAATTTAAGTTAGATTTAAGTAAGATTTTAATTAGACTAAATTTTATTTTAATCTAAATTCATCTCATCCTTTTCTATATTATCAATCAGGAAATCTTATGGGTTTTGTGAGATAGTTAATTTTAATCTTCAATTTAGATTAAAATTTAAGAATTGATTTACATTTGAGTTATATTAAGGTTTAACAGTTAGTCAATTAAACATTTATTTTAATAATTAGCTTCTAGGCTGTGACTAGACACTAAGCCTTCTTAGATATTGGAGCAACAATCACTTCTAGACAAAGTCTTTTAAATAAATTAAATATTTAATTTTCTTTCTGAGAATCATTAGTCTAACTAAACAAGTATCGATCAAGCCTAAGTCCTTATCTATCCTAATCTAAGCATGTATAAGGAAAGCAATAAATCAAACATTAGTCAAACTTATTTAAATATAAAGATAGTCTTTCTATTAGCTCCCCCTAGATCATAACCTCGATAAGGTCTATCAAGGTAGTGGATTTGATCCTTGCGGATCCAATACTGATCAAGTTCAACTTGATTAACCAAGTTAGACTTAGGGACCCATGCTTCAACTACTTTTCTATTTGGTCGATTAATAAGAGACAGATAAGCTTTAAATTTATGTTTGGCCTTATACCCAAGTCCGAATTGGTTGTATACGTCCCTTTGTTTCCCAAGAATTATGTCAAGTTCTTGGAACCCTAAGTAAACCATTCCAATGAGTCCCTAAGTTCCTTGACTTGACTTTTCAAGTTAGAATTTTTTTTCTCAAGTTGTTGGACTTAAGTTGAAGTTCCATCTTGAATAGATTCGGTCAAGGAGCTTGGGTAAATCACTTCCTTGAGGGCTTTGACCTCCTATTGAAGTCACTTGGCCCAGATGTTAGACTTAGCCAATTTTCTAGATAAGTATGAAATTAAATTAAGGGATTTAATTAAAAATATACTTACAGAGGTTTGGAAGCCTTTTGAACCAAATACGGATCCGTGGCTTCGATCAGACTCAACTTCTGATTTTGTCTCAAACTCATATTCGATGACTTATTCTCAGGCCAGAAGTGCGAGGAAGCTTGTATATTCAAGATCTTCATCAGAGTCTTCTAATGAAGATTCATCCCATGTTGCCTGTAGAGCCTTCTTCTTATGTCGCCTTTTTGCTTCCTTTAGGTTGGGACAATTTACCTTGATATGTTCCTTCTTGTTGCAGCTGTAGCAGGTGACTTCAGATTTGGTTTTTGTGTTTGGACTTCATTGCATCATCTTTTACTGGATCACCTTCTTTATCTCACATTTTGTGAAGCCCTTCTTTTTCTTGTATAATTTTCATACCAGGTTGACGAGCTCAGTGGTGATCTCGCCGTCATTTTCTGAGTTCAATTCATCTTTGGACTCCGGTTCAGTTCGACTCTTATTCCTAAACTCTTTTGTCTTTTTTGTACCTACAACTAATGCAATACCTTTCTCGACCAGACTCACATTTGTTTAAAATTGATCGAGTAAAATGCAACAGAATAAATAAAGAATAGAAGTAAAAATTATGCTAACAAGTTTTACTTGGTTCGGAGTCTTTGACAACTCCTACTCCAAGGCATGCTATCATCGATTGCTTTCATTAGGAAATTCACTATCAGTTCAAATATTACAAAAATATTTGAATTGAAATATGGATGCAAAAATTTAAAAGTTACTGACAACTACAGATTTAAAGATTCTTGACTTCGGTTGTCAGAGCAGCGTTTGGGCGTCGTTGAGTCTTTTCCGAAGCATCGCGTAAGAGGAAAAATCGTTTAAATTGTTGTCATTAAGGTGCTAGTTGAATCCTCCTTTTATAGCCCACTTCTGATCAAGTACGGTGCATCCATAGAGTGCCGTAAATAGAAAGTTATATTCCAACCTGAAGCAGGAGTGCAATTTGGTTACATCGAAGAACCAAAGAGAAAAGCCAAGAAGTTTCTCTCAGCTCTGAAAGCACAGAAACTACTTGATACCGGATGTAAGGGATTCTTAGCACATGTAGTCAGTACTAGTCAGAACAAGGACCAAAAGCTAGAAGAGGTCCGAGTTGTATGTGACTACCCAGCAGTCTTCCCTGAGGAGTTACCAGGTCTAGCACTAAACAGGGAGATTGAATTTGAGATAGAGCTCATCCCCGGTACGAACCTCATCTCCAAAGCACCCTACCGCATGGCTCCAGCCGAACTGAAGGAACTTCAGGAGCAACTACAGGAGCTACTTGACAAGGGCTTCATACGCTCTAGTCACTCACCATGGGGAACACCTGTGTTGTTCGTGAAGAAGAAGGACGGGAGCATGCGCCTGTGTATAGACTACCGAGCACTAAACCAAGTCACGATTAAGAACAGGTATCCTCTTCCCAGGATAGATGACTTGTTCGATCAGCTAAAGGGAGCAGCAGGGTTCTCTAAAATAGACCTCAGATCAGGATATCACCAGGTGAAAGTTAAAGAAGGTGATATACCCAAGACGGCTTTCAGGACCAGATACGGACATTATGAGTTTGTAGTCATGCCCTTTGGCGTGACGAATGCTCCAGCTACTTTCATGGACCTCATGAACAGGGTATTCAGAGAGTACCTAGATAAGTTTGTTATCGTATTCATCGATGACATTCTTATCTATTCCAGAACTTAGGAAGAACACGCAGAGCACCTGAAGATAGTACTGCAGACCCTTCAGCAGAACCAGCTGTACGCCAAGTTCGCGAAATGTGAATTCTGGCTCGATCAGGTATCCTTTCTGGGTCACATCATCTCCAGAGATGGTATTATGGTAGACCCCAGTAAATAGAGGCTGTGAGTAACTGGAAAAGACCTAAGAACGCCAGTGAAATCAGAAGCTTTCTGGGATTAGCAGGCTATTACAAAAAACTTGTAGAGGATTTCTCCAGGATAGCCTCCCCACTAACAGCTCTCACCAGGAAGAACAAAAAATTTCAGTGGACAGAGGACTGTGAGAACAGCTTCATAGAGCTAAAAAGAAGATTGATCAGTGCTCCCATTCTGACTCTACCAGAAAACACAGACAGCTTTGATATTTACAGTGACGCCTCTAAGTTGGGACTAGGAGCAGTACTGATGCAAGAAGGTAAGGTGATTGCCTATGCCTCCAGACAACTCAAGGACTATGAGAGGAATTACTCTACTCATGACTTTGAGCTTGCAGCAGTTGTTTTCACCCTCAAAATTTGGAGACATTACTTGTATGGAGCTCAGTGCAGAGTGTATACAGATCATCAGAGTCTGAAATATTTCTTCACTCAGAAGGATCTGAATATGAGACAGCACAGATGGCTCGAGCTGGTCAAAGACTATGACATAGACATCCTCTATCACCCAGGAAAAGCCAATAAGGTGGCAGACGCACTTAGCAGGAAGTCCAGTGCTACCTTACTATCCCTAGCAACCATGTCACCGCCCCTACAGAAGGAGATTGCTGATTTCGGTCTCGAATTGATAGTTGGGTAACTCTCTACTATGAGGTTAGCATCTACCCTTCTTGGTGACATCCAGACAACTCAGAAGCAGGACCCTGAAATTCAAAAAATCAAGCAAGGGTTAACAGAATCAGAAAGTAGAGAGTTCAGAGTGTCTGATAGTGGGGTACTGTATTTTGGCGACAGACTATATGTTCCGAATCAGGAGGAACTATGAAGGAAGATTTTAGATGAGGCTCACAGGACTCCGTACACGATGCATCCTGGTTCCACCAAGATGTACCAAGATCTAAAGAAACGCTTTTGGTGGCCTGGGATGAAAAGAGACATCGCTAGATATGTCAGTACCTGTCTGACCTGTCAGAGGGTCAAAGCAGAACACCAGAGACCAGGAGGAGTTCTGCAGCCTATTCAGATCCCAGAATGGAAGTGGGAGGATATTTCTATGGACTTCATAGTGGGACTACCCAGAACCACGAATGGTTTTGATGCCATCTGGGTAATAGTTAACAGATTGACTAAATCAACCCACTTCTTAGCTATCAGGATATCCTACTCCATGGAGCAGCTAGCTCAGTTATATCTCAAGGAGATTGTCAAACTGCATGGAGTCCCACGGACTATTATATCAGACAGGGACAGTAGATTCACGTCACACTTCTGGGAGTGTGTACAGTCAGCGTTGGGCACCAAGTTAAAGTTTAGCACAGCTTTCCATCCTCAGACAGATGGTCAGACGGAGCGAGTAAACCAGGTACTAGAAGATATGCTCCGAGCATGTGCCTTAGACTTCAAGGGAAGTTGGTGCAAATACCTGAGTTTAGCAGAATTTGCATACAACAATAGCTATCAGGCCACTATCGGCATGGCACCCTACGAGGCTCTCTACGGGCGAAGGTGTAGATCTTCAATCTGCTGGTATGAAAGTGGTGAATAGAAAGAACTAGAACTTCATACAGATCTAGTAGTAGATACCACAGCAGCTATACAGCAGATCCGCCAGAGGATAGAGACAGCTCAAAGCCACCAGAAAAGCTATGTTGATACATGGCGATGACCCTTAGAGTTTTCAGTTGGGGATACAATATTTCTCCGAGTGGCTCCCATGAAGGGAGTAATGCGTTTTGGGAAGAAGGGCAAATTAAGTCCCAGATATGTGGGACCATACCTTATCACTAGAAGAGTTGTCAAGGTAGCATATGAGCTAGAGCTACCCCAGGAAATGTCGACTATTCACAATGTATTTCATGTCTCTATGCTGAAGAAGCATATCCCAGATGCCACCCAGGTGATCGAGCCTCAGTCGGTACAAGTCCGCGAAGACCTCAACTATGACAGTCGGCCTATTCAGATAATAGACCGAGCAGTTAAGAAATCACGGAATAAGGAGGTACCATTAGTGAAAGTTATTTGGCAAAATCACACAACAGAAGAGGCAACTTGGGAGACAGAAGCTAGTATGAGACAGAAGTACCCAGAATTATTCTAAGTTCGAGGATGAACTTTTTATAAGGTATGGGGGATTGTAACGCCCGAAAATTCTCAAAGTAATTTTAGAAATATTCTATTATTTTTCTGGGATTTTAGAATATTTTTATGAAATTTTTGGAGTAACAGAAGTAGCAAAATTAAATAAAAACGTAAAATAGCCTAAGCAGGAATTGAACTCGAGACCTAGCGAACCCTATGACTTATAGATGACTTTAGTAACCAAGGGGCCCCAGCAGGGGTGTGCTGAAAGGAAAGGAGAACAATTATACTTAAAGTTTAGTTGGGGTGTATTAAGCACTTAATATAAATAGGGAAATTAAGTGGAGAGTTGTTATTTTGATCGGCAATTCTCTTCTCCCTCAAACCCTCACTGCCGAACCCCTCTTCTCCCGCACCCTCTCGGCGCCCAAGTCCAAGAACACCTAGGGTTCCATCCCTAGGGTCATAGGAGCACCTTCCGGTGACGTCTCCGATACGAGGGCGCTCCTCTCCACGAGAAGAATGCATAGACGTAAGAAGATCGCCGAAGAGATTTCTTCTCCGGAAAAACTAGCGAGCAGATTCATAAGAAAACTAGCGCAGGAAGTGAGTAACCCCTCACTTGCAGTATAAGTAGCTATTTGTATGTTTCTATGCTTTAGTTTTGTCATATGCAAATCCATCGGTACGTAGGGTGTGAATTAGTGCACACCAAGTGCTCGATGAAATGGTTAGCACAGCTAAATACCACAGTAGGCATTTTAATAGTTTAGTTAAATGTTGTAGATGCATTTAAATAGTATACTTAGCCTTGCTTCAGCTTATATGGGACTACGGTCCAATGGGTGGGCTCCCACAGTCGCCTCTAGGTTCAGATAACCTAGTTCTAGGTTCAGATAACCTAGTAAAAGCAAGTTAAGATAAATCAGGTTATAAACAGTATTTTACTTTATCAGAGGCTCTGTACTGGACTCTCAGATGTCCTTGGGTTGGGCTCCCACAGTCGTCCCTAGGTTTAGATAACCTAGTAAACCCTACTAAATTCGGGTCTTGCAACCCCGGGTCTAGTTAGGGATGCGCGCATAGCAAGTACAGTTGCCAGGCCCATCAGCAGCATGATTAGTATTTTTATCTACTTATGAAAATAGTTTTCAAACTTCACAAAACAGATAAATGAATTCAGCTTAGCTTCAGTTCAGTTTTCTATAGATATAGCAGATAGCTTTATGTTTAGTTCTTGATTGCCATGATTTATATGCTCATGTGCCATGTTCTAGTATTTCTAGTATGATTCTCAGCATGCATATCAGCATAGCATCTTTTAAAAAGCATGATTTCTCAAATGCATGTTTTTGTGAGGTAGATGGTTTCTTACTAAGCTCCCAAGCTTATAGTTGCATTTTCCTTATACTGCAGATAAAGGTAAAGGAAAGACGGATTAGCGGAGGCTGAAGGACAATGCTACCATATGTGTGTGAAAGAGGAACTTGGAATGAAGATTTTTGGGAACTAGCCACCTTAAAACTTAGCATTTTCTTTATGTTGTTACTTTTCTGCATCTAGTTATTTAAGTGTCTTGAATTATGAAAGTTACGCTTAGATTGTTAGTTTTCATGATCCTAGATAGCTAACCATGTGTGATGAGATACCTAGTAGTGATATTATGCTCTTAGTTTATTTCTGAAAGGTCCTGTACGAGTTCGGGTGAGATTTCTGCTGAAATCAGAAACCCAATCGATCAGTGGATCGATTGAGCAGTCCTCAATCGATCAGCTGATCGATTGGAGGAAGTCCCCGCGTACAGAATACCATGGGATCGATCAGCCGATCGATTGGGAAGCGATCTGCCGCGAACAGAAAGCTGACGGATCGATCAGTTGATCGATCGGCCATGGATCGATCAGCCGATCGATCGGGAAATTCGTTCCCACGAACAGAGAGCTTCTGAATCGATCATCGGATCGATTGGCCAGGCTGGATCGATCAGCCGATCGATCCAGAAAATTCTTCCGTGCACAGTAGCACGCTGAATCGATCAATGGATCGATCAGATGACTCCAATCGATCAGCTGATCGATTGGAGTGTCTGATTTCAGCTGGAAGGGTTTCATTTCAGTTTTGATCAAATAGAAAGTATAGATTCCCTTCCTTAGTATATGTACAACTTCAGAAGTGTATAGTGGATAGCAGAGAGTTTTAATTAGTACAGTTTTCCGCAACTTTATAGTTCAGTTCAGCATAATGTAACCCCCGGCCTTATAGCGTAGCCAGTAGGAGGTGGGGCGTTACACTCGGACCGGCTCCAAGCACCCGCACCACCATTTTTGTGACTTTGTCTTCCTATAAAATAAGGTTAGTCTAGGCAAATAATATGTAAATAATGATAAAATTTGATAGCCTTCAGACTATCCAGTCCTGACTTTGAGTTTCGCTGAAACTCTAGGTTAGACTGACGCCTTCTGTTCCCTCTTCGGGGAATGCATTCTCACCTACTTCTCTCAGGATAAATTATCTTTTACCAAACCAGTCCTCTAGACAATCTGGACTTTTGGTTAGCATTTGAGGCTCCAAGACTTTATGTTGAGTGTCTGATCCACGACCCGTCCAATCTTCCACCTAGTGTCCGTGACCCCCAGGATTTTCACCTAAAGTCCTCGACTCTAGGATTTCACCCAAAGTCCTTGACCCGCCAAGATTTTGCCCTATCCCCCGGACTAGGTCTTCATTGACTAATCCTAGCTAGGACTTTTCACCTACCTAGTCTTAACTAGGACTTTCTTGTACACTCAGTCACACTTATTAGATCATACGACAGCTTAATTTTGAACCCTTTGCCATGATTAAAACTTAAGTTCGATTGTTTAGTACTTTCTGCACCAATAATATATTCTTAATTAGTTTAATATATACTATGCTAACACCTTTCTTTTCTAGAATTCTTCATATAATTTATCTTAGGACTCTATCATAAACTTTTTCTAAGTTAATAAATATCATGTGTAGATCTTGCTTTGCTCTCGATATTTTTCAATTAGTTGTCAAAGAATATGTAAAACTTCTATTGTCGACCTTCTAGGCATGATACCCAATTAATTTTTGGTCATTGTGGTCTCCTTCCTTAATTTTTTTTTTGATTACTCTCTTCCAAAATTTTATGATATAACTTATTAGTTTAATATCCCTACAGTTTGGATAATTTTGTATGTCTCCCTTATTCTTATATAAGGAAATTAGAATACTTACCCTCTATTGATAAGGTATTATTTTCATTTTCAATATCATGTTAACTAATTTTATAAGTCATTCAATACCTTATTTCCCTAGATACTTCCATAACTCTACCAGAATATTATCTGGTCCAATGGATTTTCTATTTTGCATCCATTTAAAATTTATTCTATTTCTAAAGTTTGAATTTATGATAAAAAATTAAATTTCTATACTCATTTGACTTACTTAAATTGCCTAAATTAAATTGGTCTCCTAAATCTTCATTAAAAAGTTGATGAAAATATATTTTCTATCGCTCTTTTATTTCTCCATCATTTACTAGTACTTATTACATTTATCTTTAATACATCTAATTTGGATAAGATCTCTTGTCTTCATCTCTCTCACTTTAGTTATTCTATAAATATCTCTTTCTTCTTTTTGTATCCAATTTTTAATATAATTGATGAAAAGTTTCATTCTTATCTTTATTTACTGCTTTCTTAATCTCTTTCTTAACTATTGTATTTTTTTTAAAAGTTTTTGTCATTGTTACAAACATATAATTCTTTATAGACTATTCATTTTTTCCTTCACTTCTCCTATACTTTCTCATTCACCATCAAGATTTCTTACTTGGTGGTGCATCCCTTTTAACTTATCGAGTACACTCTTAGCTTTTATTTTTAACTTTAATATCATCTTATCCCATGTTGTATTAGAGTCATCATTTATTTTACCTAATGCTTGTACTGATACATTCTCCTTAAATATATTTTACTTCCCATCCTTTAACTTCCACAACTTAATTCTAAGAATCATGTATTTTTTCTTCTATTGATATTATACTTAAGACATATATATAATACTATTAACCTATGTTGGATAGTTAAGCTTTCACCAGGGATGACCTTGCAATCTCTATAAATCTTTCTATCACTCTTCCTAACCATAAGAAAGTCAATTTTCAATCTATTATTCCCACTTTTGAATGTGACCAAGTGTTCTTTTTTCTTAAAAACTGTATTACTACTATAAGGTCATATGCTATCGCAAAATCCAATATAATTTTCTCTTCTTTATTTCTTATTCCAAACTCATAACCTTCCATGCACCCTCTCATATTTCTCATTTTTCACTCTGAGATGTCCATTCATATTGCCTCCTATTAGAATCATTTTATTTGTTGAAATATTTTGTAATACTTCATCTAGGTCATCTCAAAATCTTGATTTGATATCCTCATCTAATCCTACTTAAGTTGTTTATATGCTAATTATGTTCATAGTTTCTTTCTTCACTACCACCTTGAGAGCTATAATTCTATCTCTTTCTAACTATTCATACAACTTTATCCTTTAACAAATTATCTACAACAATACCCACTTTATTTCTTATTCACTCTTTCCTATGCACTATAACATCTATCATCTTTGCCTTCTCACCTATTTATTTTATCTCTCATACACACAAAATACTATTTTTTTCTTCTAATCATTACATCTACTAGTGATGTGAACCCACAAGTATACGGGTGTCATCAAGTAATAAAAATTTTAATCCTACAGGGACTGGATATAAGCACTAGAATCTAAGCACAGCGAACTAGCTAAACTATTGAAAGGTTGAAGATCGCAATCACAAATGTAAAAGGAAGTAAGAGGAAGAGAAAGAAAGAGAAAGGGTGTTGAGGATCTTGGTTTGGGGAAATGTTCTAGGATTCAATTTTATTGTGATGTTAATCAATGTATCATGAATCACTTATCACCCATCCTCTATTCCTATGCATTTGTAGGGAGTTAGATTCATTATCGGCTCTTCCCCACAGAGTTCAAGCCAAAATGTTATCTTAATCCATATTTCATACTACTAAATGGAAGTGATTCCTATGAAGTCTGGTAATGGAATACCCTTGTCACTAGGACCCCTCAGTCATACATTATAAAAATACACTAACACTCAATAACATATAGATAGAAATAACAATTATGTCTAATTCCCTACTTTCTTGTGGAGAATTACTTCTCCTTTCAAGGTAATACCCTAGATGTCTTGAAATGGAATACCCTTATCACTAGGACCCCTCGGTCATACGATCTCGGACATTCCCCCTATGGGATTAGCAATTCTTCACAAATATTCAATCAAACATGAGAATTAAGCTCAAACACACTATACACACATAAGATCAAATAGATACAAGGCATAGCAATGTCATATAGATAGGAAATTAGCAAATTCATGAGTTTTAAATCAATTCACATCATAATTATTCACTTAATCCTAGAACAAGAGATCTACTCTAAACTAGGAGGATTGAACCACAAGACATTAAAATCTAAGCCAAAACACCAAAACTCAGGAAAAGAAGGGAAGAAGGCTTATCATATATGAAGAGTGGTTTTCGGATCCAATCCAAGCTGCTGGAGTGATGGAGACACTGAATCTGTCTTTATATTGTCCAAGAAAGTGCTGAACAAGTCTAGATCTTGTCTAAGTTGGATCTCCCAATGGGGAGAACCTTCCTCCCTTGAAGAAGGGGAAGAACTCCCTTTAAATAAAGCTGGGCACAGGCCTGGCACGGCCCATGCCATGGCCGTGTGAATCCACATGGCCAAAAACTGTCTTAGCTCTGGTCCAGTGGCATGACTGTGTGGATTCATTCAGTCGCAGCCTGCTTCGTCTCTGGAAATTTCACACGGCCGTGTGGATTCCACACGGTCGCAGCCTGCTTCTTCTCTGGTTCATTGACACGGCCATGTGGATTCCACGCGGCTGGGGCTTGCTTGCTCTACTTTATAACACGATCGTGTGGGTTCACATGGCTGGAGCCTTCTCCTCCTCTGGGCATTTGGCACGACCATGTGGATTCCACACGGCTGGGCTCTTTTTCTTCATTTGTTCTTCGAGTCATCTACCAGCACCATTTTCACTCCAAAAGTGCATCCTGTCAATAAGAAAATACACAAAGAGCATATCTCTGACAAAGAAGAATAATTATGTTGAAAATATAATAAGAGACATAAAAGTGCATAGATCAAGTGCAAATAAAGTACGTGAATGTGCGTCAAAACATGTATAAAAGTGTATATAATCTACGCACATCAACTAGCTCTATTATTTAACTAATAAGGGTTCCTATGTTTAATATTTTAAATCTTAGACTATTAGTTTTCCTATAATATTTGTTCTTATCCAACCGATGGTGTGAGAACTTTTGTCTATTTAATACTACACTCAAGTTTTCATGGTGTACACTATAATAAAAGTGACTTTCCATAGTGTGTCTGTCATCAACGACACATGGTTAGGGTGCATCGTTAATAATAGTTTTTATGGCATGACCAATTAAGTGTGTTGTAGATAATATTATATTTTTACAAATAATAGCATACAAAAATAATATGCTATCAAATATAATTTTGACAACACGTAATGCACACTGTTAAAATTAAATATGATATGAATATTTACATTACTATTACGTACCTTAGTTAGATGTTCAACTCCCAGCTGAACCATCTAGACTTTGTTTGCCAAGACTCAACTCTCAGCTGACTTACTGGACTTGGATACCAAGACCTTAGCTCTCAACTGACTTTCTTTGAACTTGATTCACCTAGTTCCTAACTAGAGTTTCCATGTCTAGTTCCCATCTAGGTCTTTCGATTGCCTATCCCTTTTAGGACTTTGTCGGGTCTTCAGTTGTTTAGTTTCACTAGGACTTAGTTTTTACCTGATTCCCAACCAAGACTTCTCCATTTGTTAAGTTACCCACACCTGCACATTTGACTTAACTTCGTTAGATCACAATACAATATAACTTTAAACTTAGCTAACCATACATCAAAATATGGATTCGATATAGTGCTCCCAACACCAACAATTTATAGATCTTGTTTCTTTCAAACATGTAAGTCTTGGCTCGTGTAATTCCATGGTAGAAAAATCTTCTAGAATACTTACCTTTAGATTTTTAGACATGTAATATGAATCCATCATTGGTATTCATTCTTGGGCTCTTAGGAAAGCATTGCTAGCGTATCTATAGATGTCGTGATTTGATAGTGTTTCATCAAGATTGCTAAGGTTGGTGATAATTTCTTTAAGTATGGCATGGAGCTGTGCCTTAAATTCTCTCTTCTCTAGTCGGAGGTTGCTGAGTTGACTTCTTAGTAGATCACGCTTAGCTAGCTTTGCCTCCAAGGTTCCTTTATAAAGTTTTAGAAATTTCTCCCAAAGTTCTTTGATAGAGTGGTAGGTTTCAATATTCTTTATTTCCTACATAGGCAAAACACTAAGAATATGAATTCTATCTTACCATTGACTATGAATTCCTCTCTTTATCCATTTGTGCTCCTTAGTTATCCTTCTTCATTCTTGGAAACTTACAATTGTATTTGATACATAAAATAATTTCAAAAATAATTTTAAGAAATATCTCTATCTTCTTTTTTCATAGTGTGAATTCATCCTTAAATTTTGGCACATGTATGCTAGATCCAACCATTCTTCCACTATTATTAGGTCCTCCCAATCTAGGTGCTTAGTTAGCGATTAGTCCTCCAAAGTTGTCCTATTCTAATATCAAGTGTTAGTAAAGTGAGCACTAAGGATCGCTATTTGGGAGGGTGTGAATAACAAACTTGTAAATAAAAATGCTTCTTTCTCTTGCTAATTACTTAGCAAGGCCACACATACATTAGAGAAATAAAATGAACAAAACATAAAGAGGAGAGATAACATTTTTAGTTAATTCACAATCCCAAGGATTGCTGCATCTAAGGTCTATGCACACATCATTACCCACTATCTTTCTCCTTTTAGTAAGGTGTCAGTGGTGGAAAAATCTCTTATATAACGATTGTACTCAATTATTATATAACAATAGAGAAGTAGATACTTTTATAGGAAGTAGAACAACAAATTTCCGAGTGTAGTGTTTTAATCTTAATTTCCTAGTTTCTTTTATAGCATGTGCTCCAATTTGATCAAGGTGTTGATGTGGCATGTTTAGTCTGCTACGAAGCTGTTGCACCTAACAACTACTCCGAGAACTTCTGATCGTGGCCGACAAACCGATACTAACACACGAGTGCTCCTACTTCTATTTCTAAAGTGTCGGTAACATTTCATTTGTGTACTTGATTACTGCAAAAGGACAAGTGCAGTGTGTTGCACTTGTTCGAACTTTCTTTATACTCGATTTTCTCTTCCGAAGGTACCGGAAGAGGCCTTTAGTGGATTACCCATCAATAGGTCCATAGGACCTGGGTCTTGGAGTAGGAGTCGCCGAAGGCTCCGAACCAAGTAAACTGCCTGTGTCTTTCTCGTGTCGCTTTAATTTCGATTTCATATGTATTTTCCGCTGCGCATACTTGTGATTTTAAAACCAACAAAATGAGTTTTTGAAAATCACGTGATTCACTCTCCCCCCCCTCTCACGTGCGATCGTTCCAACAAGTGGGATTAGAGCATGTTCTGCTCTGAATTGGTGCAACCACCAATCAACCTAGAGGAATCATTTTTTTATTTTTCACATTCTATTTGAATTGGTAAAAGTTTACCTATTCAGATAATTTTTCATTCGATTTTAACTTGAAGTTGGTATAACACCTCTCAAGTTCTTTTATATTTCTTTATCTCAAACTCTGCTAATCCAAGACCAAGTCTTGGTAGCTCTCTTAGTTTTCTATCTATAGCTGTGAAATGGGCCAAAACGAAGGATACTGTTGGATTGAAAAGCACTAGAGGGGGGTGAATAACGCTCGTGGCTTTCACTTTTCCTATTCGAAAACGTATCGAGTAAATGCAACGGAAATATAAAACACAACACAGAAGGACCCCAAGTATTTTTACTTGGTTCGGAGCCTTGGGCAACTCCTACTCCAAGGCCCACGCTCGTTGAGCGTTTACTTTGAGCAACAACTATAATCGCGCAAAATTACAAGTATAAAATACAAGTAAAACAACAATTATCTTATACCGACAATAGAAATAATAAATTTGAAGCTCCTGGTCATCGGGGTGTTGCTACAGCTGTTCTGGATCGTCTCTTTAGTAGCACACAGAAGAAGGATCACTTAGAATGTCTTGATTCAAGCTGCTGGTCGAGACTACCTTATAAAGGTTGTTGAGGGCACCTTCAAGTCCCTTGAGGGAGCCTCCAATCCCCAGGTCAGCCGCGCGTGGATAAGGCCTGACTTCTTCGCCGCTTATCCTCTTGAAGGCACCTCCATACTCCTTGAGGGCGCCTTCAAGGCTGTCCGAGGTGCCTCAAGCCTCCATGAGGGCGCCTCCAGCTCCGCTGTGCAGACTCCTCAGCCTTGCACCCGAGACGCCTCCAAGCACCATGGAGGACGCCTCGGGTACTGTTCATCTAAGGCAAATCTTGATATTTTTTCCATGCAAGATATGTTAGTCCACAACACAACAACATATCCTGCAAAACAAAGTTAGCACATAATCATAACATAAAAATAAAAGTCTTACAGTCACTGGATTGTCCAGTTCTGACTTCAGATTTCTGACCAAAAACCCTAGGTCGAACCGACGCTGATTGTTCCCTCAGTGGGGAACGCATCCTCACCTACTCCACTCAGGAGAGCATACCTGTTACCAGACTGGTCCTCCAGACCGACTGGACTTTCTGCCTAAGGTTACCACCCCCTAGGGTTTTCCGCCACCTAGGGTTAGCACCCCCTAGGACCTAAGTTTACCGCCCCTTAGGGTTTTCTACCACCTAGGGTTACCACCCCCTAGGACCTAAGGTTACCGCACCTTAGGGTTTTCCACCACCTAGGGTTACCACCCCCTAGGACCTAAGGTTACCGCACCTTAGGGTTTTCCACCACCTAGGGTTACCACCCCCTAGGACCTAGGGTTACCACTCCCTAGGGTTTTCCACCTGCCTAACCGTAGTTAGGACTTTCCTGCAAACTCATTCACACATGTTAGATAACAAGACAACTTAACTTTGAACCCTTTGACATAATCAAAGCACAAGTTCGATCGTCAGATGCTTCCGGCACTAACAGATACAGCACCATCCATCCTCCCCTCTTCAACAGTGATGACTTCCCGTACTGGAAGAGGCAGATGGAGGTGTACCTGAAAATAGACTTCGACCAGTGGTTCAGCGTCACCAAAGGGTACAAAGAACCAATGGACATCGCCGGAATTCCAATGGACCCGAAAAATTGGAATCCGGAAATGAATAAAAAAACACAAATTGACTTCAAGGCACTCAACACAATCTAGTAAGGGCTAACAAAAGAAGAGCTGAACTGCGTCAGTCCTCACAAAAATGCCAAAGAGCTATAGGGCAAACTCATAGAACTACATGAGGAGACCAACGACGCAAAGGTAACGAAAAGAAACTTATATCTAAATAAATTATTTAATATAAAAATACAGGAAGGTAAGATTGCCAGTCAGCTGCATGCGAGGATAAAGGATATCCTCAATGGACTTCACACTATCGGCCACCAGATGGAGAACCAGGATCTAATCAGGTATGCTCTAAACGCATTTCCTCAAAATGCACGATGGGCATCCATCGTGGATGCCTATAAGATTTCGAGGAACCTATCTAAATTAAAATTAGATGAGTTATTTTGTGAATTAGAGTTGCACAAATAGACTAACGCCAAAACTGAGAAGGGTATTGCCCTTATTGCATGGACATTAAAAGAAAAGTCCATAACCAAATCTGAACCTAAAATTGAGTCAGACCAAGACTCAAAGGATGAATAATACCTGGTGAACCTGGTAAGAGAGATGTTCACTAGGAGAAAGAAGAATTTCAGTAAAAAAGGCCTGCAAAAGTTCAACTCCACCTCCAATTCTAACAACAAGAATGTGACCTACTTCGGATGCAACAAGAAGGGGCACTACAAGACTGACTGCCCTAATCTGAAGAAAAAGAAGGTCCTCAAAGCGACGTGGGACGAATCGTCCAAAGATGAATCAAATGGCGGAGAACCGCAACACATCAACTACCTCGCGCTGATGACTTACAAATCAGAATTGGAGAATGAATCAGAAGACGGGTTTGAACCTGAATCGAGCCACGAGTCTGCACTCATTTTCGAAGGTTCCGATGAGATATACTCTACTTTAAGCAAAAGATTTTCAAAATTACTGCATGTTTAAATAAGAAATTAACTAACTCTAAAAATTACATAAATGAACTAACAAAAGAAATTAACAAACTTAATAAACAATTAAAATCAAGTTCAACAAATGAACCAATTCAAGCTAAAATCCCAACTCAAGTTCCAAAACTTGAGAAGGATAATCTCAGACTAAAAAATGAAATAATTGAACTAAAAGAATTACTACAAAAATTCACAACTTGATCCAAATATCTCGACATGATACTAGGGTCACAAAGAGCTGTGTATAACAAGTTCAGACTCGGATACAAGTCTAGCTCAACCAACAAATCCTTTATATCATTAGTTAATCAAAATAAGACCCAAACTAAAGCTTGGGTTTCAAAAGCGTGTCTAACCACACAAGTAGAAATCAACCAATATTATATACCTAAAAATGAGATCCATTATATAAAATCAAATCCAACTAAAACCTTAAATTCAAACCAAAACAAATCTTCATAACTAAATTCTAAACTTAAAAATGAAATAAAATCAAACAAATCAAATTACCATCAAGTCCACTATAATTATAAAGGTAATCGACACAAATCCAAAACTTAAAAATCAAACTCAACAATTTAGAGGGAGGCTCCAAATTAGTTGGCACCTCCAAAATAACAACTTACCCGACTGGGTAATTAGGACTAGCCAAAATAGAGACAACAGTTTAACTTGACAAATGTATTGGTGAAGTTTTGGATAATAGTAGATTAGGAAAACTCTGTCTATGCATGTCTAGAAAGCTATGACTTCGACCTGGTGCATTTGACTTAGTAGAACTAACTGAAGCTACCCTTTACAAATCCTAACTAGTTAGATCAAGATTTTGTACTAAGTTTAGTGGATAGGACTATTTAAAAAATCTCAAAGACATGATTACTCTAATAATGTCCAGGTGACTCACCATAGCCTAGAAATGTATCCAAAGAATGCATATTTGTTGAACCCAAAGCTAAACCTGAATCTAACACAAAGTTAAACCAAATCCTAAAATTAAACTTAACTCATCTCATAAAATTATAGGATTATCTGATTGAAAACGTAAATCGGATGAAATGACTAAGGACTTAAAAATTTAAAATTAAAAAAAATTAAATTTAAAATTAAATTTAAAATTTAAAATTAAACATAAAATTAAAAATGAAAATTAAACTTAAATTAAAAATTAAAAATTAAAAATTAAAAATTAAAAATTAAACTTAGATTTAAAATTAAAAAAATTAAACTTAAATTTAAAATTTAAAATTTAAATTTTAAAATTAAACATAAAATTAAAATTAAACGTAAATTTAAAATAAAAAATAACTTAAAATTTTAAATTTAAATTTTAAATTTAAAATTAAAATTAAACTAAAATTTAAAATTAAAATTAAACTAAAATTAAAAATTAAAAATTAAACTTAAATTTAAAATTTAAAATTAAACTAAAATTAAAAATTAAACTTAAAATTAAAATTAAACGTAAATTTAAAATAAAAAAAATTAAACTTAAAATTAAAAATTAAAAATTAAAATTATATTTAATTTAAAATTAAAATTAAACTTAAACTTAAATTTAAAAATTAAACTTAAATTTAAAATTAAAATTAAATTTAAAATTAAACTTAAATTAAAAATTAAACTTAAAGTCAAATTAAAATTAAAACTTAAAATCTTAAATTACAAAAAAAAAGGCGCCTCCTAAAGGCACCTCCGACACCAACGGAGGCACCCTCAGGAGAGGCGAGAAAAATCCCGCCTAAGCAATGGAAGGTGCCTTCAGACGTTTGAAGGCGCCCTCCATAACCAATGGAAGGCGCCTTCCATTAAGCTTGAAAGCACCTTCAAACAACGTTTTTCCAGCGAACAAAGGGCTTTCTGTTCGTGATCTCAGATGTGACAAGGTGCCTTCTAGCCATGATTTCTCAATGTTTTCAGCCCCAAAACCTCAAAATGCCTCCTCGGTATAACCTCAACTTAGTTTATTTTGTCAATCCTTAGTTTTTATGTGTTTTCTTTGTCAATTTATGCTTATATGCTTGTATAAAATTAGGAAAAGACAACATGTTACCCCTAGGCCTAGTAATACTCCATCTACTGATGTCAGATTCCCTACTGAGCAGCTTAGATTATCTTTTTTATAGCATACATATGTTGTCCTAAAATCTAAGTACTTAAGTAGAACCTTTTTTACTCAATATTACGCCCCTATCACATAGATTATTGAGCACTACCAGTTAGATAAACTGGTTTACTGCAGTCATGCAGTAAATCTCGATTTGTGTGCTCAGTTCTATAACAACTTAAAAAAGATAGATGACCTTACCTACTCCACTAGAGTTGGTGGAAAGGATTTTCACTTTTCTCCCACCTTATTATATGATAGTTTAGGACTTAGGAAATCTGCATGCATATTTTTGTGCTACCCTGGTAGGGATCTACCATTTGGCGAGCCCTACTCCCATATTACATTAGATACTATCTATATGTATTGTTTTGGAGAGGAGAGACTACCTACAATGACTGACTTTATGTCACTCTCCCTTAGGGTCTAGGACCATATCCTATATTGAGTCCCGACCACGTGCATTTTTCCTATCACATCTCGCGATGTTGCGATGATGTGACCCTCCCACTCTTTCTTTTTGTATGCTCTTTGTCAGCGTCTAGACATTGACATTGCATTACATATATTTCATAATGTCATACATGCATCCAGTCTCGTCATTAGGCATCAGGTTCATATGCCTTATTGTCACATCTTGACATACATATTTTCGACCATAGGAGTAGATATGACCCAGGGTACATCTAGTTCTCTTAGTGCATATGACGAGTTTTGTCAGCGTCAGCTAGCTTTAGTGCATATAGACATCATTGCTCAGGGGATTCTAGCCAAGAGAGTTGGGCCGTAGCCAGCCATACCAGTCGAGGCCAAGGATGATTTTTCACCGATTTTCTAGCTGAGGAGTGGCCAAAGTTTACGGCTGAGGAGCTCTTTAGATATACTCCGACTCCAACCCAGCCCTCGACATCACTATCCATCGAGGATCGACTCACTCGACTGGAGGAGTCATCCACACAACTTCGGCAGTCAGTCTCGGATGGATTCAGCGCACTCCGGGGGGGATGACCACCGGATTTACTTCTCTCTGAGATGACATGACCTCTAGATTTGAGCAGATTCTTCAGGCTCTATGAGCACCTGAGCGACCTCTACCTCCACCACCTGCCGACGATGATCAGACCTGATCACATTACATGCACTATTATGCATTGTATATTTTTGACTTGCTATATATAGTCATTTTTTTATTTGTTAAAATTAGGAATTTATTTAATAGACTAGGACACTATTTTTAAAATTATTTTTCAAATAATTTGCAAATTCTAGGGTAAAATTGTTCTTACATTTTTCTTTAAATTCCCTTATTTTTAGAATTTTCAAAATCAATTTTAGCCTTAGCTTAGAGCAAATCTATAGAAAGCATGTTCCTATAAATTTAGGACTTGAGCATCTTACCAACACATTAGGACTACCTTGTTTGTGTTTTGCCAAACTTAGAAAGGGGTGAGATGCATAGGTAGATTGCCTGAACTTAAGATGCATATATCAGTGCATCAACATAAGTTTGGGCATTAAATACCAAAACTTATAGTGATCATGTTAAGTAATCCAGTTTAGTCAAACACTAACTGGATAAAAGGACTTAACCTGACTAACCAAGTGAACGCTGTTATCTTTTGATAGTTAGTTAGTAATTAACAGTTAGATAGTTAAGAATAATTTATAGTTGATTAGATGATTTTGAAATAATCTCAGGTTCAGGGGAGAATTGATTTTCAAATTTTTCTAAAAATTGTTTTTAAATCACACTTATACTTTTCATGAATCCACCTTTGAAAATATGTTTTGGAAAACTCTATTATTTCTCAATTCATAAGTTTTGAAAAATAAATTTGACAACTATTTTAATTTTTTTAAAACTACTTTAAACCATTTTTTTGAAAATTGTTTTTGAAGAGTATTTCTTAAATTCTTGGAAAATGACTTTTATTCTATGAAAATGCTTTTTAAAAGTTTTGTTGCAAAACCTAGCATTTTCAAACTTTTATTCCTAGAAAGCTTATGTTTTTCCTAACAGTTCTTTTAAGCATCTTCAAGGTTTTTTAAAAGATTTTAAAATTTATTAGCCTTGTGAAAATCCTGATATAAGTATTTTTGACAGATGTCTTTAAAAATCAATTTGAAACCCATTTCAATATTTGAAAATTGCTTTGAAAGATGTCTTGTAAAAACCTTATTATTTTCAAAGCTTCTTAAAAATTGGTTCTATACTTAAGTTCTTTTCTAAAATAGTTTGTAAAGATAATTCAAACTATTTTGAAAGTATTCAATGAGATGCTCACCAATACATTTTGAAAACACTTTAAAAATTCTTTATGGTTATAAAAGTTTTTTTTAACTCCCCCAAGTAATCCTAGAACTTATCTTGTTGTCAAAATTTTTTTTACTTTACTTAGCATATTTTTTCCTTAGTTGTCTATTCATGTTTTTTATGAATGACAAAGGGGGAGGATTGGAGATTAAGTTAGCAAACACCGAAATTCGAATAACTAACACCGAAATTTGAATAACTTAAATATCATTTGTCTATTTATGTTTGTATTTTTTCTTAACTTAACCCAGATTGTTATTACATCAAAAGGGAGAGATTGTTGGTGCAGTTTGCACTAACGGTTTAACTCAAGTTTTGATGAATGATAAGTAAGCTAAGTTAGGTTTTGTTGTGATCTAACCATTTGATTAAATGTGCAGGAGAAGTCCAAATAGGTCGACGGGCTGACCGGATATTTGACAGGAAATCCAGTTAGGTCAACGGGCTGACCAGATAACTAGTATGAAGTCCAAATACGTTGATGGGCTGACCAGATATCTGGCAAGAAATTCAGCTAGGTCAACTGGCTAACTGGATAGCTAGTATGAATCCAGACAAGTCGACTGGCTGACCGGATGTCTGGCAAGTTGGTAAGTTAAGGTAAGTCACTAGAAGAGAGTGACCTTGTGAGGACGTATCCCGGTTGAAGGACAGTAGGCGTCGATCCAGCTTAGGTCCATTTAGGATCCTTAAACTGAGACCTTGACTAGCTCCTGGTCCTGGGAGGATAGGAACTAATTACTACTCTTTATTATTAATTATCATTGTCCTAATATTTGTTTTGCAAGTTATTTGAACTAACATTGTTTTGCAGGACAAAAGAAGCATATTTTCCTTCAGATGAACAGTGTCTGAAGGCGCCTTCAAGCAGTGAAGGCACCTTCGTATTGTTCATAGAAGGTGCCTTCCATGGCCATGGAAGGCGCCTTCCGCAAAATAAACTTGGACGTCATCACGGATAAGAGGCAAGTCATTCGGGATAGAGTTTGACCAGTTGAAGGTACCTTCCACTCCTAAGAAAGGCGCCTTCCACAACCTATATAAGACAGGCTCGACTAAGCAACCTTCAACAACTGATATTCGAGCTACTTCGCGTTCTTTTGAGGTTTCGACTACTCCGGGCTCCTGCTACAACTCTACTGTGCTTGACAACTACTCCGAGAACTTCTGATCATGGCCGGCAGACCGACACCGATACATGAGTGCTCCTACTTCTATTTCTAAAGTGTCGATAACATTTCATTTGTGTACTTGATTACTGCAAAAGGATAAGTGTAGTGTGTTGCACTTGTTCAAACTTTGTTTGTACTCGATTTCTTCTTCTGAAGGTACTCAAAGAGGACTTTAGTGGATTACCCATCGATAGATCCATGAGACCTAGGTCTTGGAGTACGAATCATCGAAGGCTCCGAACCAAGTAAACCGCCTGTGTCTTTCTTGTGTCGTTTTAATTTTGATTTCATACGTACTTTCCGCTACGCATACTTGTGATTTTAAAACCAACAAAATAAGTTTTTGAAAACCACGTGATTCACGCCCCCTCTCACGTGCAATCGATCCAACAAACTCGACTATGACCGAGTCCGCCTAAATTGAATCTCTAGCCTCATCCCAAGTATAGTTCACTAAACTCAGCTACTCACCAACTTACCTTGTGTACACTTCCTCTCGACTTCTCATCCTTCAAATGCACAAACCCTTTCTCGCTCACTCCCTGTCCATCCTTTTTGCTTGGCCAAAGTACTCTTCCACCAAGCGCCTCATACCTTTGATGCACCAAGCCTGTCAATTCTCTTTCTTTGACATTTTTCTCGCTTGTTTGCATCTTTTGCATGAAGATTCATTGTGTCTAATACTCCTTGTCCTTTCCCGTCCCTCGGGTGTCCAATACCACTCTTTATTATACTCTATTGGATCTTGAATCATCAAGTATCTGTGTTTTATCCTAAGTCCTTGTACATTTATCAGAAAATCAATAAGGCATAACTCAAACTTATTTGACCAAATATCAAAGTTATAGTACACACCACTTGGGATTCCAATGATCTCCCCTCAATCATTCATGGTACTTACACTTATAACTTAATCTTCTAGAGCTATGGGGAAGCAATTTCCATAAATGTACTTAGGGTTGGTTGCCCCAATATGATGGTCTAAGAGGAAGCCACATCCACCACAATGAAAATATAATTGTCTTCTGAAGTGGCTCCTCTTAAGGAGATGGGTAATTTAATCTGCCCCAAGGGTTGTATGACATGTCTCAAGAATCCATGGAGATTAACTTACTCCCTTAAACATTACACATTAACTAAGTTGCCTATGTTGATAAATATTCAAGCTACCTCAAAATTAGCCATGATAACTCGGATGACAAGGGAATTATTATGAAGTGTAGTCTTGTCTGTTAGGATTGGAAGTGCTAGAAGATGGGGTGAATAGTGTTGACTTTCTTTTGATTCATTCTTGATTAGTATGCATTGGAATATAAAAGAACAAACATAATAAACAAGAACACACCTAGATTTACTTGGTTAGGCAACCTCCCAAGGTTTCTATGCTACAACTATATATCAAATGTGTGCACTAAGTTTTTCTCTTTTCTGGACACCTTTCCGAGGTGGAGAAACCTATTACAGATTTATCAAACACATAAAACAACAACAATAAAACAATATTTATAAACAAACAATGAAAGAAAGAGTTACTAATCACCTTTGGAAGTCATAAATGTGACTACACCTATCTTGACACTTCTTGGATCACATGAGGAGAACTTTGAAAACTTGAATGCCAATATAGATCGTGTATGTGTTAATGATTTTTTATCTCAGGATCCTTCCCTTCTTTTATGGCCATCTGCCAAACTATGACATAGCAACTATTGTTTACCCAAAAGACTTTCGATTGCTTGGAGTATTGCTGACTCAACTACCATTTTGATCCTCGTGAACCTTGAATCTCGTTGGCGTGGCGACTTCCGATTGCCTAGACCATCTTTGGGCAATTGGAACTTAGTTAACTTCGATTCATTAAAGATTTGACCTTGCACCTAGATTTTTTAGTCATCTAGACCTTTCGGGCCTAGAAACCTAGTCACAATAGATCGACACCTTGACTTAGTCTGATCAATCAAATCTCCTTCTTAGGTTGCCTGGATCTCTTTCGGTCACCTAAGATGTCACGCCCCGGGAAAGTCCCTGTCCGAAGAAATTTTGGCAACACCTCCCCTGTACGGGTGACAATCTGAAGCATTTCTACAGACATAATATACATCAGCCACATGCGGCTGGAATATATACACAACCACGCAGTTAATAATCTCAGCCTACACGGTTGGACAAATATAACAACAACCACACAGTTATATATATTTTTATCAGCCCACTCGGCTAAAATCAAATCCAACACAGCGGAAAAACATAAAGACAAGCCCATACAAAAAAAAATAAAACACTGCTAGCCGGCTAGGCTTACACCACACAATAACATAACACTCCGGAAAACAAAACCGGAATACAAAGCCAAATACACACATTCATCTACCAAAATACAAATATACAAAAACGGAGACAGGTCTTCTGATGTGAAGTGGGGACCGGCAGGCAGGATACTCCAAGCAACTCCATAACAACCAGGTACCTGAAAAAGATAGTGTCCACGGGGGGTGAGTTCAACAACTCAGCGAATACCAATAGACATGCCTAGTAAGATATATCTAACAGCAATAAACATGGAATACAACTTCCTAATCATACATAGGAAAAATGCAAAACTGAAAGGTAACTGAGGAAGTTGTACTCACCAGGAACTCCTATCCAGAACAAAAGGGTCGTCAAACCAGATACACAATATGCCTCCTGTATGCATGTCAAACAAATGCATCCAACCAAATGCAGCAAATAAATGCAGCAAGCACAAGCAATAAATGCATCAATGCGTATGATGTCAATGACATGTCCTGGTCACCCCTACTCTCCAGTCAGTCGTCTCACACATGATGGTGAGACCGAGCGGGTAGGGCTATGACAACCGTGCACTCTGACGTCACTGCTCCTGATGAGTGACCGAGTGGACGGGATGCTGTCGGAGTACACCTATCCTCCTACCCCAAATCATAAATGGGGGAGCTCAATGTTATCATCTCCCGGTACACGATGACGGGGAGGGATCCCTGTCCTGCTACAACGCTGCGTCACACTAACCCATGAGTGGACCAACGGAGCCCTTAACAGAGCACCTGCTGCAACACACCCTGCCTGAATATACCACTAACCCATGAGTGGTCGTGTGTGCAGATACAAGTAACTGGTGATGTGCTCAACAATAATGGAGCCGACAATCGCACAGCATGCAATCATGCCAATGGTGCATGACACTAAGTATGACAATATCCTGTACCAATCCATATATATAAAATGTGTACCCTAGAATAAATTGACCTAATCAATGGTCTAGGTACACCGGTCAGATAAGGAATCAAAAACCCTAGATCCTGAACATATCCACCTCCATAAAATATGTACCATCAATATAAATGGATCAAAGAAAAATGGTCTAGGTACACAGATCAGATATGATATAAAAATATAGGTACACATGCCAGATAATAAAAATCCAGAATCTAGTCCTAAACTCAATAAAGCATGGTATGTCACTTACTCTAGGAACTAAGGTACTCATAGCAATAATCACGAGGTATAATCATGGATACATAACAAGCGACAAAACAGAACATGCTATGGGTATCAAACCGTGACATACCAAAGGTAAACATGATCATTGCTTGTAGCTATAAAATACTATGCATATCCAATTGACAATATCATAAAAGATAAGTCAAGAGGTACCTGCCTCCAATGAAAGGATCGTATCCGAATAAATCCTCGTCGAGACACCGTCTCGAATCAAAGTCCTGTAATACATGATATACAGATTTAGCTAATTATATATAAATTAATTAGCTAAATCAAATCCTCACTAGCATTATCCTTAACCTTTCCTAGCTCCAAATCTGTGTACGCTACCAGAAATGAAACAATTCCTCTATTCCTTACCTCAACAAGATACACCTTTGCTATCTCTCAATCAAAGAAAGCGCTAAAGAAGGTGCTGCTGGTGGTTTCTTGTTTGTTTACAGCCGGAGCTCGATCACTACCGAAATGGTAGCCGAACCCATGAGATATTGCTGTCCAACATGAATAGGCATGAACTTAGCGATCTAACACTACATCTCCTAGATTAGAGGCTAGGGTCCACAAATTACCTTAAGTGTGGTAGCAAGTTATCTGCTGCTAGAACAATGGCCGAAGGTAGGGCACAATTTCAATGAATCACGAAGAAGTTGCTGCGAAAAAGAGAAACCACAGTGACTAGCCCTTCAATTCAGCACAAACATCACAATTGTATCAAAATCCCCAAATCTGCCTTACCTGAATCAGAGTCCTCGTTTCCTCTCTGTCGGCAACTGGTGGATGACAAGGAACCGACTGTGGAGAGGTCTAAGGCACGATGAAGACACCGACGGTGGTGCTCAGGTGTAGGCGAGAAGGAAACGTCGGCTGGAGACTAGGGCATAGGTAAGACAGAGGAGAGGTGGTCAGAGCCTAGGCCACGACTTGACGCTGGTCTCCCGGTGAGCTCCTGTTGACCGCAACCAGGAGAGGGAGAAGGCAAGTGGCGCTTGGTGGCTGGCACAGAGGAGGTGGTCGTCTGCCGGCGCTTGGGCACAGAAGCAAGATCGGAAGAAAAGAGATAGTGGTCGGCGCTCGGTGCTAAGTTTCCTGTGGCCGGCGGCACTTGGCAGAGGCGAAGAGAGCGACCGCCGGCACTAAGGCAGAGAGGAACAGGAGGTTCCTCGACGGCAGGGGAGAGGGAAGAAGAGGAGAAGATCGGGTTTGGGAGAGGAAACCGGCGCGAGGAAGAAGGAGAAAAGGAACGGCGGAGAAGGGATTTAGGGCTTCTGTGTCTCGGGGAAAATCGGGAGGAGAAAGAAAATAAAGAGAAAAAGAAAAAGGAAAAGAAATAAAACTTTTCCTCACTTAAATGGGGTAGCCTAAACAGGCTTTCCCGGTGCCCCATTTTATCCCCGTTAACTCGTCCATACGAGCTCCGAAAAATTCTCGAAAAATTCCCAAAAATTCCCTTATTATTATTCTCTATTTTCCAGTATTTTACATAAGATAATCTACATTGTCAACTCCAACTTTCTATAATACAGAGTTAAATAAAAAAACAACATGCAACTTATAGCTAGTATTTGGTATACGCGACCTACAGGGCTTGCTTGGTGCATAATCTACCTAACTTACCCGGACTTATTACTTGATGGAATTTACTTCTCCAAGACTTTACTCTACCTAGAATTTACTCCTTTAGGATTTTTTTTCTTATCGAGCATCCGGTCTCTCTTGACCTACTCAGACATTTTCCTTGCAATACATTTGATCACCCTTAATTTGTTTGAACTTTCCCTTGCCTACATCACTCTTTACCTTTCAGGACTGTTTACCTTGCCTAAGTCACCTTTAACTTGTAAGGACTTCTCTTTTTATCTAGGTCACCTTTAATCTGTCAGGACTTTTTACCTTGCATAAGTCATCCTTGATCGGACTTCTACTAACTAATTTTTAAGCATATGATTAACCTTGACATGCTTGAACCAATTGATGCAATTAATTGAACCATAGGGATAGATTATGTTAGCCCCTTGTGGTCGGCAAGAGGAGGGTGAATTGCCCTGCACAATAAAAATAAACACCTTTCTTGACGTATAGCTTTATCAACATAGACACTTGTACAAAAAAGAAATAGTAAGCAAATTAACAAGAGAAAGAGGCACAGAGATTTTACTTGATTTACAATCAGGGGATTGCTAATCCAAGATGTTGAAAGCTCACTATAAATCTTCTTCAGGTGGAAAAGCCTCTTACAGCAGTTAAAGCACTTAATTACAAAGCTAAACAAAAGAATAATTGTTTACAAGTGTTCTGTTTAGCTACTGGGATCAGGGTTGTATTTATAGCCCTGATTGGGACGCCTGGAAGGGTTCCAAGCGCTTGGACGTGGACAGAACTTTATCCACTTCACACCAGATTGTAATAGGTGGAGTCTTGATAAACTTTCTAGTTCGAGTGCCTAGACTTGCTCCAGGCATCCTGACCCTATTAAATCTGATTCGCAATCGAGGTTGCCCTCGCGGCGCCCTTAGCACTCGAAGTGGTCCAAGCTCTCGGACCAACTCCAAGCGCCCGGACTCCGGGCGCCTAGAATCGCTCCAGGCGTCCGAACCACAGTTAACAGGAAGTTGACTTTTTGTCCAACTTTCGCTCCAGCTCCGTTCGCTTGGGTGATTTAGGTCATCCGGAAGAGGGCTCACCCGAACCCATTTTCTGGCCTTCTCGAACAACCTTCCGCTCCGGCTTCTCGTCCCTCGGAAACGTTGTGCGCCTCCTTCTCATCCGCCAGTGTACTCTTCTGTAGCACCTCGTCCCTCGGACACACTGAGTCTGTCGATTCTCTCTCGTGTCATCCTTCTCACTAACTGCGTCTTTTGCTCGACTTCTGTGCTCCTAAGTTCCTGTACACTTAGACACAAGACATCAAAAGACAATAAGACCTAATTCTAAATTGATTGATCACATCAAAACTATCATAAAATACTTATAAATTATACTGACAATCTTCCTATTAAATTTATTAACTAAACATTAAAATTTTAGAGGTCAATTGCATCAATATCGTGACCCAATGCCAATCACTAGTCCACCTTGTGCCTTGGCTAGGTGGCTGACAACCATGCATTCCCAATGACTGGATGCCTGGATCCTAGTTCGAGTCTCCATCTATAGTTCCTCCCAAAATCATATATTGATCAGCCCTCTCAGGTCGAGTGATTATTGTAGGTCTAACTTAGAACAATCTGAGTGGAATGTCAATAATGTCAGTCAGTGAAAATAACAAATAGCATCTAACTGAGGCCATCACACCTTGGGGGAGTGTAGGGCACATAAGGTTGATGTTGCATCGGATGAGGCGAATGCCGATGTTCCAACTGTCTCTCCATTGTCATTGAGCCTAGTGGAACTCCATTGTTCTTGCTTTGCCTTCTGGATTTCCTTGACATTGATATATCTCTTGGCCTAGCTGAGAAGCTCATTATAATCTTTGGGCGGCTTCTATATATCTATATATATCCTTCAAGAAAGCCTTGGTCAGAACCCAGGTGGCAAGGGTACTTCCACGTTGGATATACTCTCTCACGACTATCCCTTTTGTTTAAAATTAAATAAACTAAGAGGAGTTTGAGGTGTCTCTTACAACTAGAAAATGGCACAAGAACACCATTGATATGAGAATATAATAGGAATCAAGCTCGATGACACGGAAAATTTATACAATCGACCCCATTTAGGCTTAATTATTATTATTGTAGTTTAGAATTTAGGCTGCGAGCCCAAGCTTAACACCCTATGGCGATATTATGGAATGTGCACGACCTTTAGTAACCTATAGCAATCCTTGTTGAGCCCGATGAAGCATGGCATATAAATAGATCAATCGGGCTAAGTCATGTTTGATCCGATTGGCCCATTTTAACACCACTAATGCAAAGTGATGACTGAAAGTTCAAGAGGTTTCTCCTCTAAATAATTGTTAATGGTTTAACTGCACAAATATCTAAGTTGGTTCACTAACCACGATTATCATGACTGGCCAATCACTTGAGCAAATGATCTACAAGTTTGAGAACTTGGAACTGATGTTGCTGAAAACAACTCCAATTTTCATATCATAACTTGCACTTTTGATTCGGACAGAATTTAATTCCTGCAACTTTAGAAGAGAAGGGAAACATATGGCGATGATTTGAGTGATTACGTTGCCCAGTGTTGTCATCTCTTTTCTCAGACAACCCCAATAAAACACCACGAATATACCTTCAATGTTGATGTGCAGCTAAAAAGAATATGAATGAAGTGAGTTCTCAATGTGGTCAAAAGTAACCCCCCTTACTCTGGTGTCGTATGAAAAGATTCTGATAATCCAGGCATCTTCTTACACACGTATATGTAATGTGAGTCTGGATCCTCTAGAACAAAATCAACTGGAAGCTGACCCTTGTCCGTAAGTGGGACGGGCTCCATGATGGACTTCCTCAAGCTACATCCTCCAGCGCTTTTGTATCCTGGCCTAGCTGGAAAAGGAAAAAAGAAAAAAGAGAAAAGAAAGAAGCTTTTGTTACATAATCTCAATCTAGTATTCAGAACGATACAACCTAAATGCATCTGAGCATCAGATTGGATGATACATACAAGAAGTCATGCAATACTATCCATCGCTATATTTCATGAACACTTTTTTGATGAGTCTGAAATATAAGGCACAATATCAATAAAGATTAGTCTCTGAAAGTTCAGGAATATTTCAAGGATATATACACTTTGTGAATATACTAAAAGATGATGGCCGGGTTCATCCTACAAACTGCCAAAGAAATTTTGCAAAAAAAGAAAAGGAAGGCATTTGAGCACTAGCATTTGGACAATAACACGGTTGTATTTATCACTTCCTAGGCACATAATCTCACTCAATTATACCAATGATCCATCTTAATCAAATTTGGTAAAAAGTCAGGAATATTTTATGACCATTTGTCATTTTCTTAATTTTCTGTTGGAAAGGATAAGAATAAAAAATTGGTTATGTTTAGTATAATCTTCTTGTATGTAAATTAAATGAACTCTAAGAACAAATTAAGATAAAATCTTTTTTAAAAATGTATTCTCTTTCTTAGCTTCTTAAAAGAAAATAACCATGCAATGAATCTTTCTTTAAAAACTCTAGAAGTGATAATGTGGTAGTAAAGGAAGAATTTGATGAAAAATAAATAAAACGAATCTATATATATATATATATATCCACCTTTGAATTTCAGGGAGTAATATTATGCTGAATATGACATACATTAGGAAATAAGTTGTTTAGGTTAATGTAATACCATTTTTTAATATATCAGAAAAAGATCAACGTATGCAACTTTTAAGATAAATAATAGTTTCTAATATAATAATTTGAACCGATTGAAGTTCAAAGTGTTACCATAAAGGGAGAAAAGGGTTAGAGTTCATCATCAAGCTATGTTAGCCCCAACTATTTAGGGTCAGAGTTTAATATATGAATCATTAGTAATATTCAAAGCAATTAACTATGTTGATTGATAATTTCTCTGTTCACCCTTTATCATTTTACAACTTCCACACTAATGGATTAAATATATACATTTTATTTCTCTTTTAAAGATATCTATATCATCTCAATTTATTTCATTTTATTCAACCATCAAAAATACTAATTGTTGTCACATATTAGTGTATTGTCCTTTCTAGTACCTATTAAAACTATTAAATATTTTGTTTTCTAATAGCTCAACACTCAAACCTATACAATATGATACCTCAATAAAAGTTTAAAGTTTTCTTTGTTAACCTATGAGACATATTCTCTAATCCATTTAGACCTACCTAGGGGTGAGCAAAAATTCAATTAAACCGAACAAACCGAACAAATTTTAAAATCGGTTCGATTTATTCGGAAATTCAATTTTTTTCCTAAAAAAATCCGTTAATTTAGTTAATTCGGTTCGGTTTTAAAATTTCTTAGTCGATTTTAACTGAATATTCATCCCTAGACATACCTATTGTCTATTAATGATATTTTCATTAATATTTTCTTATTGAATAATAGATTATAAATCCACCGCTCATGTGCATCCATTTTAACTATTTTATTATTTTCCTTTTTATCACGAAAATTACATTACAACGACAACAATAACAACTAATCTTTATTCCAGTAGGTGAAATCGGTATAAAAAATGCATTACAATACATATAATTCAATTTTAGTTTTACTTATCTTAAAACGTTTAATTTTAAAAATATTTTTCCATAGTTCATATGTGATCTAACTACTCTTATCGATTAAACACAATATCTACATTAAAGGAAGACCCCTTCCAAGGATCGACTTTTATGCAAGATGAAGCATACAGGACCTGGAAAGATTTTCGTGCACCAATATTAAGGATGTTATGTCCTTTATGAATGAATATCTACGACTAGACAGGGCGGCTATTCACAAGTTCTGAGCTCTCAGAAAAATTCTGGTCCAAATTACCCGAAGACTTGGGGAGGCGAGTCAAAGCAGCCTTTGAAGACAGATATCAAGGAAACCAAATAGGAGTATATTAAAAGTGGTTAGTTTGATCCTCTAAATTACTAGAACTACAACAACAACCACCAAATCTTTATCCCACTAAGTGGGATCTATCATCTATATTTAAATAAACTTTACCTGATTTTATCATTGTTGATGCGTCTTCTTAAGTCTCTCTCTTTCTTGATTAATGTGTGTATTTGTCATGATCTCATATTGCATAACTAGACAATTTATTAGTCACTTAAATACATATCTATACCGTTTTATACTAGTCTCTCGGAGTTTGCCCTCCCTCACTTTCTTTTTAATGTTCTCATGTTCATCCTTGTATGTTCACATATCCACCTTAACATCATTTTCTTTACGACTCTAATCTTTTGATCATGTGCTGGATTCATGGACAACATTCAACTCCATATAACATAATAGGTAATCGTTGTTTTGTAAAACTTTCATTTAAGCTTGAGGTATGTTATGATCACAAAAAATAGGTGGCACCCTCCATTTTAACCATCCTATTTGTATCCTATGTAAAACATCTCTATCAACCTACTCCGTCCTTTTATAAAAATGATTCTACATACAGCTCTTAATTGATAACTCGTTATCTTTTATCTTAACAATTGTCTTACTTTCTCTATTAATACTAAACTTAAATTCTATATATTGTGTGTGTTTCCTATACCAAGTCAAAAACTTTTAACTTCCATTGTTTCTAGCTAAGATTACAACTTAGCATTCACTTCTTCACATGTCTCATCAGCCAAAATAATATCTATCGGTAAATAATATGCATCATGATAATGTATGTTAGATGTGTTTAGTGAGTTCATTCATGGCAAGTGTAAAAAGATATAAACTTAGAGTTGATCCTTAATGTAACCCTATTTTTTTATAAGAAACCATTAAATTAATTTACCTAAGTTTTCTCTCTTGTCATTACATCTTTATACATATTCTTAATTGTTTCAATATATGCTATATTAACACCTTTAGTTTTATAGAATTCTCTATATAATTTTGCTTGGGACTTTATTATAAGCTTTTCTAAGATAAGTTAATATCATATGTACATTTTGCTTCTTTTCCTAATACTTGTTGACCTTTCAAGCATAAATTCCAGTTGATTTTTATTCACCTTAGACTTCTTCCTCAAAGTTTTTTTATCAATCCTTCTCGAAGTTTCAAGAATGATTCATTAGTTTAATGTTCTAAAATTTACAAAATTTTATGTCTCCTCTGTTTATATACAGGAGAACTAAAGTATTTTCCCACAATGGATCAAATATTTTCTTCATTTTGAATATTAGATTGAATAACTTCGTAAGTCATTCAATACTCTACTTTCTTAGGTACTTCCATACCTCTATTGAAATATCATCTGATTGAACCATTTTTCCATACTCCTCTAATTTAAATTTCTAAGCTAAGTTGGTCATCTACACACATTCATTAAAAAGTTGACAAAAATACTCTTTCATCGCTCTTTTATTTCCTTATTCTTTACTAGTACCCTATTGAACTATTGAACTCATCTTTAATGCATCTTATTTAGTAAAATCTTATGTTTTCCTCTCTCACTTTAGTTATACTCTCTCTCTCTCTCTCTCTCTCTCTCTCTCTATATATATATATATATATATATATATATATATATATATTCCCTTCTTTTGTATTAAACTATCAATACAAGCATCTGAAAGCTTTATTCTTGGCTACACTACTTTTCTTGACTTCTTTCTTTGTTACTATACACATTTTAATGTTTTTTTCATTCTTACAAATGTACTCTAACTAATAGATTGTTTTTCTATACTTCCTCACTCCACCATCAAAATTCTTTATTTGGTACTACCCATCTTTTTGACTCACTAAGTATGCTCTTGCCCACCATTACACTAATCCGGCAAATCAGCAAGTTAGGTGTATTTTTATACCTTTAAATATTGATCGTGCACATTTTTCATTTAATCATTATGGATACCGACTCGAAAACCTTCTACTGTTATAATTCGATGTCCTACATCCCAATATATGATGAATATTTTGCAGAGCTAGTTAGTATTATAATTTGTGAATTAAATTTGATGTCATCGTATCCCATTGCATATTCAATTTGGCAAGTATTTCTCCTAATACTTGTATTGAAGTTGAGTCAAAAGGTCAACCCCTTGCATATTTTTCTGGGAAGCTTGTAAAGCAACTTTGAACGATCTAATTTACGACAAGGATATATATATATATAGCATCTAAAAGGCCAAAGCAAGTTAAATAAAAGTAATACATAATGGATGGTGTTCATTGAATTATTTGCTTATGTGATCTAGCATAAACAAGGTATAAAAAATAGGGGACTTTGTGTCAAAGGTATACTTTGTTCTCTATGTTGAACACTAGATTGTGATTTAAATACATTTTGACTTTGGAAATAATGTGTTTCAAGCTTGTGAACACAATGCATTTGGAAAGTTCAATAGGCATAAAGAATTTTTTTTTAGTGTAAGCTAGTTGTGTGTGCCTAGTTGTTCGTTGAGGGAGGTCCAAGAGGCTTATAATGGAAAACTAATGGGGCATTTAAAATGAAGAAACCTAAGAAGTTCTAGTTGAACATTTCATTTGGCTTCACATAAACGAGATATAGTCAAGATTTGTGAGAAAGCAGGTCAAATGTAGATCTTTACTAATTGTATAAACCTTTACTTATTCCTAGTGAACTTAGTTGATATTGCAATGGGATTTGTTTTTAGGATTAACTAGGTCAAAACAAGATGTGAACTCCATTTTTATAGTTCTAAACAAAGTTTAAAATTTTGAGTTGTGTCGAACTTTCAATTTATGACTAGAACGATATGATTTTAGTACTGTATCATGTTGTGCTGATACAATTTTAGTACTTTTAAATTATAATATATTAATTTAAAAATTATTAATATTTCATTGCTATAAATCTTACTAATGAATTATGTTTAAGATCTTGAACGTAGAGTTTAAGTTTTTATATTATCACATAAAATGTTTAATATTTATTAAGAAAAAGTCGATTTAAGATTAACTAAAGTCCAACGAGTAGACATGATGAGTAGATTTAAACTTAATTTATTTTGGATTTAATTTGATCAAATTAAAATTAAATCAAATTTATATATATAATAATTTATTTCATTAGAAATGATATATTTTATAAAATTAATTTTTTTTTAATCTTTCTTAATAATCTATCTCCTACATCTTTTTCTATACCTTGTAAGCAGATGCAGAAGAGAAAAAGGTAATCATTAGGTTTTTTTCTCTATTTACATTGTGAAGAGAACTCTACCCGTGATGAACTAATCATGGCCGGTCCCAAGCTCGGATAAAGGACGAGAGTTATGTTCGGTTGCCTGTCAACGTTAAAACTATGAAAATGACTGGATATGCTAATGTTAGGTTGTTCCTCGAAAGGAACGCGTTATAACGTCTCGGCAAAGACCGCTACATCTCTAGAACTCAAGTGCAGTACTAAATATGCAAGAATTTGCGTTGCAAGATCCGATTGTAATATATCGGCAAAGACTGCTGCATCTCCATGAGAACTTGGGTATAACATTAAATAGGCAAGAATTCTCCCACCATAGGTTGGATAATAACAATTATGATAGGAAAATTAATATTCTAAGATTTGGAATATGGAATAGGAACCCTCACTGGAGGTAGTAGATACAATGATTAGGAGAAGAATTAATATTTTATGTGTACAAGAGACAAAATGGGTAGGTGAGAAGGCAAAACAGATAGAGAACTCAGATTTTAAGTTATGGAACACAAGAAGGAGTAAAGCAAGAAATGGAGTGGGTATTATTGTAGATAATTTATTAAAAAATGTAGGAGCAGTTAGAAAAAGGGATGGAATTATAAGTCGTTAAGATAATAGTGACGAAAGAAACTATGAACATAATTAGTATATATGCACCGCAAATAGGATTAGATGAAGCTACTAAATCAAGATTTTGGGACGACCTAGATGAAATATTACAAAACATTTCGCCAAATAAAATGATTTTAATAGGAGGTGATATAAATGGGCATGTCAGAATGAGAAATGAGGAATATGAGAGGGTACATAAGGGTTATGGGTTTTGAATGACTTACAAAATTATTTAACATGATATTGAAAATGAAAAAATGTCTGATAGATAAGTACTCTAATTCCCTTATATAAGAACAAGAAGTACAAAATTGTGCAAACTATAAGGGTATTAAACTAATAAGTCATACCATGAAACTTTGAGAAAAAAACAATAGAAAAAAATTTAAGGAGACACAGTGATAAAAAATCAATTTGGGTTCATATCGAGAAGGTCGACAATAGAAGCTATACATCTTCTTAGACAATTAATTGAAAAATATCGAGAGTAAAAACAAGATCTACACATGTTATTCATTGACTTAGAAAAAGCTTATGAGAGTGCTATGGAGAATTCTAGAAAAGAGAGATGTTAATGTAATATTTATTGAACTAATTAAAGATATGTACGAGGATGTAACAACTAGAGTAAAGGCTTTAGACGAAGTAACTGAAACATTTTCAATAAAGATAAAGTTACATCAAGTATCAGTTCTAAGTTCTTATCTTTTTATACTAATTATGGACGAACTTCCTGCACACATTCAAGACGCAGTACCATGGTACATATTGTTTGCAGATGATATTGTTTTGGTAGATGAAACATGTGAAGGAGTAAATGCTAAACTAAAATCTTAGTGGAAAACACTAGAAGAGAAATGTTTTAGGCTTAGGTAGAATAAAGACAATATATGGAATTTAAATTTAGCAATATTAAACATAACAAGATAATTGTTAAGATAGGAGATGATAAGTTGCCTAGAACCGAGAGCTTTAGATATTTAGGATCATTTTTGCAAAATGATGAAGGGATTGAGAAAGATATCTTACATAAAATACAAGCAGGATGGTTGCAATGGAGGACACCGTCGAGTGTTTTATGTGACCATAAAGTACCTCTAAAACTTAAAGGAAAATTCTACAAAATCGCAAGTTGCATCTATTAAGGAAAAACTCCGAGAGGCACGTTTAAGATGGTACAAGCATGTACTTAGACGACCAATAAATGCTCCAGTTAGACGATGTGAAACTATAACAAAACGCATATCAAACAAGAAAGAGAAAGACCAAAAAAGACTTGGTTAGCAAAACTAAAAAAAAAGATAAAATTTATTTAAGTATAGATGATGATATAGTAGGAAATATTGCTCAATGGCATAAAAAGATCCATATAGCCGACCCTATCTAGTGGGATAAGGCTTGGTTGTTGTTGTTGTTACTTTACGAAGAAATAAGGAAAGAAAAAAAAAGTAATCATCCTTAAAAAGTTTTAAAAAGTTTTTTTTGTGGATCGATACAGAGAAAAAATTAAGTAATGGAGGGAAAAAAAATTTTAAAAAAAAAGGCATCCCGGTACACGAAGCTCCCACCATGCGGAGTCCTAGGAAGGATCCATTGTACATAGTCTTACCCTTCTTTTGAATAAAGGGAAAAATTAACGAGAAAAAAAATTAATTGATGAAAGAGAAAAATTAACAAGGGAATAGAATTATATATTTAAAAAATAAAAAAAATTATATAAAATTATAAATTAAATTAAAATAGAAAAGTAAAAAAAAAAAAAGGTCTCATGACCAGCACATCTCAATACTTAAATTCATGGTTCTAAAATAGCTGACTATATCCTTAGAAGAAAACAAACAATACTAACCATACTCCTTATTATATCCTTCAAGAGATCATGTAGCTTCAGGGCGCATCGAGAAGAATAGTTTTAGATCTGGATGCTAAGTGTCTAAAGGAAACATTATGGCGCAAATTCGGCACAAAACTTTTATTTTAGATAACATGTGATCTATAAAATGATGGACAAACAAACGTAGTTGATACCGCCCGAGATAACCCAGTCATGTCCGAGCCCCACCAAGGCCTTATATGTTGGGCGGACGCCCTCTATAATGATAAGGCCCCATCGAGTCCCGATCTCCTCTACCTACACTTCAGTAGTCTATCCCTGAGCAACGGTCAAACGAAAGTCACCAACCGCGAGCTGGTACATGACTTGGAGACTAAGTTAGAACATGTCAGGGAACTGTGTAGAAGAACTGCCAATGGTCTTTCCGAACGATGCCTCGCCAAGCAATGGATGCCACACCCTTCATCTTAGTCTATGGCACTGAGGTCATACTCCCCGCTGAGATAGGGATGGAAACTGTTCGAATCATAGCTTACGCCCAAATAACAATGAAGTTGACCGACATGAAGAGCTAGATTTAGTGTAGGAAAACAGAATGCATACCTTCTCTAGAACTAAGTGATATCGCACACAAGTTCGTGCGCATATAATAAACAAGTGGTGCCTCGATCATTCCAAGTTAGACTTGGTTCTCTTAAAAGTGCAACCAAAACACCACAGTAGGCAAGCTGGGCCCTAAATGGGAAGGCCCCTACCATGTAGTAAGCCGCACGGGATAGGAGCGTACTATTTGGAAGATGCTCAAGGGAAAGTGCTCCAGAGGCCTTGGAACGCTTACCATTTGAGACCTTATTATAGTGGATACTGTATTCTTAAGCAGGTCCAAAATTGTGAATGCATGGAGATCTTTAATACTAACTTGCATAGTTTAGAAAAGGATGAACTTAGCAGGAAAAGATGGTAAAATGATAGCCTTATGGCCTTACATAGATCATCCCCTTAGGGAAAACTTCAAAGTATAACGGGCGCGTAACCCTTAGGCATTATGCTACGATGAATCAGAGTGCGGTTGGAAGGATAACAACTCCATAGGCACATCATTTAGAATCTTATCTATGTTAAGGAGGGGGTTTCATCTTCTAGGGGATAACTGACGACCTTTAACGTTAAAGCCCAACTTTAGGAAGGCGAAAACCCACTTTGTAGGCCGTTTGGCGAAGACTGGGTTGTCCAAAATCGTTGCCTCCCATTCCTTCTACCATTCGGGAAGTAGATATGTTCATGGGTGAGGGAGGCCTTTAAGTTGGCAATTGTCCGGCCTGCTCCACCTCCCGCCGTGAAAGATTGGATAGCTCATCCATGACTTCTGCCCTCTCTGCCTCAGTTCTTCCCGCCTTCTCTTTCGCTATCTGAACCTGAGCCACACGCACGATGCTTCATCTAGGGCGGTACGCTCTTTCTGTCGGGTAATCTCCAATACACCCATCAATTGGTCTCGTTCCTCCTAAAGTGCACTTACCTGGGTTCTTTCTATGGCTGCCTTGGTTGTGGCCATCTCAGCTCAAGATCTTTCCTCATTCGCTCGGGCCCTCTCTTCGTCCTCTCGTACGATGGCGGCTTGCAATTTTCCTTTCAAACAAGAGATGTGGCTTTTCAACTTAGTTGCAGTTGAAGCAGATTTGGACAAAGTCACGCAGCTTAGTCAACCTAATTCAAGTCTTAGATACTTAATTAATCATTTAAGGCCCATTTGTATAATGATGACTTAAGCTCAAAGTTAAGTAGTCTACTTAGAACTTTTCTAAATTAACTTACTTTAGGCCTTTTAGAGTTTTTATATCACCCTATAGCTATAAATAGGGTGCAATAGCCACACATGTATCTAATGCTTATTTTCAATTTAAAAAAATGGTGAGACTCTCACTTAATAGGTCTTCATTGAACTATAAGTTATCAAGGCAAGCCTTGTGACATTCAACTGACTTGTCAACCTAAATCCCTTAGGTTAAGGCGTGTTTTATCTCATATACTTCATATTCGTGCTTTGCTAAAAACTAAGTTTATATTTTCATTTTCCATATTATCGATTTAGACTATTTTATTTTCATTTTCAATTTGTTATGGGTTCGTGAGATGTTATATCATTAGGTTCACATCAATTAGTACCGGAGCATCACTACTTCCATCTAAATGGATTTAGTTATGTTTTATTCATTGAGTTTGAATCTTTATTGTCTTTTCTAGTAGATCATCACTTCTATTTTGTTCATTGGTTATTTATTGTTGTTTGTCTTGTTTAATATAAAAATTGGTGAAAAAAGATAATTGTGGTTTTAAAAAAAAGGGAGGTAGAAAGTTTTAAAAAAATGAAAAAGAAAAAAAACAAAAGAAAGGTTGAAAGTTTCTTTAAAGTACAAAAAAAAAAGAAAAAAAAGGTTATATTAAAAAAAAAGTAAGGACAAATTTGAGGCTTGTTTAAGTTGTGTTGCTTCTAAATCATTTGTGTTGCATCAAGAAACATTTTGTGACATCAGTTTATGTTGCTTTAAAATAATTTCATTATATTTGTTCCTTATTCATTTATTAATATATTTGTTTCAAGATAAAATTTATTTAAGTATAGATGATGATATAGTAGGAGCTAAAGCTCAATGGCGTAAAAGGATTCATATAGCCGACTCCACCTAGTGGGATAAGGTTTGGTTGTTGTTGTTGTTATTCATTTCTTAGTTATCTTGCATATTTAGTTATATTTAGTTCTACTACATTTATCTTGAGTTATTTTGTTCCATGCAACTCATTTCCCTTTCTTGTTGTTTATCTTTTCTTTATAGTTCAATGAATTTGGAATTTCCTTAAGTTGGTTGAGCTTTTGCGACAGATTGTTTTCGGATTTGAGTGATTCTAGAAATGAATTACTCTAATAGCAACAAGTGGAGGAGGAAAATTACTACAACAATGCACTTTAAGGCAACACCTAGAGCACATAAAAGGGCAGTCCGGTGCATGAACCTCCCGCCATGCGGATCCAAGGAAGGATCCATTGTACGCAGTCTTATTTTATTTTTTGTAAAAGGTTGTTTCCATAATTCGAACCCGTGATCTTTAGATCACAAAGTAACAACTTTACCTAGAGCACATGGAAAACAAATTTGATTAGATCCTAGACTAATTGGAGAAAAGATGTTGTCATTGCTGGATTGCAACACATCCCTTATGTTATGTGATATAAGCTCTCGTTGTAGCATAAAGATGGTAGCATCTGTTGGTGAAAAGGGGAAGCAGTTAGTTGTCGGGGCTCATCATAGGGTGTTGAGGCTAACAACATAGGGGTGTTGGCATCAACTAGAGAAAGAAGTTGATGACTATGGTTTTAATCTAATTAGAATTATCTCATTTACCTAATAGACATTAATTATGATATAATCTTACTTATTCTTAACTATTTAATTAATTAAGTTTAGAGATTCTAAAAAAATATAATAATTAATAAATTATTTTTTTCAAATTAATTTATAGAATTTGTATCTCATTTATCTCAAATTTAAATTTAATTTTCTCTCAATTAATTGTTAATTTGATCACCCACATTATAATTTTGTAAACAAACTTTTAATTATGTAATTTCACAATTGCTCTTTTTAATGTAATTAAGTTATATCTCAATTCTTCATTATGGGCATAATTAACTCTTAATTATCTAATTAATTAATTAGAATAATTATTAATTATCATCCCCAAAAGCTTGAACATTATGCATGTGACTTTATAGACTTCCAAATTCAGTAGCAATGTACCTAGTGATAGAACTCTTTGATCTAGTTGGATGTGTTTGTCTAGACGAACATGTTTATAGGCGTAAATTGTTTGTTCTATCATATAGCCTAAATATATGATAGTATTATTAAGTCCATGTTCTCGATGTACTCTAAAGATCTTTCAATAACATTCATGCTTTGAAATCATCTTACATAAATAAAAGAACAATTCTATTTATAAAATGTGGAATCATATTTTTAAGTGTTTTTCTTTTATAATTGAATTCTTTATAGGTCACTCACTAATAAATTAAATATCTTATCATCCTTGTACATAATCCTGACTACATATTGACTTGTAAGACTCATAAATTGCTTAATGACATGTAGCTAAAGTTCACATAAGGTAGTGTGTTTTTCACTAGAAAACGCAAGTTTCAAGAGGTGATTCAAGTTGGATAAATTAGTAGTTTATCCTTGCAATCTCTGCCAACAAACCAAGCTTTACAATGGCAGAAAGGATGGATTGTTTGTTTCATAATAAGCTTAACATTCTGCACAAAAGAGATATTAGAAAGATTATTCATTAGTGAAAGGGTAGGCCCATACTCACCTAGAATGTACAGTGTTATTTCCCAATTGCATCCTGGTTGATTTATATAAGGAATGCGAACTGATGGATCACCATAAGTTATCTACCAAGAAAGAAAGAACACAGACATCAGTAGAGTTTTAACATTCAATAACATTGTAGAAATACTGAAGATCCAGCATTTACCAACATATAGATCCCTCCAAGTCTTAGAAGCCTGATTTTGAAAAAAAAATGACCATGTGAAAATATTCAAAACAGTTTCTGCTAAATTTGACATCATACAATTTCTAAGCAATATAAAAAAAATATGAAATTCTAGCTTCTGGAACCCCAACCTGTTGATTTCTTCTAGCATCCTGGAGGCACTGAGTGGAGCATCCACACCACACTAATTCAAACAATCAAGTTAACCAAAAGATGCATGCTTTTATTTGATCATTAAAAGCTTAGCCTAAGAATACTTACCATTAAAGAATCCAAAGTCCCTAAAATGATAAACATTCTGATTAATGACTGAAAGAACCGAAAAGGAAAAAAAATGCACTCAAATATATTCTACAACAATAACAATAGGACAAAAAACATAGTTCATTACCTTTGTCCATGACACAGTCAAATGATTCATCATTAAAGAAGGTCATGTCCCTTGCATCCATTAGCATGTCTGTGTTGATCATAAGGATGTTGAAAGTTGAAACTAGTTCCTCCTTGCTGAGCAAAAAAATATTCTCGAAGAACTTGCAAAACTGATAATAGGTACAGACAATAGGATACATTCCAATTGTGGGATATGTTCATACTTCTTTATCATCATTTCTATCACAACCGATGAAATATCGATGTTTGATATGCTGACATAACCATCCATCACCATATCCTCTGACATAACTGTAAGATTAGACCATCTCGATCAACTCATCCACACTAGGATAACGTAATAATTCCCAAGTATTAAAGGTAACAAGTTCCCAATATTTCTTTTTGTCTTATCAAACATTAAATAGTTAACAATTGATAAATCAGAAAATAGGTGTCAGATATTACTGCACAAAGGTAAAAAGCTAAAAAGAGGTACTAAAATATGCTTTCCTAGTCATGATTTGCAAATAAGAATTCCACACAGGCAGTGTTGATGTGGCATGACAGGTTAAGTTAATGGATTCTAGGGGCTCAAATTCCAAGCAGCAAAATTTTTAAATCTCCTCTACGACAGCTATGAAATCATTATTCAAATTGATGTCAAAACACGTTGATAAACATCAATGAAAAACTCATGACATCAATAATCTCAACAAGGTAGTAAGCAAGTCTGACTGCTTCAATGAAGCCAGGCATACCATAACACCACCACTCCTACGCGTCCATAGAATTAATGCTAATCCTCCCTTCTTGAGACCCAAAAGATAAAGATTACAATTAGCCAGTACCAATAACCAATTAAAACTTACACATTGCTTAGTAGCGCAAGCTAAAATTCTAGCCTATAAACATAGAGACAACTTGATGTGGCCACGGTCTTAGTTACTCAATGGCTCATAGCCCGAGGAGATCGGAGAGACCGTAAGACAACAAGCATCAATTGTGTTTGGGAAGTGGATTAAATAAGCAAAGCACAAAGGGTAGCATGGGAAGCAAGCCAAGGTCCAGATGCATTCAAAGGACAGATGAAATTTGACGGAAGATGTCTTTATAGAAAACATAGTTGTATGGTGAAAGTGTAGTTATACTTGGGAAGCAAACTAAGGAGAGCATAAGAGCACAAGTGCATCCAAGAAATGAGAAACTTGACAGGAGATGACTTTCTAGGAGAGATAGTTGTATGGTGGAAGTGCAACTGTGAGTGGGAGGCAAACTCTATAAGCAAAGCGTAAAGGATGGCATAGGAAGCTATCCAAGGTGTCAGGTGCATCCGAGGAACAACAAGCTTAAAGTGAAATAGTCTTCTAGAAAAGGTAGTTATATGATGAGCTGAGATTTAAGAGCAAATATATTTAAGCAAGGGTAGTTACTTAGCCGTTAGGCGGACTAGGGCATTAGATTGATCGTAGTTGACATACAAGTCAATTGAGGAGTCAACTAGGTAGTCGACTCAAGTTGGGTTATATATCGTACAATCAACATGTCTATGAGCAGTCAACTAATGAAACAATCATCAAAGGAACACTCAAGATTAAAATGAATCGGTCCAAGTTGATCAAGATCAATTAGTTGATGTTGATGATAAGTTGACAATGCCACAATGGACAACTTCAATGGAGTTGTAATGAGAGGATGGGATAAAAACTTCTATAAATTAGCAGAGTCAAGTCGATTGATGGTGTAAGCTAGTCAACTGAGCATCCGCACAACAAGACAATGTTAACGATTCAATTCGAGGAGGCTATTAAAAGGATTATAGGAGACAATAGAACACATTCATGCTAATATTCTATGATATTCTTGAGTTTTCTTATAAACCTTAATCTTCTATTGTAAGCCTCTTATGCAAATCTTAAACTTGCAAGAGGTTTATCCACCTTCAGTGCTACCAAGAAGGAGAAAATAAAGGCATTCAGGAGTAGTCCACCAAATGATCATAGGCATAAGTAGGAGCCTTGAGGGCTTGTGTTAGCGATTGTGGTATGTGTCTTGCTTGTCTTATGTTTTCTTTCCTTTGTGGTAAATTTGTGTGACCATACTAAAAATTAACAAGAGTAGATTGAGTTTTGATTTGCAAGTATCCGATCACTATTCACTCCCAACCCCTATAGCATGCGGTTATCTCATTTGCATGCTAATGATCCCAACAAGTGGTATCAAAGCTAGCTTATTCTTTTACGAACCAATAAGAAAAGCAACAAAAAGGATGTAAATTCAAGCATCCACCTACAGATATTCAAAAGTGAATTTTCTATGTAGAAATGTAGAATTTAAGCATTATTCAAAGACAATTTTAATTTAATGCTAGTTATGGAAAATGGTTTTAGGGTGCCCAAGAGATATAGATCTCTAGATTTAGAGGAACATTGATAGACAAAGAAAAACAAATATGAGTACATGATAAATAGAAAATTGGAATATCACATTTTAAGCGTCATATCCACACTTGATATTAATCAAATCGATGTATACCAATCCATGAAAAAATTATGGTATAAATTGGTAGAATTACATAAAGGCACGTTAGAGGCAAAATTGGCTAAAAGGAAAAAAGGTTTAAAATTTTGAGCCATGCTAAAATTTTAGTTTATGACCAAAACGATACAATTTTGGTACATGTCAATACAATTTTGATATTTTTAAAATATAAATATGTTAATTAAAAATATTTTTATTAATATTTGATTATTATAGATGTTTATTATATTTGAGATGTTGAATGTTGAGTGAAAGTTTTGATATTATCTCGTGAAATATTTGATGCTTATTGAGTTAAAATCAATTTAGGATTAGCTGAAATTCATCTTAAAGAGATTAGAAATTTATTATATTTATTTTTTTATTTTATTAATAATATATTTCCTCCGTCTTAAAGAGGATTTTTTTTTCTATGTTTACATTGTGCACAAATGGAGGAAAAAAATTAATCATCTTGTATTTATCTCATGAACGAATGAAAGAGGGAAAAAATTATTCATCCTAAAAGAGCTAAAGTGAATTTTTTTTTCTATCTGTTTACTCTCATGGACAAATAAAGGAGGGTAAAAAATAACAACGAAAGAGGAAAAAAATAACAAATGGAGAAGAAAAAATTAAGAGAGGAAAGGGAATAGGGAAGGAAATTGAAATTAACTTTCTAAAAAAAATAAAAAATTAAAATTAAAAAAAAACGCACACACACGCAATGGCCCCGCGTCGCGATTGCCTTTGTGACCTTGTGAGGTCACTGTGTGGTCATGCTACCTCCGTAACCTCACGAGGTCACGACTCCATGCTAGTGTCAATAGGTAGGTTGAATAGTAAATTATGCACGTGTTGACAAACACATGGTATTTTATACCGTGATAAAGATATCACGAGAAACTAAATAAATAACTTAAATTAGAAAGAGAGAGAGAGAGAGAGAACATAACGAAGCTCCATGCTAGACTCAAATAATTGATCAGCACATTAGCAAGTATTGGGAGGACCATGTCAAACCAAGATATATCAAGGAGCGACATAAATGTATTTCCAAGAACATCTAAATGGGTCTCAATGAATGACTCATTCTCCATGTCAAAAAATCTCAAGGTGAGTAGTTTGGATGACATTTTTTCTACCATGAAATTACATGAGTCTAAACTGATAGACATATAGAAAAAGAAGAAAGTTATAGTAAAGATGATATAGCTCTTACAGGAACCCGACAAGACAAGGAAAAGACAAGAAGACATCAGTCTTCTCTTCACCAGAATAGTTATCTAAGTCATTTTCCATGGTCTACAACAAAGAAACCTACTTTGGTAAGAAAAATAGGTAAGGCCTTTAGGAGTTTGAATTTTGACAAGAAGAATATCAAGAGTGTTGAGGAAGAAAAGAAACAAAATGAAGGTAAGGTGTTTCAACTACAATGAAGAAGGGCACATAAAGGAACAATGCCCACTTCTAAAGAAAAAGGAAAAGCTAAAAAAAATCCAAAAGAAAGAATCTAAAAGTCATGTGGGATGACACAACTTACTCATTGGAAGAAGGCAATTATAGGGCTAGCATTGCTTTTATGGCAATAGATAATAAAGTCAGTACCTCATCTTCATCTGAAGATGAAAGTAATGTGAGTCCAAGTGAAAGGGGAGTTATATTCGATGAATCGGACAACATTATAAGTGAGGTAAAACATTTATCTTTTGAAGAATTCTTTGATGTCTTTATTGTTTAACTAGATGTTTATATAAACTAAGAAGGAAAGCTTTATATTTAAAAGAATTAGTAGGTGCCTTAGAATGTAGACTAGATAACTGATCTCCTAAGAATGATTTGCAAAATTTTGAGAGTGGAAACAAAGAACTAAGGGAAAATGTAAAAAAAAAAGAAGCCATAGATTGGCACTAGATAAATTTATAATTAGCTCAAACAATTTGGAGGAGTATATTCTAGTAACAAGGGATAAACTAAGACAAAGAGGGTATGGATAAAATTTCATTCCTAAGAAATACTTGGTTAACTCAATTGACCCTAACCTATTTTGGGTGCCAAAATCCATTTTTGCCTGTTAGAGTATCCTAGACTTGTCGACCATAATGAATTACATTCAAGATCCATTTTATGGTTGACTTGGTCTTTAGGGTAAAATTGCATGATCACATGGCTAAGTAGGGATACATTATTTTATAGGTCACATAAATCTTCAGGAGTAACATGATTTTTTTTTATTGAGAAACCTAGATATAAAGTGAGATGTTAGAATGACACTTATTCATTGATCATGATTATATGCTTTGAAAATTGACTATACATTTTTTAGTTGTTTTCAAATTTAAAGAATTCAAAAGAAAAGTTTTAAGTTACATGATTGATTCTTATTCAAATTTTGATAATAATGGTTATTTAAAAAAATTATGATGATTTTTTAAGAAAATTAATTTTCAACTTTAAAATGACACAAACAAACGTGTTTACAAATTTATAATTTTTTCTAAATTATTTGGAATTTTCTAGTGAATTTATGAGGCAACCCCACCTAGTGGCTTAGTTGTTGGATATTGTTGTTTTCTTGTGAATTTCTGAAATTGGCACAAAGGTATTGTTTCATAAATACAACCAATTATTTCAAGTATGCAATCGACTAGAGATGTGATCGATCAACTACACTGAGATGGAGTCAATTGAATCATCCTGAAAGTTGAATTTTTCAATATGTTTGCATTTAAATTTAGGATTTTCATTTAAATTTAGTTGAAAACATTGAACAAAGAATTTATAGAAAGGATGTATTGCTTAAGAGACTTAATTTCCTTCATGATCCACAAAGATGTGGATCTTCTTGTTTAGGAGGAGGATATAAGAAGGATTTGACTTAAGTTTTTAGAAACTTTAAGATTTTGAATTTAAATTCCTGCCTTAACAGGGAGATTCGTTAAAGATGGAGCCTAGGATTAGGTCCCATTTGTAATTGTTTAATTTCATTGCATATTTCATATGTTTAGGGCGGTAAATGAGCCAAACTTCATGGTGTTCAATCTTCTTTGATAAGGTAATCAAACCAAGCCGAACCTAAAATGAACCAAGTCGTTGAACTGCTTGGTTTCTTTTTTATGAGCTTGACTTGGTTCGAGCTTGGTTCATGTAAATGTTATTTAGCTCTCAATTCAAGTTTGTTTGATTGCTTGAAAATTTTACAATTTAAACTTATTTGGTTAGTTATTAAGCTTGATATACAAGATTGTTTGTTCATTTTGAAAGTTTTTTAACTATTTATTATATTGAAGGTTATCGATGAACATGGTTCACAAGCTTTGTTCGTAAACATTGTTCATGAATATTGTTCACAAACTTTATTCGCGAATAGTTCACAATCCTTATTCATAAATTTTAAAGACCTAAACACATATGTGTTCAAGCTTGTTCATTTAGTTTAACAAGTTATTCAAACTTGTTCATTTAACTAACTTTATATGTATTGAACAAACAAAAACAAGCTCTTACCAAACCGAATACCAAGCTTATTCATGAACATTTGGTTCATTTACAGACATATGTTTGTTGATTTCCTTATTGTCAAACATTGAATAGGGGAGATTGTTAGTGCAATTGTGCCCCAAATGTTGGAGTTCAACCTTTGGTTTTAATGTTTGGCCAAGTGATTTAAGTTAGACCTTACCTTGTGATATATGTTTGCATGTGCTTGTACTTTGTGGATAGACACATGAAGACAATTTAACCTAGCCAAGATCTTAGTAATCTGATGCCTCGTCATTCATGGAGATCAAAGAAGGTTGGTATGAGACAAGGAAACAAACTATGTAAATAAGGAGTGAAGGAAAGCACGAGAAGCGAGTGAAGAACTCAAGTGCATCTAAGGGACCATGAAGCTTGACAACAGATAGCTTTATGGCAGAGGTAGTTGAATGGTGGAAGTGTAGTTGTACCTAACTGGTGGCGCAACTTAAGTGAACTCAGCCATTAGAGTGGTCATAGTCAACATACCAATCAATTGAATGAAATCAATTGGGTAGTCGACTTAAACTCCATTACACATGAATAGAATTTTTGATTTGGGAAATAGAGTAGTCGAGTTAATCAAATTAGTCGACTAACCATTGATGTTGATGATCAACAATGCTATACTAAACAAATTCAACAAAGTCGTAATAGAAGGATCAGATAACTACTACTATGAATCAGTCCACACAAGAAGACTGTTAACGATTCAATTTGAGGAGGAGGAGGAGGAGGAGGATATTAGAAGGATTATAGGGTTGCAAAAAATATAGACAACCAAACATATACACACTAATATTCAAAGTAATCTTGAGTTTGAGTTTTCCAATAATCCATATTTTTTTATTATAAGTCTCTTTTGCAAATCTTAAATGCCTTATGAGAGGTTTCTCCATCGCCAGTGCTACCAAGGAGAAAACTTAGAGGCATTCAAGAGTGACACGCCTCTTCTACAAATCTTAAATGTCTTGTAAGAGATTTCTCCACCTCTAGTGCAGTTTAGGAGAAAATTTAGAGGTACTTACGAGTAATCTATTAAAGGATCATAGGTCATAGAGTAAGAGCCTTAGGGATTGCTAAATCACGTAAAAGCTTATGTTAGCAATTGTGGTTTGTGTCTTGCTTGTCTTATGTTTAACTTTCGTTGTGCTAATTTTGTGTGATCTTTCTAAGAATTAGTAAAAGTAGATTGAGTTTTTATTTATAGATATTCGATCTACCTAATGGTCCCAACACATTTGAGAATTGCTACAAATTGTGATTTGTGTTCATGTGAGTTTTTGTACAATGTATTCTTATATTCTTTGTTTATGATATTGAGTTGAGAATTTTTTTTTTTATACTTTCATGAGGCAACTCCATTATAGAATGGAGTCTCAACAACTCAAGTGTTTGCACTATGTGCAAGAATGATGTAGCAATGCAAATTTCAAATCTGAGAATAAATTAGGTAAAATCATGCCTATCATTAAAAATCCAATCATGTTATTGAAATGAAATGGTTGAGGCAACAATGTTCATATCAATTAGAGGACATAGAACACTTTCTTCGTTATATTTGTGATGATGCTTACCAGCAGAGAAAGTTATATCAGAATAATGTTGAGCATAAACTTGATTTCTTCCCCAATTACAAAAGAAAGTATAATGACACATGTACAAGTGGTGTCACTCCAAGTCAGTACGAGCTTCGAGAGCACCAACATTTTGAGGCTACATTGATTCACAAGCCTAATTTAACTCTTACATCACAAGTTATAATTTTTTCATTGTAAATTTAATGTTAACTTCTGTTTTCAAAAATTCCAAATGATTTGAAATCATTAGTGAATCCTGACATTGATAAAAAAAATTTAAAAAAAAAATTTAAAAAAAAAAAAACTCATTCATACCCTCTCCTTCTTCCATGATAAAAATTGTATTCAATCTACTTTCATATTCAAATCAAAAATCAATTAGCCAACCTTGTTATGAAGTTTCCTCCTAAACTTGATTCAATGTAGAAATGCACAAGACCAAGTTGTAGGTCCCAAACAGAATTATGATTTAGCAACCTAAAAACAACGGTATCACTATTACACATATCTTGCTTCTATTTTACACATCTAAAAATTTTGATGGAAAGAAACTTATCCAAGAAATCAAACAAATTTATTTAGCGATAAGTAAAGGGCCTACAGAACAATAAGAAATTCTCGTTTCATAGAAATGGAAAGTAGTTTCAGTTCACATTTCATGGGGATTTAGAATAAAGCTAAATAAATAAATCCTAGCACTATCTCTACCATACAGGAATAACTTTACCGATTCAAAAAGAAATAATTGCTCAAGGCCACAACTTTGCTGAGATTAAAACCTTTAAAATCCAAGCTTAAATCAAAACTAGGTCAATTCAAGGAACATGATCCAACCAGGCAAAAATTTCAAAGTGAAAGAAAATAAACAACTCACGGGCGTTGCCGCAGCCGACCATGAGGACGCGGGAGGAAACAGGTACGTATTTTCTGATGAAGGGGCGGAGAGCGGGGTAGCGCTGGTACCAATCGAAGGAAGCGGTGCCGTCCGCCAGGTAACGATCGTCCCAGTAGAGGGCGTCCCCGTAGCTGCACTCGCTGCGATGCGACGACGAAGACATCGTGACAGTCTTCCAAGACCGTCGATGCTGCCGGCTCTTATCTGCTTCGTTGGTCTCTTTCGTACCTCTGCTGCTGGCATCGATGCTTACTATCTATTTATACATTTATCCGTTCATTTCACACGCGTGCATCGGCCGTAGCGGCCGCCGTAACCAGTCGCCGTCAGCTCTCCTCGCTATCTCCCTTTTACTTTACTCTCCCAAGCCGTCTTCGCTGGCTTCCGAACGACTACAAGAAAAAGAATGGAAGTTCCAGTTGTCGAAATACCCGATCTTCGTACCCACATCATCATTGGAGCCAAACTACCCTGGATTGTCCATTGGAGCCGAAGTTAATGGGACAAAAATTAAGACGTTTAAAAAAATATTAAAATAATATTTTTTTATTTCATTCAAAAATATAGTTGCTAAAATATTAGTAAAGTAACTTTAACTAAAACTAAAATTGTTATTAGTTCACCAAACTTATCACAAATGCAGTATTGTTATATTATTATTTCCAGCAACTTACCAATCAACATAGCTAGGTTTGTATATTATCCAAAAAGTATATCCATTTTTAAATTGACCAAATCATATATTTCTTCTCATTTTCTTTCCTATGATACCTTCTCTTCTTTTACTTTTCATTTTGAAAAAAAAAAAACTTCGAATCACTTTTTTTTCTAAAAAAAAAACATAATCTTCTCTTTCATCTCCGTCAAAGAATTCATTTACGAAATAGACTAATGGCTTGCTCTCCCGCATGTTGAGCTTCGTCTAAGAGTCTACGATTGTCGCACAAAGGAGGGTTGCTGTCGTCGAGGCTGACACCATGATCAAAAAGTACCTTCGTAGCACATAAAAAGATGTGTGAATTGCTGGCACTATTTTTCTTATCCTTATAATTCCTCTTATCATTGAGATGAACTATGGGCAGTAACTGTACGAGTTGGATATGCAATAGTCAGCTCTCCTCATCGTTGCCACCACCTCGGCACCCCTCTACACCACCACTACACCATCCAAGTGAGAAAGGAATGAGATGACTATGGTCTAATCTCATGCTTAGATAGGTGATAATAGTAATTCCTGTTTAAGGTAGTGCATTAAATTTGATGAGTTAAAAATACTTCGATGTTTTTATCTAATTGAATTTTGGATTTCATTGTAGATAACTTTCATTATTCATTTTATGATTCTCTTAAGGTTGACTAAAAATTATAATGACCTCCTAACTTATTTGTTCTAAGACTATAGTTTTAAGTTGGTCTAATCTTTTTCATATAACAATTGATTTGTTGGACTTTTATAGTCACTTAGATAAGATATTTTAGTGTTAGAACTTTAGCTTTCTAATTAATTATTTAGATTGGACTAATTTTCTTAACGTATGTAAAAGTCTCATTAATAATATGTTGGTTGTTCAACTCTAATTTTTTTATCCTTATTTTTTATTATTGATATTCAAATATTCTACCTTTTAAAAATAATGTGGAGAAAGAATGACATGATTGTGGAATAAATTATGTTATGAAACATCATAATCTTGTACTATATTTGAATAATAATACTAAGAAATTATTTATTCTTATAATTATAATAGCATAAAATCTTGCTCTATTTCTTTTTCTTATGGATTAACATCAATATCTTTAATTGTTATTTGTAAAATATTTATTTCTTTTTCAAAACACTAAGAATAATAAAAAGATAAGCAAAAGGTGATTTGCCCGTCCCCAGCACGCCTATCAATCATTCTCTAAGCTAATACAGAGGAGGTAAAATCACTAATGACTACTAACCATTAGTACATGTGGCTAAGGAATGAGGGAAGACATGCTCGAACATGTCGAATTTCAATCCCAAGACCTCATATAGCAATACCTCATGTCTAAACCATCGCCCCATCCTATATACCAAGGAGGACCACTTGAGCTATGTTACAGTAGAAAATTATCTAAGATATTTGAAAACATTAGAGAATTTGATTTTTTTTTTTTTTTTTTTTTTTTTGTTAGATGATATGGAGAAGTTTGCTTTTCCTAGCCAATAAAATCACAAGCATGATTAATTTGTTATGAATCTTAAAGAGAAATATTCATAATATTTTATTATTGTTGTTGTCTACATGATTGTTATTGGTGCATATAACTAATTGTTATTTTTTCTAAATTATTGTGCTCTTTTGTGTAATATTGTAATGTGTATTGTTGTTGTAAAACTCCATAAAACTATTATTGATATTTTATGGTATAACAGTTGTAAATTAATGCTAGCATGATAATTATTTTTTATTAAATTATTATTATTATTGAATTATTGTAGTTACTAGTTTATTTATTTTAAATTATTATTTGGTATATTATAAAATTATCTTATACTTGTGATTCGGCGGTAAGAACAGGGGGCCCCCGTTCTGAGAAGTCAACGCCACGTGGAAGCCAAAGGCAGGTGCCCGGCCGGAGAGGGGGGGTCGACCGGCCGTCCGGCCGGGGTCTAGTTGATGGTTAAAGGTACCCTGGCGAAAGTCAGGGTTCCGGCGCTCATTGAACAGAATCGCAGGGCCGAGCGGATGTCACGCTCGGCCAAAGACATAAGGTAGCATACTGCTGACAGTCTCCACATAACACGTTATCAAGAATCTCCCAAGTAGACTTCTATATAGGGTCGGCCGGGCGTAAGGAGAATGCTGGCCGGTCGGACGCCCGACAGGGAGTAAGGAGAAAAGGACAAGGAACATCTTCTGACACCTGTCATGCTCTAGGATTAGGCCGTACTCCAAATCTTATGATAGGGGTTCCGCTGTCCCATCGAAGACGTGCTTGGACTGTAGCAGTATGGGGTCAGGTAAACTCACTGACAGGCCTTTACTTGGGTATGGGCTGAGGACACGTGTACACCTCGATATGCGTGCACCCGCTTCTCCACAGCCCTATATAAAGGCTCTCATCCTTCGACGGAGGTACACATTTTTTACGAGCTTTGGAGCCATTGCTTTGTTATCGAGCTTTACCTGACTTGAGCGTCGGAGGGTCGTCGCCGGGAACCCCTTCCCGGCCCGACTTCTGTGCAGGTTCATCGGGGGCACGTGCGAGCAGTCAGGAGATCTACGTCAGCCGTTGGAAAGCGCCACGTGCCCAGTGTCCGTTGATTCAGCTTTCGGACAGGATCAACTTGTATTTTAAAATATTATTATTTTAATATATATTGGTAATGAAATTATTGATAAGATTTTATTATACGACTTTTTTTTATAAAATGATATTGAGTATGACATATTAAGGAATGAATTTGTATTGTTGGTTTTGAAGAAAAAAAAAGTTACTCTCAATATGCTATAGTTAAGGATATGATTATAGTCGGGAGAACTAGATAAGCACATAGATTCTAGTTTTATATCATTCCGAATTCTCTAGGTCCATTAGTCACTTTTGGGACAAAACTGATTAATGAACCTAAGCCATTCTAAAAATAAAAAATTTATCAAATTGAAACTCGTTTAGAGATTTTCGATTTGAAATATCATGTGCCCCGTAGTTCAACCTGAATCAAAAGTTATGGTCACTCAAAGTTACTTGTAGTTATATCATCTACAATTTCTTAGCTACTACGTATTATTGATCTTCAGAAGACTAACAACAACTTGTTGCTGATTTTTAAAGGACCAACATCAACGTGTTGTTGTTCTTCAGAAGATCAACAACAATGTGTTTTATTCTTTAAAAGATCAACAACAAAGACCAGTAATAACGTGTTGAACCGTAAACTTTGTGATCTCATAATTTTTTATTTAGATTAAATCATGAAACACAATATATCAAATTGAAGTTTGTTAAGAAATCTTGGATTTAATATATTATGTGTCTCATACTTTAACCTGAATCAAAAGTTAAGATCTCTCAAAGTTTATAATGTGTTTCTAATCTTAGAGGATCAACAACAACGTGGTGTTGTTGATCTTAGAAGATCAACAAAAATGTGTTGGTAATACTCTAAGATCAGCAACACCTTATTGTTAATCCTCTAAGATCAGTAACATGCACATTGTAAATTTTAAAAGGTCAAAACTTTTGATTCAGATTGAATCATGAAATACACAATATATCAAATTAAAACTTATTCAAATATCTTCGATTTGATGTAGTATACTTCTTGTGGATCAACCCGAGTCAAAATTTAGTCTTTTAAAATTATCCAGCATACATATTATAGCAGTTATGAAATTGTAGCTGTTGCCCCTAAGGCATAGAACAGACGGTGAGCGCATGACATCTCTGACATAATGATTAAGGGTTAATTCTCAAAAACTGATGACTTGCGGTTTACTCTATCATGCGCCTAATGTCTGTGTATATACATTTACTTCCCTCCATATCCATGGGGTCAACACTAGGGGGATCGTTAATGTAGTAGATCAATATTTTTTTTATGAAATCATAGCTGCTACAACTATGAGTTCAACTTTAAGAGGTCATAACTTTTGATTCAAGTTAATCTATAAAAATGCACAATATATAAAATCAAAGATTTTTAAACGGACTTCGATTTAATATATTGTATGCTTCATGATTCAAACTGAATAAAAAGTTATGACCTTTCAAAGTTTAGTACATGCGTGTTGTTGATCCTACCTGATATGAATCATATTAGACCCATATTGGGATTTTTTTTGTCGGTTGTTCTAATAACATTTTAACACCTCTAGAGACACCGATTGTAACTCCGCCCATGATGACCGGTCATGGCCAGTCCCAAGCCCGGATAAAGGAGGAGGGTTGCGTTAGGTTGCCAGCCAGGGTCAAAACTATGACAAATATTCAATGAATAAACTATTGTGCTAATGCTAGGTTGTTCCCCGGAAGGAACGCGTTGCAGGGTCTGACTGTAATGTCTCAGCAAGGACCGCTACATCTCCAGAACTCAAGTGTAGTATTAAATATGCAAGAGTTCGCATTACAGGGTCCGACTGTAATGTCTCAGCAAGAACCGCTACATCTCCATGAGAACTTGGGTGTAGTGTTAAATAGGCAAGAGTTCTCGCACATAGGTTGGATAAAAACAAATATGATAGGAAAACTAATAATCTAAGATTTGAAACATAGAACATAGGAACTCTCACTAGTAAATCAATGAAGCCAAAGTCTAGAGAATCTGGAGGACCGATCTGGTAAAAGGTAACTCTCCTGAGAGAAGTGGTTGAGGACGCATTCCCCGTAAAAGGAACAGTAGGTGTTAGTTCGACCTAAGGTTTCTGAAAATTCCGAAAGTCGGAATTGAACAGTCCAGAAACTGTCAAGTAGTTTTGTTAATCATATTTTATTGTGCTAACTTTGTTTTGCAGGGTATGTTTGGTATTTTGGATGAACATATCTTATAAGGAGTGAAAAGCACAAGATGAGATTAGATAAATAGTGTTCAAGGCACCTCTAGGGTTATTAGAGGTGCCTCCGGGGTTGTTGGAGGCACCTCCGGGGTTGTTGGAGGCGCCTCCGGGGTTGTTGGAGGTGTCTCGAGTGGCTTAGCCAAAGGCTCGTGCGGAGTGTTAGAGTATATACTAAAAGCCTAGCTTTTATAAATATTTATTTTTGAAATAAAAGAATCACATTTGGTCAATATCTACATTTATTTGTTAAATGTAATTGTTCAATTAATTTATATAGTAGATAACATGGAGTGTGGTGTCACACTCAGAAGATCATGTTATCGGTTCTTTATAAATTTTAAATAGTTGCTCACAACTAAGATGGAAAGGAACAAACCATTAGAATAGTTGTAGTGTAATTAAGTATTAGTTTATCTTGACTAATAAATTACACTGGTACACTCTAAGTGTATTGAGTAGAACCATTTAGACAAGTTCTTTTTGTACTGACTTAGTAAAAGAACTAGACCTTAGTTATTATGGAAGTGTGTGCTCTTGATCCTAATATAATAACAAGCACATATATTTAATATTTATTTCTTTGACTTATCAAAGGGTGAGGTTTAGCTCGATAAATCAATATGCCCGATAAGTTGAGAAATGATATTACTTATAGTGTGTGTTGTTGATTATAGAAGGAATCTGTTTCCTAGTTATCTAGGTTGAGAATGTCCCCAAGATGAGCTCATAAGAATTGTCATGTTAAACTCTGCAGGTGGACTTAGTCCGACATGACAATGAAGTTGAGTGGTACTACTCTTGGAGCTAGATATTAATTAAGTGAGTTGTCAGTAACTTACTTAATTAGTGGACATTCATTATCTTAAACATAGGGAGACTAACACACTCATGATAAGAAGGAGCCCATAATGTAATTTAGGATTGGTGTGGTAGTGCGATAATAACTCTCTAGTGGAATGAGTTATTATTGATGAACTTGAGTTGTGTGTTCGGGGCGAACACGGGATACTCGAGTTCATCGGAAGGCCAAAACCAATTTTTCCTCTAGGTCCCTGTCGTAGCCTCATTATAGCCTCAAGTCCATCTAAATATAAGGCTCTTCTTGGTGTCCAAGAAGGGGGCCGGTCCAATGCTTGGTGACCAAGAAAGGGCCGACCACATCCTCTTTTATAGGGGCCGGCCCTATTGCTTGGTGACCAAGCTAGTAGGGGTCGGCCACAATAATTCATACAAGAAGGGTTGTTTTGAATTTTTAAAATCTTCTCTTTGTAGAAAACTATAAGTTTTAAAAGAGAAATTTTAATTTTTAAAACTTTCCTTATTTGAATTAGGCCACATGTTTTAAAAGAAAGTTTAAAAGTTTTTAAAACTTTCCTTTTTTAACCATTCTCATAGTTTAAGAAAAAAGGAGGATAAGTTTTAAAATTTAAATTTTCTATCACAATGTTAAAAAAGGAAATTTTATAAGAGAAGTTTTAAATTTTAAAACATGGTTTTAATTTTTAGAACTTTCCTTTTTTAACTCCTATTTTAGGAAAGAGAGCTTGTAAAATTTTATAAGAGTTTTTCTTCTTGTAAAATTTTATTAAAAATTATTCCTTTCCTCTTATAGGGGTCGGCCACCCTTGCTTGGTGCCCAAGCAAGGTGGGCGGCCATGTTAAAAAAATAAAATCATCAAATTTATTTTTTGTGATTGATTCAATCAAGAGGAAAGAAAAGGAAAACTAAAAGGGAAAAGGAAAAGCTAGAGGAAGATTTTATTTTTTGTAAAAATTCTTCCCTTATTTGCCTTGGGCAAGTAATATAAAAGAAGGGGTGAGGAGGCTTCATGAGATACAATTCTTATTCTCTTGCTTGGAGAACCTCAAGTGGTCGGCCCTCCCTCTCCCCTTCTCTTTTCCCTTTTGCTCTCTTCTCCTTGGTGGTGGTGGTGGCCGAATTTTAGAGGAAGAGGAGGAAAGCTTTTGGGTGGTGATCATCTTGGAGGTTCGTCGCCCACACGACGTCCAAGGTGAGGCGAGGAATATGACAGAAGATCTTGAGGTCATTAGTTTACAAAGAGAAGGTATAATTAGCAATTGTTTTCCGCATCATGCTAGTTATTTCTTTTTGTAAGAATTCCAAACACAAGAGACATTAGATCTAGTTTTTCGAATTAGTTTTTCAAGTTTGTGTTTTCTTCTTTTTCGAATTTGTGATTCGATTGTTCTTTTTAGTTAACCTAGAGTTATTTAAGAAAATTAAATATTAGCTTTCCTTAAAAGGCTTTGTCTAAGCGGTGGTGGTTACTCCCATATCCAAGAAGGTCATGTGCCTCGCCATGCAGTCTTGGAAGCCAATTTTGGAAATTAATATTTAATAGAATTAATAACATAGGTGGATTTGAATCAATAGTGTTAAGTTTCGCTTGCGATTCAAATCTAAACCATTAAGAACATATAAGTTAAATTTGGAATCAATGATGTTAAGTTCCGTCTATGATTCCTAATTTAATTTCTAAAGAACACAAATAGGTTATTTAAGGAAATGTTCGACACTTGTACAAAAATTTTTGTACAGTGGAACCAGTACGTTTTCTAGGATTAACCAACAATTGGTATCAGAGCTAAGGTTTGCCTTTGTGTGTTTTGGTTTTCAAATTAATTATGCACATGTCATACATAATTTAGGCAGGATAATAGTAGGACGTGCTAACTTTGTCCTTGCAGGCTCCAACTATTATGACATTTAGATATTGTGTGTGATTGGACCCTTGGACATGTCAAGGACATTATTTTGTGTGCATTATTGTATGTATCAAATACAGTAGGAGCTGTATTATTTTTAGAATTTTATTTTTGTTCGATCTAGAATACATGTACATTCCTTTATGGAATATAGGATCGATATATGTAAAATTCTATATTTGTCGCGGATCGTATCTTTGCGAGGCGTGGTACTATTGGAGGACCAGAGGCGCAGCGGAATAAGAAGCAAGATAGATGCGACAACTCGACCCGGTGGCGGTGGCTAAAGATGGCAGCTAGGGTTAGAGCGTACTGAAGACAGTGATGGAAAAGATCATAATAGTTGGAAAATTAATTTCCAAATTTATTGTTTTTATTTACTGTGATGTTTATGTGCATGTGATGTAGGCTAGCATAGGTTAAAATCCTCATTTTTAAATAACTAAGTGGGAGAGGGATTTTAATAAATCCCATGGTCTCCATTACTGGTTTGTAAGTAATGCAACAAGTTTGCGTGTTGGCTCTGAGTGCCTCCCTCCACAACGGATGGGTTTGTTGCGGATCACTAGATCAAATTTCCTTAATGGATGGTTATAGGAAATTATTTAGGAGCGTGTGATCTTCTCCAACTGAAGGGGCACAATCATATTTAATGGACTTAGTATCAAGTAATGGTATACATTTAGACGCATTCAATAGTATCCTCCCCAACGGAGTCACTGCTATTGTATTGTGTGACCAAAGTGAAACCAACTATTAATTTTATTTGTCATAAAGTTAGGATGACAAGATAATAAAATTAATGGGTCACACCATCCTCTTACAAATGTTGAATTTGTATACGTCCACACTAACGTGGCATGCAATATTCACGGTGATTTGAGGTGTTGGTTAATTTAAAATAGTATTGTTTGAGGAATCAATATTATTCTAAATTTAGAGTCTTGACCAAAGTTTTTTTTTGTGATTCTTAGGATGACTTTCAACCCACTGGCCATTATACTGAAAGAGAACAAAGTTACTGGTCCCAACTATATTGATTGGAAAAGAAACCTGGATATTGTTCTTACTGCTGAAAACTATAAGTTTGTACTGACTGAGGCTTGCCCTGATGCACCTGACGGTGACTCTACCCCAGAGGAGATTGAGTATCATAAGAAATGGGTAAAAGTTGATGAGATGACGCGATGTTACATTTTGGCATCAATGTCAAATGTATTGCAACATCAGCATCAAAATTTACCAGCAACTTATAATATAATGAACAATCTCAAAGAACTCTTTGGACACCAGAGTCGGACTGCTAGGCAAGAGGCAATGAGAAAGCTAATGACATCCACCATGTCTGAGGGGACACCCGTAAGGGATCATATCCTCAAAATGATGGTCTATCTGAACGAAATACAAGTTCTTGGAGGAGAAATTGATGGGGAAACCCAGGTCGATATAATTCTCCAAACGCTACCCAGAAGTTTTGAGCAGTTCCGCTTAAACTATAACATGAACAAAAGAGAGTATACGTTGGCGGAACTTCTGACGGAACTACAAGCAGCAGAAGGTATTTTTCGTCAAAGTTCTCAGATTCACTATGCTGAAAATGGTTCTACTTCTAAGTCGAAAGGCAAGAAGAAGAAAAAACAAGCCTTTTCAGCAAAGAAAGTGAATAAACCTCAGGGTACGGGACAAAAGGCTGGAATAAAGAAGCCAAAGGGCAAGTGTTTCATCTGCAAGCAGTCAGGACATTGGAAGGCAAACTGTCCTCGTAGAAATCAGAACAATAAAGGTATATCTCATGCTCTAGTAGTTGAAACATGCACCTGACGCGCTATGGATGCTGGATGGAAGGCACCTTCCATGAGCTTGAAGGCGCCTTCGAAGAGATAACTTTCACATATTGCAGAAGTTATCAACTCTGACGCCGTGGGGATAAGTTACACTGCTAGAGGTACCTTCAATGGGGTTGAAGGCGCCTTCAATAGCCCATAAAAGGAGACCATGAGCAGATGCTTCAATACAACTTGAATTTGAGATCCTTCTCCTGCGTGCAGCTACAAAGATGATCTGACAAAGTCATAACGTTGCTCTGACGACCACAAGCTCTACTTTCATAATTCTAAGTTGTCGGTATAATTTCAATTATTGTAATTAATTATTGCACTTGTAATTCTCTGGATTGATAGTGAATTGTCCAAAGTAAACACTCAACGAGTGTGAGTTTTGAAGTAGAAGTCGTCATAGACTTCGAACCAAATAAAAATAAACTATGTTAGCGATTATTTTACTTGACTTATATTCTACTGCATTTTACTTGATTGTTTTTAAACGAACGTAAAAATCGCGAGTATTATTCCCCCCCCCCCCCCCCCTCCCCCCCCTTTAGCACATCTCAATCCTACGTAACAAGATACACTTTCCTTTAAGCAGTAATTAAGTACACAAGGAAACTTCGTTACCCAACACTTATAGTTTTAATGGATCGAACTCAGTGTTGGATGGATTCTCAACGGTAGTCGGGTATAGTAGTGTCATAGCAGAGCAGCAACACAAAGTCAGAGCAGTCAGAGTGTCGAATGAACTCGTAGAAGCTTATAGAAGAGTTGTGTTTAAAGCCTTGGTTGAATAGCCCTTTTAAAAAGGATGGAAGGAGCTTTTAATACAAACTCTTATCCCCCTAAAACTGGCTCTTATCGTCGTCGAGGTCTTCTGCGTTATCCGACTGAAGGCGCCTTCCAAGCTCTTGAAGGCGTCTTCCATAGCCCTGCTCAAGGCGACTTCCTTCGCATGGAAGGTGCCTCAGGTACTATTCATCCGAGGCATTTTGTGCTCCTTGCAGTTTAGTAATTAAATCCTGTCTCTCTGAGACTAGGATCTAATCAGAGTCTCAATTTAGGTTCCTAAAATAGACCTAAATTTGACCTATGCCTAAAGTCCTCAAATGAGACTCGTCCTCATTGGAACACTCTCCTCCAGTGACTTACCTTACTTGCCATGCAGAATCACTTGATTCCTTACAATCCACCAAGTATCTCTACTAGTTGTTAGGTCTGCAGACCCAACTAGACTTCGGCCAGCTGTTAGGTCCTGCGGACTCAACCAAACTTTCTGCCAGATATCATGTCACTCCTTTATCTATCTAGACTTCTACACCGACTATCAGATTCTCTAGACCTAGCTAGATTTCAGTCTGGTGTCAGACTAGTCAAGTCCTGCACACTTGGCATAAAATGTTAAATCACAACACATCCAACTTTAACTTATTTGTTATTCATTAAAACTCAGGTTTGCTGTACGAACATAAGATAGTACGAACATGTACTTAGATGATTAATAAATGTGCATATCAAACGAGAAAGATAAATACTAAAAAAATACTTAGTTAGTAATAATAAAATAAGATAAAATTTATTTAAATATAAATAATGATATTGATCCTATTCGAGAGTCAAGGTAATGGATGTTGGGGACGTGGTGCTCCCGTTTACCGCTGGTGGACTTCTCGTCAATGAAGCATGCAACCACAGCGACGTCAGTGTCGGGCCGGGGAGGGGTTCCCCGACGATGACCCTCCGACGCTCAAGTCAAACACTGGTGATGTAGAAGAAACGAGGAAGCAAAATGGCAGAGTAACTGCAGCTATCGTAGAGATTATGCATACCTCCGTCGAAACTTGGGGGGTCCTTATATAGGACTCCCGGGGAGAGCATGCACACATCTCGAGGCACACACGCTTCTCAAAGCATAATCTGAAAAGACGTGTCAGGAAAGTGTCTCTGACATCATACTTTAACGACCCAAGCATATCTCTGACAAGACAGTGGAAGCTTCCGTCGTACGATCCTCTGCCTGTCCATGCCGCCAACCATGTCGTCTGTCGGTGGCGCGAGTTCCCACGAGGATATCGGTTGATCCTCCTTTTGTCTGTTAGTGGGCCGAGCAGGATGGCCGCTCGGCCAGCCCTTGGGCATTTGGGTGGTCTGGCCCCTCGGTCGAGCGAAGAGGCCGATCGGCCAACCTCCCTGTCCGGGCTCTGCTGTTATGCCGAACGGAGGGGCTGTGTTTGAATGTAGTCTGCTCGGTTGTTACTGTTTCGCCGATGTGAGTCCGAGCGGGCTGGCCGCTCGGCGCATACCTTATCTATTTGAGCGTCGAAAACTCGATGCATGACCGAGCTGTACTAATATCCGCTTCATATAGGCTCGACGATATTCTTCCTCCCGATCGGGAAAGGGGGTTGCCCGATCGGATGATAATACCAAGGGCGTTGACTAGCTTGACTTTGACTTCCATCATATCATTGACCCTTTTGCTGAGCGGGCCCTACCTTATCATCGGATCAGATATAATAGGAAATAGAGTCTAATAATGTAGAATAATCTATATAGCTGACCCTATATATCTAATGTGATAAAACTCGGTTGTTATTATTGTTGTCTTTATTATGTAAACATAAACTCACTAGAGACCAATCTTAAATCTAAGAAAAGGATTAGAGAAAGAAAATCTCAAACCATCAATTTAGGGGACCTAAGGATAACCTGGATAGATTTAAAAAGAACTTAACAAATATGAACAAGATTGAACATTGGTTTAGTAAACCAAGTAGCTAGAACTAATGTTCAATTTAGGGGCGCAAAAATTAACTAAGTTAGACTTGATTCATCTAAACTTAACTTAAGATCTATTGCATAAATCTACGGATTTAGACCGTCTTTGTATCTCACAAAATATTAAGATTAATATATTTATGTACCGAGCCACGTTGACAAATATGAGAGGCTAAGAATCGTCTCTTGATTTCAGATGTGAATTACAGTGCATTGATTTGAACAAAGGTTTTGAACAACATTGACGTTTCATAAGATGCTTATGAATTGTTAAACATCTTAAAAAAGATTTCAAAATTGGCTTTTTAAAATTTATTTATTTTCTTAATTTTTTTTTGAGTGATTAGCTAACGCGTTACTTGTTACTTGATTTGTGTGTGATGGATACTTTTGTCAGATATAAATTTGCAATTACTTATCTATGCTTTTTGTGAAGCTTTCTTAATTATAAACATGTGTTATATCCATTATCCTGTTTATTTTCCTTAATTATGATGCACTTATGTTTCTCAATTTTATTTTATATATATTTTTTTATTATGCATCATTCCTCTATAAGTTTGCATAAAAATAAATTTTCAAAATATAGAGAAATATATTCTTAAAAAAAGTTTTTCAAAAAAATGGAAATTACTTTAAATTTCTTTTGAAATTTTTTAAAACATTATTTTGCAAAATCTTTTAAACATGTGTTATATCCATTATCCTGTTTATTTTCCTTAATTATGATGCACTTACGTTTCTCAATTTTATTATATATATATATATATATTTATTATGCATCATTCCTCTATAAGTTTGCATAAAAATAAATTTTCAAAATATAGAGAAATATATTCTTAAAAAAAATTCAAAAAAAATGAAAATTACTTTAAATTTCTTTTGAAATGTTTTAAAACATTATTTTGCAAAATCTTTTAAAATTTTGCTTTGTAAAATCTACTTTATAAAATATTTTAAAATTTTACTTTATAAATATTTTGAAAATTATATTTTATAAAATTTATCTGTTTACATTTACTTTTTTCATAAATTTTATATTTTGAATATTTTTTAAAATTTATAAATTACTGTTTAAAAAAAATATTATAAAGTTTATATCACTTTGTGACAGAATTTTAGGTGTGTGTTTTAGGTTAGTTTGACGATTAATAATTTATATTTTTTGATTGATAAATAAAAGCGTAAAGGTTTATGCAGACTTGCCAGAGTGCATTGGTAAATAAATAAATAAAAAAAAGGTCCAATATTTTTGTCATTGTCAAGAGAAATTGCATTTAAAATAAATATGAAGAGGATGCTTTATTCTATTTTTATTTCAAAAATACTCTTATTTCAATAATAGTATAATATTTATATTTAAAAGTCCTGCAAATTATAACAATTTTGATCAAACCGGTATAATAATATTAGAGTGAATTTGATCACATTAAAGAGAAATCTCAAATCAAGTTAAAAATTAAGATTTAATATAATAGTGTTCCATATTTAATAATTTTGATAAATAAAAAAATATATAATATTGATCTGAGTAATTTTAAGATGAAAAATGAGATAAAGTAGTATTTTAATTTTTTTTATAACGTAGAATTCTCTTCCGGCTCAATCTAATCGGTTCATATGACAGACCGCCCTCGATCTTCTTCGGCTCAATCTAACCGGTTCAGATGACCAATGTGTTCCGGTCCTTGGGGGGCGAGGGTGGCCTCAAGAAACCCATCTTCGCACCCTGCTCTATCTATCTTTCACGACTCCGAAGGCCCAAGACGATTCCCTTCTCTTTCGCCAGCAGCAGATGAACTCTGCCGGAGTGATCTCTCCTTGGAACCTCTCAACCGCTGTAATTTCTTTTCCCAACTCTCTTTCTATCGTTACTTGTTTGTCTCTCTGCTTAATTCCTTCGCAATGTTATGAGGTTTTAATCGGTGCGAAGCACCGCTGGTACAGTGATTTTCATCACTCAGAAAACAGTTCAAGTTGGAACTATGATTGAGCATAAGATGTTGGTTAAGTCTTGGTTGTCTCTGAGTGGAAATTATATGTTCCTGGTGCCAAAGTATACCTTCAGATGCTTAATTCATCCGGTTCGGCGGGGAACTAATGGTAGAGTGAGCTTATAGAATCGTGAATCCACTCAACTCGCGAATTATAATACTCCTTGGGTGTTTTCGTTCCTCAAGAATCAAGAAGGAGAAAAAAAGATGCAACTTTTCCTTGAAAGTTGTACAAAGAAGAAGATGATGAAAAACTTGATCCTCCAGGAACTTTGGCCAAGATGAAAGTACAATAGTTCCTCACTTATTGGTATGAACAACCAAGAAAAGATAAAGAAGAAATAATGTTCTTGGAAGGTCATCAAACAAAGCATTTCAATTGTTCTGCATGTTTGGAAGAGATGACCAAAGAGAAGATTATGACTCCTTGATGGGAGAGAAAGATGCAAGACTAATTAGGAATTATTTAAACTTAAGTTTTTATATATTTTTTTAAAACTTTTAAGATTTTATTTTGTTTAGTCATAGAAAACTAGGTAAATTTAAATGTTATTTAGGGGACTACGTTATCTTAGGGAGTAAGTAATTTACTTGCCAAGTTTTTAGCAAAGCAAATTATTACTTTTATCAAGTTTGTTGATTATTAATTTCCAAGTTAGGTCATTTCAATCCCTCTTGTTAATTTATTTTAGTATTTACAAAGTTATTTGTCGATCTCAAAAAAAAAATTTTAAGGAAATTTTCGAGTTGGTAATTATCTTATTTTGGTTCCTTACATTGTTTTAATGTAGTTTATCTCCTAATATGATTGAGGTATTATAATAAGTTATTTCTTCCCTGGAATACTTTAAGTTTATTTTCAGTTTGATTTGGGTTGAAGTCATTAAAAGCTACTATTCTCCCTATGGTAATTTCTATTGCTTCCCTATAATAGAATTGTTTGCTCATGTGTTTTGTTGCTTGTGTGATATTATTTATCGCCGGTGTTGCATCAAATTGTATAAGTTCTTTGTGTGATCTTTGACCTGCGTTTGTGAAACATCAGTTTGGTATTAGATTTGAAATCTGGATTAGCATTTGATGCTCTGGTTGATTCTGAACTTCATTTCCCTCTATCCTCTTTCTCAAACAACTAAGCCTAACTGTTGCAACCTTCTTTCCTTTACTGGCCCATCGTCACCTCTCTGTGATAGTTTGCACATCGCTTTCCTTTTTCACTTTCAAACAAGCACCCACATACCCACTTGCTGCAACTACCTATGCATCCCATCGACATTTATCTCACCTTTTATCCTCCAACCGTTGTTGTATCCACAAATAAGTACATTTGTTGATGTACCACATGTCTCTCTTGAATCTCCTGATGTAAACATCATATCAGACTACCATTGTTTTCCCTAACAGTAGCCTTCCTCTGTCGATAGTCTACTGCTTCACAATCTTCCAGTCCCATGCACCTCCTACTGCTTCCTATCTAGCCACGGCCTTTAACACTAGATCCATGCAACGTACTCCCATACCCTTGGGACACCTGATCATCTTAAGAATCTAAGCAATGACCAATCCATTTGTTGTGCCGTTGCACCATCTGCAATAAATCCAAACATCTTCAGCATCTCTTTCCACAAGTACTCTATAGGAAAAAAAAAAAAAAAAAGGGCAGGCCCCATTGCCAACTAGTGTCTATTGCTACGAAATGAAGAAAAATTGATCTTACCATTTCGTTCACCACCTGCGAGCTCGATCACTAGTCAGTATGATGCACTGTTTTCTTTGTCTTCTGCAGCATACATGAAACATACAAACATGAGGTTTTCTTACGTTTCCTTTACGTCATTTCTCGTTTTACGTTTTCCTTTGATATATATCATAACTTAAAATCTAGTTTTTTATCATTTTTACTTTCATCCCTATCCATTTTATCTATTATAAATACAAAATATTAATTTTTCTTCTGATCATCATATTTACTACCTCCATTGTTTGGCCATTGAGGGTTCTTATATTCTATATTCTAAATCTAATACATTGGTATTCCTATAATGTCTGTTCTTATTCAACTTTAGGCATCAAAACTCTTACATATTTAATACTACACCCAAGATTTCATTGGAGATAATGATTCTTGCCGAGATGCTACAGTTGGATCCTGCAAGACATTTCTTCCCACAAACAACCTAGCATTAGTATAATAAATTGATGGATCCATATATAACATTTGCTTATACAAGTGCAAATCAAAACTGGAATAATGTTATTCTTTGCATAAACTTTGGTGTTTTTTTCTAAACACATTTACCCTAAATGTTTACTAGGGTAATAGTTGCTAACTATGCTATTTTCCAACAGGCACAGTTAAAACCCATCTCAACACCCACTATATTCAATCCATTACAAGGAAGGTCTCGTCAGAAAACTATATTTCTTGAAAAAAATTTAGTTTCATCACTGGACGCAAAGACATTCACCTGGCATGTCCAGAGGAGAAAGATTGTCCTGGCAACAGATAACAGCCAATCTTCGACAGAGCCAAGCATTTCAGAATCTGGCAATGCTCAAATTGAAGTCAATCAGGTTCCCTCATCTCCATCTATTGTTCCACAAGATGTAAACTTCAGGGAGCCATATTCTGCAAACTCGAAGGATCCTGCTCCTAGAAGGCCTTCTTTGACAATGAGAGAAAAGTTGAGGGCAGCACGATTTCTAAGCAAATACATGGATTCAAAGCCTGCCAAAGAAGAATTTGGGAGTAGAGTGCTGGAGGCATCAAGAGCTAGTGATAGTGGTAAAAGGCGCCCAGGCCTACCAGAGGCTCCCACAAACCTATTCGATGATAGCAAGCGTGGGTTGCCTCCACAAGGCTGGACATTTGAGTTTCCATTTCAGGGTGATATTTTCTTTATCGTCTTCTCGTTTGTATTCATAAGTTCTGTCATGCTTGCTACAACTTTTATAGTCTGGAAGTCTGGAGCAATACATTTCAACGAATACTAGATGTGGGTTGGGAATTTGAAATCTTTCAAAAGCAATTATGTTTTGATAGGTTTGTGTTGGGAATGCTTGTAAAATTTAATGGATTTTGTTAATGAGATTTTCGTTAATTCATGTCTATTAGCATTGTTCTTAATTCATCTTCTTGAGGTTTTTGTCAGTGCAGCGAGATGCAGTTCTTTTGAAAAATTTCAAAAGAAGTGAGGCATACAGGATGGCCAGGTCAGTTAATTGAATTTGTTGATTAGAGATTGATCACGTGGTCTAGTTAGATCCGACTATGATTCCGATTCACAGTTTGAAAAATATCTTTTATCTTCATATTTAAATTTTTTTTAAAATTATTTACAAAAATTATAATTTTTAAAAAATAAAGATATATGAAAAGGACTTGGATTATGTTTTGATAGGTTTGTGTTGGGAATGCTTGTAAAATGTACTCAGATTTTGTTAATGAGATTTTCGTTAATTCAGGGGCAGCATTTCTATTAGCATTGTTCTTAATTTCATCTTCTGGAAATTATTGTTAAGTACCACTGCAGTTCTTTTGAAAGATTGATTTAAAAAGGACTGAGGTGGTGTTGGATTAAATGATGGGAATGACTATTAGTATAAGTTGGATAGTAAAATGGAATGAGAATGAGAATGAGAATGAAAATGAAATTTACGTAGTTATATGTATGTAGGAGGTATGTTTTTCCTGTGGGTGTGCAAGACTGCAAATATTTAAGAGACCAAAAATTGGAAACTCACACTGAACAATTTCCCACCTTCAGAAAGGACTTTTGAGAAGACAAATGAAGAGAGCAGTGATACAGTACATTACTCTTATGTTGATAGCTCTCTTCATAATAATATGGGTCCTTGAAAAAAAGTTTGAAAGTTTCTCACTCTAGCAAGATCACGATATCGATGAGCCTAATGAGGGGTCAAGCTTATGATCTAAAGCAAGAGCTTCTTGGGATAGGGAAGTATTTCAATTATTTGGAGCTCACCACTTGGTAACTTCTTTAATTTTAAAACCTCCTTCAAATTACATTTCTAGTTTTCATTGAGACAATGAAAAGTTTAAGTCTAGAGGGATATGTTGGGTTATAATTTACTTTTTACATATTTCTTTTTACATAATAATTTTTTTTCTAATTGCATCATTCATCATATCATGATTATTTGTTCCTTAATGTAAAATGCTAGTACGCTTGTTTTAGATTTCATATGGTTAATTGGTTACTTATAGTGATAGTATGTTTAGTGATCTATCTTTTTCTATCTATGATAGTATGAAGTGAACAATATTTTTATTATAAGAGTTTAAGTATTGACCTTATTTTAGTATCTCTTTTCACTTTACCTAGTTTTGATAGTAGATAACTCTAAAAATAATCATGATTCATAGAACTTGATTAGTATTAGTGTTTCTATGGTGATTTAGACCAAACTACACTTTGGTTGCTAGATGAGGTTCGAATCATGTTAGTTCATTTGGAAAAATCAAAATATCCCTGCATTTGCATTCATGTGCATTTGTATTCAAGTATTGCACCCAACAATCACTTAAAAGAAAATTGAAAAAAAAAGGATATAAAACAATAGTTGTTGTGAGTGGAAACTAGCAAGTTACCCCTTTGAGATTAATTTAAATTACTGGGGAAATATCTTCTATATTTTTCTTAATATCGAGCACACATTTGAGACATTGGGTAGATTGAGAAGGATGAACAAATATGTGGCATGTAAGTGTATATCGCTGGGAGCAAAAAGAACACAGTGATATGATGACTTGACTAGGCTTAGGGATTAATACTTGATAAATTTAGGTCACTGTTGTGTAGGACAGTTGGACCGGCTAGAAGGAGGGGGGGTTGAATAGCCCTGTAAAATAAAAAGCAAAACAACTCTTCTCGAACTCTTAAACTAACACTTGCATAAAATTAACTTAAACAAGAAAAAGCAAGAAAAGGAAGAGGCACCGGATTTGACTTGGTTATAACCGGGGTGGTTGTTAATCCAAGAAAGATGATCGCACTATTAATCTCCTTCCGGCAGAGAAGCCTCTTACAACGTTGAAGCTCAGGAAACAGAAGCTAACTACAGAGAGCGTACAAGTGTTTGAAAGAAATGCTTGAGTTCTGAATTGATGAAAAGCTTCTGGACCAAGGCTATATTTATAGCCTTGGTCAGGGCGCCTGGAAGGGTTCCGGGCGCCCTGGGGGGATAAAACTTTATCCCCCAACGTTCAGATCGCGTAAATCACGATTCTGGTGGGTCGAAATCAAGGTCCGGGCGCCTGGAAGGGTTCCGGGCGCCCCGGAGCCTAAAGTCAACAGATGTTGACTTTTTCGTCCGGGACCTCTTCTCTGGTTCAGTCCCGCCTTGGTCCGGTTCTTCTCCTCCGGATCCGCTCACTTGAGTGATCTCTGTCATCCGGAAAAGGGTTCACCCGAACCCAACTTCCGGTCTTCTCGAGCGTGCTTCCCTCCGGCTTCTCGTCCCTCGGAATTGTCGCGTGTTTCCTTCTCGTCCGCCAGCGTACTCATCCGCAGTCTTCGTCCCTCGGTCGTCGACCTTCTCGCTAGCTGCGTCTCTTGCTCCCCAAGCAATCTTCCGCTCCGGCTTTCGTCCCTCGGAACCACCGCGCGCTTCCTTCTTGTCCGCCGGTGTACTCTTCCGCAGCGCCTCGTCCCTCGGACGCACAGTGTGTCGTCCTTCTCGCTAGCTGCATCTTCCGCTCGACTACCTATGCTCCTAAGCTCCTGTACACTTAGACACAAGGTTAGAAACACACAGGACCTAACTTAACTTGTTGATCGCACCAAAACAACCTTGGGGTTCCAACAATCTCCCACTTTTTGGTGTGATCAACCCAAGTTAAGCTAGGGTTAAAATAGACATTAAATAAAATTAAGTAAATTAACTTAATTTGCAATTTAAGTAGATAGAAAAAAATTAAATCTATCTACCTCCCCCTAGACTTATACTTTCTCTTCTCCCCCTTTGATCACAAAAAATGGGGTTCCAAGAAAAACAATCTAAGGGTTAAAGACTTAGAAAAAGTATTTCTAAAAAAAATTTCTAAGTTTTTAGAAAATTTTTCTAAGTAATTTAAGTTGAGATTTCTAGTTTCAAGAAAAAGTTCTTAACTTAGGAAAAAATGATTTTTGAGAATATTTTTAAGTATAAAAAAAATCCTAAGTAAAAAAATTTTTGAAATTAAAAAAGCCTAACTTACATTTTTAAGTATTTTTTTTTAAATGACTTAGGCAAAAAAAGATTTCTAAATAAGTAAATTTCTAATTTGAAATAAAATGTTTTGAATAACCTTTTTCAAACACTAATTAATTCTTGTATTAATGCTTCATTAGTAAGTTAATTAAATATTTATTTCAATATTTTGGCATCCAGGTCGTGGCGAGGCACTAGGCCTTCTTGGTTATTGGAGCAACAACTACTTCCTTAGACAAAGCCTCATAAAGAAATTTTTTGTTTAATTTTCTCACTTAAAGCGCTAAATTTAATTTTAAAATTAATTTAAGCATGACTTCGGAACCCAATATAGGTTCCAACCTACTGGATTAACGAAAAAAAATTTAGGGACATATTTTCTTGAAATGTTCTTAATTTGTCCCGGGTGATATTTAAAGTACTAATTTAAATTATTAAATCTTCTAAAATTGGTTTTAGATGAACATGCATAGTTTTTCAAGTTATCTACTTGAATTTTCAAATCATCATTTTCAAGTTTCAATTTTTCATTTGCTAGTTTTAATTTATCTAATTCTTCTAAGGGACAAGACTTAGCTAGAATTTCTTTTAAAATTTTATTTTCACTTTATAATTTGCAGCAGTCTTTTGTTAAAAGTTTAACGAACTTAAACATTTTATCGGGAGGAAGAGATCGTACCTGACTTACCTTGTCGATCTCGTTGTCCGTTTCTCCCCCTGAGCTGCTGCTTTCTTCTGATGTGTCTCCCCCTTCATCGATGCTCTCGATGCTCATTTCGGAAGAGCTTGAATCACAGTCGTCGTCTTGATGACTCGCCATCAGTGTGAGTCCAGAGAATACTTCGACTTCCGATTCGGATGACGTATCGTCCCACGTCGCCTTCAGGGCCTTTCGTTTCTGGATAGGATTCTTACCCTTCTCCTTGTCTTTGTTCTTCAGCTTGGGGCAGTTGTCCTTGACGTGCCCTTCTTCGTCGCAGTGGTAGCAGCGGATCGTCCTTTTCTTCTTCCCCTGCGGATGGTTAGTAGATCTAGATTTACAAAGTTTCTTGAATCTTCTTATCATCATTACCATTTCCTCGTCGTCGAGAGAGGATTCCGACTCAGGTTCGTCTCTCGAAGCTTTGAGGGCGACGTTGTTCTTGGGCTCTTTCATTCCTGCACATCTTGACTCATGGACTTCAAATGTTGAAAAATATTCTTCTAATGAAATTTTTTCTAAGTCCTTTGAAATGTAAAAAGCATCTACTAGTGATGCCCATTTTGAATTTCTCGGAAATGAATTTAACGTGTACCTGAGCGAATCTCGGTTACTTACCTTTTCTCCGAGATTCGTGAGTCTGGTGATGATTTCTTTTATTCTGGAGTGCAGATGTGCAACTGTCTCATCTTCCCCAAGTCGCGGGCTGGTGAGCTGATTGCGAAGCAGATCTCGTCTAGCGAGCTTGGCTTTGGACGTACCTTCATGCAGCTCGAGGAACTTCTCCCAAAGTTCCTTTGCGGAGTTATATTTACCGATCATGTTGACTTCTTGAGGCGGAAGAACGCTCAGCAGATGGTATTCTGCTTTGCCGTTCGCCACGAAGTCGGCCTGCTCCCTTTTTGTCCATTGATTTATTTCCTTGTCCTCTGGAGCTTCAAAGCCAAGTTTCATTGTTAAAATTAATTCAATATCCGTTGTAAAAAATACCTGCATTAGTTTTTTCCAGGTAGCGAAGTCCCCTTCGTATTTCGGCGGGTGGATGCTTGGTCTGGCCATCTCGTTGCTTTGTTCGGCGGTTAGTCCTCCTGAAGCGTCTCGACTCTGATACCACTTGTAGGACCGTTGGACCGGCTAGAAGGAGGGGGGGTTGAATAGCCCTGTAAAATAAAAAAGCAAAACAACCCTTCTCGAACTCTTAAACTAACACTTGCATAAATTTAACTTAAACAAGAAAAAGCAAGAAAAGGAAGAGGCACCGGAACCGGGGTGGTTGTTAATCCAAGAAAGATGATCGCACTATTAATCTCCTTCAGGCGGAGAAGCCTCTTACAACGTTGAAGCTCAGGAAACAGAAGCTAACTACAGAGATCGTACAAGTGTTTGAAAGAAATGCTTGAGTTCTAAATTGATGAAAAGCTTCTAGACCAAGGCTATATTTATAGCCTTGGTCGGGGCGCCTGGAAGGGTTCCAGGCGCCCTGGGGGATAAAACTTTATCCCCCAATGTTCAGATCGCGTAAATCATGATCCAAGTCAAAATCAAGGTTCGAGCGCCCCGGAGGGCTCCGGGCGCCCCGGAGCCCAAAGTCAACAGATGTTGACTTTTTCGTCCGGGACCTCTTCACTGGTTCAGTCCCGCCTCGGTCCGGTTCTTTTCCTCCGGATCCGCTCGCTTGGGTGATCTCTGCAATCCGGAAAAGGGCTCACCCGAACCCAACTTCCGGTCTTCTCGAGCGTGCTTCCCTCTGGCTTCTCGTCCCTCAAAATTACCGCGTGTTTCCTTCTTGTCCGCCAGTGTACTCATCCGCAGTGTTCGTCCCTTGATCGTCGACCTTCTCGCTAGCTGCGTCTCTTGCTCCCCGAGCAATCTTCCGCTCCGGCTTTCGTCCCTCGGAACCACCGCGCGCTTCCTTCTCGTCCGTCGGTGTACTCTTCCGCAGCGCCTCGTCCCTCGAACGCACAGCGTGCCGTCCTTCTCGCTAGCTGCGTCTTCCGCTCGACTACCTGTGCTCCTAAGCTCCTGCACACTTAGACACAAGGTTAGAAACACACATGACCTAACTTAACTTGTTGATCACACCAAAACAACCTTGGGATTCCAACATGTTGCACTGAGCATAGAGCACTATTATTTAGGTCATACTCAAATAAATTTTGTATTTTGTTCACCAATAAAATCATTTGATATGATTAGATTGATTTGCAAGAGATTATGATGCACTATTTAATCACATGAGTTTAGATATAATTTTTGCTTGAGGACAAGCAAATGTTTAAGTCTGGGTGTGATGTGCGTAAATTATATATGTTTTTAAGCATGTTTTATATATATAATCTATGTTTATTATACCCTATTTCATTATTATATCATATTTTCATTCTATTTGTTCAGAGATATGCTCTTTGTATATTTTGATTGATAGGATAAAAATTGGAGCAAAAATGGAGCAAAAGCACACATTTAAGCAACTTGTGAAGATCAGCAACCTGGCCATGTCAAAAGGCACGACTATATGCTCTCTCCTGAAGAAAATCATGCTTTAACTGTACCAAAGGCATGATCGTGCCCCTCACTAGAGATAAATTAATCTTAGGCTATGTGAAACCACACGACCGTGTGCTTCCTCTAGAGGCCATTCAAGGGTAGACCGTGTGGATTCACACGGCTGTACTCCCCCGTGCCAAATGGTACGATCATGCCTCTCCACCCAAGGCTATTCATGCCATGGCTATGCCTCCAAGTACATCCATCTGGTGGAGAACAAGAGGGGTCATGTGGCGTGGAGTTGAGACCGTGTCATGTGAAAATAAGGCTGAGTTGAATCTGGGCAGACTACAGATTTATTTTAAAATAGCTATAACTTAGTGTTTGATTGAAGTTATGGACTGCTATTTATTATATAAAAATATAGCTAACTTCATGATTTACAACTTTGCTTTAGGTTCAATAGAGAGAAATTGTGGTCTAGCCGTGCTAAAAGACACAATCGTGACTCCCAGCCGTGGCTTTATCGAGTCCTCTGCTTAGACTGCAGACCAAACTTTGAACTACCATAACTTTCAGCTCATTTGGAGCCAAGGCTCGATCCAAATATCAAAATATAGATAATTTCAAGGGATAAAACTTTGGTTCAGGATGAAACACAAGAAAACTAGGTGTAAGGGGTGAAAAATTTGGTTTACCAAACCCCATAATCCTTGTTAATCTGGGCAGTTTAGAGGAGGTATAAAAGAGTCAAGAAACTCATTCTTTGATTTGGGGCTAGGGGTATAAATGAACTAAGCCACTCGTGAGCTATTCAAAGCTTGATTCGATAAAAGCTCATTTGAGCTCGTTTAATGAGGCTCGTTAAGATAGCTCAAGCTTCACAATATTCGGCTCGTTAGCTCGTGAATATGTTGGTTAAGCTTATGAATCAACTTTTAAATAAAAAAATAATAGTTTTGATATTGAATTTATAGATTTTACACTCTACTTATGAAACATAGAAACACATATATTAAATTTATTTATTAGAATAAAATTATAAATTTTAATAAGAATATTATAATTTTCTCTAAATATATAATTTAGTTTTTAATAAATATTTAAATTTATAATTTATAATTTATATTTATTAAGCTCATTTAGGCTCAATAAAAGCTCGAATAAACTCGTAAGTCATGGATATATTTGTTAAATAAAGCTCGAGTTCGGCTCGATTATAAACAAGCCAAACTCAAACATTCAAGAGTTCGGCTCGGCTCGGCTTAATTACACCCCTACTTGGGGCTCCACCCTCTATCATTGGAGAAGGGTTCTCCCCCTTGGGGGAGCCCTAGATCTTCCATCTTCAACGATTCATCCACCTCCGGAGCAAGGATTGTAAGTAAGAAGACTGATAATGCATAGATAAACATTCCTCTCTTCTCTATCTTGTGTTTTGGATTGTAGGATGCTTAATTTCTCATCTCTTATTTGTAAATCTTTTACAATGGAGTAGATCTCTAGATCTAGTATATGTAGGAAGTAACTATTGTTGGGACCTTAGATGGCTAGAGGGGGGTGAATAGCCTCTTTGGAAAACACTAAACAGCAATTTCTTCAAGAACTTTGTTAGCACAGCGGAATTAGAAAACTAAAACAAGAAAACACAGCACACTAACTCAGAGATTTACGAGGTTCGGGGATAACTTGCCCCTACTCCTCGGCGTGTCCGTAAGGTGGACGAATCCTCTTGATCTTTCGGTAGATCACACCCCGGAAGCTATCCGGCTAAAGGATTCTCCTTCTCGGTGGAGTAACCTCTCCACAAAGTCTTTAACAGCAGTAAGAAATTAAGCACAAGACTTACAGTAGTGGCTCAAGTGAAATGATCAAAGGAAGCTCACAGCCACAATCAGCGAAGAACAAGCGCACTGCTTCAATCTTCCAGAGAGTTTTTCTCCGCAGTGTTTTTCACAGCAAGAGCACAAAAAGCATTGTACCGAGAGCCTCTCCTCTCCACCTTCATATGCCTCTCTGCTCTGAAACGGATCTCTGCCAAACCTGCAGCAAATCCCTGCAACCGTCCACGACGTCGCCAATCACACTTCTTCCTTGTCTGATTGTCTCAGCTCCCACCAATGGCATCCTCGTTTCCACTGGTACCTCTGAGCTTGAACCTATCAGCACAAGTCAAGCTGATTTCGACCAAACGGCTGCCAGCAGATCGCAAACGAGACGTTGCTACCAAAACTGGTTTGTCCGCAGCGAGACACAGCAAAAGCTTTTTGTTGCCTTCTACTAATGATCCTTAATTTGAATTCACCCAACATCGTAATCTGTAACCTGAAACTTCGAGAAAACTTGCAGCAGATGGTTAGAAACGAAATAGGTAAAAGAAATTGCGAATCAGAAACAATAAGAGAAAGCGCATGCAAAACAAGCCATACTGTGGATCGGTCAGCAGACCGATCCACGCTTCTATTTATCGTCACTGATCGGTCTGGGGACCGATCAGGTGCTTGTCTGATCGGTCCCAAGACCGATCCACCCCTTCACGCGAATCTGGTAACGAAGCCTGATCGGTCTGGGGACCGATCAGGACTCAGCTGGATCGGTCCCCGGACCGATCAGTATCCACTCAGTGTGCTACTGAGTGTTATCTGATCGGTCCCCGGACCGATCAGTATACACTCAGTGTGCTACTGAGTGTTGCCTGATCGGTCCCCAGACCGATCAGGAAACTGGATCGGTCCGCAGACAGATCAGCCGTGCCATTGTGCCACTGGATCGGTCTGCAGACCGATCCAAAACTGTGAGTCTCGAGTCAAGCTTCCAAGCTTGCTGTCCTCACCCCTGACGGTCCAGAGAGCGTGCTACCGAACCCTCTCCGACCATACATGCCAAGCTTCCACACTTGGACTTCCCAATTGCCTGGTTTCACTCACCAGGACTTTCCAAATGCCTAACATCCCAGTTAGGACTTTCCCACTGCCTGGCTTCACTCACCAGGACTTTCCCGTGCCAAGCTCCTCGCTTGGACTTTTCCCAATCAGGTCAATCAGGTTAACCAAGTCAACCTTGATTAGTAATTAGTCTGAGTTAATTTAATATCTGATTCAAACTTAAATCAGTGTCAACATCAAAACAACATCCAGGTCAGACTGTATCAACAACTATGATGTAATGTGATGTATGAAGTATGTATTTGAATATTTTCTTATTCAATGAAGTGTTTATGTCATGTTCTATGTGTATTGTGCCTTCTGTGTGTTTGATGAAATGTGGGAATGATGTAAACATGTAGATATGTATTAATTATTCACCCCATAGAGGGGATGCTCTAGATTGTATGACCGGGGGCCTTAGTGACAAGGATATCCCTTTAACCGGACATCTAGAGTATCGCCTTGAAAGAGAGGACAATTCTCCATAAGGAAGCATCTAATTAAGCTTAATGGGTTGTCTCTAATCCTATGTTAATAAGTGTCTTGTATAATCTAGAAATTGTATAACCGAGGGTCCTAGTGATAAGGGAATCCCTTTAACCAGACCTGCTAAATTATCTCTTCTAGTTAGTGATATCAGATACCATTAAGGGTAGTACTCCGACATGACCGTCTTGGGGTAGTGTCAGTATTTACTTAGACTTCCTACAAGTGCATAAGGATGGAGGTAAGGAGATAAACAATGCATAAGAACATTAACTAGTATCATAATGAAACTAAACTCTTAGAATCATTCCCCCAACCAATCATTCCCCCAAGTAAACATTATTGTTTCACTCTCTACTCCCTCTTTCTCTTCCCTTTTATTTCTCTTTCAAGCATTATTGTTTAGACAACTCATCGTGTGAAGCCAATTAGTGCTTACTCAACAGTCATTGTGGGATTGTTATTTTTATTACTTGATGATAGTCGTGCACTTACAGATTCTACACATCAACCTCATGCCCAAGGCTGACGTCGTGGTCGACTGAATCCACAAGCCAAGGCCTCATAGCCAAGACTGACATCACGGTCGGTTGAGTCCACAAGCCGAGCCCTTATGGCCAAGCCTAACGTCATGACCGGCTGAGTCCTTGTGGTCGGACTATACCTCGCAGCCAAGGCTTAGGTCGTAGCCAGCAGAGGGCTCGTGGCCAGGGCAGAATTGGCCGACCAAGCTCGTAGCCAGGGCCTAGGGTGCGGCTGAAAGAGGGTTCGCCACCAAGGTAGATTTGATCGACCAAGGTCACAGTAGGCCAAGTTCACGACCGCAAGCTCACGGTCGGTTAAGCTAGTAGCCACAAGCTCAAGGTTGACCAAACTCAAGGTCGTGAGTGTTGGTTGCTACTCGGAAAACCTAGAGGTTCCACTGTACAAAAATTTTGTACAAAGGTCTGAACCTTTTCCTAGCTACCATGTGTTCTTTTAAATTAAATTTTGGATCGCCTGCGGAACTTAACATGTTTGATCCAAAACTTAATCTATTTGTTCTTTTAGGTTTTGACTTGGATCTCCTGCGGAACTTAACACGTTCGACCCAAGTCACCTTAAGTTATTAATTCCATTAAATATTAATTTCCATAATTGGTTCCCAGTACTGACGTGGCGAGGCACATGGCCTTCTTGGATATGGGAGCAACCACCACCGACTAGACAAAACCTTTTATGGAAAGCTAATATTTAATTTCCTAAACTAACTTTAGGTTAACCGAAAAGAACAATCAAATCACAAGGAAAAGAAAAACAAAAGAACACTATATCGAAAACAAATTTGAAACTCTAGAATCATATGCCTCTTGTATTTAGTATTATTTCCAAAAATAACTAGTATGATGCGGAAAGAAAAAATACTAGTTATACCTTTTAGAAAAACCTCTTGATCTTCTACCGTATTCCTCTTCTAACCTCGGACGTTGTGTGGGCAACGATCTTCCGAGATGAGAAACCACCAAAGCACCTTCTCCTTTCTTCAAATTTTGGCCAAGCACAAAGCTTCCAAAAGATGAAGATCTTTTCCACCAACCAAGCTCCAAGGGATGTAGGCTTTCTCTCCTTCTTCCTCAAGCTAAATCCGGCCACCAATTAAATCTCCATAAGCATGAAGAGGTTCGGCCACAAAGAGAAGAAGAAGAGAAGAAGGAAGGGTCGGCCACACCACCAAGGAAAAGAGGAAGAAAAATAGAATAGAGTCGTTCGTCTTGAAGCCTCCTCTACCCCCTCTTTTATAATCCTTGGTCTTGGCAAATAAGGAAAATTTAATAAAAATTTCCTTAATTCTTTTTCCATTGAAAAGAAAAATTATTTAATTAAAAATAATTTTCTTTTTCAAATACAATGACCGGCCACCTCAAGCCCCAAATCAAGGAAAGTTTTAATTAAAACTTCCTAATTTGTTTCCGAAAATTTATAAAAATTTCTTCAATAATTTAATCCCTTCATGATTGGTTTATAAAAAGGAAATTTAATAAATTAAAATATTTCTTTTAAACATGTGGATAAAAAGAAAGTTATCTCTAAAAATTAAAAACTCTTTTAATCTACAAATAAGGAAAGATATCAAGTCTTTTCTTAATCTTTTGTAGAAACTAATAAAAGAGAATTATTAATTTTTAAACTTTCTTTTAAATCATGAACATGGTTAAAAAGGAAAGTTTTCTTAAAATTTAAAATCCTCCTTTAATCAACAAATAAGGAAAGATTTCAAATTTTAAACTCTCTTTTAAACATGTAGATGATTTACAAATAAGGAAAGTTTTTACCAAAAATTAAAACCATTCTTTTAAACTACAAATAAGGAAAGAGATTAATCTTTTCTCTTAATCTTTTGTAGAAATCTATAAAAGGAAATTTTTAATTTTTAAACTCTCTTTTAAAATCATGATATCCACATAAGAAATCATTTTAATAAAAATCCTTTTTAATATTCTAGTGGTCGGCCACCTAAGCTTGGGACCCAAGCTTTGGCCGGCCACCTACATGACTCATCCACTTGATCTTGGCCGGCCCTAGCTTGGGTTCCAAACTAGCTTGGCCGACCCTATTGGATGGGTAAGAAGGTGGGTATGCGGTGGGTATAAATCTCTATATACTAGAGGCTACGATAGGGACCGAGAGGAGGAATTGGTTTTGGTCTCCCGATGAAATTAAGCATCCCGTGTTCACCCCGAACACACAACTTAATTTCATCAATAATAATTCATTCCACTAAAGAACTATTATTGAACTACCGCACCAATCCCAAATTACATTTTTGGCTCATTCTTATTATGAGTGTGTTAGTCTCCATGTGTTTAAGATAAGAAATGTCCACTAATTAAGTAAGTTACTGACAACTCACTTAATTAATATCTAGCTCCAAGAGTAGTACCACTCAACTTCATCATCATGTCGGACTAAGTCCACCTGCAGGGTTTAACATGACAATCCTTATTAGCTCCTCTTGGGGACATTCTCAACCTAGATTACTAGGACACAGTTTCCTTCTATAATCAACAACACACACTATAAGTGATATCATTTCCCAACTTATCGGGCTTATTGATTCATCGAACTAAATCTCACCCATTGATAAATTAAAGAAATAAATATCAAATATATGTGCTTGTTATTATATTAGGATTAAGAGCACATACTTCCATAATAACTGAGGTCTTTGTTCCTTCATAAAGTTAGTATAAAAGGAACGACCTCAAATGGTCCTACTCAATACACTCTAAGTGTACTAGTGTAATTATATAGTTAAGATAAACTAATACCTAATTACACTACGACCTTCCAATGGTTTGTTCCTTTCCATCTTGGTCGTGAGCTACTGTTTATAATTTATAAGGAACCAATAACATGATCTTCTGTGTGTGACACCACACACCATGTTATCTACAATATAAATTAATTGAGCAACTACATTTATCATAAATGTAGACATTTGACCAATGTGATTCTTATTTCTAGATAAATATTTATACCAAAAGCTAGGCTTTTAGTATACACTCTAACAGTGAGCTCTCACTATATTAAAAATGAGAAGAGAGGGAAGGGAGAAGATCATATAGAGATAGAGGAGGGGAGGACATCGAAGATGCTAGAGATCAGAGAGGACGTCAGAGATCGAAGAGGCCATGGACGCCGGAGATATCACTGGAGAGATCGAAAAATGCGAGAAGAGTATCCGAGTTCAAGGTTTAGCCCTAATTTTGATCCCAAATTTAGCGATGGAAGTTTATTATGTTACCATCCTATAGATGAAATTTAAATTCTGTCTCTAATATAGAGATGAATATTTAATTTTGTCGCTAATATTTAAATATCAGAATGATAATCAGCGATGGATATATAAATCCATCTCTATTTAGCGACGAAATTTATATTCTATCTTTATTTAGCGACAAAATTTATAATCCATCGCTAAAAAGAGACAGAATTTAAATTCTGCTGCTAATAATTCCATATTAACTATGTTTTTTTTTATTAATAACGACTATTTTAATGACAACTTTATAGTTTCGTCTCTTTTTAGAGACGAAACTTTAGATTCATCTCTAATTAGTGATGAAATGTTAATTTTGTCTCTAATATAGAGATGGAAATATATTTCTGTCTCTAATTTCATTGCTAAACTTGATTTTTTTTAGTAGAAAACGCTTTCGACGTTGGCTTGCTTGCATAGACGGAGGAGTAACACCAACGGTTGGGCACGCAGAGTCAGAGGTGGTGACGAAGAACACCAAGAGGAGAGGGAAGACAACCGACTTTAGCTATTGTAACTTGTGAGAATAGTGAAGTGGCGTCAGCGGCCTGCCACGCAAAGGGTGGCGCAGTGGTTCTCATGGTAGACTAGCCCCACGTGCACATGGGTGGGCGAGAGACTTGAAGAGGAAAGGGTAAAACTTAGATTTAGAAATCTAAACTTAGGTTAATTGATATTATCACCTCTCCATTTAAATATGAACTATAAACATACTTCATTTATCCCATTAATGTATATAAACTTTCATTTTTGAATTCCTAACATTCCAATAAAATTCTAATAAAATCATATATATTCTTATTTATTTTCCATTTTATTACCTGTCATTATTAGTTATGTTATTCTTTAGGATTAAATTAAATCAAATATATATAAAAGTAGTTATTTATTTTCATTATATAACAATTACTAGCTGAATAATTCACCTCATACTTTCATTGTTCATTTTATTTCCCTTGCCATATCTTCATAGGTCTAATCTTTTCCTATCCTATAATGATAGTATTGGTTGATCTCATGATTGAGTACATTGTCTAAGACGAACAAGATTTAAGTGTAAGGGGAGAGATATGTGTGGAAGGAAAAAAAAAATTTGTGACATAAACAAGGGAAGAAGAAGCAAAAAAACTCCTTTCCAGTGAAATCAAAAAAGAAAATGAAGTAATAAGAAAAGAGAAGGAAAACAAAGGAAGAAACAAAATTCTCAAGCATGTGTTGTGATGGATAAACAAAGCCGTACAAAGTTAATTGTGATAGAATAGATCTCTCAAGCATGTTTTATGAGTAAGGAGAGACATCTTGGTTGTCGTGTGAGGCTTTGGTGCATTTTACTTGATTGCACTCATCATGTTTATCAGTTGAATACTCCCATGATTTTTGGTTTCTCTTTTTTATTGATCTCTTAGTTTCTTGTTTTCCCATTATAAGTTTAAACAAGTCCTTTTATCATTCATAGTTTATTTAAATTGATTGAAATCATCATACTTGTTGATTGATGTGAGAATTGAAATCATGAATACCTTGATCCTTGAAAAGTTGATGATCCTTTATAATTATCTTTTACTATCTTCAAAGTATTGATAGAAGATTAATAGGTAGATGAGTTTTTAGTTACTTTCTAGTTTTGTTTATTTGCTTGAGACGTGCAAAAAAAAAATATTGGGGTGTGATAATAATTTTTCTGGCACTTATACTCAATATGTTAATCCTTTCATATGCTTAAATCCTTCTTCATATTATATTTTACGAGTTTGGATCTATTTCGAGTTTCAATGTGTTAGTGCAATTTGCACTAATGATCTAATTCATATTTTGATGAATACAAGGGGTCTAAAGTTAGAGTGTTTTATTATCTACTCCTTCTACCAAGTGTGCAGGAGTTGATTGATCTAAAGGATCTCGACACCGGGCTGAAATCCAGCTAGGTCCGCACGACCTGATAGCTGGTGCGAAGTTTAGATAGGTCCGCGGGGCCCGATATATAGCGAAAAGTCAAGTTGGGTCTACGGGACCTGACTACCGACCGAAGTCCAGTTGGATCTGTGGACCTGACAACTGGTGAGAAGACCTAATGAGTCAGAGGTAAGTCAAGCGACTACAAGTGGTAAGTAAAGGTAAACAACTAGAGGAGAGATCTAATGAGAGTGTGTTCCTCGTTAAGGGAACTATAGGTGCCGATCCAACGTAGGTCCATTTGGAAAACTTAAGTTGAGATATTAATTAGGTCCTGGTCTCGTGAAGACAGGATTGAATTAATACTCATATTTTATTATGTTGTGTTAACTCTATTTTGCAGGGTAAAATATATTTTTTGATTGTTTGGACTAACCTTTTCTTGCAGGATGAGAGATTGAATAAAAGGGGTCCATGCACCCGGACCAGGCTCACCCAGACGTGGTCGCAGGCACCCATGCAGTCCAGGCGCCCGGACCTGAAGAATTATCCACAAGCTGACGTGGAGCGCATTGATCCGGAATAGACCTATTTAAAGGCCTTTGACTCAGAGCTTCAGAATAACAATAGCGACAAGTTTCCTTCTTGCTTGATGCTCTGAGAAAACTCCTGCAACGCTGTGAAACCCCTCCGACAACTGGCGACTCAAATTTTCATATTTTTCTTATTGTCGGTAACCTTATTTTTTAGTTCCTGTACTTATCTTGTAACACATTTTGTGAACTATCAGTAGATTGCCCAACGAAAGCACTCGACGAGTGCAGGCCTTGGAGTAGGAGCCGTCGAAAGTTTCGAACTAAGTAAAATCAACTTGTGTTAGCGTTGTTTGTTTCTTCCGTTTTCCACTGCGTAACTTCGTTTTAATTCGAATTTTTCGACGATTGCTATTCACCTCCCCCTTCTTTCCGATCCTACACAATGCATTTTTATATATTTATGACATTATATCTAAAATTCGAATGTGGTTTTGTAGGAAATCAAGATGAGGCATGGACTTGAGTCGATCTGAACCAATCTTATCCCAAGGTTACAGTTAAAGAGAGTTGGTTCAAGATTGAAAGGTGTTTGGTTCAATTGAGAGTTATTCACATTAGAGTTGGTTCAATCGGAGGGTTGGTTCAACCAGGAATAATGGTTGGTTCACCTCCTCGAGCCATCAACGGTTCACCTCCTCAAGTAATCAATGGTTCACAACATGATTCAATTGGGAGCTTGATTCTTCTTGGCTTGGTTCACTTGGAGAAAGGAGGCCAATTCACTTGCAACCTCGTCCGATTCATCCTTGGAGAAGGAATGCAACCCCCAACCCCCATCTTACTCATCTCATACGAACATCTCTTCTCTTCCACCACCGAAGCTTCTCCTCCTCCATTAGGATCTCACCTCACTCTCTCTCAATTGGGAGAGGCTCCATCTCCATTTCCGACGATCATCTCCACTTTCATCTCATCCCGGTTGAGAAGGTTCTCACAAGGGAACACAAACTTGGAGAAGAAAAGAAGGTGTGGAAGTCTTCCACCTTCTTAGTTACCACAAGTCCATCTCCGATTGAGAAGTAGGTATGGAGCTCTTTCATCTCTTCTTGTCCTGATTGAAAGAGGTGCTCCCATCTTCATTGTCGGAATCAATCAACGATAATCCCTTGTCTCAGTTGGGAGAGCGCGAGCCATAAGGTCCTGGGCTCATTCTGCATCAACCATTCATCCGATCAAAGGAAGAGTTTCTTTTACTTTAGTATTTAACTCCATTTAGTTCTTGTGCTTGCAATGGGTTTGTCTTAATTCTCCTTACACTTTTGTTTACTCTAGTTAATGCATTTTAGTTCATTTAATTCTTGCAATGCTATAACCCAATTGAATGTTGGTGTTAATTGTTCTTCATTTTTTTAGTTTGCATCAGGTATCAAACACTTCGAACCGACTAATCCTAAAGATGATCAGCCTAATCCCATTAAATTTTTCTACTAGTCATCAGAGTAAATCGGGAGGTGCTCATGGTGGTCTATCTAGATGACCCACTTTCTCAATCCCATTGTCTATTGGAAGAAAAATCCTCTATAATTCACTGCAACTGAGTCTTGACCTTGAGATTCCTAGGATCAACAATTGGAGGTCTAACCATTGTACCATAGTCTCAGAGGTCTAACCACCTGAACTTTATCTAGCTTAGATTAGATTATCATTTCATTTATTAGTCTTAGCAATCTAAGAACAAACTCCCATTTATAACATCAAAACCCAAATCCTATTTTCAAATAAATTGATCTTAAAATTATAATCTACCATTACATTCTTTGAGAGACAGTTTGGATCATTCCCTATACTATATTAATATAGAGGAATTCGACAATATTTGAATTGAACTGTATCGCAATGATACATGGTCATCACTTACCTTGCATTTTGAGCATTGTAGATCTATTGATGTAAAAATGTTATTTCATCTTCATGGGCATCCCACAAATTGAATTACAAGTGTGAAATGATCATTATACTCTTGGTACTTAAATAAAATTATCCATGCCCTCTAATTAATATGAATGTAAACTTGTGAAGATCTATTAAGGTGATCTAAAATTTGACCTTAATATAGTTAGAGTCGTCCAATTAGATTACAGACCACTGACGTGTTTAAGCATTCATTTATGTTTTTATTCCTCAAGTTTTATCTTTGGATATCATAAGGGTCGACTTAAAGCCTATTTGAGGCCTTAAGCAAATTTTTTTTTAGACCTTTGCCATTATTTAAATAAATTTTCTTTTACCCTTTGTCATTCGGACTTAGGACCAACAATGTGTTAGTACAATTATCCTTAGTCAAAGTTGACCTGTTTGACTCAAGATTATGTTTTGATACTTGTCAATATATGTAGATTGTATGTGCAATTATACATTAGGGAGAATGTTGGTGCAAGTCTCATTTGGTCAAAAGTTGACCAGTTTGAAGTAAGAAAGTAGTCAAGTAGGTCAAGATTGGCCGAATACTTTACTGGGAAAGTCTTAACTGGAGGTTAGACAAGAGCAAGATCAACGTGATGATTGGACAAAGAAGAAAAATCAAGTGGGCTAATGTTGATGGGACATTTGGTGTGAAAAGTCCTTGTGAGTAAAGTCAAACAGTTGGAAAGACTTAGTGAGTGAGACCAGATAGTTGGGAAGTCCCAGTGAGTGAAGCTGGATAGTTGGAAAATCTTGGTAAGTGAAGCCAGACAATTGAAAAGTCTTGGTGAGTGAAGTCGGGCAGTGAAAAAGTCTTGGTGAGTGAAGCTAGGTAGTGAAAAGTCCAGATGGATTAATGATTAACCGAACACCTGGTATTTAGAAGTCCAAGTGGGTTAAAAGTTGACCAATTACTTGGCATGCCAAGTAAAGTCCAAGTGGGTCAAGGAGGACCGCACGTTGGCAAGGTGAAGTCCTAACTACGATTAGGCAAAGGAAAGTCTAAGTGGGTCTAGAAGGATCACACGTTGGCAAGAGGAAAGTCCTGACTGCGGTTAGGCAAGAGAAAAATTCAAGTGGGTCAAGGAGGACCGCACGTTGGCAAGGTGAAGCCCTAACTACGATTAGGCAAAGGAAAGTCCAAGTGGGTCTAAAAGGATCGCACGTTAGCAAGAGGAAAGTCCTGACTGCAGTTAGACAAGAGGAAAATCCAAGTGGGTCAAGGAGGACTGCACTTTATGATTGGAAGTCTAATGAGAAGTTGGCAAAGAGAGAGTCCGAGTTAGTCAAAGGTTGACCGGACATTTGGCTGTCGTAAGTCCAACAAGGAGTTAGCATGGAATGAGGAAGTTTTAAAGTAACAAATTTCCGAAGGCCATAACTTTTGACTCGGATATCAGAATGAGGTGATCTCAAATGTGAACCAAAGCTCATTTAGAGCTCTACACATTTTACTATTTACCAATTGATTAGGTAATCGATTGTGAGGGTCAATCGATCAGGTAATCGATTGGTTGATGAAGCACAGTGCAGAAATGTCTTGATCGATTGGGTAATAGATCAAGATCTTCCCCCAAACAATTGGGTAATCGATTGAGATAGTTTGTGAGCAAACAATGAGCTTCTGAATCAATTAGGTGATCGATTGAAGCTGTTAATATATCATGTGATTGATTGAGAGTGTTTCTTCGCGACGAATAGTAAGTTTCCCAATCAATTAGGTAATCAATTGGGGGGAGGAACTTGCTAGAAATAGTGAGCTTCTTAATCGATCAGGTAATCGATTGAAGCCTCATAATCTATTGGTTAATTAATTGAGAGAAGAAGAAAAGAGTTGTTGCCAGGTTTGGACGGTTGGATTTACTTGGATTTGACATGGTAATTGATTGGGAGTATGCCCAATCAATTGGGAACACTAATCCGTGGGATATAAGGTGTTCAAAGGATTCAAATCAAGAACTCTTCTTCTCCACTCTTCATCGCTTATCCCTGAGCTTTAGAAGATAAGTGTTGCTGCACTTTCCAACCGATCAAGAGGCGTTTACAAGCTACAAAAAAGGCAAGCAAGGTTTTCATTTGTATTGAACATTTTCTTCTTGTTTGCTTTGTAATTCTTGTATGTGAGTTTGTACGTGGTTTCTCTACTTCCGGAGTGTTTTTGAGAAGGAGTATTTTCATACTAAAGAGTGTACTTTGTGTGGCTCTTTGGATTAGTCATCTTGTTGAGATGGATATCAAGTGAATCTGGGTGTTACCATTGCTTCAAGTGTTTCCTAACTCATCATTGAAGAAACGATTAGAGTTAATCATCCTCTCTCTTGCTCGCCAGAGTGTCTTAACACAACGGTGGATTTAATTTTTTTATAAATAAATTAAAATATTAATTAAAAAATAATTTTTATATAAAATTTAATTTTCTAACTTTTTGAGATGTAAAATTATTAATTAAATTTTCATATTCATTTTTTTTCAATTTACAAAAATCACTAAATTATTTAATTTTTCTTGAGTACAAACCTTAAAAAAAGAAATAAATTGGAGGAAATAAGAATAATAAACGAGACAACAATAGAAAAAATTATAAATAAAGAACACAGGTAGAAAATGCTAAAACTCAATATAATTTTTAGAAAATGAAGATCACAACGAGACTAAGTCAACCATTATTATTTATCAAGAACTAAATGAGCCTATTTAGGTAAAAAAATAAAAAAAATAAATCATATTCTTTATCACTTAAATCATAACAGTTAAAATTGATAAAATGGAGAGAAAGAGGAAATTAAAAAATTTATAACCATAAATACATCTAAATAAAAACTAAACTTAATGTCTATAAAGAAGAGAAATGGTAAAGATATATAACCCGTTATTATTCAAAAATAATAAAAATTTTCATTTTGATTGGACATAATACGGATGAATACATCAACATTTCAACTTATTCAAGTAAAGAGTGGAGCAGCACTAATCGAATCCGCATGACAAAATTATGTGTGGTTTTTCTTCCCCAATCTCAATAAGAGAAACACAGTGAGGAGGAGTATGAAGTCGGTCCTGAATATCATTTGAATGCATAGGGATTCATTTTTAAAGAAAAAGAGAGATATAAGTAAGAAAAAAACCATAGACATACCAAAATGTTTTTCAAGCATTGGTACGAATGGAAAATAGTTAAAATAAAGTAAAGGAGAAAGAAGGGTGGACAAAAGAGGTACTAATTATACTAAAAAATATTAGATTTTAGAGTTTTAAGTTGGGAAAAACAAAACGTGGATAGGGGTGTAAAGTCAAGTCGAGATTAATTATAATCAAATTTATTTATTTGTTTATCGAGTTTATTTTTAATAATATTATCAAGCTTGCGATATTATAAGCTCAAATAAAAAATATATTATTAAATGCCCGTCTAATTTATAAAACTTATATCATTATTTTTATTTTTAACATATATAAATAATTTTAAATTATAAAAATTCAAAAAATTTGTACATTTAAATAGAAATTTAATAAATGAATTTTTATTTTTTATGAATATTAATGAAGCAAGATTACTATTATTCAATCTTATTTAGTTTATAAACTATTTTATTATTAAATTAATAAATATAAAATAAGCTTATTTAATTTACGATTTTTTTAATAATCTAGATATATTCAATCCAATTAATCTTTGAGGTGGATGATTCAACCTCACAAGTGTGTACTAAATAAATCTAAAAAGCATATGTGAATCTTGTCATGACAAGATCACCATTAGTGTGACTCTACATTTTATTCGAGATTTGAATTTTTGTTTATAATCTAGGTAATTAAGTTTTCAATCCGATTAATTATGAAAGTAAACTTAAAAATATAAATTCAAAAAAATATAAATTAGAGCAGTATCTAATATTGCCAACACTATATGAAAATATAAGGAGAATATTTTATAGACTAAATAACTTTAAACCCCCTTGTGTTTTCCATCCAAAAGTAGTTTGCCTCCTTATATTTAAAATATAACACTTAGCCCCCTATGTTTTAAAGAAAAAAAGAAAAAAATAATAAATGATCAAAATAACCCTTACTTTGCTATTTAAATGTTAAAATTATGGCTAAATAACTTTAAGCTCATTTTATTTTTCATCCAAAAGAAGTTTCTCCCTTGTATTAAAAAAATAACACTTAGCCCCTTATGTTTTAAAGAAAAAAAGGAAAAAATAGTAAATGACCAAAATAACTCTTTTACTATTCTAAATGTTAAAATTATTCTAATTGAAACATCCTTATTCAAGGTAACCTTAGATTTTTAGACAAAAAGAAAAGTAAAAATAAAAAATCTCACATAATCGTTCAAAACTTAATCTTAATCAAACCTGATTGATATATAGGTCAAAAATTTCACTTGTTCCTAAAAAAACTCTTACAAAATAAAAAAACTCTCACAAAATTTATACATGCGCACCAGTATAAACAATAGATAAGAAGCAACTCTAAAAGAAATAACTATTCAAAAACTAATTCCACCACCCTTACCAAATAAAAAAAACTTAAAATTTTAAATTAATGAACTAAAATCAAATAAAAATGAAATAAAGTTCATCATTAAAAATCTCTTTCTCATTATCAAATGTGACATACAATAAAAGCTATTATAATTACCTCATCATGAGAATATTTTATAACATGATCTTTTATAAGAGAGATCAAACATCTAAAAAAAAAATTAAATGTATAAATAAATTATGATATGACATTATTTTTTTTAATAAAAGATGATTATATTCATTTTAAACATTTATTATAGTCCATCTTTAAATAAGATAAAAAAATAAATTACAGGATTAATTTATAATCGATCTCAAATGAACTTATAGTATGATTAAAAATAAAAAAAATTAATGTATATATAAATTTATCAACTCCTAAATAATATAGTAGCAATAGGACATCCTAACATATGAATGGTTCAAATTTCACCTACATTTTAAAAATATTCAACTCCTAACTAATATGGTAGTCTGGCGTCGTATTCTGCGGGGGTCATATTTTAGGAACCAGAGTGGCTGCGCTAATTAGAAATATAAAGTCTTATTGCCGGTTTTCCAAGTCATAGATTTTATGAACCAGCACCGCCCCTCCCGAGTCATAGATGTGATCGACCCTCTTAACCTCGATCTTTGCTTCCCATGGCCACCGACGCCACGGCCAAGTTCCACCCGCCGGATCTCCTCCCTGCTTCCGGCGACCTCGGCGTCATGCAACACGACGGCATCCACTTCTGGCAGTTCATGGTCGCTGGATCTGTCGCCGGCCTTGTCGAGCACACTGCTATGTTTCCCGTCGATACCCTTAAAACCCGGATGCAGACCGGATCCCCGCCCTGCCAGCCTCTTCTCAGCCTCCGTCAGGCCCTTCGCACCATCCTCGCTGCCGAGGGCACCCGTGGACTATACCGTGGACTTGGTGCGATGAGCCTCGGCGCTGGCCCCGCCCACGCCGTGTACTTTTCCGTGTATGAGCTCTCCAAGGAGTCCCTTTCCGCCGGAAACCCTAACAATCCCGTCGTTCATGCCGCATCTGGAGTGCTCGCTACCATCTCTAGCGATGCGGTGTTTACTCCAATGGACACTGTGAAGCAACGTTTGCAGTTGAAGAGTAGCCCTTATAAAGGGTTTGTGGATTGCGTCGCCAGGGTCTTGAGGGAGGAGGGGATTAGGGCTTTCTTTGCTTCGTATAAGACTACCGTGTTGATGAATGCTCCCTATACAGCGGTGCACTTCGCAACCTATGAAGCGGCAAAGAGGGGTCTAACGGAGATCTCACCAGACAGCGTAAATGACGAGCGACTGGTTGTGCATGCCACTGCTGGTGCTGCTGCGGGTGCCTTGGCAGCAGCCGTCACCACACCTCTTGACGTGGTCAAGACCCAGTTACAGTGTCAGGTAGATCTTTCATTCAAATACTCCTGCATAAAGGATATTTTGCCCCTTCTCTGTTCTTATTACTTAATTTCTCATCTTGGTTTCTTTTGTTCTGGAAAGTTTGCATAATCTCTGTATATTTCCCCTTATAAGTTGTTGCCTTCCTACAAAGTTTGCAAGTGTTATCCAATTAGTCAGATCATAACATTCATCAGATGTGCCCACTTCTGGTATAAATAATTTGTTACAGCTATGTATAAGATATGTGGAGGACTAGAAATATTACAATTGCTGATTGAAGTTAAGATTTTCAAGTATAAGATTTATTTGGAAACAACCACTAGGAAGGTCATCGTTCCCCTAACTTATTGGATCTTTTGGTAATAACTCTAGCTTTTAATGGTGTGGTAGTCTTCATTGTTGATGTAAGTTAATAGTTGCATATGCACATTGGATAATTTTAATCCTATATGAGATATTTAGTTGGTTCATATTGTAGTCATGTATATATTAGGGTGATTATTCTCTGCTCAATTGAATCATCAATTAAATTGGCGATTCCTATATATCTGAGTGTGATTATTTTCCAGGCAATTAAACAATCAATTTTAGCCTATTTATAAAGGTGAGAAGTCTATGGGAAGGACAAACAACCCTCCTAATCACCTTTTCTATAAATGAGCAATTCTATCATCATAGTGACTCAAGGATTAATATTTTTGTTCATAAAAAAAAAAGATTAATATTTTTGGATTTTTCTCACCCTCCTAGACTCCAAGATTCCCTCTTCCCTCTCTTTTCTTATTTGGCTCCACCAATGCCAAATCCACCATCAAAGCTTTACTTCCGCATATACCACCACCCTGTAACATCATACTATGAGAAGTTGATTTTCTAATAAGGTAAATTCAATTTCTTATCTGAAAATACTTTTATTTAATTTTAGTTGGTTGTTATCAAATTTTTATATTTACCTAATTTTTCAAATAAACCTTTGTTTTTTCTCTTTTCCACAAACCAAGTTTGGTTATCTTATTTGGCTGTCAAACTAATGTATGTAAAGTTACAATTCTTTTATAAATTTCATTACCTGTCAACTTTTAACATTGTATGTTGAACCCTATTGTAAGAGATGTAGACAATAGGTATGAGATACTTGAAATAAGTTATAATAACATTGTGAACAAGTATAAACCTAATTTTTTCATGCATTCTAAGCGTACTTGTATGTTGATGGGTTTAATCAACAAATGTTCTTGCCCTACTATAAGAGAGAAAGTTATGCCTCAAATTTATATGATGGGTATTTTCTGCTGTGAATCCCTCTATTTTTCTCTTTTCTAATGGTTTAGAAATTTGTTACAAGAAGTTTTACAATGAAAGAAAAACAATTTAAGCTTGTAAGAAAATAATAGAGCTTTAAGGTAAAAACCTTTAGCTCCAAGAATAAAGCTATAAATTAAACATGAGATCACAAGAATATTAGAGCTTGACCACAATTTTACCAACCTTGACTAACTTCCCCCTTTAATTATAGCCTCAAAGTTGCCTTTCAACAAGATTTAATCTATTGTAAAGCAACACTCTAGTTGACTTAACCTTTTTCAGTTGTCTATTTTTGTGTCTGCATAAGCTTTTACCTGACAATGAATCTTTTGATTCAACTTCATTTCAGTCGAGTATTCTTCCCAACAACGTATTTTCTTTGATTAACTAAGCCTTTTCCCTAAACCCTAAACCCTAGACTAGCTGTAGATTCACATAGGTTATGTGCAACTGCATCATTTCAATGATCTTTTTGTAACTTATGTTTCGGATTTAATTGAGTGTCTAGTCGACTCAACTCTAATAAGTCGATAGTTAACTCTACTCTGCATAAAAATATTCTATTTGTGTGCAAATATTCTGAGTCAACTTTCTAGATAACCAACATACCAATCGACTAATGTCAACCAATAGATTGGATCATCGGCTACCACTAAACTATGGTCGACCCATCACCTCTGTCAACATTTTCTTGAGCTCTAAAGTACAGGTAAACTTGATTCTCACAGCTTACTAAGATTTATCTATTGTAGCTTTACGGCCCAAGGGGGTCATCTTCTGTCACGTCTTTACTCCCTTGGGTGCACTAAGTCCTTGACTTGTTCTATGTGTCATTCTTCGCTTGTCACCTATGTAGTTCACCTCTTGCAGCTCTTGTTAATGCTGCCAATTCAACGCTCGTCTTACGATCCCTCAAATATCCTATATTGAACTTCTTTGATCTCTAGTAGACCTTTGAGCCAACATCAATTTGGTCGTGCAAGATTCATGTGTATTCTACCAAGTTCTTGCACAACTTCATGTACACATCAATAATAAAGACAAACTTAAACTCATTGCTAAACACATTAAAACACTTTGGCCAAATATGACCACTTAAGGCATAACAATACTAGCAATGTCCTGCATTTTTGTGTTTGATAATTTATTTCAAAAAATTAATAAGGACAATTGAACCAACAACTAGGCTCCCCCTTAACTTAAACTTCCCTTCACCTAACTCCCATTAAGTTAGGATTTTACCTCTTCATTCTTCACATTTGGCAAAAAGTAGCGTAAGGCTGCGTACAATGGATCCTTCCCCGAGACCCCCGCATAGCGGGAGCTTCGTGCACTAGACTGCCTTTTTTTTTTTTTATTCTTCACATTTGGCACATATCAAAATGAATCACATCAGAATTATTTAAAACGTCGATTAAGCTATTCATTTTATCATCAAGATAAAACATTAGCATAAAGTTCAACACATGTTTAAATAAATCCAAACTTAATTAAAAAACATGGCTAAAAAATTTGATAAAAAACTCATTTATGCACATTTTAGTCAACTGACTATTTAGTGTCGGTTGCTCACTATTTATTGCTAGTTTACTAAAACTAATTGTTAGTCAACAAATTCCTATAATATTAAACTATTTGTTTTTTTAAATGAAAATTACAAACTTTTTTAAAAATAAAATTTCACAGAGTTTATGTTTAATAGTTTTAACAGAGAAAAAATAAAGCATTTGTTTTGATAGCTTTTTGAATAGAGAGTGTATTTTTAATAGTAAACATGTATTTTTAATTAGAAATTTGAATTTTTAAAATGAAATTATTGAATTATAATCTTTGATCCAAATGTACACTATCAATAGATAGAGCTCCCACATAATTGGTTGTCATTCACATAATGAGTCATTTTCCACATGATCATATGATCAATATTTTTGTATTATTGGGGTAACATAGTGCATTAAACTAACATTCTAAACCAGAGTATTACCCTAACATGTCACTTGATATATCGGTATCTTGATAAAAATATTAGGTTATCTAAGTTTACAGTGAGATATAACAAGGTATGTCTAATTTTGTTGCGAGATCATGCAATCTAATTTTGTAAACTATTGAGTCAATCACAATATAAATATATTGATTAAAATTCCACTTGGTTAACTTTAGCAAAATTATTTTAGTAGCGAATGATTTAAGCAACCCATATATGTTTAACCCAATTGGAGTCACCAACAACTCTTTAGGAACCCATTTTCTATAGCTTTGGATTATCCTCTAACACTAAGACAATGGTAGATTTTTTTATTCCTGATTTCCATGTAACCTAACCCATTTTTGTTAAAATTTACTCATTGACTTCTAATGATCATGTGTAAGGATTTTTGAGCCTATAGTAAATTTTTCTAATGCCTTTTTTAATATCATCACTTTATTTTCCAAATCATTATTTTCTACATGTAGTTCATGCATCTTATCAAAACAAGCATAGCCATTTAATTTTTGTTCTAAAATGCCAATAAATTTCTTTAATTGAATATTTTTTCTCTTAGCCTGATCTAGTCATGGTAGAAATTGCATCTAATTATTCTTTATAGAAAAATTGTTTAGCTGACTTACCTAGTCACTTGAGTAGTATGATTAGCTCCCTTTTGACTTAGCTCTCTTCTTCTTTAGACGATATTTGTAACACTTCGTTGTCATTGACAGTGAGCGCTAGGTGATTTTTATGGTTGATTTCATTTTCACTATTCGATGAAGAAGTGTTATCGTATGTGATCTTTAAGACATTTTTCTTCTTTTCGGTTCTTGGTTTTTCCTTTTCTTTCCCCTTTTTCAATTTTAACATTAGTGTCTCATGTGTCTTATTTTTATGAATTATAACATTAAAGCTTTCTCTTTCTCTTTTTGTTCTTCTTTCTCCTTAGAATCTATTTCACATCATTCATGCTAAGGTTTAAATTTCTAAATGCTTTACCTACTGGTCTCACCATCTAAGCTTCTTTGTTGCTCTCCACTAAAGATGATGATTCCATCTATGATTCCAAAGGTGTAGGACTTCTACTTTTATCCTTCTTGTTTGCTATAATAGCAGCTCCTCTTGTTCTTGCCTTTTCTTCTTCCATTATTCAGTATTGTGTTTTATACAATTCCATAGTTGAAGATATATCCTCTCCTCTAAAGTGGGTAGTTTAAAGTTTCTTGACATATAGAATGCATCTATCACGGATCACTATTGAGGTGTCCATGGAAACCTATTTAATGCATTTCAGAGTACTTCTTAGTTGGTCATGTTTAATATTAGTGTTGGTCAAGTTCATGGTTTAAAATTTTATTCTATGTCGAGCGAAATGGATGAAATTTACCATTCCGCTTGTTACCTGGTGAGTAGCAATCCTACGGCGAACTTTGTGGGGTCACGGATGGCCGCAGAGGTCGTCACGATCTTGAGGAGGCCATCGCGACTTTCATAATCTTGTAAGGCAACTCACTATGTGAATTCCATAATTTTACTCATTTTTTTTTGTGGTGGAGAAACATTAAGAAGTCTTTAACATAGTATAGCAGACCAATAAAGATATTATCCTCATCTAGAGGAAAGCTATCAATTCTTTCCCAAGAAAAGAAAAGAAAATAGGAATTGTATTATCTCAAAATTTGTCCAATGCATGGGATTCTAACCCTTTTTTATAGGTTAGCATTATGAGTTATTCTTCATAAAATAATAGAAGACTTTTCATATAAAACTCTAACTATCCTAATAAAAAAGATAATAAATTTTTACAAAAAAGTTAAATAATTTTTTGAAGTTCCAACAAATTATAAATGTTAATGATTGGATAATTTTGAAGAATTTTAAATAGAATTAAAAAAATGTATTCTTCCTCGAGACCCCACACTGGCGCAAGTTTCGTGTATCAAGCTATCTTTTTTTTTAAAAAAAATTTATTGTGTTATTGTCCTCAATAATAATAAAAAAAACTCCGCCCATGACGATCGGTCATGGCCTGTCCCATGCCCGGATAAAGGAGGAGGTTTACGTTAGGTTGCTTGTCAACGTTAAAACTATGACAAATAGTCAATAAATGGATCCATTAAATTTCTATTGTGCTAATGCTAGGTTGTTCCCTGGAAGGAACACGTTGCAGGGTCCTAACGTCTCGGCAAGGACGCTACATCTCCAGAACTCGAGTGTAGTGCTAAATATGCAAGAGTTCGCGTTATAGAGTCCGACTATAATGTCTTAGCAAGGATCGCTACATCTCCATGAGAACTTGAGTGTAATATTAAATAGGCAAGAGTTCTCACACCATAGGTTGGATAAGAACAAATATGATAGGAAAACTAATAATCTAAGATTTGGAACATGGAACATAGGAACTCTCACTGGTAAATGAGGTAGTAGATATGATGATTAGGAGGAGAATTAGTAGTTTGTGTGTACAAGAGACAAAATGGGTAGGCGAGAAGACAAAGATGATAGAGAACTTGAGTTTTAAGTTATGGTACATTGAAAAGAGTAAAACATGAAATGTAGTGGGTGTTATTGTAGATAGTTTGTTAAAGGATGAAGTTGTAGGAGCAGTTAGAAAAGGGGATAGAATTATAGCCCTTAAGATAATAGTGGCGAAAGAAACTATGAACATAATTAGCGTATATACACCACAAGTATGATTAGATGAAGCTACTAAATCAAGGTTTTGGGAGGACTTAGATGAAATATTATAAAATATTCCACCAAATGAAATGATTTTAATAGAAGTTGATCTAAATGGGCATGTCGGAGTGAAAAGTGAGGAATATGAGAGGGTACATGGGAGTTATGAGTTTGGAACGAGAAATGAGGACGGAAAACTATATTAGATTTGCGATAGCATATTACCTTATATTAGCTAATACGTTTTTAAGAAAAGAGAAGAACACTTAGTCACATTCAAAAGTGAGAATAATAAATCGCAAATTGACTTCTTATGATTAGGAAGAAGGATAGAAAGATTTGTAAAGATTGCAAAGTTATCCCTGGAGAAAGCTTAACTATCTAGTATAGGTTAGTAGTGTTGGATATACGCCTCAAACGTAGTATCAATAGAAAGAAAATATATATGATTCCTAGAATTAAGTGGTGGAAGTTAAAGGATGAGAAGCAAAATATATTTAAGGAGAAGGTAGAAGTGCAAGCATTATGTGAAATATACGATGACTCTAATACGACATGGGATAAGATGACATCCAAGTTGAAAATAGTAGCTAAGAGTGTACTCGGTGAGTAGGGACATGCACCACTAAGGAATCTTGGCGGTGGAATGAGAAAGTACAAGAAGAAAGTGAAGGAAAAACGAATAGCTTATAAGGAATTATATATTTATAAGAACGAGGAAAATTTTAAAAAATATACAATAGTCAAGAAAGAAGCTAAGAAAATAGTGAGTGAAGAAAAAAATAAAACTTTTGAACGATTATATCAAAAATTGGATACAAAAGGAGAAAGAGACATTTATAGAATAGCTAAAGTGAGAAAAAGAAAAATAAGAGATCTTAGTTAAATAAAATATATTAAAGATGAATGTAATAGGGTATTAGTAAATGATGGAGAAATAAAAGACTGGTGGAAGAGGTATTTTCATCAACTTTTTAATGAAAATTTAGGTGACCAACTTAATTTAGGTAATTTAAGTAGGTCAAATGAGCATAGAAATTTTAATTTTTATCGTAGAATTCAAACTTCAGAAGTAAAACAAAATTTAAATGAGATGCACAATGGAAAGGTTGTTGGACCAGATGATATTCCGATAGAGGTATGGAAGTGCTTAGGGAAACAAGGTATTGAATGACTTACAAAATTATTTAACATGATATTGAAAACGAAAAAAATGTCTGACTAATGGAGGATAAGTACTCTAGTTCCCTTATATAAGAATAAGGGAGACGTACAAAATTATGAAAACTATAGGGGTATTAAGTCATACTATGAAACTTTGAGAAAAAGTAATAGAAAAAAGATTAAGGAAAGAGATCACACTGAAAATCAATTTGGGTTCATGCCTGGAAGGTCGACAATAGAAGCTATATATCTTCTTAGACAATTAATTGAAAAATATTGGGAGCAAAAACAAAATCTACACATAGTATTCATTGACTTAGAAAAAACTTATGATAAGAGTCCCAAGAGAAATTATATGGAGAATTCTAGAAAAGAGAGGTGTTAGTGCAACATATATTGAACTAATTAAGGATATGTATGAAGATGTAACGACCAGAGTCAAGACTTCAGGCGGAGTAACTGAAACATTTCCAATAAAGATAGAGTTATATCAAGGATCAACTCTAAACCCTAAATTCACTGTGCACATTCAAGACACAGTACTATGGTGCATGTTGTTTGTAGATGATATTATTTTGGTAGATGAAACACGTGAAAGAGTAAATGCTAAACTAGAATCTTGGCGGGAAACACTAGAAGAGAAAAGTTTTAAACTCAGTAGATTAAAGACAGAATATATGGAATTTAAGTTTAGCAATATTAGAAGTAATGAGACGATTGTTAAGATAAGAGAGGATGAGTTGTCCGGAACTGAGAGATTTAAATATTTAGGATCATTTTTGCAAAACGATGGAGGGATTGAGAGATATGTCTTACATAGAATACAAGCAGAATGGTTGAAATGGAGATGAACGTCGAGTGTTTTATGTGATCGTAAAGTACCTCTTAAACTTAAAGGTAAGTTCTATAAAATCGCAGTTAGACCTGCTATGTTATATGGAGTTGAATGTTGGCTATGACTCGAGCACATGAGCAAAAGATAAGAGTTGCAGAGATAAGGATGTTAAGGTGGATGTGTGGACTTACGAAAATGGACAAAATAAGAAATGAGAGCATTAGAGAAAGTCGGAGTTGCATCTATTGAGGAAAAACTCCTAGAGATACGTTTAAGATAGTACGGACATGCACTTAGACGACCAATAAATGCTCCAGTTAAGCGATGTGAAACTATGAATAAACATGCATATCAAACGAGGAAGAGGAAGACAAAAAAAGACTTGGTTAGTAATAATAAAATAAGATAAAATTTATTTAAATATAGATAATGATATAGTAGGAGATAGAGTTTAATGGCGTAAAATGATTTATACAGCCGACCCCAACTAGTGGGAAAAGACTTTGTTGTTGTTGTTATTGTATTATCTTCAATAAAAAAAATTCGACTCTATTGAGTAGGGTGGTAGAGCAGTTGTGAAGCGGAGGTGCCTTTTTAGTTGAGTTGAACAAATGTTGCTTTATTTCTTTGATCATTTCATTTTTGATGCTAATGTGTTTTCTTGTTTACATTAATTCTCCCCCAAGGATGAGAACCTGACTCCCATTGATTCTCGGTGAGTTGTCGTCTTTTTTTCTTGGATTGTCTTTTCCAAGTGTAGAGAACAATTGCTTTGGTAACTCTATCTACCACGCTAAGTAGATCGTCAATGATAGAAGCATAGTAGTCAATAGTAATATGACCTCTAGGCAATTCAGAGAAAGTGAAATAATATATTAAAAAAAAGGCAGCCCGGTGCACGAAGCTCCCGTTATGCGGGGTCCCAGGTCCATTGTACGCATTCTTACTCTGCTTTTTGCCTGTTTTCAGGATTTGAACCTGTAACCTTTTGGTTACAAAGCAACAATTTTACCGTTGCGCCAAGGCTCCCCTTTAAAGTGAAATAATATATTCCCATTGAAAATTAGATTGATGATTAAATACGCATATAAATCAATAACATATGTATTAGTCTTAATCATTCTCATAATTTGAAAAGAACCTAAAGAGGACATGAAGCTTTTTGGAGGAAATTATAGAAAAGTATCTGGAGTGAATGCAGACAAGCACATAGTCCCCTATAATATATTTCTTAAATCTATGATGTGTATTACTTTGAAATTTATAAGCCTCCTTACTTGGCATAACTTTTTTTTGACATTAGAATGAATCTCTCATTGCGCTTAGTAAAACTCAATTCTTTATAGGGTCTATGTTTTTGAGATGTTCAAAATGAGGATTGTGACAATTTGGTAGATTTTGTGATAAATATGGGTACCTATTTAAAGGAACACGTCTTTCTTATTTGGGAATTACAGCTGGTGGCCTAGCTGGGCATTTTGAAAGGATAAGACATTGCCTTTTGTATTTTAGTGACCTTCACTATGGCTAGATGTTGCCCGAATCAAATAGAAATATCGCACATCTCAAATGACAAAGACAACAAAGCAAAATACAGGATTATCCACGCCATTGTCTATTCCCTATAAACCTTGGAAAGATGTTAGCATAAACTGTCTTTGGATTACCTCATACCAACCAGAGCCATGACTCAATTTTAGTAGTAGTAGGCCGATTTTCTAAAATGACATTTTATTTCATTCAATAAAACAAATGATGCATCACAAATAACTAAATTTTTCTTTATGAAGTTATCTTGCAGCGGTTACCCATGACTATATTGTAAAGTTTGTTAGCTATTTTTGAAAAACCCTATGAAAGTTATCGAGGACCTAACTTAAATTCTCTTCCACCTTTCATACACAAATTGATGGTCAAACCGAGTTTGTTAATCGTAGTTTAGAAACATGTTAAGGTAGTAGTCTATCTGAAATTGTTTATGGGTTGTAAGCTCAGCAACCTATTGACCTATGCTTTTGACCTATCCTTTCTCATTCTTTTTAGTTGGATGGGAGAGAGATCCATGTCGATGTCAAGAGGAAAATCACATTTAATAATACTTAAAATTCAAGTTGATGCATTGTAAGTTTAAGGAGTACAATGTAGGGGACTATTTGCGTGTCTGCATTCATCCTTTTTTAAAATTTTTTTCAAAAAGCTTCATGCTTGTTCCTCTGGTCCATTTCAAATTGTGAGAAAAATTAAGACTAATGCATAATTATTGACTTATCTCCTAATTTTAACATTAGTCTAATTTTCAATATTGAGGACTTACTACCATATCCATCTCGGGGAACATTTGAGCCTTCTTTGTTTGTTGATTTGCCTACAGGTCATACACCTACAATGCTAGTTCCAACACTCCCATCCATAACACAACCTTCTCATCAGATTGTGAGCAATATAGACCATCAAATAGTGATCTCTCCAAATGAAAGCCCTCAAGGATATCTAATTCATTGGAAAGGGCTTTCGGAGATTGATGACACATGGATCACCATAGATGAGCTTTGAAGCCTCCCCTAGACTTTTGGAAGAAATAGAGCAACTACTACTTGATTTAATTAGAGAGGCGCCACCTCCTCGCACTAATATGCCTTGTTGACAGTCTTGAATTTCTTGGTTTATCTTCCCACTCGACTTTGTCGAGTTTTCTTCAGTTGGGGAGAATAATGCAATCAATAATTAAATTCTACTAAAAAGTTATTTTATTTCTTTTGAAAAATCAGCCAAGTTTTATTAGGATAATTAGGGTTTTTTCTAATTCATTAATTTAATTTGTTAGTACTTTTAAAAGTTTTTATTAGAATAATTAGGGTTTTATTAGAAAAAGTCTTTTATTTTATGAAAATAAGTCATGTTATCAAACTGTAAATAGGGGTTAGGATCTTATGTAATAAAAGTAGTGACTTAATATAATTCCATTTTCTTGTTCTCTGGGTGAGAATTGGTCGTTCCTTCGGGTGAGGATCGTGATTTCATTCATACGTTATGTTGCATCTCCTGATTAGTTTTTTTATGCCCAATTCGACTTCAATTTGATACCCAAATTCAATTTATCGGTTTGGTTTGTATCAAATAGTTCAGTTTTATTTCTAAATGTGAAATTTAAATATGACAATTTTTTTTTTCATTTAAAACTTAATTATTTGATGATCTCTTAAACTCCCTGCCAGTTAGACCCTACACCAGACATGCAAATCTCTATAGATATAATTATCTACTAATACCCGACCTTAACACTATCAAACCTTTTAAATTTCATTATTATCATTTTCTTGAATCACCGAGGTAATTGTAGAAAGAGGAAGGTAGTTGTATCTTCTAGAAGAACCATTAAGAAAAATTCGTATGCAGACATGATGTGCTTCCTGAGGTGAAGGTTGTCTTATTCACAAGGAGGGGGTTGGGTGGTTATGAGGGCTTGTCCTTCTTGTAAGAAAGGACAAGATAATCATGCACTAAGTCCAAAAGAAAGATATCACCATATGACAAGGGATTTCCTTCTTGTCAATCCCTTGCGGCCATCTACACTAACTAAAATTTTCTTGATCTTGATAAATCCCTACAAAATGATTTTGATCCATAACATTGAATAGTCCTGACCATCAAAATAAGAAAGCTTGGTATTTTTAGTGATCAAAAGGTTCCATCGACCAAGAATAAAGACAAAAGAACACAAGATTAAAGGAGAAGGCAAAGGAAATCAAGCTATCTTCAGTTCTATCCATTCACTATAAGCAAGTTATGATGTCAGTGACACTAAGTTGATCTTTAGAAGAGACCCCTAGGGAAAGTGATGAGGTGGGAATGGGAATTATGGTAAGGTGATCCTCCAGTGTCTTATTTCAATTTGAAAGATGACCTTCAATTTACATAATTGGTTCTCTGAGAAGCCAAATGATCCTTTCTGTAGCATGTGAATAAAAGTCTTCTTTGAAGGTCACCACATTTTATGATCTCCAAATTTGCAAGTGGTATTAATAAATTCTAGCAAGCTCAGTTGTTTTCTCTCAATCACTTGACAAACAGAGTTCCTCTATTAGGCATGTCACCTAGGAGGCTAGGACTTCTAAGCTAAGCATGAGACAATACTACAGCTCTTAACTGTGCAGGGAATACAATAAACCGAGGAGCTTCTACCTGATGACAATGAGATCATGAGTGACTGTACATGCCCCTTTTAGTCCGCATTCCATTACTTGGAATGACCAACATATTCTGTTAAGCCATTGGTAACACGTAAAGCTATAAATAATACATCACATATAACATCCTATTTAAACTAAAATCAATATGAACCACGAGTAGTTACCAAGAATAAAATTCTTCATTACAAGGCAATACTGACTGCAAAACTAAAGCGGACAGAACATGTCCATGTAGTTGCACGTGTCTGAGATATCAAAACATGTCCATTACTTGGACTGCCTATGATTAAAGCCCTAATATCAAAACTCCTCAATACTAGATCCATGAACTCATGATTAAACTTGTTCAGTTACCAACACTAGTTCAGTCCAAATAAACATAGTTGAAGTTTTGTTTATTGATTTGCATCAAATTTCACCTATTTTTAAGGTCAAATTTAAGCCAAATTCGATCCATAACCAGATGAATACATAAATCATTGAATAGAAGCCCGAGTAACCCTCAACTTGACCTAATTCAGTCTAAATTATAACTAAATTGATGAATTAAAGTGCAGATATCTCAATCGTAGATGACATTCGTTAGCTTAGAAGTTTGTTAGGATAAATAATAACTTGGCATAAGCCGAGTTGGTGCTTAGGTGGCAGATTGACACATGAGAGTAGGGATTGAATCCGCTGGGGAACAATCTCTTGGGGAATAAAATTCCTCTCACCTAAAGTGGCCGTTCGGTCATTGTGATGTACTCCCTTCATCTCGCTATGGGGCTGGTATTGAGAGACACTTGGGGTGAGCAAGTCACCTTTTGCCACATATACTCAGGCTGTTTTAGGGGGTGCCAGAACAAACTGGATCGAAGCCCAATGAGGTTCAACCCCCAAACTTTTATAATAAAAAAGAGTGGTTCAAATCACTATTATGTTGTCTCTCCAAACCACCTTAAATGATGGTAATATTTCATGAATGATACAATAGATCTTGTTTCCATACATTATCACGGATGGCATGCTCAAAATGCCTTACTAAAAGAATAAAGTTTTTTTTTTTTTCAGTTTTGCAATAAAAGGAAACTAATGTGCGTCAAATAATAAAATATTGACATGTTAGTAATGAATCGAAACATTTTGCTAAATTTGTTATAGGGGCTGATGCTAAGGATAGACTTTTGCTCGTTTCTTGCAGCAACACCCTTCATTTTATTCACCTACTGCATCTTTGACAAGTAGGAGAATGACACAGGAGAGTTTAGAACTTGTAGTTAAAATACTAATTTCTGCATTAGATGATATGGGAATGCGAGTATTGGCGATCTTCTCTGCAGGTTATTCAGTCTGGTAACTTGCCAAATAATCTGACATCATTTTCTATCCTTGTTTCTTTTACAGGATTATATACTCTTTTGACTAATTTTGGAAAGTTGCTGATGATTTGTTTTACAGATGTTGCATTCGAACTACCCCGCTTTTTGTTTTTTTGATAAACCGCTGCAAACAATGTTAAAATTTTGTTTTGTTTACTTAATCCTCTGATATCAGGGCGTGTGTGGTTGCGATCGATTCTCAAGCAGCTCCACAAGTGAGGTTATACATGCGATAGTGAGGCGTGATGGTTATATGGGCTTGTTGAGGGGTTGGAAACCTAGAATGCTGTTCCATGCACCAGCGGCGGCCATTTGCTGGACGACGTATGAAGCAGCAAAGTCATTTTTCCACAAGTTGAATGACCAAAAGTGACCATCAGGAAATCTGATTTTTTTTTTTTTTTTACTTTTACATATTGTTAAATACTGTACGTAATATGGTTGCGCCAGATGAAATAATTCTATCTTTAATCCATTTTTCTGTATCTGCGGCGCTTAGTTCTATTCTTTATGTTCTCGTAAATGATAATGATGGATAACAAGTTGCCGCGAATGTAATTTTTGCAATATCATGAAAATTATTCCTCAACTTGGATTGTGCAATTTGGTGGAATTACTTTTTATCTTTTTTGTACGCGTGTTACCTTCCGCTAATGTTCTTATTGATGGTTTGTAACCCTAGCTAATGCAAATGGTGAGTTAAAGTCAAGATTCTTTGTTGTTTAAATTTTTTTTCTTTTAACAGAATCTATTTCGTAAAGTCAACTTGTATCTCCTTAGTCTTTGCCTTTTAGATCATCCGGAAATTTTTAGCAACAAATTTTGACGATAAAGTTGCACCTCCATAGAGGATATGATTTACGGTAATAGAAAATTATTATGCTGATATCACTTATTTAATAGAAGGGCAATTATCAAATCCAACAATGGTGGATTGAGATTGTGCCTTTCTGTTTAAAAATATTCAGTCCAAGTTTCCTCATTAGTCGTATAAAAAAAAATATTCGTCACCTTTCATAAAATAACTCTAAATAATATTCTATATCAATATTTATTCACATGATATCAAACATTCAAATATGAGAATAAATAGTTAAAACAATATAAAATAAAACTTAAAATTATAATTTACCTAACCCGTAGCCAGATTTCAAAATATTTAACTTATCAAAATATATAATTGTCATAGGCCTAAGCTGGATACTATATGACAAGACCATTACATTACTGTCAAAATATATAAAAGTTTTGCTAATTTAGTAAAAAAAAACTCCGTTTTTTATTTAGGCTATGAAATATATCTGAGGGCATGATTATACTCGGGATGATGTAAGGAGCATAGCAAATTTAGTTTGAAGTATTTTTTTGAAGTGTGTAAAGTTATCAATAAATTTTAATTAAAACTCGTTAATGATTTTAGAAATCTTAGAATTATTTCAAACCAGTACCAATATACTTCTGGGAGCCATATACCTATGCCTTTATACCTAGACCCTACAATCTAGATTGATAGATGAGAATTTTTAAAATCTTCATAATCTTGAGATAATTTAACATAAGCTTATTAAAAAGTTTAGCGAAAAAAAATTAGATAATAAATTATCAAAAAAAGAACACTAATTGATATGAATGCACGGAATAACAACACTTTCTATTTAGGCATATATTTCAATTTTCAAGAAAAAGACAATGATAAGAACTATATCTTAACTTACTATAATAACAAATAATTAAGATAAAGCTAGAATTTAAAATAACTTACACAAAATAGGAGCAATACGTACATATCTAAAATTTTCAATTCTTCATCCATATCATGTTCCGTATCAATAAAAACCTCTAAAAATGACCCAGAAAATAATATAATTAGTAAGATGAAAAATAGATATAAAAATGATTATTTATTATGTTTATCCATTTTATGTTGTACTCGATGTTTTTTTTATAATTTCAATTTTATCAATAATTGATTGAGTATTGGAAGTTTGAGCAATCTCTTTCTAATTTAAATTAGTAATGAACTAGTTAAAAAAAAATCATCTTTTATCTTATTTTGAAATCACTTCTTGACAACCTTCATAAATAAAAATACATATTTTGTGGTTGTAATAGAAACTACAAGAGTCAAAATATATTTAATCAATAGATCCATAAGATAACAATTCTTTTTCTTTCTTGTCGTCGACAATAATTAACATAATTATGAAAGTATTGATATATTTTGAAAATACTGATTATGTCGAATATCGATCTCAAAAATCTCCAATTAATACTTTATATACAACTTTTCTTAACTTATAAAATCATTAGGATAAAATTTCTCAACAAACTTTGCAAATATAATTGACATTGAATGATTTGTATCCATTTCTTAGATCCAAAGCTGTGTTGAACCTGAGCAATTCTATTGTATTATCATTAAATCGATAATTCATCCCTTGTAATATCAAATATATGATTCTATTGAATATATTAATTTGATAATGATGCTCTAAGGTAACATTTCCTTTACTCAATCATCCTCTATCTAATCAACGAGGAGTTTACATGTGTAGTACATCTATACATTTATCTCATGTTATCACAAAATATCTTCACCTTGTTAAATAATTGATCCTGCCTAAATTATGTATGACTTGTGTATAATTCAATTGAAAATCAAACACACAGAGGCATAAAACCTATCTCTAAAACCAATTGTTGGTTGCTACACTTGAATTCCATTCTGTTCCCCTGTAAAAAATTTGTACAAGCACAGAACTTAACCTAGCTATCCATGTGCTCTACTGAAGTTAAACATGGATTGCAAATGATACTTAATATTATTAATCTAAGTTGCTCTTCAGAAGTTAAACTTGGATTGGAAACGATACTTAACATTTTTACTCCAAGTTTAACCGATGTGATCTTCCTAAGTTAAACCATATTACAGAAGTAAATTAAATATCTATTTCAAAGATTGGCTTCCATGTTAAACATGACGAGACACTAGACCTTCTTGGTTATGAGATCATCCACCACTTCCTAGACAAAACCTTTCAAAAAATTTGATATTTAACTTCTTACAGTAACCCTAGGTTTAACTACAGAGACCTCAATAGAAGCACAAGATCGAAACGTAAAATCAAAACACTAAATCGATAGCACGAAATTGAAACATAAAATCGCTAGCCTCTTGTGTTGATATTTCAGAATCTATACAAAGAAAACTAACTAATTAATTCAAAGCGGAAACTATTAATTAGTTATACCTTTCTTTGTAGCTAAAGACCTCTTGATCTTCTGTTGTATTCCTCTCTTTCTCTTGGACGTTGTGTGGGCAACGATCTACCAAGATGGAATCCACCCGAACCACTTCTTCTCCTCCAAGACTCTCGAGCCACAAAAGGATGCCAAATTAGGAAACCTCCTTCTCTTCTTCTTCCTCTCCAAGCAACCGGCTACCTCTATGCTCTTTGTGTTGGTTAGTCCTAGGAATATCGTACCGGCTTCACTGTATAAAAATTTTGTACAAGTGTCGAACCTTTCCTAAATAACCTATTGTGTTCTTTAGAAGTTAAATTAGGAATTACAAACGAAACTTAACATTATTGATTCCAAATTTAACTTATCTGTTCTTAATGGTTTAAACTTAGATCGCAAGCAGAACTAAACACTATTGATCCAAGTCCAACCTATGTTACAAAGTTAATTATATTTCTAAAATTGGCTCCTAGGTCAAACATGGCGAGGTACTAGGCCTTCTTGGATATGAGATCATCCACCACTGCCTCGACAAAGCCTTTAATAGAAATTCAATATTTAATTTCCTAAAATAACATTAGGTTTAACCAAAAAGAACAATCGAATCACAAATTCGAAAAATAAAACAAAAACACAAATTCGAAACTCTAGAATCATATGTCTCTTGTGTTTTGTATTTCCAAAAATAACTATACAAAGAAAACTAGTATGATGCGGAAAACAATTACTAGTTATACCTTTCTTTGTAAGCAAAAATAACCTCTTGATTTTCTACCGTATTCCTCTTCTAATCTCGGACGTTGTGTGGGTAACAATCTTCCGAGACGAGAACCACCCAAGTCCTTCTTCTCCAAGCAAGTTTCGACCACCACAAAAACTCCAAGAGATGTGAGGTTCGACCACCACCACCAAGCTTCAAGGGATGCTAGAAACAAAGCCTCCTTTCTCTCCTTCTTCTCCTAGCAAGAATCGGCCACCATGGACTTCTCTTGTGTTGATGCCGCCGACCGCAAAGGAGGAAGAGAAGAGAAGGAGAAGAGCCTCTAGGGCCGACCACACCAAGGAAGAAAAAGAGAGGAAGAAATAGAATAGAGTCGTTCGCCTTGAAGACACCTCTACCCTCTCTTTTATAATCCTCGGCCTTAGCAAATAAGGAAATTTAAATAAAAACTTCCTTAATTCCTTTGCCATGAAAAAGAAAAATTTAATTAATTAAAATTAAAATCCTCTTCTTAAACCATATGGCCGACCACTTTAAAAGCTTCCAAAACAAGGAGAGTTTTAATTAACACAAGAATTAAAACTTCCTAATTTGTTTCCGAAAATTTATAAAAATTTCTCCAATAATTTTTCCCTTCATGGTGGATTATAAAAATGAAATTTATAAATTAAAATATTTCTTTTAAACATGTGGATAATTTTAAAAAAGGAAAGTTATCTCTTAAAATTAAAATATCCTTTTAATTTACAAATAAGGAAAGATATCAAATCTTTTCTTAATCTTTTGTAGAAGCTTATAAAAGAGAATATTTAATTTTTAAACTCTCTTTTAAATCATGAACATGATTAAAAAAGAAAAGTTTTCTCAAAATTAAAATCTACCTTTCAATATGCAAATAAGGAAAGATTTCAAATCTTTTCTTAATTTTTTGTAGAAAGCTATAAAAGGAAAGATTTAAATTTTAAACTCTTTTTTAAAACCATGGAATCCACATAAGAAAAATTTATAAATAAAATCCCTTTTAATGTGATGTGGTCGGCCACATCATGCTTGGATTCCAAGCATTGGCCGACCACCAACTTGGCTCAACCACTTGGTCTTGGCCGACCCTAGCTTGAGTTCCAAGCTAGCTTGGCCGGCCCCCTTGGGTTGGGTAAGAAGTGGGTATGTGGTGGATATAAATCTCTATATACAAGAGACTACGATAGGGACCGAGAGGAGGAATTGATTTTGGTCTCCCGATGAAATTAAGCTTCCCGTGTTCACCCCGAACACACAACTTAATTTCATCAATAATAATTCATACCACTAAAGAATTATTATTGAACTACCGCACCAATCCCAAATTACATTTTGGGCTCCTTATTATTATGAGTGTGTTAGTCTCCCTGTGTTTAAGATGTTGGATGCCTACTAATTAATTGAGTTACTGACAACTCATTTTAATTAATATCTCAGTCCAAGAGTAGTACCACTCAACCTTATCGTCATGTCAGACTAAGTCCACCTGCAGGGTTTAACATGACAATCTTTATGAGTTTCTCTTGGGGACATTATCATCCTAGATTACTAGAACGCAGTTTCCTTCTATAATTAACAACACACACTATAAGTAATATCATTTCCCAACTTATCGGGTCTTTTGATTTATCAAGCTAAATCTCACCCTTTGATAAATTAAAGAAATGAATACTAAATATATGTGCTTGTTATTATATTAGGATTAAGAGCACACACTTCCATAATAACTAAGGACTTGTTCTTTTATTAAGTCAGTATAAAAAGAACTTTCCTTAAATGGTCCTGCTCAATACACTTAGAGTGTACTAGTGTAATTTATTAGTCAAGATAAACTAATACCTAATTATACTACGACTATTCCAATGGTTTATTCCTTTCCATCTCAGTTGTGAGCTACTGTTTATAATTTATAAAGAACGATAACACGATCTCTTGTGTGTGACCCCACACACCGTGTTATTTACAATATAAATTAATTTAACGACTAGACTCAGTATATATAAATGTAGATACTTGACCAATGTGATTCTTATTTCTAAATAAATGTTTATACAAAAGCTAGGCTTTTAGTATATACTTTAACAATCTCCCACTTATACTAAAAGACTATGCTACCATAAATGTTGCCATACATCTGATTCCCAACCCTTCAACATGCCCATCAAAAGCTCTTGCCTTAAGGACCTTAGTGAATGGATCTACAGGTTATCACCTGATGCAATCTAGGCGACAACAACTTCTCCTCGTTATACGATGTCTCGTATTGGGTGGTACTTGCGCTCTATTGTGTTTACTTGCCTTATGGACTTATGGTTTCTTCGAGTTTACTACTGCACCACTATTATCACAATAAATTGTAATAATTTTTGGACAAACCAGAAATCATATCTAAGTCCATCATGAAGTTTTTGAGCCATATAGCTACTATGGCTGCCTCAGAGGCTACTACATACTCAGCTTCTATGGTGGAGTCTGAAAAACATCTATGCTTAACACTCCTCCATTGTTATGGCTTTACCTCCTAAAGTAAACACAAAACCCCGATGTCGACTTACTATTGTCCCTATCTGATTGGAAGTCAAAATCCGTGTAACCTATAGGGATCAAATTATCTACCTTGTAAACTAGCATATGCTTTATGGCAGTCTAGTGTCCCGGTCTTGGGTTACTTCGATATCTGCTAACTATGCCCTAGGCAAAATAGATATCTTGTCTCGTATATAGCATTGCGTACATTAGGCTTCCGATAGCCGAAGCATAAGGAACTGCCTTCATGTCCTTTATCTCCATTGATGTCTTCGGAGGCATTTCTTTAGATAAAGCTACTCCATGCCTAAAAGGTAGAAAACCTTTCTTGGAGTCTTGCATGCTAAAATGAGCAAGGATTGTTTCGATATATGAAGCTTGGAATAAGCACAATATTCTTTTCTTGCGATCCCTTATTACTTTGATCCCAAGAATATGTGCATTCTCCTAAGTCCTTTATATCGAATTTGTTTGGACAATCATACCCTTACTTTTGACAACATTTTGATATTGTTTCCAACTACCAAAAATGTCATCTACGTATAGTATAAGAAATACCACCATGTTTCCATCACACTTCACGAGACTTATCTGGTCACTGAATAAATCCATAGGTCTGGATTACTTCATTAGATCAGATGTCCAAGACCTTGAAGCTTTGCTTCAGTCCATAGACCAATTGAGCTTACATACTAGATGCTCCTTGCCCTTTTCAATGAACCCTTCTGGTTACTTTATATGGATATTTTCTTCAAGACTTCTATTAAGGGAAACTGTCTTGACATCCACTTACCAAATCTCATAGTCCATATAGATAAAATAATCCGGATAGACTTAAGCACGACTATCGGCGAAAAATTTCCTTTTTCAACAAGCCTTGTTTTGAAAATTTCCACCTTTCTGTCTACTCCTCTTTTCCTATTGTAGACCTATTTACACCCAATGGCTTTTACACCATTTGGTGGTTCTACAAGCTCCCAGACTTTATTAGAATACATGTATTCTAATTCTGTATTCATTGCTCTTTTCAAAGATGTTGTATCTTTATCTTGGAGCGCTTCGTCATATGTCCGGGAATTAGGTTCATGTTCACCAGGGATCAAGTCCAAAGACTCTCCCAAAACATGAATATTTTAGGTTACCTAACAACCCTCCCACTATGATGAGACACTTTCTGTAATTGTGTATCATTTGTGATATGTGTTGCAGTTTCTTGTAATATTTTATCTTGTACAGTTAGTACTAGATTAGACGTGTCCTTTATTATTTACTTAAGAACAAATTTACTTATGGGCTTATGATTTATTTCATAGTCTTCTTCTAAAAATCGTGCATTGGTGCTAACAATGACCTTCTGATTTTTAGGACTATAAACCTCCTTTCGTTTCTCTAGGATAACCTACAAACAAGTGAACTCCTGTCCAACTTATCAGTGTCTCTCATGTGCTAGACCACCCAAATCCGAATATTCTTCAGACTAGGCTTACACCCTATTCTGCAATTCTATGGGAGTAGAGAGTTCTAACTTAGAAGGTACTATGTTCACTTCCATTTCCAGTGTATATCCTCAAAACAAATTTTGGTAATTCTGAATAACTTATCATTGATCTAACTATTTCTATAAGAGTCCTATACCTTCTTATTACAACATTCTGTTGGGGTGTACCAGGTGTAGTTAGTTGGGATTGAATCCCGTCTTCTGATAAGTGACTCCTAAACTCTCCCAAGAGGTACTTGCCACTACGATCTCAACGTAGTGTCTTGATACTTTTACCTTGGCGTTACTCCACATCAGCCTAATACTCTTTGAACTTATCAAAGCACTTAGACTTGCGGCTTATCAAGTAAATGTACTCGTATTTTGAATAGTTGTCTATAAAATAGACGAAATATTTGAAACCACCTCTTTCCTGGATAGTCATAGATCCACACAAATAAGAATGAACCAATTCCAACATATCTTTGGCTCCATACCCCTTAGACTTAAAAGCTTCTTGGTTATTTTTCCTTCCAAGTAAGACTCACAGGTTAGAAAGATTTCCACTACCAATGAACCCAAGAGTTCATTGGTTATTATCCTTTGAATCCTACTCAAGTTAATATAACCTAACTTTAGATGCCAAAGATAAGATTGGTTCATCTCCAAAGGTTACTTTCTCTTTTAAAAGTTAGAAGATGTGTTATTAATTTCCATTTGTTGCATCATGAAATTTGTTGGATTTATAAATTGCCAACCAACATACTAGAACAGATATTTTCCCTCTTTTCCTTGATAACAACTTTGTTATCAAAAGAGACAGAATATCAAGTTTAGAAACTAAAATCTAGTTCTTTCTAAACTTAGTGCGTAAAGATAATTTCTCAAAATCCAAGTTTTATTCCTCTCGAAGGATAAACACCTCCTACTGCAACAGCTACTACTTTTGTAGCAGTGCCCATGTAGATGGTGATTTTCCTTTCATATAGTTGTCGGGTTTCCTGGAACCCTGCAATAAATTGCAGACATGATCAGTGGTTCCCGTATCTACACACCAGGTACCGGTAGATAACTCCACTAAACATGTAACAACTAATGAATAAAATACACCTAATTTATTGTTCTTAGTTCTAAGAAGACAGTCCACTTTAATGTCCAAGTCTTATTTCCAATCATTATAATTGGGACCACTAAGTCTATCCTATAGTATAACAGCTAGCGGATTGACCAACATTTTAAATCCTAAGAATCACAAAAATATTTGGTCAAGACCACCTTCTTAAAAATTCCCATGAATTTTGTATGTCATGTTAGTGTGGACGTATACAAATTCAAAAAGGAGATTTTATCCATTAACTTTATTCCTATTGTCATCCTAACTTTATGACAAATAAAATTAATAGTTGGTCTGTCTTTGATCAAATATTTGGTCAAGACTCTAAATTTAAAATAATATTGATTCCTCAAATAATACTATTTAAATTTACCAACACCTCAAAACACCGTGAATTTTGCATGCCACGTTAGTGTGGACGTATACAAAATCAAACATTTGTAAGAGGAGGGTTTTACCCATTAACTATCTTGTCAATCTAACTTTATGACAAATAAAATTACCTCAAACACCGTGAATTTTGTATGCCACGTTAGTGTGGACGTATACAAATTCAAACATTTGTAAGAGGGATTTTACCCATTAATTTTATTATCTTGTCAACCTAGTTTTATGACAAATTAATAGTTGGGTTCCCTTTGGTCACACAAGTAATAGCAGTGACTTCGTTGGGGAGTATACCATCAGATGTATCTAAGTGTATACCATTACATTGATACTAAGTCCATTAAATAGAATTGTGCCCCTTCAGTTGGAGAAGATCACACACATCCTAAATAATTTCCTATAACCATCCATTTAAGGAAGTTTGATCTAGTGATCCGCAAACAAACTCATCCGTTGTGGAGGGAGGCACTCAGAGCCAACACGCAAGCTTGTTGCATTACTTACAAACCAGTAATGGAGACCGTGAGATTTATATACTAATCCCTCTCCCACTTAGTTATTTAAAATGAGGAATTTTAACATATTCTAGCATACATCACATGCACACACACATCACAGTAAATAAAAGCAATAAATATGGAAATTAATTTTCCAACTATTATGGCTTCTTCCATCAATGTCCTTCGCGTGCTGCCAACCCTTAGGTTCATGCCGTCGGGTCCATCGAGCTTCCTTTTTCCGCTGCGCCTCTGGTCCTCCGATAGCACCACGCCTCGCAAGGATACGATCCGCGACAAAAATAGAATTTTTACATATATCGATACTATATTCCATGAAGGAATGTACATGTATTCTAGATCGAACAAAAAAGTAACATTCTAAAACTAATACAGCTCCTGCTGTATTTGATACATACAATCATGCACACACAAAATAATGCCCTTGACATGTCCAAGGGTCCAATCACACACAATATCTATATGCCATAATATTTGGAGTTTGCAACCATCAAGTTAGCACATCCTACTATTATCCTGTCTAAATTATGTATGACATGTGCATAATCTATTTGAAAACCAAACACATAGAGGCAAACCCTAGCTCTGATACCAATTGTTGGTTAGTCCTAGGAAGATTGTACCGGTTCCACTGTACAAAAATTTTGTACAAGTGTCGAACCTTTCCTAAATAATATATTGTATTCTTTAGAAGTTAAATTAGGAATCGCAAATGGAACTTAACATTATTGATTCCAAATTTAACTTATTTGTTCTTAATGGTTTAGACTTAGATCGCAAGCGGAACTTAACACTATTGATCCAAGTCCAACCTATGTTACAAAGTTAATTAAATATTTATTTCTAAAATCGGCTCCTAGGTCAAATATGGCGAGGTACTAGACCTTCTTAGGTATGAGATCATCCACCACTGCCTCGACAAAGCCTTTAATAGAAATTCAATATTTAATTTCCTAAAATAACATTAGGTTTAACCAAAAAGAACAATTGAATCACAAATTCAAAAAATAAAACAAAAACATAAATTTCAAACAAATTCGAAACTCTAGAATCATATGCCTCTTGTGTTTGGTATTTCCAAAAATAACTATACAAAGAAAACTAGTATGATGCGGAAAACAATTACTAGTTATACCTTTCTTTGTAAGAAAAAATAACCTCTTGATCTTCTACCGTATTCCTCTTCTAATCTCGGACGTTGTGTGGGCAACGATCTTCCGAGACGAGAACCACCCAAGCCCTTCTTCTCCAAGCAAGTTTCGTCCACCACATAAACTCCAAGATATGTGAGGTTCGGCCACCACCACCAAGCTCCAAGGGATGCTAGAAACAAAACCTCCTTTCTCTCCTTCTTCTCCTAGCAAGAACCGGCCACCATGGACTTCTCTTGTGTTGATGTCGCCGGCCACAAAGGAGGAAGAGAAGAGAAGGAGAAGAGCCTCTAGGGCCGACCACACCAAGGAAGAAAAAGAGAGGAAGAAATAGAATAGAGTCGTTCGTCTTGAAGACACCTCTACCCTCTCTTTTATAATCCTCGGCCTTGGCAAATAAGGAAATTTAAATAAAAACTTCCTTAATTCCTTTGCCATGAAAAAGAAAAATTTAATTAATTAAAATTAAAATCCTCTTCTTAAACCATATGGCCGGCCATTTTAAAAGCTTCCAAAACAAGGAGAGTTTTAATTAACACAAGAATTAAAGCTTCCTAATTTGTTTCCAGAAATTTATAAAAATTTCTCCAATAATTTTTCCCTTCATGGTGGATTATAAAAATGGAATTTATAAATTAAAATCTTTCTTTTAAACATGTGGATAATTTTTAAAAAGGAAAGTTATCTCTAAAAATTAAAATATCCTTTTAATCTACAAATAAGGAAAGATATCAAATCTTTTCTTAATCTTTTGTAGAAACTTATAAAAGAGAATATTTAATTTTTAAACTCTCTTTTAAATCATGAACATGATTAAAAAAAGGAAAGTTTTCTCAAAATTAAAATCTACCTTTCAATCTGCAAATAAGGAAAGATTTCAAATCTTTTCTTAATCTTTTGTAAAAATCTATAAAAGGAAAGATTTAAATTTTAAACTCTTTTTTAAAACCATGGAATCCACATAAGAAAAATTTATAAATAAAATCCCTTTTAATGTGATGTGACCGGCCACATCATGCTTAGATTCCAAGCATTGGCCTACCACCAACTTGGCTCAACCAGTTGGTCTTGGCCGACCCTAGCTTGGGTTCCAAGCTAGCTTGGCCGACCCCCTTGGGTTGGGTAAGAAGTGGGTATGTAGTGGGTATAAATCTCTATATACAAGAGACTACGATAGGGACCGAGAGGAGGAATTGGTTTTGATCTCCCGATGAAATTAAGCTTCCCGTGTTCGCCTCGAACACACAACTTAATTTCATCAATAATAATTCATACCACTAAAGAATTATTATTGAACTACCGCACCAATCTCAAATTACATTTTGGGCTCCTTATTATTATGAGTGTGTTAGTCTCCTTGTGTTTAAGATGTCGGATGTCCACTAATTAATTGAGTTATTGACAACTCATTTTAATTAATATCTCAGTCCAAGAGTAGTACCACTCAACCTTATCGTCATGTCAGACTAAGTCCACCTGCAGAGTTTAACATGACAATCCTTATGAGCTCTTCTTGGGGACATTATAAACCTAGATTACTAGGACGCAGTTTCCTTCTATAATCAACAACACACACTATAAGTAATATTATTTCCCAACTTATCAGGTCTTTTGATTTATCAAGCTAAATCTCATCCTTTGATAAGTTAAAGAAATGAATACTAAATATATGTGTTTGTTAATATATTAGGATTAAGAGCATACACTTTCATAATAACTAAGGACTTATTCTTTTATTAAATCAATATAAAAAGAACTTTCCTTAAATGATCCTGCTTAATACACTTAGAGTGTACTAGTGTAATTTATTAGTCAAGATAAACTAATACCTAATTACACTACGACTATTCCAATGGTTTGTTTCTTTCCTTCTCAGTCGTGAGCTACTGTTTATAATTTATAAAGAACCGATAACACGATCTCTTGTGTGTGACCCCACACAACGTGTTATCTACAATATAAATTAATTGAACGACTACACTCAGTATATATAAATATAGATACTTAACCAATGTGATTCTTATTTCTAAATAAATGTTTATACAAAAGCTAGGCTTTTAGTATATACTCTAACACTTTCTTCTCTTCTTCTTCTTCTCCAACCTCCGACCACCAAGATGATATGGAGTGTCGGTCCTAGAGGGAAGAAAGGGAAAGAGGAAGCAATGTTGTGTGCCGCCGGTCTTAGGAAGAGAGAAGGGAGAGAAGCCGGCCACACAAGGATAATAGAAGAGAGGAATAGAATTATGTGTTACACCATAAGGCATCCCCTCCTCTTCTTTTATAATCCTTGCTCATGGCAAAAAAATAAAATTTTAAACATAATTAAAACTTCCTTATTTGTGGCCTCCCCTTTAAAAAGGAAATTTTAACAACCATTAAAATCTCTCTTTTCTAAATTTCCTATTGTACATGGCAATAAAGGAAAGTTTTAAAATTAATCTCTCTCTTTTAAAATATGTAGACAACTACAAAAAAGGAAAGATTAATTAAAACTTCTCTTTTTAAATCATGGTTACAAAAAGGAAAGTTTTATCAAAAATTAAAATATCTCTTTTAAACATTATAGATAACTACAAATAAGGAAAGATTTTAACAAAATTAAAATCTCTCTTTAATCGTTTGTAAATAGCTATAAAGGAAAGATTTTAAAATTTTAAAACTCTCTTTTAAAACCATGAGGATGGCTAAAAAAGGAAATTAAAATATTTCTTTTAACCATTGTAGATAACTACAAAAAGGAAAGATTTTAACAAAATAAAATCTCTCTTTTAACCATTGTAGATAACTACAAATAAGGAAAGATTTTAACAATTTTGTTTTAAAAATAAAATTTTCTTTTCCTTTTCTAGTGGTCGGCCCCTAGCTTGGGCACCAAGCTTGGCCGGCCACCTCTTGTCTTCCAAACCCATGCTTGGTTGGCCCCCTTGCACCAAGCAAGGATGTGGCCAACCCATTACTTGGATAAGAAGTGAAGTGGACTTTATGGATACAAGGATTTATAGAGGCTACAACAGGGCCCAAGAGGAGAAATTAGTTTTGGTCTCCCGATGAGCTTGAGCTTCTTGTGTTCGCCCCGAACACCCAACTCAAGTTCATCAAAAATAACTCATACAACTAAAGAGTTATTATTGAACTACCACACCAATCCCAAATTACATTATGAACTCCTTCTTATCATGAGTGCATTAATCTCCCTGTGTTTAAGATATCGAATGTCCATTAATTAAATGAGTTACTGATAACTCACTTAATTAATATCTAGTTCCAAGAGTAGTACCACTCAACTTCATTGTCATGCCGGACTAGGTCCACCTGCAGGGTTTACATGACAATCCTTATGAACTCCTCAAGGGGACATCATCAACCTAGATTACTAGGACACAGTTTCATTCTATAATCAACAACACACTATATAAATAATATCATTTCCCAACTTATCAGGTCTATTGATTTAACGAACTAAATCTCACCCTTTGATAAATTAAAGAAATAAATATTAAGTATATGCGCTTGTTATTATATCATGATTAAGAGTACGCACTTTTATAATAACAGAGGTCATGTTCTTTTTTTTATAGTCAGTATAAAAAGAACAACCTCAAATGGTCCTGCTCAATACACTCAGAATGTACTAGTGTAATTTTATAGTCAAGATAAACTAATACCAAATTACATTACAACCATTTCAATGGTTTGTCCCATTCCATCTTGGTTGTGAACTACTATTTATAATTTATAAGGAACTGATAACATGTTTTTTTGTGTGACACCACACACCATGTTATCTACAATATAAATTAAATGGACAACTACATTTAACATAAATGCAGACATTTGACCAATGTGATTCTTATTTCAAAATAAATATTTATACAAAAGCTAGGCTTTTAGTATACATCCTAACACTTGAGTATAAACATGAATACGAACCCAAAACACGGTTATCCATATTCATCATCCCTTGCTTGAACATCAATACTTACACTCATACAGTTATGTACACATGACATTGTTATACAACAAAATTCCTAGCATGAGAACCCAATTAAGCAAGGCTAAACTTAACCATACATGAGCATAAATTGTCTACCATTAAGTTGTGTTTCTCATTAAATATTTCATAAGCCTCATGCATGAAAATAACACTTTGTAATGTAAACCAATCCCGCTCATACAAGGCATGAATAATCATGGTTGTCCGAAAATATATAATTAGTGCGCGCTAGATTTTATAAACCTATCTCACCCCTAACCATTCTATTAACTCGGCAACCCATAATATCTAAACAGTAGCTTGGAACCTTAATGTCCATGTCCACACCAACTTCATGAACCGATTTAACCTAATACCTATAGATAATTTTTTCATAAAAATCCATAACATGTAAGATCATAAATGGCTATGTCTTATGATAACCTCCCCTATGTCTTAGCCATTTGCACTAATGGCTAGTAGCCACCCGTGATTTACCTCCTCCGTGTTGGCCTAGGGACGGGTTGGCGGAGGCGCTGGGGGCGAGCGAATCGCCTTTTGCCACATAAAACACATCCATCCATTATAATTGGTGTGCTAGAGTTCCATATAATTGGTGTGCTAGAGTTTGTGAGATGTGTATACTTGTCTTTATTTATTTATATTTTTTTAATCCATTACATGCATAGTTATGAAACATTCTTCTTCGTAGAATTGGTGGTATACATAATTGATTTCATAGCAATTTAAACCTTGTAATCCAAAGCCTATTTTGATCATGAAGTTATCTAAGCATATTTCATTTCATGCATTCTAAACCAAAATCAGATTAACGTATAAAAAAAAAAAGAAATCCTAAACATGGTTATGGTCCTAGCATCTTAAACCGAACCTAGCATGGGCACCTAATATTATCAAGATAAGGAAGAAGGAGGAATATAATTGTAACTAACTAAGCCCGAATTTAATACATCTACCAAGGAACCTAACATCCATAGTTTATAGGAACCACATCTAGTAAGTGTAGTAAACCAAGATATTCCCATGATATCTCCAATGCAATTGAAAGAGTCTGCCACTAAAGTTGAGATATTGTCTCATATTGATGAGTAAATACATCAACCACTTCAAATACAAGTGCCTTTAAGGTGATTCACAAGGAAATGGAGAACTACAAATTCTCATGATTATGTTTATCTCCAAGAGCATGATTTTGACATAGGGTTGGAAAGTGATCCTACATCTTTCTAAGAAGTCAAACAATGCTCTAACCCCGAAAGGTGGATTAATGTCATGTAAGAAAAGTTGAAATCTATGGTAAATAAGGATGTTTGGGAACTTTTCGAATTGCCTGAAGGTAAGAAGTCTGTTAGTTTAAATGGATATTTAAAACTAAGTGGGATTCAAAGGGTAATGTCAAAAAGTATAAGGCTTATCTTGTTGCTAAGGGATTCACTTAGAAAGAACACATTGATTACAATAAGACTTTCTCACCTGTGTCGATGAAAGACTCCCTTAGGATAATCATGACACTAGTAGCTCATTATGATTTGGAGCTACATCAAATGACTGTAAAGATTGCATTCCTTAATAGAGACATGGAGGAATATATATATACCGTGCAACCAGAGAACTTTGAGTCTAAGGACTCAAAACACCTAGTATATAGATTAAAGAAGTCTATTTATGGTTTGAAATAGGCATCCGTCAGTGGTATCAAAAATTTGATCAAATGGTTACTTTATTTGGATTTAAGGAGAACCCCATTGATCGGTGCATATATCTCAAGTTCAGTGGAAGCAAATTTGTTATACTTGTATTGTACGTGGACGATATATTGCTTGCGAGTAATAATAAGGGTTTGTTGCATCAAACCAAGTCATTTATATATGATAATTTTGAAATGAAAAATCTTAATAAAATATTCTTTGTTTTAGGCATACAAATCTATCATGATTGTTCAAGAGACATTCTTGGACTTTCACAATAGGCCTATATTGAAAAGATACTTATAAGATATAACATGCAGAATTGTACACCTAGTGACACACATATTTCAAGAGGTGACAAAGTTTAGTTTACAGAAGTGTCTATTGGAGATCTTGTATGGCCGGTTAGAAGGGAGGTTGAATAGTTGGTGCCCCTAAGTCAATAGCTTCCTACACTTGTTAGTTTGCATAGCGGAATAATACAAAACAAAAAAGCTAAAGACTAAGAAAGAAATACAAACCGCTAACAAGCTCATTTACGTGGTTCGAAGATAATTTGCTCCTACTCCATGGTTGTCTGTAAGGTGGACGATTCCTTAATCCGTTGGTGGATTAGTCCCCGGTAAACTCCGACTAGCTCAAGCCTCCGTGTGGGTGGAGAAACCTTACCACAACACTCACCAAGACCTCTTGGATTATAAAAACCTCTTGAGCATTTGTTAATTACTAATTAAGGTTAACTACCACTAATTTCGTCAACCTTAACCAAGCTCTAAAGCCTTGGTTATATAGGCCACAGGTTGGAGAACTTCGCCTACCAGTCAACTAGTGAAAGTGCCAGTCGATTGTCCTCTATGGAAATTCAACCGTTATAACCCAACAGCTCGATACTAGTCGACTGGTGAAAGTACCAGTCGACTGCTCCACACTGGCTGAGTGAACAAAAGTATTCTGTTTGCTCCTAGTAGACTGTCCAGTCGACTGTACCAGTCGACTGCTATTTCCATCAGTCCACTGGTACCCCGAGTATAATCTCTCAGCATTCGGACCCTTACCCTTATGACCCACTTGACTCTTCTTCGGTGCAGCCTTGACCTCTTGCCTTTAAGCTTACTTCCTTTGGCTTTCATCCCTCGGATGCATCCAAGCCCGTGGCTCGCCCCCAATGTCATCCTTCGCGTATGCCTCGAAGTCGCTCCCCTTAGCCCTTGTCCTTGTTGTCTTCTCCACGGTCCCTCAGATGCTCCATCCTTCACCAAAGCCGAAGCCATCAAGCTGAGTCATATATGTATTATGCAAACTTGCACACTCACATACACATATCAAATACAAAGATAAACCTAACTTAAACCCTTTGCCCAAACACCAAAATACATGGTCGCATGGAGCATTGAGATTGTTTCAACAATCTCCCATTTTTTGATGTTTGACAGTACGTTTAAGTTAGAAAAATATAATAGCAAAACAATATACTAAAAATAATGAACTTACGTTGTCAAGGATACACACTTAGACTTACATCGCCAAATAAACTTATGTTGCCAAGGCTACATACTTGGACTTACACCGCCGAATGGACTTATGTTGCCAAAGATACACACTTAGACTTACAACGTCGAATAGACTTATGTTGCCAAGGCTACATACTTGGACTTACACCGCCAAATGGAAAATGTAAACATGCATTGGAGCCTATCCCAAGCTCTCCCTACACCTATGCTCCCTATTGAGTTAGGAATTTTACTACAGGGATATTTAAGAACCTATCACAAGACTCCTCCTATACCTATGCTCCTTATTGAGCTAGGAATTTCATGCAAAAGCATTTAAGGTTTTTCCAACTAAACCTTACTTTTTCCCCTTTGCCTAATATTAAAAAGCTCCAAAAATATCTCAATTGTTAAAACTTATCATCCAAAATGACCCTAAACTCGTGTATTTATCTCCTAGGATCTCATATATCTATACGAGCTGACCAGGTCAAAATCAATGCTGAAATACAGTTTCAGACTGGTATTAGTCAACTGTCAAAAGCACCAGTTGATAAGGGCAGTCAACTGGTGCTTTTGACAGTTGACTGCCCTTATTAAAACAAACTCACAGAACCATTCTGTGTTCAATAAACACTGTTACCAGTCGACTGACACACTATTTTCAGCCTAAATAGCATTCTAAACTCAACTTCAGAAATGTACCATAAATTTCACAGACATCCAAAAATTCTCAAATTTTATGGAGAAGTCTGTTTTACCCATGTCTACTTGGGAAAAATATATTAAAAAATGCATCTATCACCAATCCCAAGATTGACACAAAATTCAAAACCTAAAACTAGCTAAATGGTTCAATTGAACCTTGACCTAAAGTCCTAGTTTTAGCTTCCTCTTAATATATTTGCTCAAACTAAACCACAATGCATCCCTAACATTGGTTTATATGACATCTATACATCCAAAATCAATTATCATGCAATATGACCCCAATGTCATATTTCCTTGCTTGAAACACAACCCAATTGTGCCAAATTCCCTAAGGTTGAGACTTAAATCCATTTCCAAACCTTTTGGCACATTTCATGATGCAATCTAGATTCCCAAATAATGCCCACCTGAGATCCATTGGCCATGGGTTCCAACTTGACTCTTAGAGCTCTTAACCTTAGCCACCTCCCTAGGTGGCTCATCCACAATTGCTAGGCTACATCGGTGCACCTACAGTGACACTTAGCCTACAAACTTAACCTTTTTAACCTTGGACACCTTGTATTTGGTTAATTTCTTCTTACCATTAAATGACTTTCCTTTGCCATTTATTGACTTCTCTTTTCTATAGTCATATGCAATCCTAGCATAAGACTTTTCCTTAGCCTTGGAGACACTACATCAGTATCCTAAACTTGATCTATCATTGCTGGGTCTTTGACTACCCAACACCATACTCAACCCTCTAGATCCAACTGTGAATTTAGTTAGGGTTTTCTCTAAACTATCAAGCTTTGCCTTCAAAACTTGATTTTCCCTTTCTAGGTTCCTAAACCTAGAATCAACATGTCCACTATGAATATTCCTAGACCTACCTATTTTTCTAGGCATATGTCTCCTCTTATTAGAATTTTTGCCTAGGTTCTCCATTACCTTAGCTTCTTCTCCTTGGATAATGAGAATCTAAATTATCTAGGTCTATCATGCATAAGTCTCCTAGGGTTATGATCTACATTGATCCTATTCATATCATGATATTTAAATCTAAAATTTTGCATGGATAAATAATGAAAATTATTCCTAGCATGCATGGGAGAATAAACATTTGAATTACATTTCAAATTAGGGTATACCTCCCTTACCCTTGAAGCTCTCCCTTGACTTGAGTTTTTCTTTTTCTTCTCCCATTTCTTTAAATGCGCTAGCTTTTTAATCTCCCTCTTCTTAGGGCATTTAGTGTGGTAGTGTCCCTTCTCCCCACACGTGAAGCATACTATATGCCATTTCTTCTCCTTCTTCTTTGCACCATCATTCCTACAACCCACATTAATATCTAAAATAATTTGAGTGGGTTTAGGTTTTACCTTCTTGAGCAAGGGACATATACTCTTGTAATGTCCCTTCTCATTGCAATCGAAGTACACAATGTGATCCTTTGACTTGACTTCGGTGGAGATGCTTGCTAAGTTGACTTCCAAGACCTCTTCTTCTTCTTCTTCTTCACTTGTCTTGGATTCTTCTTCAATCCTTGAGGATGTAGATGATACCTTATCTTCCTTCTCCTCCTCGGATGTTGAGCATGGCTCAACTTCCGTTTGCTCCTCCTCAACTTGAGCAATTAAACCCATCTCCTTGGGTTCTTCTTCTTCTTGTGTAGGTTTAGGTTCTTCCCCTAGAACCATCTTCACTTTGCTCCACAAATCATGAGCATTCTCATATTTACTTACACCACTTATCATATTAAACAACAATATATCTATTAAGATTGATATTATCTTTGACTTTGCCTCCAATTGTGAGGTTTACTCTTCCGTCCAATATCTTGGTTGGAGTTTATTCTTTTTCTTATCTTTTGGAACTTTGAATGGCTCATTGATCACCATCATGGTGTCCCAATCCGTGTCGAAGAAGATCTCCATCTTCATGATCCAATACGTGATGCCCCATAAGCTTCCTCCTTCAAACTTTGGAGGTGCTATCAAGTTGGCCATCTTTTGCTTCCTTGGCGATTAGTCCAATGGTGAGTGTCCTGCGCTTTGATACAACTTATTGGAGATCTTGTATGGCCGGCTAGAAGGAGGGTTGAATAGTCGGTGCCCCCAAGTTAATAACTTCCTACACTTGTTAGTTTACGCAGCAGAATAATACAAAACAAACAAGCTAAAGACTAAGAAAGAAATGCAAACCGCTAACAATCTTGTTTACGTGGTTCGGAGATAAGTTGCTCTTACTCCACGACTATTCGTAAGGTGGACGATCCCTCAATCCATCGGTGGATTAGTCCTCGATAAACTTCAGCTAGCTCAAGCCTCTTTATGGGTGGAGAAACCTTACCACAACACTCACCAATACCTCTTGGATTACAAAGAACTCTTGAGCACTTGTTGACTACTAATTAGGATTAATCACTACTAATTTTGTCAACCTTAACCAAAATCCAAAGCCTTAGTTATATAGGTCATGGGTTGGAAAAGCTCACTTACCAGTCGATTGGTGAAAGTGCCAGTCGACTACCCTCTGTGGAGATTCAACCGTTACAACCCAACAGCTCGATACCAGTTGACTGGTGAAAGCACCAATCGACTGCTCCATACTAGCTGAGTGAACAGAAGTATTCTGTTCGCTCCCAGTCGATTACTCAGTCGATTGTACCAGTCACTGCTATTTTCACCAGTCGACTGGTACCTCGATTATAGTCTCTCAGCACTTGGACCCTCACCCTTATGACTCACTTGACTCTTCTTCATTGTAGGCTTGACCTCTTGCCTTCAAGTCTACTTCTTTTGGCTCTCGTCCCTCGGATGCATCCAAGCCCGCGGCTCATCCCCAATGTTATCCTTTGCGTATGCCTCGAAGTCGCTTCCCTCGGCCCTTGTCCTTGCTGCCTTATCCACGATCCCTCGGATGCTCCATCCTTCACCGGACCCGAAGCCATTAAGCTGAGTCATATGTGTATCCTGCAAACCTGCACACTCACATACACATATCAAATACAAGGGTGAACCTAACTTAAACCCTTTGCCCAACACCAAAACACATGGTCGCACAGACCATTGGGATTGTTCCAACAGTGTCCATGGCTTAAATTTGAAATAAAGGAGATGAAACAATTCCCATATGTCTCAGCAGTGAGAAGCCTCATGTATGCACAAGTTTGTACTTGACTAGATATAATATTTATAGTGGAGATGTTAGATAGATATGTTAATAACCCAGGACCGTCACACTAAAAAGCGGTTAAGAGAGTAATGTGGTATTTGCAAAGAAGTAAAGGACATATGCTCACGTACGGAGATCAGATCACCTGGAGGTGATTGAATATTCAAACTCTAGTTTTACTGGATGCTTGGATAGCAAGAGGTTCACTTTGGGCTATATTTTCATGCTTGTTGGAGATATATATTGGAAGAGCGTCAAGCAGACGCTATAGCCACTTCTACTATGGAGTTAGAGTTGGTAGTATGCTATGAAGTATCCAATCATGGGATTTGGCTACGTAACTCCATCACAACATTGTAGATCATTGATGACATTGACAAGCCATTAAGGATCTACTGTGATAATAAAATCGCAGAACTTTATGCCAAAAATAATCGTAGTTCGTCGAAGTCTAAACATATCAACATCAAGTTTCTAGTGGTTAAATAAAGAGTTCAGAGTCATTAGGTCATGATAGAGAACATGAGCACAAATTCCATGTTGGCGATCCACTCACTAAAGGCTTAATGTCTAAGATGTTTCATGCATATGTTGTGGATTTGAGAGTCCTTCTTATGGAAGAAGAACTCATCTAGTATGAGTCTGTGTTTATTTTATTGTTCTATGATGATTAATAAAGATAAATATTTATTTTGATTATTGTATATACTTAAAGTTTAAAACATTCATGGATATTTTGTTTGTTTAATACTCTGAATAAAATATGTCATGATTTACTGTAACTATTTAGTATTTGGTATTTGTAAATATGATATATAAATTCCTTTTAGAATCATAAAGTTTAGATCATGATTTAGGTGGCGTGTGGTTCTCTCCTAGGAATCAGAATGGGAATGAGTATCACAATATTATGGAATGGAAATGGGTATGAGCTTGGGTATCATTTTTAAAAATAATATTTGGTTAGTTAAATATTTTCAATCGGAATGAACCTAAATTTCCTTTTTTACCCTTAGAGGAAAATAAGAGAAAAAATTAGATGGAAGAGAAAGTTGAATGTGAGAGAAACATATGATGAGAGAGAATGATGAGAGAGAAAATGTGATGGAAAAAATGAAGAGAGGGAAAGTGTGATGAAAGAAAATGAGGAGAGAGAGAGCGTGATAGGAGAGATTGAGAAGAGAAAAAGTATGATGAGAGAGAAAGTGCGTTGAGAGAGAAAAAGTGATAGGAAAAAATGAAGAGAGAGAAAGTGTGATGAGAGAAAATGAGAGATTGAGGAGAGAAAGTATGATGAGAAAATGTGATGGGAGAGAAAGTGTAATGGGAAAAAATGAAGAGAGGGAAAGTATGATGAGAGAAAATGAGGAGAGAGAGTGTGATGGAAGAGAATGAAGAGAGAGAAAGTGTGATGAGAGAAAATATGGAGAAAGTATGATAAGAGAGATTGAGGAGAGAGAAAGTATAATGAAAAAATAAGGAGAGAATGAAGAGAGAGAAAATAATGAGAGAGTGTGTGATGAGAGAGAGAATACAGAGAGAAAATGGTATTATGATGAGTGAGAATGAGGAGAGAGAGTGTGATGGAAGAGAATGAAGAGAGAGAAAGTGTGATGAGAGGAAATATGGAGAGAGAGTATGGTAAGAGAGATTGAGGAGATAGAAAGTATGATGAAAAAATGAGGAGAGAATGAAGAGAGAGAAAATAATGAGAGAGTGTGTGTGATGAGAGAGAATATAGAGAGAAAATGGTAGAGAATGTGTGATGAGAGAGAATGAGAAGAAAGAAAGTATGTTGAGAGAGAAAATGTGATGATAGAATGAGGAGAGAGACAGTATGATGAGAGAGAACAAGGAAAGAGAGTGAAATGAAAGAAAAATTGAACAAATATACTTAGAGTATTTTCGTCCAAATGTAATTCTTATTCCCATTCCATTAAAACCCAAGAGAGGGGGTGGGTTTCATCTATATCCAAATTTTTGGGTTTCATTCCAAAATATTGATTCCATTCCCATCAACCAAACACAAGGTTTGGGAATGAATCCATTCCCTCATTCTCAAACCTCTAAACCAAACGCCACCTTAGTCTTACAGTTTAGCATAAAGTATTTACAAATATGATTTTATCTCTTTTGAGGTCATGTTAGGATCAGTTGAAAATTGACATGTATTGATCACATTGTATGTAATTTTTATCTACACATCCATATTTTGATCTATGTCGTTAATGACATTGGTACTGTGATTACTTTTGGGATTTGTTACTATCATATACAGTAATTATGACATCTTTAATCCTATACCAATGAAATTAATGGACTAGATTATTACAAGAAGTATCTTGTACTTATAATGTATGATATCAACTGAAGTTACATTCGTGTGTTGACTGTAATCATATATAACCCAAGTGGGAAATTGTTTGATTTAATGTCCCTTAAGGTGACCTCATATATGATTTAAGAAACTTGCGATACCAAACCCCATTAAGTGATCTAACTTAAGGTTATTGAGTTTTGGCTTATTATTTGTGGGTTCAATGTGTAGAACCCTTTAGTCCAATCCATTATTATGTATGAGCTGATAACTAATTAGATTCTTATATAAAGGGGAGGCCTCTAAGGATTTAGGATAATCTCGACTTAGTTTCTTGCTTCCCATTGACAAGAAAATTTTCGGCACCGCCACCTCTAAGCCCCTTGGAAGATTTTCCTCGTTTGCTTCCGCTTCTTCATTTCCCTCAAGATCTTCCAGACGATACTACAACAATGACACTTTCGTTGTAATCAGGTTTTAAGTCATTGTTTTACAATTTTTATTCTTGTTATGCCATTATTCGTAGAAACTAAATCCATGCTTTTGTTGTTGTATTTCCTCTTTGAATTCTTATTCAACTTTTAGAATCCATGTGACATAAGATTTTACAACATCTTTCACTATAGAATTTGAAAAAGATCATTGGTCATTTCTAACAACTCAAGAACAAAATGTAATATAAACATAAATTCAAATGATAACATTACATTATAAGTTTCATCCATTGTTGCTCTACCAGATAAACTCTTTTTATCATTGATAATATCACTTAAAACAAGTAGAATGAGATCAAATAAAATAAGCAAACTACAAAATGCCCTCAAGTGAGAGCTCCATCGTGTTTCTCCTTAACATTGTAATACCCAAATTTGATTTTTTTTCCTCTTCCAGATTCAAGCTCATTAGTGATCAATTATACAATTTGAGTAACATGAGCAATTCACAATTGATCATGACGTTTGGAAGAAGAATCCATTAAATTCACTATAACAATCAAGTGTGCAAAGAAATGTTCAATAAGAAAAACACTTTAGGCTGTTGCTACCAATGTCAATGTTAGACGATGTGCAAAGCAATAAACATAATATGCATATGGGCATTCATTCAAAAGAGAGCTTGCAAATCATTCCATTCTCCTTGCATAGTACTTGCGCCATCGCAACCTTATGTTTGAATATTTTGTACGAGAAGATTATTGTGAGATAGGATATTATAAATTCCCTTTTTAAAGTAGATGATTTTGTTTCTTTCACATGGATAATATCAGAGAATCTTTCTATAATAAAGCTCTCTTTATCAACAAATCTTAAAACAATAGTCATTTGCTCTATTTTGACTCATTTCAAGATTCATCCAGATTAAGATGATACTTGACATTACCAATTTCTTCCGTGATGAACCTTTGAATTCTACTCGTATAGAGTTATAAAATCTCCTTTTGAATTTGAGAAGTATAAGAAGCATTTTGAGGTATATTTTCCAAAATAATAGATCTCAAATCATCGTCATAATAAGCTATGTAGTTTATAATTTCTATAAAATTATCACGATTATGTGAGTCCTAAGATTCATCGTAAGCTCTAAAACCTAAACATTGGAATACACATACCTTTGAAGCATCAATTGAAACTTTAAGTCATAAATAGTTTTTTACAACTAACTCCAAAGATTGTTTGTCCATAATATTATCAATATGTTATAATGAGTTCATCAAATCATGAGAACTTTTCAAATTCACAGTCTTTTTGTGTGAATCATTAGGACCAATCCCTTCGTGAATAAAGAATATATAATTTTTTACCATCATTTACTTTTTTTCTTAGATTGAAATTCACCAACAATAAATGCATTTGACCCAAAATGTGTGTTTGGCTTAACAAAAAGAAAAGATGGAAGACAATAAGTGACATTTTTTGCCAGAGAATATTCTAACTAATAAGGAAATAACTTATATCAAATAGGTAAAAACTTTCTTTAATTTTTGTCAACATATTTAGGAGACTTATCTGAGATTACTTGATAATGACTGACAGTCAAATAAGCACGCTTAATTCATCTCTTTTTCTCAAGGCAATAACTCTATATCGAATTACGTAAACTAGAATCTCATTCAATAGCAATATCATTATTTTCATCAATATTTCAAAAGTTAGTTAGAGAAGGTTAAAAAAATCACCGCACTCAATAAATTAGATTAAATTGATGTTTATAGCATTTTTACCAGCAGGAGAATTAGACGAACACATAGAAGATAGTTTCATGCCATTTCGAGGTCTCTAGGTCATTAGTTGATTTTTGTTGAAATCGACTGATGGACCTAAAGATCTTGAAAAGACACGAAATCAATTCCTATGCCTTCGTCTAGTTCTCTTGTAAAAAATGTCATCAAATATTAATTTGACATAATATATTGAGAACAGTGATTTTTTGAACACAAATTAATTTTTTAAATATATTCATGTTTAAAAAATCACTGCTCTCAATATATTGAGTCGAATTGATGTTTAAGGGTATGAATATAATCGTAAGAACTAGAAGAACTCATAGGATTTGGTTTCACTTCATTCCAAGCTCTCTAGGTCTATCAACTAATTTTGGTCGAATGAATCGAAATTGATTATATTTAGGTTCATTTGGTCATAGTTTTAAAAAAATTACTATTCTCAATATATTACGTCAAATTAATGTTTGATAGTATTTTTATAATCAGGAGAACTAGATAAATACATAGACATTGATTTCATGTCATTCTGAGTTCTCTAGGTCCATCAACCAGTTTTGCCCAAAAATTGCATATGGATCTAGAGACCTCAAAATGACATGAACTCAGTTCTTATGTGTTCGTCAAGTTCTCCTAATTATAAAATTACTATCAAATATCAATTTGACCAAAGATATTGATGACAGTAATTTTTTAAATATGAATGTGTTTGAAAAACTAATTTGTGTTTAAAAAATTACTGTTCTTAATATATTTGGTAAAATTGATGTTAGATAATATTTTTGCAATCATAAGAACTAAACGAACATATAGAAATAAGTTTCATGTTATTTTGAGATCTCTAGATCTATCAGTTGATTTTGATTGAAATCAGTTGATGGATTTTTCGAATAGAAAGAAATCGATTCGACTAGAACAAATCAATCGATTATTTTTTTTCCAATTAAATTGATTTTTTTTTATTCGAAAAATTGATTTCTTTCTATTCAAAAAATCCATAAATTTGATCCAAGATATTGAGAGTAGTAATTTTTTTAACATAAATATATTTGAAAAATTAATTTGTATTTAAAAAATCACTGCACTTAATACATTTGATTAAATTAATATTTGATATTATTTTTACAAACGTGAAAACTAGATGAATATATATAAATTAATTTTATATCATTTCGAAATCTCTAAATTTATTAGTTGATTTTGATTAAAATCGGCTGATGAAATTTTTGAGTAAAAGAAATATCAATTTTATTATTTTTTTTTTACCCGTCGAATTAATCTGAGAACGAGGATTATACATTAGTTAAGTTGTTTGGAAACTTATCTACGGTTCGATAACAAACGGTAAGATTTAGGCGCCAGCCGGCCGAACCGGCTGCGTGCGTTCACGTCGGTTCCATCCACATCCACATTATTCTTCTTTTTACGGTGGCATCCCAACGACCGTTCCCTCCTTCGCCAGTCGTCAGAGGAGCAAGGAGGGACGGGGACGAGGACGAGGACGTCGCCGCCCTTCTTCAGAAGAAACACTCGCTCGGCCTGCGCAACAGGTCTCTCCATCCTCTGCCTCCTTCCCAGTGGCCAAGCCCAATCCATCTCATCCTCTCTCGCCAACCAAGCACCCTCTTTCTATCTCGGTCTCCTCGCCTCACTCCATCCCACCTTGCGGTGGGCGGAGGGGTGCGGCGAAGGACGGGTCGGTTCCTTGTGGCTATTTCTGGAAAGGTTAGTGGCGGATATGGGCGCTTCGCTCTCCAATTTATCGGTGGACGTCGGCGATGGATCTGGCGGCCCAGGCCTCGGGGACATCCCTGAGAGCTGTGTGGCTTGCGTGTTCACTTACCTCACCCCGCCCGAGATCTGCAATCTGGCGCGCCTAAACCGTGCGTTCCGCGGTGCCGCCTCCTCCGACTCCGTGTGGGAGCTCAAATTGCCCCCCACCTACTCCCAGCTGTTGTCTCTCCTTCCGCCCGGTGCTTCCCTCCTGTCGAAGAAGAAGGACATATTCGCCTTCCTCTCGCGTCCCGTACCCTTCGATGACCTATACAAGGTACGGTGTCATTTTCCGCCACATACCTTCGTGATGGCATATCCTGCGCCGTGACGGTGGCCTGCCCTAACTCCGTAGGTTCTCTGGCTGGACACAGTCACTGGCGGGGTGTGTCTGTCTGTTTCTGCAAAGGCTATGGCCATTACTGGGATCGAGGACCGACGATACTGGAGTTGGATTCCAACCCAGGAGTCAAGGTGCAATTTTACCTACATTTTTGCAATAATTGAAGGCAAATTTTAGTTTATTTGATGCTTATAAGTTTGATCTCTCTGAATTCATGAGTTATAAACTGAATTATTTTAGAGAATTATTATTTACCAGCCTGTTTGAATTGCATTACACAAACGTATACTTTACAGTTCTCCTTCATGATTAATTACTAAAAGCTCCTAAATGAAATAATTCCCTTTCTTAATTCAAATAGATAAGATGAATTCATTTAAGATTATTGTTATGCGGGAACTTTAAGGTAGACTCGAGAATGTTTATCTTGTATCAATGATAAAAGATGTAATTTGTCTTTCTTTAACTAACAATATTATATTATTATTCCAAGCTACGTAAATGCTACTTGTTCTTCAACTAATGTGTTATTATCAAATTGCTATTTTTTGTTGAAGAAATAAAAAATCTAACATCAACATCAAAAAATATTCTTCTGCTTGCTATATAGCTAGGAAAAGCAGTAGCAATAACATATTAGATTTAGAATCAGGAAGGAAACATTCGCTTCTAAAGAGAAACCATGGATTTGAATCAAAATATGGTCTTTGGTTAGAAAGTGATCAAGTGAAACCATTTTTGACTAATTAGTCTCAGTAAAATGAAAATTTCCTATTTAAACTTCTCAGTAGTATAGTATCATTTCATGCTAACTGCAGCAATGCCATACTGAACTAGGTATACCCATTTTAGATTTAAAATTGAATATTGGTTTTGTTGCTTCCATGTATTTGTAATCGCAACATCGTAACTGGTGGCAGGACAGAAAAGCTAGTGGTCCTTTATCTTTCAATTTTAAAGGAAGCTAAAATATTTCCAATTTTAGAATGGTCTACATATCTCGAACCTTGAAGTTTCTGTTTCCTAGGTTTGGTTGATTCCTCTTTTTTTTGGTCAAAAGGTAATTTGTCAGGTTGTCCTGCTAAATTTATTAATAATTATGTTATAGAACACCCATTATATGCAAAAATGAAGCAATCTTTTCTAATATAAATAGAAGGTGATATTTTGTGTTGTATGGTATGTGTTTTCATGCAATGCCCACGGACTTATGATATGAACTTCGTTAGTAACCCAATGGAAATGAAATATATGCAAGCTTGATAATGCACCATGTAATCCAATGTCATTCCCACTTTGCCTCAGCCACCATCCAACTAAAGTTTCATATACCTGATTAATAAGTCAACCAATTTATGTTTGGATCAAGCTGCTTTGCAGTTTTATTCCATAAGAGATTGAAGATTTATATAGACAAGAGCAGAGATGGCATAATCTGGCAAAGACGTCCTTAGGTTCCACTTAGGCTGGTTCAACCTTTCTGGATACATGATATCATCAATGAACTGGATGATAGTTGGGTTGTGGAGCTCATTAGATTCCCTGAATGATGCAATTCCATATTCCAAGCTGTGCAGAGAATCTTAGAAGAATGATAAACTTGGGGTAAAGGGGGTTACGTTGACAAAGTCCTTGTCTCATGGAAATTATGATGGCATTTTTCCATTTATGACTGCTGAGCTGTTAATGTTACAGTGGCTTCCATTCAACCCACCCATGTGGTTGGAAGTCTGGTCAGGCAGAGCATATGCATGAGAAATCTTCAATTTCACCATGTCAAATGCTTTCTCAAAATCAGTCTTGAAGAGAGAATTTTTTTAACACACCACATACTACCTTTTGAGGAGGGCATAAGTCCTTCATGCTTCTTTGGGAGATGAAAGCATACTGATGCAAAGTGACGAGAAGATGAGTGAATGTTTGATGACTCTTGGATAACACTTCAAATCATTTTAATGATAAAATTCTGTAGATGAATTCTTGATATTACTGAGCTTGGTCGATTTGCAATTTATCCACCTTCATGCGAACTTGATAAAAATGAGTATATGCAATAAAGAAGGTGCTTTGCAATCAGCTCATCTTTAGTAGAGCTATCCATAAAATCTAATGTATTGAAAGCTGCAAACAACTAATCTTTAGTAAATTTTCATGAAAATTGAGAACTTACATTTGTTTTCTTTTTTGGTAATCTAGGTGTTCGAGTTTTGCCCAACTAATCCTGGAGATAGACGTCCTTCCTCCCAGTTCACCTACTAGTTAAATCTAGAGGACAACTAATGTATACTCAAAAACTGACCTCCAAAACATTCATCTCTTTTGAGATTTGAACCTTAGTTCTTTTTATAGTTCCTTTGAGTGCTTTAATATTGCACCACACTCATGGGGGCTGAGAACTTCATTTGTGTTCCTAAGAACAATGGTTGAAGAATAAATTAGATAATTCCTAAATTCTAGCTAAAATACAATATTATGTAGTCATTTTCCACCTTTGAGCACATCAATTGTTCATAGTATAATCTTTTTTTGCATATAGTGTGATGCGACAGAAATGAGTTGAGGTGGATGTTGAGGTGGCAACGATGATGCAAAACTCTCTGGTGAGGTGAATGCCAAGGTGGGGATGTTGTCAGACTCTCACCTTGCAATCCGACTTGGACAGTGTGGCTCGACTTGTGCAAAATAGATAGATGTCAATGGGCATAGGAGTTGTTCGACACAGCCCCTTTCAATACTTAAGTTACTAGGGCATAGTGGAAGTGAAAGCAAATTAGAAATTGTGAGAAGATATTCTGAACTTGTGGATAATGGCCACATCTAAGTATGTATAGGTGTGAGAGAAGTGAGAAATCTATCAAGATTGTATGACCATGATCTCTAGGAAAATAGGGTTTGTGCTGACTGTTTTAGCCGTTTCTTAGTTTAATTGCCATTAATTATGGTTGTGTTAACTGCTTAACCATTGTTAGTTAGGTATGGTGATCATAGAGAGGCCCTTGTTGTGAGCTATGTTAACCTGAGATCGTTTTTGAACAATAATAGATTGAGCTGGATGGAGAGTTTGGGAGGCCAAACTAGAGGGAGAGATTAAGAAACCTAGATGGCCACAGAGTTTGGGAGTTCAACTTTGAGTAGGTCATTGTACTAAACTCGTCCTTAGTATAACCGGAGGTTTCCTGGAGGGGGTCATGTCAGAATAGCCCACTCTTTTTGGAGTAAGGTGCATAAGCATATCATGTTTGATTAGGGGTAGATTAATATCCTACGATATCACTAGTCTCCCTTCTAGTTGAGTTGAGGTGTATAAGACTCGATTTAGATAGTTAGGTCAGTAGGGCACTGTTGATTCCAAAGGAGGCAGAGTCAAGCCACATAGGTTAGTTATTGATGGGGTGACTTATGGCATCTTCAATGCAAGGTTTTGGGAAAGGTCTGTGAAACCAAAAAACTGAACAAAAAAGTTCGAACAATTGTGGGCATGAGGTTTGAGGTTTTTAGTTTAAGAGCACTAATGAAAATTCAAAACTGTTTTTTTCTCTCGAAATTAAACATGTGGGTGTGGCTAGTAATTAATTAACAATGAGGTTTGAGATTTGTAGGTTTTTTTTTAATTATTGTGGAGAGAATAGTAGGTTTTTATGCTTTTGATGTGGTATATTGAAAATTACAAAAAACCTCATTTAGAGCTCTAACGATTGGAGTTGCTCTTACTTGGGTAGCTCTAGAGGGAAAAAGACCGAGTTGTAAAAATAAGCCGCTGAAAGAAGACGTTTCTAATATCCAAGCTACAAGAGAATGAGATCAATTCACTTAGCCTGTAATTTTAAAAATGCCACTCGTAGTTTTAAATTTGCTACCATGGTTAGGCGAATCACCGTGTAATATTTAATATCCATCATATTTCAAGTTGGCTGTGATGATTACTTTTCCTGAGGTTTCTTTACACCTATTTAATCGCTTGATGTTCTTGAGATTTTTCTGCATTGTTAGATGGTGTAAAGGCTAAACATTCACCTGGTGGTCTAGGTTAGTAATTCTTCTTGCTTCTATAAGTGCTTCACTCCTAATCTTTAGATGTCTTCTAGGCTTAAGCCTTCTTGTTCCCCTGATGGGTTCAGGAATGAGTCGTCAGGGGCTATTGAAGTGGCTCCTAATGAACTCATTTTAAAGCCAGCTAAGAGGCCTTGGTATGAAAACCTGGAGGACTTGTTGCTTGTGGATGTTGTAGTATTGATCTAGGAGGGATACAGGATCCTTTCGAATTTTGAGATGATACTTCCTAGGTTGAGTGACCAATCTCATCCACCTTTGCTAGGGAGCTAATCACCCATTTTTAAGCTCAGTTGGAGAGTGACTTACACTTCCCCATCTCTCCTTTCTTTCAATAAGTCGCTGCCTACTTTGGTATTTCTTTGAGTCAATTAGCTCCCAACTCTTTTTGTCTCCTAACTAGGGCACTGATTGTATTTCGACATTTAGGCCTTCCTCATACCCTTACATCTTTCATTATTTATTTTACTTGAAAAGGGCTGAGGCTAGGTTGTTTTACATTGCTGCTCGACTTAATTTTTAGTTTTTAGGGGTTTATCCATCGTTGAATAAGCATTGGAAAGTGTTTTTCCTTTTTGCTCATCCTGCCCTGCCCTTCTCATTTTCTCATCCTTTGGGATGAGAATTTCCCTCCTATGTTTAATTTAGGTTTGTGAAAAGAAGAGGAGACCTTCCGTGAGATCTCCGAGGTCCTCTAAGGTTGGCTCTTTGATGTCAATGTCGTTATCGATTAGGACCTCCTTCACTATTATTGGTTGAGTCCTCTAGCGATTGTGCTCAAGAAACCTGTAGGTAATTGCCTACAACTTCGATTTATTTCATACAACTACTATTGAGTTCCATTTTACTTATCCAGAGGAGAAAATGTCATAAGCAGCTGCGTCAAAATAACTTGGGAAGAAAAATTAGACAACCTATAAGGAACCTCAGCAACTAAGCTATCTCTCCCATGGTCTTCTGATTTTGACCTTTACAGGGAGGCTAAGGGGGCTCCAAAAATCTTATAAGTCCCTCTCGAGGTGGTCTGGTAGAAGTGTCCTTGGAAGCTCAATTGACACTATTAAGTCCTTGGCTGTCGTCATATGTAGGGAGATCTTGATTATTAGGCATCTGCAATGGGAGGTTTATAGCATGCAATTTATGCTATAAACCTTTCAATATAAACCCCTCTCCCACTGCACATGTGGGGTTTATAGTTTTTTTTATAAACCTGTATCAAAATCTTGGGACCAAGTTTATAAAAAAAATAGTGGAGAGAGGATAGAGAGAGAATTTTAAAAAAGTGAAATTTTTAAAAGAGAGAAGTTTTATGATAATAGAGAGTGGGTTTTAAAAGAAGGTTTTTAATTTTTGATATGATAATTATGTGGCAGAGCATAAACCTTTTTAAGAGGTTTACGACTACGGATGCCTTTAGGGTAACTGCAATAATGAACCTATACATCCAACTTCTAGGACCTATGTGTCACATCATTGCCACATAAAGTAAAAAATTCACAACTTTTATAAACCTCTCCCCACAATCATAAATCCAAAAAGCAACTTTAGGTTGGGTCCCACTAATTCACACATCATTATCTACATTTTATATTTACTATCTTTATTTATAATATTCATTTATATACTATCATAAAAATATATTTATAATATACATATTAATTAATTTATTAATAATATATATTAGTTTTATTTAATAATTTTTTAATAAATTAGCCGTTTCTAGTTGTTTTGCACATTTTAAAAAAAAAATCAATTTTTAAAAAAATGTTTAGCACTGCACATTAGATTTTGATGCAAATTTGTATATTTAAAAAAAAAATGAACTGGGCGTTAGCCACCACATGTGGGGCCCGCTACTAAACAATTTTTTTTTAAAATTGTGCTGAACCCAGCATCCAAATTTGGATGCTGGGTTGTTGGGTTTTAAAAGCCCACTAACCTTGCAATGCTTCTGGGTTCACAAAACCCAACTTCTTGGGTTTTGTGAACCTAGCGTTGCAGTTACCCTTAGTTGGGTTTTGTGAACATAGCGTTGCAGTTACCCTTAGATTGAAGTCCTATCCTTGTCCCTCGATCAATAGGAGTGTAGAGGGCCTTTGATGTCAAGATCGTATAAACCTTGCAGGCTTTATCCTCTACAGCTCAGTTGGGACCGTCCATGATAGAAGATCCTCAAAAAATCTACTGCTTGCCACTGATTACTTGGTGGATCGTTTAACTTGTTGGATAACCCATGTTAGGTAATTGATCTTATCTTCTTAAAGGTAGCAAAGATCAAGGTTTAAAATCTCGACCCATGTCGAGGTTTCGGTCCTGGACCAGAATGATATGGTTTAAGGTATCTTATCGTGTCGTACCGATATAGTTTCGGTATTTTTTAAATATAAATATAAATGTATATTAATATTTGATTATTAAAGATGTTTATATTTTGAGATGTTGAATTTATATTTTAATATTTTCTCATAAGATAATGGCTATTAAATTTTTTATAAAAAATATTTTAAAAAATAAGTAATTCTTAAAATTCAAAACTAAATTTAAAATTTTAAAAATAATTATAAAAGTATTTAAAAAATTTAAATTATTTTTTAATGTTTTTGTAAATTTTTTATTTTAAAAATTTTATTTGCAATGTTTAAGAATTATATATATTTTTTAAATTTTTAGATTATTTTAAATTTATGTTTAATTTTAAAATTATTTAAAAAATTTTAAATTATTTTGTAACATATTTATCTAAATTTAAAATTATTTAAAAATTTTGCAATAATTTTAAATATTTTATAATTATTAATAATAATAATTTATTTATAAAAAAATAGATATTTAAAAAAAATAAAAATTAACTAAATAAAAAAGACTAAAAAAATCGCTATTGCGATGACCCATAGAGACCATGGCTATATCGCGATTACTACGGAGGGTTTTAGGAATATATAATATTTTATTAGAATTTTTTAGAGATTTAAATTAATTTTTATATATTTTAATAGAATAATTTAATTAGGATTTTTTTATTATTTATTTCAATGAGAAATAATTAGATCATTAAAAAAAATTAATAACATAACTAAAAAAATAAACAAATAAAATATTTATTATATATATTTAAAATTAAAATAAACAAAATATTTAATTAATTAGATAATTTTATTAGGATTTAATTAAGCCTCTTTGAATTATCCCATCTTGTTTTAATTTTATAAAACATTTAATTAATAAATCAACCGCGGCCCCAGGCGCAGCAGCCATGGCCTCCAACGCGGCTGCGGGGGTCATGCGACCCCTCCGGTGCGGCTGCGGGCATCGCGCGGCCTCTCTGGCACGACTGCAAGGGTCTCGCGACCACTATTGTGCGGCCACAGGCGTCGTGACGTCCTTCTTGTGCGGCCGCCGGCATCGCGATGCCCTTCCTGCATGGCCACTGGTGTCGCGATGCCCCTCTGTGTGGCCGCGGGCATTGCGACTACCTTCCTGCACAGTCGCGAGTGTCGCAATGGCCCTCTTGGTTGGCCGCAGTATCGTGATGCCCCTTCGGCGCGGTCACGAGCATCACAACACCTCCACGGCCAATGGCGGAGCCAGGCTTTAGACTACCCGGGCTATAGCCCGGGGACCCGGTTAAAATTGTATTAAATTTTACCTTTTAATTGTATTGATTTTTCCATTTCCAAATAGAGCAAAGGAATCTCTAGCCCGGGTACCCCTCTGGAGGACATTTGTAGCCCAGGTGGGCTACAAATCCTGGCTCCGCCATTGTCCACGGCTACAACAGGACTGGTGTTGGGTTCATGCCATTGCTGGTCGGCAGGCAGAACGTAATGTTTCATCTGTTTTGAACGGCTCGACACGAGATCTCAAATCCCTGGTAGAGACTCACTAATGCATCTTTGGTGCAAGCCCTAGTGTTAGATTAGAAGTTGCTAGAATGGGTTGTGCATATTTGCGATGTCCAATCTATGGATGTCTTGGGAGGCTGAGCAAAAATCCCTTATTGAGCACTGGGAGGAGGCCAAAGTTGTTAGGGCTGGGGAGGTGCACCTCTCCGAGCCAACTACATGGCCGAGCTAGAGAATACCAAGGTGGAGCTTGATCGGACCAATGTCGAGCTAGTGACCTACCTAGCATGGGTGGATAATCAATGATAAGAGTGGAAGGCAGACTTTCCGGCATATTTGGAGACGACTGAGATGCTAACTGACCAAGCTATCCTCTTCTTTGAGCTTGGGTTTGAGGGGTGTGCAACTTATACTACCCACCAGAGCGAGTGTCAATTGATTTCCTATATTATGATTGTGGCTTGGAGAGTCTTCCTCCTAAGGATTTTGAGCCAAAATAGTGATTGTAGCTTGTCACAAAGCATGTAATGAACTTGTAACATGACCATAATACAACAACAATAACTTAGCTTTATTTCACTAGGTGGAGTTATATATATGGATCCTCCTACACAATTGGGCTTTATCTTTTAAAAGGGCAGTCCGGTGCATGAAGCTCCTGCTATGCGGGGTCCCGAGGAAGGATCCATTGTACGCAGCCTTACCCTGCTTTTTTGCAAGAGATTGTTTCCAGGATTCGAACCCGTGACCCTTTGGTCACAAAGTAACAACTTTACCGTTGCGCTAAGACTCCCCTTCAATTGGGCTTTATCTTCTAAGTTTTTCCTCGATAGACGTAATTTTGACTTTCTCTCTAATGTTCTTATTTCTTATCTATCCATCCTCGCATATTCACTTTAACATTCTCATCTTTTGCTTATGTGCTCGAATCATATCCCAATATTCAATTTCATATAACATAGTAGGTCTAATTGCTATTTTATAGATTTTTTTTATAAGTTGTAAAGTTACTTTTCAATCACAAAGAACATATGACACTTTCCTTCAGACATCTCTTTTAATCGCTTCATCCTTTGCATCTCTTTCAACCCTTTCATCCCTTTACAAAAACGATCTTAAATATTAAAAGCTACTTGTTCTGCCATTTTTCGGTTTAATTGTGTGCAAGGGCATATGCTCTATTAAATTGTCTACTTTCGAATATATTTCTCCTGACATTAAATTTGATTAATTATTTCATAACTTGATTATTAATGGTTCCGTGATTTCACGTTACCATGTCTACATTTTCAAGACTGAAGTTCCTCCAACTTCTAGTCTTGGCATTGGCTTTATGCAGAGTAGCCAACGATGGCTTCTTAGTTTGACCATTATAGTTCACCAAGCTAAATCTGAAACTGAAGTGGTGTAGACATTGATTATCTAAATTCATACAACTCTTGAAGTACAGGTTCCAAGTGGTGGCCTTTCTTCAGCAAATATGGTGGTTTGAAGTGCAAGGCTTGATAAAATTTCCATTCCCTCCAGGAGTCTACAGCTTGTCATTTCGGTTGCACCTTGGAAAATTCTTTCGAAGGTTGGGGCGTCGTGCGTGTAGCTATGACCAGACTCATGGTTGGGATCTAAAGCCTGTACGATTCGATCTTTCTACTTCCGATGGTCAAAATGTTTCAAGAGAGTGTTGCCTGGATGAGCCTGAAAGTAGTAATTATATGGGATTCTGCAAGCGCGGTTGCTGGATAGAATACCTTGTTGGTGACTTCGTGGTCACTGGTTCAGAGACACTGGATTTGAGATTTTCCATGAAGCAGATTGATTGCACACATTCTAAAGGAGGGCTCTGTGTTGACTCTGTTTCTATCATGCCAAGTGAATTGAGAGATAGAGCACTCAAAAAATTGTAAATTTATGTCGTAAGAAAGTTCAACACATGCAATAGCTGTAGTTATTAGTGTGATATCTCGTCCACAAGTTTTGTGAATGCCCCGTGTAATCTCGTTATTTATGCATTGAATTGATGCTATTTGACATGTCTGTTAATTCCTGCATATCTTAATTTGGTTGCATGTGGTACCCAAGAATGGAGTGGAATTAAAATGATACTACTACAAATGAAATGCAATGGGAGAATGATTCATATTCTTTTGCTTGGTTGTAGTAATAGAATGATTTATCTAGTGGACTAATTCAATTTATGGTTATTTTATATGCTCATCTATTTCTTTCAGTTAGTTTCATTCATTTTTTTCAACATGCTTTGTTTTGACTTTTGTGGTGTCCCATTTTGTCGCATCTATTTGATATGTTTAATTTTGGTGATTCACACAACATACTCAATGCATATGGTTCTTTGAACACGTCTAGCACCTTTAAATTCATCCAGTCTATCTCACTTGATCAGTTGTCCAATATGACTAGCTCGACTTATTCACCCAGCCTAATCAGTTTAATTAGGCTCAGTTAGTTCACTTGTCTAACTTGATATGCTTGGTCCATTTGGTCTACCAAAATGTATAATATTAGATTTCCTTTCATTTCAGTTTGGATTTCCGATTATTGTGATAACCATTTCGATTCCATGGACAATTTTTAAGGCTACATATGGTGAGTGGTAATCAGCCGCTACTGTTGGTCAGGGGTAATTAACCAAGTTTGTAATGTAATATTATATTACTATATTTGGTTAATATGTTGTATACTATGTAAGGGTGATTATATTATTTTATTTGGTGTCTATTATTTTTTTTTATAAAGAATTTAATTTGTATTATTATAAAATGATAAAAATATTTTGCGACCTCTGCCGGTGGTAGTTGGCAGAGCTGACGCTCGGACGACGTTGGTATTCGGTCGGCGGCGCCAGCGGTCACCCCGGCGACGACCCGCGGTGTTGGCGGTTGCCCCCGCAGCGGCCGGCGGTTGCCCCTGCGTGGTAGTCTTAGCGACAGCGGCCAGTGGCGACTGGCAGGCGGTGGCAGCCAGTGGCAGCCAGTGGCCACTGGCGGGTGACTACGGCAACAACGTCGATGACCGAATGGTTTAAGAAATGGACTAGTGGTACATTTGACATTTAAATTTTAGTTAAGCATTAAGCTTGGAACATAATACAGATTACATACTATTAGCTTTGTAATTTAGATTATAAAAATTTATTATTTTTATAATTCATATTAGATTACATACTATTAGCTTTGTAATTTAGATTATAAAAGTTTATTATTTTTGTAATTCATATTACATTATATTACAGGTTTAAATGGTAACAAATAAAGTAATTAATCTTGTAATGCAATCATGATTATATTATAAGGCTGATTATCCCTCACTAGGGTTGTAAACGAGTCGAGCCGAGTTTTAGGGTGCTCAAATTTGTTTGATAAGGTACTTGAGCCAAGCCGAGCCGAGCTTAAAATGAATCAAGTTTTTGAAATGATTGTTTAAGCTTGCCTTAGTTTATTTTTTATGAACTTGAGCTTGTTTGAACCTTGGCTCGAGCTTGGTTTATTTAGATGTTATCGAGCTATCAATTCAAGTTTGGCTTGAGCTTGGTTCGAGCTGGGTTTGTTTAGATGTTATCGAACTATCAATTCAAAGTTATTTGATTGTTTGAAACTTTTAGTTGTTTGATTAGTTATTAAGCTTGATAATTCAAACTTTATTTAATATATTGATAAGACTTTTATTAATGAATATGGTTCGTGAATATTGTTCACGAATGTTAAGGAGCTGAACACATATGTGTTCAAACTTGTTTGTTTAGTTTAACGAGCTGTTCAAGCTTATTTGTTTAATTGATCTTGTGTATATTGAACGAACATAAACAATATTTTATCAAATCAAAAACTAAACTTATTTATGAATATTTGATTCATTTACAACCCTACCCTCACCAAACGTAATCATAATGTAATCAAAATTACATTATAAGATTGATTAATTTATTTGGTATAATGTTAAAGCTATAATATAATATAATTTGAATTATAAATGATAATAAAATTTTATAATCTGAATTAGAAAACTAATAATATATAATCTAATTATACTTCAATCTCAATTACATTACAAACATGATTATATTATCTTTAATTAAACATAGCTCAGGTTTTTTTTACACCACTGCATCACCTTTATACATACCTTCATCTATCAATGCCATCGACGCCACCAGTTACCCTGGAACACCTGATTGCCTTTCAGAGACAAAAAAGCACATGTTTTTTGTTTTTGAAATGAAAAGGCACGTTCTTTAGCAGTGTCGCCAACCTTATTTGATGCTCTACTTTGTTCATGTGTTGGTTGTAAGCCGTTCCCATCGGATGGTAGATTTATTATAATAAAAGTAAAGATTAATTTTTAATAAGTGTATATTTTTAGAAATATTTTTTTATTTATTAGTTATTTGATAGTTGATTATAAATTAATTTTATAATTTTTCTTCTGTATAATCTGAGAACGAAGGATGAGAAAACGAATGATGAGAAGTACATCAACCTAATCACCTTTTGGTTGTAAGCTTAGTGCAAGTTTATTAACTAGTTATGACAGACAGGATGACAAGCTGTGAATTTGAAAGGAAATAAAAGTAGATACAATTGTGGTAAAAGGGAGTTATTTATCTCGATTTTGTCGAGATTCAAACCTCAGATCTCATTATGATAACACCTTATGCGCTAGCCACTAGTGCAAAGGCATAGTTGCATTGCACCTTAACATTTGGAAACATTCTAAATGATTTTTCTTTTTCTTATTTTTTTTTTTTAGCATATTACCCTATACAATTCTACCATCTGAGTACGCAACATCCGTGTGACTTACATATTTGCCCTATTGATCCCACACCATCTGGTGGTACCTTGCGGTCCCAAAAAATATGAATAATTGATGGCATGGGGCAATGCAAGACATGGTGATAAATCAGAGTCCAACGACCAAATTTAATAATGCAATCAATCCCTGTGCAGTCCAAATCTGAATGATCAACCGTGAGAATAATGACATCATAAATAAATATAGACTATACTATTTTCTTTTAATAGTTCTACTATTATGTTTATTTTTGAAAAAAAAATCATTTCATATATAGCTGACTAATTCTAGAATTAATCAATATGCTCCTATAGAAAATTTTTACCGATCTATTAGGATAAATCAACAAATATTTATAGTGAATAATATATCATTCCAACATTTTTAGGTTAATCATCTATTAAAAAAATTCATCCATTAATTTATTAAAATTAGAATTCAATCTTTATATACTTGAAAAATAAAAATAAAGAAAGGGCATTGCCATTACACTATTCTCTGGCAATAAATAAATTGCCTTCTTGACCAGTTAGGTATGTGTTAACCTCATAAACATATAGAGAAAGTTCAATTATGTATCAAGTTCTACTGGCCCTACCTTCCAATTCAAAATGATTGCAAAATGATCAACAATAGATTTATGAAAAAAAAACTTCTTGGTGTTCAAATATGTAAAAATAATGTCATAGGTCCTACTTGGGAGCTTCTCAAAATTCATTTGGGTTAAATGTAGGTCAAAATAAAGTGAAAAATAACTAATAAAAAGTTTTTTTGAAAGAAAATTCTCCTTAACAATTAATTTTGAAAAACAAAAAGTTTCCCAAGAATAAGGGAACAGGTTACTACTTGAATATGTTGTTGATAAGTCAACTCATGACCAATAGTCTTTAGATCCCGAATCATAATCATCATTTCCTTTAGATGTTGGGTTTGTAGGGAACTAGGGCGCTAAATATGTAGAAAGTATAGCGGAAAACATCTAGTTCCTCTCCCAGAAGATCCATATGAAAGTAAAACAATATACTAAGTATCATGATTAAAGGGTTATACCTTTGATGCATGCCCTTCGCAATCCCAGCAGCAACCTTTCTTTGGATACAGATCTCAGCGTGATTAAGTGTCCATGCCTCTACGGTATCCACACGAACATATCCTTCGTTCATCACACAAACTATCCTTCGAAGAAGAACCACCTTCTTGTGCTAGCAAGCAAGCATGGTTCAGCCAAAAGAAGATTCGGCCAATGACATGAATTCGCCTAAGAAGAAGAAGAGGAGGAAGAAAGAGAAGATGAAGAGTCTCTATTTTCATCTCTCATAAAAAAAAATCAATCCAAAACCCTATTTATATTCATCCAATGAATACCAAAGATTTTTGTCTCTTTGTATTCCTCTTAATGGGTTATATTATTATATTGGATTAACCATTAACCTAATAACCCAATAGTCTAATCATCTCATGATTAACCTTTTTGTCTTCCTCTTAATAGGTTGGATTATTATATTGGATTAACCATTAACCCAATAACCCAATAAACCTAATCATCTCATAATTGGTTCTTAGGGCTAACACTAATAATCTCCCACTAGTATTAGTGCCAATCATTACAAAGATGACACCAACACTTTAGATTAACCCATTAATCTTAAAATTCTCAGTATTTTAGTCAAACTAAAATATCCATCTCCAAACCAATATGTTCTTTGTGTGTGACCCAATAGACTCTTGTAATGTTAGCAATGTATCCAAATCAACATTTTAGATAAATAAACAATGAGTGACATCTAGCAATGCATCATTGTTACTCAAGTGATGAGAAAGTTGAGATTCGACTTAACCTGTCCGTGACTATTATCTTGTATGACTCAATCTCTCTATCCTTGATATTTAGATTGATCAATGAGGCATAGACTGTGTCTTCCTCTTATCAATCTTTGTGTTTCTTGATCTCTAACTAGACACACTCAATCAAATAAGCTTAATATCACATATTGACTCATTTAAGCATGACCATGCATTCTCGTGTTCTACTAATTAAGGGGCTCACAGATATCACTTTCGTTATATGGAAGGGATAGATTCTATCTACATCACTCACATCCCTTCATATAACTTATTGCATACCTAGTGATCGACTTTATGGTCCACCCTGTTGTTGGTTGGTCCTAGGAAGATCGTACCGGCTCCACTGTACAAAAATTTTGTACAAGTCTCGAACCTTTCCTAAACAACCTATTGTGTTATTTAGAAATTAAATTAGGAATCGCAAACAGAACTTAATATTATTGATTCCAAATTTAACTTATCTGTTCTTAATGGTTTAGATTTGGATCGCAAACGATGCTTAACATTATTGATCCAAATCCACCTACGTTATAAATTCAATTAAATATTAATTTCTAAAATTGGCTTCCAGGACTGCATGGCGAGGCACTAGTCCTTCTTGGGTATGGGATCATCCACCACCGCCTAGACAAAGCCTTTTAAGGAAAGCTAATATTTAATTTCCTTATATAACTCTAGGTTTAACAAAAAAGAACAATCGAATCACAAATTCGAAAAACAAAAAAAAACACAAACTCGAATCACAAATTCGAAACTCTAGAATTATATGCCTCTTGTGTTTGGAATTCATACAAAGAAAAAACTAGCATGATGCGGAAAACAATTACTAGTTATACGTTTTCTTTGTATGCTAATAACCTCGAGATCTTTTGTTGTATTCCTCGCCTCCTCTTAGACGTCGTGTGGGCGACGAACCTCCAAGATGAACACCACCCAAAAGCTTCTTCCTCCTTCTCTAAAATCCGGCCACCACCACCACAAAGAAATAAAAGAGAGCAAGGGAAAAGGAAAGGGGAGAGGGCCGGCCACAAGAGGGAGCACAAGCAAGAGAATAAGAATTGATCCCTCATGAGGCCTCTCCTCTCCTTCTTTTATAATACTTGCCCAAGGCATACAAGGAAAGTTTTTTACAAAAAATTAAAATCTTCCTCTTGTTTTTTCCTTTCCTCCTTTTTAATTCCTTTTTCTCCTCTTTGATTGATTCAATTGATTTGTCAGCCCCTTGCTTGGGCACCAAGCAAGGGTGGCCGGCCCTAAGAGGAAGGAAATAAAAATTTTGTAAAAATTTTATAAGCAAAGAAGGAAAGCTCTTATAAAATTTTACAAGCTCTCTTTTAATCTCCTAATGTGGATGTTTAAAAAAGGAAAGTTTTCTTTATTTTAAAACAAGTTTTAAAATTTAAAACTTCTTATTTAAAATTTCTTTTTTTAACATGGTGACAAAAAAGAAAAGTTTCAAATTTAAAGCTTCCTTTTTAAAAACCATGAGGATGGTTAAAAAAGGAAAGTTTTAAAACTTTTAAACTTTCTTTTAAATCATGTGACCTAATTCAAATAAGGAAAATTTTATAATTTAAAATCTCTCTTTTAAAACTTGTAGATATCTACAAAGAGAAGATTTTAAAAATTCAAAACACCCCTCATAATTTGAATTATGTGGCCGACCCCCCTTGCAAAACTTATGGCCGGCCCCTTTAGAGAAGATAGTGGCCAACCCTTGGCTTGGTCACCAAGCCTTGGGCCGACCCCCTCTTGGACACCAAGATGGGCTTTTCATGGGTGGATATGAGGCATTAATGAGGCTATGACAGGGACCTAGATGAGAAATTGGTTTTGGTCTCCTAACGAGCTTGAGTATCCCGTGTTCGCCCCGAACACACAACTCAAGTTCATCAATAACAACTCATTCCACTAGAGAGTTATTATTGCACTACCGCACCAATCCTAAATTACATTATGGGCTCCTTCTTATCATGAGTGTGTTAATCTCCCTGTGTTTAAGATATCGAATGTCCACTAATTAATTGAGTTACTGACAACTCATTTTAATTAATGTTTTAGTCTAAGAGTAGTACCACTCAACCTCATCGTCATGTCGGACTAAGTCCACCTGTAGGGTTTAACATAACAATCCTTATGAGCTCCTCTTGGGGACATTCTCAACCTAGATTACTAGGACATAATTTCCTTCTATAATCAACAATACACACTATAAGTAATATCATTCCCGACTTATCGAGCCTTTTGATTTATCGAGCTAAATCTCAACCTTTGATAAGTTAAAGAAATAAATACTAAATATATGTGTTTGTTATTATATTAGGATTAAGAGCACACACATTCATAATAACTAAGGTGTTGTTCTTTTATTAAGTCAGTATAAAAAGAACTTACCTTAAAATGGTCATACTCAATACACTTAGAGTGTACTAGTGTAATTATTAGTCAAGATAAACTAATACCTAATTACACTACGACTATTCCAACGGTTTGATCCTTTCCATCTTAGTCGTGAGCCTCTGTTTATAATTTATAAAGAACTGATAACATGATCTTCTGTGTATGACACCACACACCATGTTATCTACAATATAAATTAATTAAACAACTACAAATGTAGATATTTTTGACCAATGTGATTCTTTATTTCAAAATAAATGTTTACAAAAGCTAGGCTTTTAGTATACATACTAACAATCTCCCACTTATACTAAAAGACTAAGCTGCCATATCTGCTGCCATACATCTGATTCTCATCCCCTCCACATGCCGATCAAAAACTTTCACCGGAAGGGCCTTAGTGAAAGGATCTGCCAGGTTATCTGCTGATGCAATCTTGGCGACGACAACTTCCCCTCGCTTCACGATGTCTCGTATCAGGTGGTACTTGCGCTCTATATGTTTACTCACCTTATGGGCTCGTGGTTCCTTCGAGTTTGCAACTGCACCACTATTATCACAATAAATTGTGATGATTTTGGGCAAACCAGGAATCACATCTAAGTCCATTAGTAAGTTCCTAAGCCATACAGCTTCTTTGGCTACCTCAGAGGTTGCCACATACTCAGCTTCCATGGTTGAGTTTGAAACGCATTTCTGCTTAACACTCCTCCATGCAATGACTCCACCTTCTAAAGTAAACACATAGTCTGATGTAGACTTACTATTGTCCCTATCTGATTGGAAGTCTGAATCCGTGTAACCCACAGGGAGCAAATCATCTGCTTGGTAAACTAGCATATAATCTCTAGTCCTTCTCAGATACTTTAATATATGCTTTACAGCAGTCCAATGTCCTTATCTAGGGTTACTTTGATATCTGCTAGCCATGCCCACGACAAAATAGATATCCGGTCTCGTACACAACATTGCACACATTAGGCTTCCCACAGCCGAAGCATAAGGAACTGCCTTTATGTCCTCTATCTCCTTTGATGTCTTCGGAAACATCTCTTTAGATAAAGCTACTCCATGCCGAAAAGGTAAGAAACCTTTCTTGGAGTTTTGCATGCTAAAACAAGCAAGGATTGCATCTATATATGAAGCTTGAGATAGACACAACATCCTTTTCTTGTGATCCCTTATGACTTTGATCCCAAGAATGTGTGCACATTCTCCTAAGTCCTTCATATCTAATTGTTTGAACAACCATACCCTTACGTCTGATAATACTTTGACATTGTTGCCAATTAACAAAATGTTATCTACGTATAGTACAAGAAATATTATCACGTTTCTGTTACACTTCTTGTATACACAAGACTCATTCGGACACTGAATAAATCCATATGACTGGATTACTTCATTAAACCGAATGTTCCAAGATCTTGAAGCTTGCTTTAGTCCATAAATAGACCGATTGAGCTTGCACACTAGATGCTCTTTGCCTTTTTCAATAAACCCCTTTGGTTGCTTCATATGGATGTTTTCTTCAAGACTTCCGTTAAGGAAAGCTGTCTTGACATTCATTTGCCAAACCTCATAATCCATATGAGAAGCAATGGATAAGAGTATCCGGATAGACTTAAGCATAGCTACCGGTGAAAAGGTCTACTCATAATCGATTCTCTCTTTCTTAGTGTACCCTTTTGCAACAAGCCTTGCTTTGAAGGTTTCTACATTCCCGTCTGTCCCTCTTTTCCTTTTGTAAATCCACTTGCATCCAACGACTTTTATACCATTTGGTGGTTCTACAAGCTCTCATGCCTTATTAGAATACATAGATTCTATTTCAGAATTCATAGCCTTTTGCCAAGATACTGCATCTTTATCTTAGAGTGCTTCATCATACGTCCGGGGATCAGGTTTATGTTTACCCGGGATCAAGTTTGAAGATTCTCCCAAAAACATGAATCTCTCAGGTTGCCTAACAACCCTCCCACTATGACGAGACACTGTCTGTAACTGTGCATCATTTTTAACACATATTGCAGTTTCTTGTGGTACTTCATCTTGTACTATTGGTACTAAAGTAGACGTGTCCTCTCTCATTTCTTCTAGAACAATTTTACTTTTGGGCTTGTGGTCCATTATATAGTCTTCTTCTAAAAACTGGGCATTGGTGCTAACAATAACCTTCTAGTCTTTAGGACTATAAAATAAACCACCTTTCGTTCCTTTAGGATAACCCACAAACACGCGAACTTCTGTACGAGATTCTAACTTATCAGCATATGCTTTCAGCACATGTGTTGGACTACCCCAAATCCGAATATATCTTAGACTGGTTCGTCCATTCTATAATTCTGTGGGAGTAGAGAGTACTGATTTAGAAGGTATCAGGTTCAGAATGTGCGCTGCTGTTTCCAGAGCGTATCCCCAAAATGAATTTGGTAATTCTAAATAACTCATCGTCGATCTAACCATCTCCATAAGAGTCTTATTCCTTCGTTCTGCCACACCATTCTGTTGGGGTGTACCAGGTGCGGACAACTAGGATTGAATCCTGACATCTGATAAGTAATTCCTAAACTCTCCTAAGAGGTATTCGCCACCACGATCAGACCGTAGTGTCTTGATACTTTTACCAAGACGTTTCTCCACATCAGCCTTGTACTCTTTGAACTTATCAAAGCACTCAGACTTGCGACGCATCAAGTAAATGTATCCGTATCTCGAATAATCGTCTATAAAAAAGACAAAGTATTCGAAACCACCTCTTGCCTAGATAGACATAGGACCACACAAATCAGAATGAACCAGTTCTAACACATCTTTGGCTATATACCCCTTGGCCTTAAAAGGTCTCTTGGTCATTTTACCTTCCAAGCAAGATTCACAGGTTGGAAAGTTTTCCACCACTAATGAACCCAAGAGTCCATCAGCTATAAGCCTTTGAAACCTACTTAAGTTAATATGACCAAGTCTTAGATGCCAAAGATATGTTTAGTTCATCTCCGAAGGTTCCTTTCTCTTATTGGAATTAGAAGATGTGTTATTAATTTCCATTTGTTGCTTTGTGGAAGAAATTGGATTTAAAGTATATAAATTGTCAACCAATGTACCATAATAGATAATAACCCTATTTCTCTTTATAACCACATTGTTATTAAAAGAAACAGAATATCCATCCAAATACAGTTTAGAAACTGAAATTAAATTCTTTCTAAAACTGGGTACATAAAGATAATTTCTTAAAACCAAACTTCTTTTCCTATCAAAAGATAAGTAGACGTCTCTCACTTCAACAGCCGCCACCTTAGTAGCATTGCCCATGTAGATAGTTATTTCTCCTTCAAATAGTCGTCAGATTTCTTGGAACCCCTGCAAAGAGTTGCAGACATGATCAGTGGCTCCCGTATCTACACACCAGGTGCTGGTAGATAACACTGCCAAACATGTTTCAACTACTAGAGAATGAGATATACCTTTATTGTTCTCTTTCCTACGAGGACAGTCTGCCTTCCAATGTCCTGACTACTTGCAGATGAAGCACTTGCCCTTCGGCTTCTTCATTCCAACTTTTTATCCTGTACCTTGAGGTTTATTTACCTTCTTTGCTGAAACAACCTGTTTCTTCTTCTTCTTGCCTTTTGACTTAGAAGTAGAACCATTTTCAACATAGTGAATCTGAGAATTATGACGAAATAGCCCTTCTGCTGCCTGAAGTTCTGTCAGCAGTTCCACCAATGAATACATCCTTTTATTTATATTATAGTGTTAGAGTGTATACTGAAAGCCTAAGCTTTTGTAAACATTTATTTTGAATAAAGAATCACATTTGGTCAAATTATCTACATTTGTTTGTAGTTGTTCAATTAATTTATATTGTAGATAACATAGTATGTGGTGTCACATACAGAAAATGATGTTATCAGTACCTTATAAATTATAAACAGTAGCTCACGACCAAAATGGAAAGGAACAAACCATTGGAAGGTCGTAGTGTAATTAGGAATTAATTTATCTTAACTATATAATTACACTAGTATACATAGAGTGTATTGAGTAGGACCATTAGAGATCGTTTTTTTTATACTGACTTTATAAAGGAGCAAAGACCTCAGTTATTATGGAAGTGTGTGCTTTTAATCCTAATATAATAACCAGCACATATATTTGATATTTATTTCTTTAATTTATCAATGGGTGAGATTTAGTTTGATAAATCAATAAGCCCGATAAGTTGGGAAATGATATCACTTATAGTGTGTGTTGTTGATTATAGAAAGAAACTGTGTCCTAGTGATCTAGGTTGATAATGTCCCCAAGAAGAGCTCATAAGGATTGTCATGTTAAACCCTGCAGGTGGACTTAGTCCGACATGACGATAAGGTTGAGTGGTACTATTCTTGGACTAAGATATTAATTAAATGAGTTGTCAGTAACTCACTTAATTAGTGGACATTCGACATCTTAAACACAGGGAGACTAACACACTCATAATAAGGAGCCCAAAAATATAATTTGGGATTGGTGCGGTAGTTCAATAATAGTTCTCTAGTGGAATGAATTATTATTGATAAAATTAAGTTGTGTGTTCGGGGCGAACACGGGATGCTTAATTTTATCGGGAGACCAAAACCAATTCCTCCTATCGATCCCTATCGTAGCCTCTTATTTATAGAGTACTATACACACCTATACCCACCTTCATACCCATGGTGTAGGGGCCGACCAAGCTAGCTTGTGGATCAAGCTAGGGCCGGCCAAACCATTGGTTCATGGGTGGCCGGCCCTAGCTTGAACCCAAGCTTAGGTGGTCGACCCTATTAAATTAAAAAAGAATTTTAATTTTAAAATTTTCTTATGTGAAAGATATAATTTATTGGAGAGATTAAAAATTAAAATATCTCTTTTATAAGGTTCTACAAAAGATTAAAGAAAGAGATTAAATCTCTTTCCTTATTTGTAGATTGGAAAGATATTTTATTTTCTTCTTTGTAAATTATTCACATGTTGAAAAATTAAAATTATAGAAATTTCTTTTTATCAACCATGAAGGGATTTTAAAGGGAAATTTTATTTTTTAAAATTTTCGAAGACAAATAAGGAATTTTTAATTGTTGATTGAAGATTGCCTTGTTTGCTCTCCATGAGGTGGCCGGCCATGACATGTTTAATTGGGAAATTTTATTTTATTTTTCTTAATTAATTCATGTCAAGGAAAGTTAAGGAAATTTTATTGTAATTAAATTTCCTTATTTGCCAAAGCTAAGGATTATAAAAGAGGGGGTTTTGGGAGCCTTCAAGGTGAACAACCTCTATTATTTTCTCCCTCTTTTCTTCCTTGGTGTGGCCGGCCTCTTCCCTTTCTCTTCTCTCCATCCTTGTGGCCGAACCTCTCTTCCTCCTTGGAGATCAAGTGGTGGCCGGATTTTAGCTTGGAGAAGAAGGAGAGAAAGCTTACATCCCTTGGAGCTTGGTTGGTGGAAAAAGATCTTCATCTTTTGGAAGCATTGTGCTTGGCCGAAACTTGAAGAAAGGAGAAGAAGGTGCTTGGTGGTTTCTCATCTCGGAAGATCGTTGCCCACACAACGTCCGAGGTTAGAAGAGGAATACGGTAGAAGACCTAGAGGTTTTTGTTTGCAAAAAAAAAAGGTATACTAGTATTTAATTTCCGCATCATACTAGTTTTATTCCTTTGTAAAAATACCAAATACAAGAGGCATGCGATTCTAGGATTTCGAATTTGTTTTCGATGTTGTGTTCTTTTGTTTTTCTTTTCCTTGTGATTTGATTGTTCTTTTTGGTTGACCTAAAGTTATTTAAGAAAATTAAATATTAGCTTTCCTTAAAAGGTTTTGTCTAGGCGGTGGTGGTTGTTCCCATATCCAAGAAGGCCATGTGCCTCGCCATGCAGTCTTGGAAGCCAATTTTGGAAATTAATATTTAATGGAATTAATAACCTAGGTGATTCGGATCGAACGTGTTAAGTTCCGCAGGAGATCCAAGTCTAAACCTAAAAGAACAAATAAATTAAACTTTGGATCAAACGTGTTAAGTTCCGCAGGCGATCCAAGTTTAATTTAAAAGAACACATGGTAGCTAGGAAAAGGTTCAGACCTTTGTACAAAATTTTTGTACAATGGAATCATTAGGCTTTCTGAGTAGCAACCAACATATAGTTCAGGCGGAAATGCTTAAAACTTCTGGATAGCGTTTGGAGAATCATATCGATCTGGGTTTCCCCATCGATTTCTCCTCCAAGAATTTATATTTCGTTTAAATAAGCCATCATCTTTAGGATATGATCCCTTACGGGAGTCCCCTCTGTCATAGTGGCTGTCATTAACTTTCTCATAGCTTCTTGCCTAACGGCCCGATCCTGGTGACCAAAGAGATCTTTGAGATTGTTCATTATATCATAAGCTGTTGGTAAATTCTAATGCTGATGTTGCAGCATATTTGACATTGAAGCCAAGATGTAACACCGCGCCATCTCATCTGCCTTTACCCATTTCTTATGATTCTCAATCTCCTCTTGGGTAGACTCACCATTAGGCGCATTAGGGCACTCCTCCGACAGTACAAACTTATAGCCCTCAGCAGTTAAGACAATGCCAAAGTTTCTTTTCCAATCTATATAATTGGGACCAGTAAGTTTGTTCTCTTTTAGTATGATGGCTAGTGGGTTGAAAGTCATCCTAAGAATCACAAAATAAACTTTGGTTAAGACTCTAAATTTAAAATAATATTGATTCCTCAAACAATACTATTTAAATTAACCAACACCTCAAATTTTACATGCCACGATAGTGTGGACATATACAAAATCAAACATTTGTAAGAGGAGGTTATACCCATTAATTTTATTCTTGTCAACCTTTCTTTATGACAAATAAAATTAATATTTGGTTTTCCTTTGGTCACACAAATAATAGCAATGACTCCGATGAGGAGGATACTATTAGATGTGTCTAAGTGTATACCATTACTTGATACTTAGTCCATTAAATAAGATTGTGCCCCTTCCGATGGGGAAGATCATACGCTCCTAATTAATTTCCTATAGTCATCCAAAATGGAAGTTTGATCTAGTGATCCACAAACAATGTCACGCCCCAAAGGAGTCTCTGCCAGACAAAAATCCGACAGAGTCTCCCCTGTACTAGTGACAATATGAAGCATCACTACAAGCAAAATACATCAGCCACATGCGGCTGGAATATTTTGCTTGTAGTGATGCTTCAGATTGTCACCGGTACAGGGGAGATGCTGTCGGATTTTTATCCGGCAGAGACTCCTTTGGGGGCGTGACAATTTAGTGGTATCAGAGCGAGGTTACGATACCTGCTTTGTTTTGTGTTCTTGATTTTAGAGATTTATCTGATACCAATTAGTGGTATCAGAGCAGGTATACGGTACTTGCTATGTATTTTGGATTTCCGAGATTTATCTGATACCAATTTTTGGTATCAGAGCAGGTACGATGCCTGTTATTCGTGTCTTTGGATTTCGTATTTCGGTTTTCTTGATGTGACTTTTCGGGTTTTGGGACCAGGCAGCAGCAGGACATCTCCAGGCTATAGGAGGTATGTTTGCATATTGTTATCATGCATTTCTATTGGTGTATGTATTGTTGTCCATGATAGTTGGTTATGACATCTGTTAGTACTCTTGTTAGTACCTGCCTATTTGTTTGTTGCATGCATTGCATGTGTTGGGTCAATCACTGATCACGGTTGACCTACTGGAGATCAAGGATTACAGTCTCAGGGGATTCTTCCTATCATACTACCAGTTGTGTTAGTTACTACTACTACTAGTTGGTTGAGATTTAGAGTCACATACCAGTCTCTATTATTATTAGTTGGATAGTGGATGATATTTGTATACATATGTTGACTCGGTTAGTAGAGTACCAGTTTACTCCTGTTGAGGATTGATTTACCTGGTTGACTTGTATAGTTAGGGTTTGACCTATTACCCTTGTTAACTTGGATAGTTGAGGATTAACTTATCTTAGTTGGTTTTGTCAGTGGTGTATTGATGTACTCTTGTTGGATCATATAGTACTTGACCGATTTATTTTATTGGTCCGACCAGTAGGGGGCAGACTTACTCTATTTTTGGAGATCCCTATCTTTGGGACGTTTCATACTTGGTTAGATATTTTGACTTGTATCGGTGTAGAAAGGACTAATTTAGCCGTATACCATTATCAACTGTCAGCTTGTAGAGGATTGTCGTATCCTATTTCATGGGGACTTTGACCATGGACTGTCTGTACCTAGTTGATTGACTTAGAAGGTACATTCGGATAGGATACCTCCACTGATGTGGAAAAGTGTAAAGCTACCTGCTTAACACTTATGAGATACATCCATTACTAGGGTATATGAGTTGGAGAGTACATTTGGATATATGATTTGTACTGACATGAGAGGGTTGAAATTAGCTGCTTAACCTTTACGTGACCCGGTACCACGTGAAGGAAGAAGCAGAGAATGCTTTTTGAGGATCAGGTCATCACTTAGCGATTTCCTTGAGGTGTTTGGAGAGAGAGTAGTTCTCTACTTCTTTCGTCAGCACGATGGATTTTAAGGTGAGGACTAGTAGACTCGTCTAACGTTGCTCCATGGGAGATCCTGACTCATAGAGCTGTCGGATGTAGTTAGATATCCGTGATGTACCTAGTGATTTACGACCTGTGATGATACGGAGGTAGGGGTATTAGTTGAGTAATACCTAGGAGTTCTGATCATAACTAGGTATAATTTCATATGATGATCTTTGAGGGATAGAGCGTCGATTGACAGATATTTTGATCAGCTGTTTGGTTATAGTGTTCCTCTATTTTTGGGTGTTCATTGCTTGATACTGGAGGTTATTGAACCTCAGATGGAGCAATCACAGTATGATGGGGTACAAGACAATGGTTAGACGACTCAACTAACATTGTCTCTATTAGGTGGTTCAAGACTTTGACCACGTGATCATTTTACCAGATCTTGTAGTCTATATCTCATATTAGAGGGTTTGACCTTTTATCGATATTTATCGAGGGACATATATGGGATGATTATGAGAGTTGTGGAGATATCTTCTTGATGGGTAGACTCTTAGTTAGGAGATTGTGTGACCCTTTGAAGTTTGGTTTGACATTCTTCTACTGTGGATATTTGATTATCAGAAAAGATGAGATGATGAGATTTGGCAGACTTTTTGGATACATTTAGTTTGTTGGTAGTGAGTGTTAAAGGTTGGATGATTTCCTTTGACTCTATCTTTGTTTATGAGACTATCTGGTATGACTGAATGATGTTGAGGATGATTGGAGTTTGGTGGATATTGTGAGATCTGGTGTGGTGATATGTTATCTTTTGATGATCTATTAGTGTATAATTGATTTGATGATCTATTGTTTAGTATTGGATGTTGATAGACGTGAGGAGTAGCACTTATGTGATATTTATGGATTTGGTGATTTATAGTTGGTGATCATATCACAGATTTGTTGGGGATCTTATGGTTGAGAGTGTCTGTTGTATGGATATAATGGGTCCTTGGTATTACCATTTAGGCATACCGTGCCCTAGATGTTTTTATCGACTCGATGTACTTGGTATTCCTAGGATGATTGGATCAGTTTTCATTGTCTTTATTGGCGATGTTGTGATCTATTCTCGATCCAAGGTGGATCACGTACACTAGCTTCGCATAGTTCTAGGGATGTTTCGACGGGGACATCTATATGCGAAGTTTAGTAGTACGTATTGTGATTGTCTTCTGCGAGATTTCTGGATGCATTGTCTTTAGTAGAGAGATATTAGTGGATCCACAGGAGATAGAGGTGGCTATCAGTTGGAAGTAGGTGTAGTCTATACCGGAGATTCGATGTTCCTTCCTTGATCTGGCTAGATATTATCGGAGATTGATTGAGGGTTTCTCCAGTATTGTTATACCGTTGACTGGACTATTCAGGATGAGTATGAAATTTTCCTGGATAGACGCTTACGAGATCAGTTTCAGGAGTTGAAACGAGAAGTTGTTAAGTGCACTGTCTTAGTTGTACTTTCTAGTGTAGACGGATTTGTACTCTACACATATGTATCGTACCCGAGGTTTGGTGCAGTTCTGATGTAGTATGAGCGGAGTAGTCTCGCACCACTAGTTTGAATTCTCATGAAATGAGAATTTGATTTTTATTTCCGTGGGAGATTATGTGTGTTTCTGAGTCACTTCTTATCCGGAAGGAGTTACTATAGGAAACACATTGATCTGGATTTGCGATACATTCGGGTGACATCTGATGCATGGAGACATTGGAGCACTCTTATTGGTGGAACGATATGAAGAAAGACATCGCGGATTTTGTAGCTTGATGTCTATTATGTCAGCAAGTGGAGGCTGAACATCAGTGATTAGTAGGATTATCTCCGTTGATTTGGATACTGAAGTGGAGTTGGGAGCATGTTATGACAGATTTTGGTTGTGGGATTATCCAGGACTTGGAGAGGATATTGTGGTTTGGGTAATCATTGTTGGGCGACGACTTGCTCCCTAGCTATCGATTTGTAGGACAGATTCTTTTGGATTGAGTATTAGGATTATACTGTGGAGAGATTATCAGACCTTATGGTATATCTCTGAGGGTGGTGTTGGATGGAGATCAGTGATTTCATGTCATGGTTTTGATTTTGGTTACAGCAGACTTTGGATTAGGAGTTTCACTTTAGTATAGATTTTCATCTCAGACTGATGGATAGTTTGAGCGATTTATATTGGTGTTGGAGGATTTGATGATAGTGGAGTTTTAGATTTCAGAGCTAGTTGATTTATCCACAGTTGGTTAAGGTACAGTGTGAGAGTAGTGGAAGTAGGGTGAGCTCATAACCCACAGAGTCATTCTTTATGGTTGGAGATTTGTTCATCATACTTGGATAGAGTGGTATGCGAGAATGTTGATTAGTGGTTACCTTGGAGGAGGATCCCTGAGTTGACCAGTAAATTTGGGGACCAAATTTTTATTAGTGGGGGAGAATGTAAAATACTGTAAAATTAAATAATAAATGGTATTGGACGAAAAATCTTATAGGATTTTTTAAGAATTTTTAGAAATTTTTCGGGATTTAAATGGAGTCCGTATGACTCGTTTTGAGGGGATGAATCGGTGGGGCCAATTGGAGGCCGGTTTGAAATACCCAATTAAATTGGGTTTTGATTGAGGAATTAACTTAGGTTTTAATTTCCTAAACCTAAGTTATATAAGTTAATTTAAACCTAATTTCTCTTCTACCGATCCTCTCCCCATCTTCTTCCCGATTCCACACTTCTCCTCATGCGCGCACGATGTCGCCACCGCGTCGATCGCCGCGAGCTCTCCGCCGGCGACGATTTTCTTCTCCGGTGTGCATCATCAACACCAAACTACCAAGTTGCCCGAGCCTCCCTCCTCCCTCTCCCTCTCGTGCTGCTGCGATCCATCGACCCACGAGATGCCGGAGCCAAGTCGCCCCCTTTTCTGATGTTATCATCGCACGGTCTCCGATCGCCTCTCCTCCGCACCGGATCTTGGACCAGGGAGGGTACTACAACGCCTCATCTCCCTCCGTCAGAGCCTTTCTTGAAGCTGTGCCCTAGCTCAAACTTGTTGTCGGCGACCATTCTTTTCCCCGCTTGGTGACTTTCGCTCGCTATCCTAGCCTTTGGAGTCAGATTTGGATCATTGCCGATTACACAGGAGAAGGGGTTGTCACTGTCCTCCTCTACCCCATTTTTGATCTTTTCTGTTTGGCGTCGAGAGCATTCTGTTGCTCTACGGTGACCTTAGAGGTTGGTGATTAAACCTAGCATTTGATTTGGGTGTTTGATTTATGCAGAGTGATTAGAGCAATGCCATTTCTTGTGCTTAACAGGTGTTTGACAAAATGTCTTAAGTTTCTTATCTCCCCTGTTTGTGCCGGACCAGCTGTGAATTGGTGGGGAAACTCCATTTTTCTCCACAGTAACTTCAGATTTCTTCATCAAAGGGTATGGCTGCAGTTTTGGATTGAGGTAGGATATATTCAGCTTCATATGAATATAGATTTGAATCCATTTTTATATTAGCTTGATTAATTAGTTGGTGAAATAGATTTGGGTCTGGAATAAGAATTTGAGTTTGTTAAGTCATACTCAGTTGATAGTCTTGGATTGTTTTGGATATGCAGTAGATTTGGAGTTGTAGGTTGATGTGGTGGTTAGGGATTGATTATGTGGAAGAATTATACATGTTAGATTTATGGGGAGATTTAATTTGCATGATTTGTGGTTGTTTGGATAAATTGTTAGAGGTGAATCATGAGAATGATTAAGTATGTTGGATTTATGATGTATAGTAGATAATAATGGGATGTTGGAGTTTATGATCGGTTATGGATTTGGGATTCATTTGTGGATTGAGTTAAACCTAGTTGGATTAATTTGGGTGGATGAATTTTATATAATGGATTCATGATTAGCTTATTCTAATTGGGCTGTGTGATTAAGGATTATTTGGAGATTAATTAGATATCAGATTTGAGTGGAGTTATCTTAATTGGGTTAGGGATTTTATTTAGCTATTTTAGTTCTTATGAATTTAGCTAAATAAATACATATACATTGATTGATGCAGGACTTGGATTCGGGACGAGCGTCTTGACGCGAGGTTACTTGACACGATATACATTTTAAGGCGGGTATTTCTTCCTTGGCCTCTATATAGATTTTCTTGTACTTAGTGCATGGATATTATTGGATGATTTAGGCTGCTTTATCTTCTATCATGATCGGTTGCTATTTTTCCTGCATGATACTTATGCTTGACCCTTGTGATGATCTATTTAATTCATATACAGTCTCCACTCTTGATATCTACTCTGTTGTGATTATATGTGTAGAGTATGTCTTGTAGGGTTGTCGGGTTGTTAGTATTACCATGCTGATTGGATATATGATGTGGACTGTACATAGGTGGGTATGTGTTATAGGAGTCATCATGTTGACCCTACATTTGCATGTTGTATGTACACACGTGTTTGGTTATGTATTTTTGGAGGAGTTGTGTTAATTGTATGTTTATGATTTATACACGTGTCTGATGTGGTTATTTTTGGAGGATACATGTTGATTGTACTTACGTTCGGTGCATATGTGTCCAGTGGATTATTGGAGATTTCTGGGTGATTATACGCGTATAGTTGTGTATATGTGTTTGGTGGGATGTGTGGATTTATCATGACGATTATATTCATGTTGTGGAGTGCTTATGTGGAGTTAGAGTTTGCATGGATGATGACGGTGTCTGTATCATGATTATATATATATATATCATGTTCATCATTCATTGCATACTGACGACTATCGTCTCCTTTGTAGTTGAGAGGGTTGTCAGTTTTTATAGCTGTCCACTCTACCACTGATGGAGAGTGGTAGCTGGGAGTGGAGCTATGTCCTGTCGTGCCACCCGGTCACGAGGTTTAGTGAGATCCGGCGTTGTGAGCAGTCAGGGACCCTGATACTATGTAGCTAGATAGTTACTAGTGGACTGTCCGCCTCGACCACTATATAGTGGGCTGGAGGGTAGTACAGTCGTCACAGACCCAAGCCTCTCGGCCATACAGGGGTCGTGGTGTCTGGAGAGGTGGCGGGGGTGACCATGGAGCATGCATACGCAGTTATTATTCTTGCATTTGATGCGCGGTGCATCTGCATTTGCATACATGCCTAGTAGATACTAGTTGCATGTGATTGTCGTTGTTGCACTTGATTGAGATATGGTTGTTGCATTTGGTTGCCATGCTGCATACATGTCATTTATTTTACATGTATATGCAGTCGTACTTATATTGCACAGGTGTCACGGGTATATCTGTTGCAGATCCGGTGAGTTTACTGATCATTGTACCATGTGTCGATTCCAGATTGGGTATGTATCTGTCATTATGTTAGTTGTGGTTTGTACAGTTTATGTCAGGTATGTTCAGATGCATTGATTGTGATAGTATGATCAAGCCCACACAACACAAATAAATACAATGCATGCCGGCACGGCTTAAACACAAATACAACACCAAAACCATAGGATAGCCACATGGCTATACACAAATACAATGCCAAAAATAAGAAAAGAATATACAAAAGAAAACAATCACGATCTTCGGATGTGACGTAGGACCCGGCAGACAGGATACTCCGAGCGACACTCCAACCATCTACCTGAAAACATAAAGATATACATGCGGTGGTGAGTATAGGTAACTCAGCGGGTAATAGAAAAGATAGTGCATGGTCCATAAACAACATGGAGATCACAAGTATACAGTCTCAGTAGGGAATAAGAACATGATCATACTATCACAATCAATGCATCTGAACATACCTGACATAATAACCTGAAATAAACTGTACAAACCACAACTAACATAATGACAGATACATACTCAATCTGGAATCGACACATGGTACAATGATCAGTAAACTCACCGGATCTGCAACAGATATACCCGTGACACCTGTGCAATATAAGTACGACTGCATATACATGTAAAATAAATGACATGTATGCAGCATGGCAACCAAATGCAACAACCATATCTCAATCAAGTGCAACAACGACAATCACATGCAACTAGTATCTACTAGGCATGTATGCAAATGCAGATGCACCGCGCATCAAATGCAAGAATAATAACTGCGTATGCATGCTCCATGGTCACCCCCGCCACCTCTCCAGACACCACGACCCCTGTATGGCCGAGAGGCTTGGGTCTGTGACGACTGTACTACCCTCCAGCCCACTATATAGTGGTCGAGGCGGACAGTCCACTAGTAACTATCTAGCTACATAGTATCAGGGTCCCTGACTGCTCACAACGCCGGATCTCACTAAACCTCGTGACCGGGTGGCACGACAGGACATAGCTCCACTCCCAGCTACCACTCTCCATCAGTGATAGAGTGGACAGCTATAAAAACTGACAACCCTCTCAACTACAAAGGAGACGATAGTCGTCAGTATGCAATGAATGATGAACATGACATATATATATATATAATCATGATACAGACACCGTCATCATCCATGCAAACTCTAACTCCACATAAGCACTCCACAACATGAATATAATTGTCATGATAAATCCACACATCCCACCAAACACATATACACAACTATACGCGTATAATCACCCAGAAATCTCCAATAATCCACTGGACACATATGCACCGAACGTAAGTACAATCAACATGTATCCTCCAAAAATAACCACATCAGACACGTGTATAAATCATAAACATACAATTAACACAACTCCTCCAAAAATACATAACCAAACACGTGTGTACATACAACATGCAAATGTAGGGTCAACATGATGACTCCTATAACACATACCCACCTATGTACAGTCCACCTCATATACCCAATCAGCATGGTAATACTAACAACCCGACAACCCTACAAGACATACTCTACACGTATAATCACAACAGAGTAGGTATCAAGAGTGGAGACTGTATATGAATTAAATAGATCATCACAAGGGTCAAGCATAAGTATCATGCAGGAAAAACAGCAACCGATCATGATAGAAGATAAAGCAGCCTAAATCATCCAATAATATCCATGCACTAAGTACAAGAAAATCTATATAGAGGCCAAGGAAGAAATACCCGCCTTAAAATGTATATCGTGTCAAGTAACCTCGCGTCAAGACGCTCGTCCCGAATCCAAGTCCTGCATCAATCAATGTATATGTATTTATTTAGCTAAATTCATAAGAACTAAAATAGCTAAATAAAATCCCTAACCCAATTAAGATAACTCCACTCAAATCTGATATCTAATTAATCTCCAAATAATCCTTAATCACACAGCCCAATTAGAATAAGCTAATCATGAATCCATTATATAAAATTCATCCACCCAAATTAATCCAACTAGGTTTAACTCAATCCACAAATGAATCCCAAATCCATAACCGATCATAAACTCCAACATCCCATTATTATCTACTATACATCATAAATCCAACATACTTAATCATTCTCATGATTCACCTCTAACAATTTATCCAAACAACCACAAATCATGCAAATTAAATCTCCCCATAAATCTAACATGTATAATTCTTCCACATAATCAATCCCTAACCACCACATCAACCTACAACTCCAAATCTACTGCATATCCAAAACAATCCAAGACTATCAACTGAGTATGACTTAACAAACTCAAATTCTTATTCCAGATCCAAATCTATTTCACCAACTAATTAATCAAGCTAATATAAAAATGGATTCAAATCTATATCCATATGAAGCTGAATATATCCTACCTCAATCCAAAACTGCAGCCACACCCTTTGATGAAGAAATCTGAAGTTACTGTGGAGAAAAATGGAGTTTCCCCACCAATTCACAGCTGGTCCGGCACAAACAGGGGAGATAAGAAACTTAAGACATTTTGTCAAACACCTGTTAAGCACAAGAAATGGCATTGCTCTAATCACTCTGCATAAATCAAACACCCAAATCAAATGCTAGGTTTAATCACCAACCTCTAAGGTCACCGTAGAGCAACAGAATGCTCTCGACGCCAAACAGAAAAGATCAAAAATGGGGTAGAGGAGGACAGTGACAACCCCTTCTCCTGTGTAATCGGCAATGATCCAAATCTGACTCCAAAGGCTAGGATAGCGAGCGAAAGTCACTAAGCGGGGAAAAGAATGGTCGCCGACAACAAGTTTGAGCTAGGGCACAGCTTCAAGAAAGGCTCTGACGGAGGGAGATGAGGCGTTGTAGTACCCTCCCTGGTCCAAGATCCGGTGCGGAGGAGAGGCGATCGGAGACCGTGCGATGATAACATCAGAAAAGGGGGCGACTTGGCTCCGGCATCTCGTGGGTCGATGGATCGCAGCAGCACGAGAGGGAGAGGGAGGAGGGAGGCTCGGGCAACCTGGTAGTTTGGTGTTGATGATGCACACCGGAGAAGAAAATCGTCGCCGGCGGAGAGCTCGCGGCGATCGACGCGGTGGCGACATCGTGCGCGCATGAGGAGAAGTGTGGAATCGGGAAGAAGATGGGGAGAGGATCGGTAGAAGAGAAATTAGGTTTAAATTAACTTATATAACTTAGGTTTAAGAAATTAAAACCTAAGTTAATTCCTCAATCAAAACCCAATTTAATTGGGTATTTCAAACCGGCCTCCAATTGGCCCCACCGATTCATCCCCTCAAAACGAGTCATACGGACTCCATTTAAATCCCGAAAAATTTCTAAAAATTCTTGAAAAATCCTATAAGATTTTTCGTCCAATACCATTTATTATTTAATTTTACAAACAAACTCATCCGATATGGAGGAAGATACTCAGAGCCAACGCACAAGTTTGTTTGCATCACTTATAAACCAGTAATGGAGACCGTGGAATTTATTAAAAAATCTCTCTCCCACTTAGTTATTTAAGATGAGGAATTTTGACCTAGTAAGCACACATCACACACATAACAGTAATAAAAGCAATAGATATGGAAATTGTTTTCCAACTATTATGGCCTTTTCCATCACTGTCCTTTGCTTGTTGACAGCCCTAGGGTTCATGCCGTCGGGTCCATCGAGCTTTCTTTTTTCATTGCACTTTTGGTCCTCCAATAGTACCACGCCTTACAAGGATACGATCCGCGACAAAAATAGAATTTTACATATATCGATCCTATATTCCACAAAGGAATGTACAAGTAATCTAGATCGAAACAAAAATATAAAATCCTAAAACTAATACAGCTCCTGCTGTATTTAATATATACAATCATGCACACACAAAAATGCCCTTGACATGTCCCAGGGTCCAATCACACACAATATCTGTAAGCCATAATAGTTGGAGCCTGCAACCACAGAGTTAGCACATCTTACTATTACCCTACCTAAATTATGTATAACATGTGCATAATTAAACTGAAAGCCAAACACACAGAGACAAACCCTAGCTCTGATACCAATTATTGGTTGGTCCTAGGAAGATCGTACTGACTCCACTGTACAAAAATTTTATACAAGTCTCGAACCTTTCCTAAACAACCTATTGTGTTCTTTAGAAATTAAATTAGGAATCGCAAACGAAACTTAACATTATTGATTCCAAATTTAACTTATCTGTTCTTAATGGTTTAGATTTGGATCGCAAACAATGCTTAACATTATTGATCCAAATCCACCTACGTTATAAATTCAATTAAATATTAATTTCCAAAATTGGCTTCCAGGATTGCATGGCAAGACACTAGTCCTTCTTGGGTACGGGATCATCCACCACCGCCTAGACAAAGCCTTTTAAGGAAAGCTAATATTTAATTTTCTTGTATAACTTTAGGTTTAACCAAAAAGAACAATCGAATCACAAATTCGAAAAATAAAAAAAAAACACAAACTCGAATCACAAATTCGAAACTCTAGAATCATATGCCTCTTGTGTTTGGAATTCATACAAAGAAAAAGCTAGCATGATGCGGAAAACAATTACTAGTTATACCTTTTCTTTGTATGCTAATAACCTTGAGATCTTCTGTTATATTCCTCGCCTCCTCTTGGACGTCGTGTGGGCGACGAACCTCCAAGATGAACACCACCCAAAAGCTTCTTCCTCCTTCTCTAAAATCCGGCCACCACCACCACAAAGAAATAAAAGAGAGCAAGGGGAAAGGAAAGGGGAGAGGGCTGACCACAAGAGGGAGCACAAGCAAGAGAATAAGAATTGATCCCTCATGAGGCCTCTCCTCCTCTTCTTTTATAATACTTGCCCAAGGCATACAAGGAAAGATTTTTTACAAAAAATTAAAATCTTCCTCTTGTTTTTTCCTTTCCTCCTTTTTAATTCCTTTTTCTCCTCTTTGATTGATTCAATTGATTGGCCGGCCCCTTGCTTGGGCACCAAGCAAGGGTGGCCGGCCCTAAGAGGAAGGAAATAGAAATTTTATAAAAATTTTATAAGCAAAGAAGGAAAGCTTTTATAAAATTTTACAAGCTCTCTTTTAATCTCCTAATGTGGATGTTTAAAAAAGGAAAGTTTTATTTATTTTAAAACAAGTTCTAAAATTTAAAACTTCTCATTTAAAATTTCCTTTTTTAACATGGTGACAAAAAGGAAAGTTTCAAATTTAAAAAAGGAAAGTTTTAAAACTTTTAAACTTCCTTTTAAACCATGTGGCCTAATTCAAATAAGGAAAGTTTTATAATTTAAAATCTCTCTTTTAAAACTTGTAGATATCTACAAAGAAAAGATTTTAAAAATTCAAAACACCCCTCATAATTTGAATTATGTGGCCGACCCCCTTTGCAAAACTTATGACCGACCCCTTTAGAGAAGATAGTGGTCGGCCCTTGGCTTGGTCACCAAGCCTTCGGTCGACCCCCTCTTGGACACCAAGATGAGCTTTTCATGGGTGGATATGAGGCATTAATGAGGCTATGACAGGAACTAGAAGAGAAATTGGTTTTGGCCTCCCGACGAGCTTGAGTATCCCGTGTTCACCCCGAACACACAACTCAAGTTCATCAATAACAACTCATTCCACTAGAGAGTTATTATTGCACTACCGCACCAATCCCAAATTACATTACGGGCTCCTTCTTATCATGAGTGTGTTAATCTTCCTATGTTTAAGATATCGAATGCCCACTAATTAATTGAGTTACTGACAACTCATTTTAATTAATGTCTTAGTCCAAAAGTAGTACCACTCAACCTCATCGTCATGTTGGGCTAAGTCCACCTGCAGGGTTTAACATGACAATCCTTAAGAGCTCCTCTTGGGGACACTCTCAACCTAGATTACTAGGACACAATTTCCTTCTATAATCAACAATACACACTATAAGTAATATCATTCCCGACTTATCGAGCATTTTGATTTATCGAGCTAAATCTCACTCTTTGATAAGTTAAATAAATAAATACTAAATATATGTATTTGTTATTATATTAGGATTAAGAGCACACACTTCCATAATAACTAAGGTGTTGTTCTTTTATTAAGTCAGTATAAAAAGAACTTACCTTAAATGGTCATACTCAATACACTTAGAGTGTACTAGTGTAATTTATTAGTCAAGATAAACTAATACCTAATTACACTACAACTATTCCAACGGTTTGTTCCTTTCCATCTTAGTCGTGATCATCTATTTATAATTTATAAAGAACTGATAACATGATCTTCTGTGTGTGACACCACATACCATGTTATCTACAATATAAATTAATTGAACAACTACAAATGTAGATATTTTTGACCAATGTGATTCTTTATTTCAAAATAAATGTTTACAAAAGCTAGACTTTTAGTTTACACACTAACACCTGTTACAGGTGATGTTTGTCGATACCAAAGTATACAACTCCTTATGTAGGGAACCATAGTGACTTCAGGTCTAAGGACTATTCATACTAATAGTCACATGAGAATGTTTATGACACTCATATAACGATCCATGAAATATTCTCATATTGGGTCATTCAGTATATATTATTTAATATATACTCATGTGTCAACCTGATATCTCATATCCATAACTTGTGAGATTAAGTCATCCGTTGACCTACATGCTAGTCTCAACACATTAATATTGTCCTTGCATATTAATACTTGACTAGGAATAGTTAAGAGTAGTATTCTATGTATATCAATAATATCTCACTATCAATTCAACCAATTGATATGTTGTAGATTTGAACCTCCTACTCTAGGACATTATTCTACTTATTCATTCGGTACTGAATTGAAGTAAATAGAATAACCAACTTTTCTTTTTATTAATAATGAAATATGATACAAAAGGAGCCCTTTATAATCATCTCATAATTGGTACTGGGGCTAATACTAACAATCTCCCACTAGCACTAGTGCCAATCACTGAAATATCTAATATCCAGTGACCTAGTATGACCATTATGTTTCTTCTGTGCCAAAGCCTTGGTCAAGGGATCATCAATGTTAGCATTGGTCGATACTCTGTACATCCTCACATCTCATCTATGATGATCTCTCGAATGAGATGGAACTGTTGTAGTATCTAATAGTCAACACCACCATTTAAACAAAATACATACCCTAACTGCGATCTAGAATCATTCTTGTAAGTTTAGAAGTTAGCATCAGTGTAACCCTCTATAGCAAGCTCTTTATCGCCTCCAAAAATCAAGAAATAATCTTAAGTCCTTCTCAAGTACTTAAGAATATTCTTGACTGTTGTCCAGTGACCTTCACCTGGATTTGACTGGTGTCTGTTCGTCATGCTTAACGCATACGAGACATCTGGGCGAGTACAGAGCATGACATAAATGATAGACCCTATAGTAGATGCATAAGAAATCTGATACATGTGGTCCCTTTCTTCCTTAGAAGAGGGGCATTGAGTTTTCGAAAGACTCACACCATGTGACATTGGCAAGAATCCCTTATTGGAATTTTGCATTACAAATGTTTAAGCACCTTATCAATGTATGTACTCTAACTTAGACCAAGCAATCACTGAGATCTATCTCTATAGATCTTGATGCCTAAAATGTAGGCTACTTTATGATGTGTGTAGATTGTATACACTTGTTTAGCATGTTTTAACGCATATTCACATAATTTACGCATGCTTTGTCTATACACTTTCATACTTTTTGACTTACTTTCAACATAAATACTTTTCTTTATTCGGAGATCTGCTCTTGTATATTTTCTATCTTCAAGAGTTGAATTTAGAGAAGAAACGACCGTGTGACCTTGGCCGAGGGTAGAACAACTAGGGTCGTGTGTGCCATACGACCGTGGGACGGGCCGTGTGGTGCCCGTGCCCTGCACTATATAAAGAGCTTCTTCCTCTTTTTAAAGGGAGGAGGCTCTCCCTTTTGGGGAGATCAAGTTTGGGGTCAATCTCTAACTGTGATCCATCATTCCTAAGCCATTTCCATCTCAGATTCAACTGCAGAAGCGAGGGATTGGTTCCGAAGATCACTCATCGTCGCTAGATAAGCATTTCTATTTCCTTCTCTCGATTTGGGTTGAAATGTTTATGATCTCTTCATCTTCGGATTTCTATCTTTACATTATGGAGTAGATTCATTATTCTAGGACTAAGGGAGTATTTGTTGTATGATTTGATGTAAGAATCTCATGGATGTGCCAATTTTCTATATCAATGATGTTGTTATGTTTTGTATCTATTTGATCTTGTATGGATTGATTGTGTTTGGATCTAATTTCCATGCTGGATTAGATGTTTGTGCCACTTGTGGATCTTGTAGAGGGATTCCCTAAATCGCATGACCGAGGGGCGCTAGTGACAAGTTGCCCCGCTAACGGACATATAGGGAATTACCTTGAAGGGTGAAGCTAGTCTTACAAGGAGGTGGATTGGTTGAGTGCATTTATTCCTTATGCTTTTATGTGGATTGAATGATGATGTGCTTCTATGTTGTATGACCGAGGAGCGTTGGTAATAGGCTTCCCCACTAACAGACTTCATGGAGACCATAACTATCAAATTACTAGAGGTATAGATAAAAGTTCCTTGCCGGTTGACTTCTGCAGGAGGAAATCGACAACTTCCTACAAATTCATAACAATTGAGGATAGGAATTGGTAGATCACCTTACATTGATAAATATCACAATGAAACCGGACTCCTAGAACTCTCACAAAATCAAGTTCTTACATTTACTTTTCTATTTTTATTTCTAGTTGCTACTCAGTACGTTTATTACCTTTGTCGATTGTTTAGCTAATTCGTTGTGAGACATCTCTAGTGTTTATAACCAGTCCTTATGGTTTCGATATCTTTTTATTACTTACGACAAAACCGTGGACTTGCGGTTGAGTTAACAAGTTTTTGGCATTGTTGTCGGACACTGCGTCTATAACATTAGAGATAATCATTTGAGTTAGACTAGACCTTTCTTTTCTTTTCTATTACATAGTTGTAACTAGTCTTAGAAATTCTATTTTTCTTTTATTTCTGTTTACTTTTTCTTGCAATTTAACTTGCTACAATTCAAATTCTACATTTTATATTTTCAGCATTTTGATCTAGTTTGTTTTTCGAGTAAAAAGAAATTATAAAAAAAAACTTGAGATCTTATTCTTGTATGCGTAGATCTAACTTTGTAGGAAATCTATTACCTCTTGATCCAGAGATTGATAGAACTTTTCATAGAAGGAAGATTTTGTAAAAAAATCAAGAAGAACAAGAATGCTCTACTATGGCAAACAAACCATTGAAAGATTATGCAGCACCCTATGCCAGAGGGTTTCGTTCTAGTATCACAAGACCATCTATTGAAGCCAACAATTTTGAGATTAAGCCTGGAATAATCACTATGGTGCAACAAAATCAGTTTGGAGGCGGACCACATGAAGATCCTAATCAACATCTTGAAATTTTCTACGAAATCTGCAGTACAATGAAGATGAACGGTGTTTCATCCGAAGCAGTGAGATTATTATTATTTGGGTTTTCTTTAAGAGATAGAGCAAAACAATGGTTGAATTCCTTACCCACTAATAGCATAACCACTTGGGAGCAATGTGAGCAACAGTTCCTTGATAAATTCTATCCTCCAAGTAAGACCGCTCACATGAGATATCTAATTACAAGCTTTAGACAATCAGACTCAGAATCTTTATTTGAAGCATGGGATAGATACAACAATATGCTCAGACAATGCCCATATCATGGATTAGAAAAATGGTTGGTTCTACATATTTTTTTTTACAATGACATCAATTATCATACAAAGGTGTCTCTAAATTCTGCAGCTGGAGGGCCACTTATGAATAAAAGTTTAGATGAGGCAGAGGATATAATTCAGAGTGTAGCGCAAAACCATCATCAATAGGCAACAGAAAGAAGTGGAGACTATTCTTATGCACCCCCAGCTAAAGCATCAGCAAAATTTGATGTAGATGAAATTACTTTGATGTCTTCAAAACTGGATGCTCTCATTAAAAAGATGGAAAACATGGGTACAAGTTCTAGCACGGTAAATGCCATAGTATATGTTTGTGAAACTTGCAGAAGCTCAGATCATTCTCAAGACTCATGTCCTTTAGGAGCTATTTCTGCACAAAGTAATCAAATAGAGCAGTGTGATGCTATTATGAGTTACAATCAAAAATAGAATAACCCATATTCCAACACATACAACCCTGGTTGGAAGAATCATCCAGATTTATCCTATAAAAATAATCAAGAACAAGGACCATCCACGGGGATTAAACCAAGCTATCAGCCTGGACGGCAAGGCTATCAACAACAATTTTCTCAAGGGTATCAATTTTCTAAATTAGAGAAAATAATTGAAGAAGTTATTTCCAATCAAAACGAAATGAAGCAAGAGATCAAGCTACTCACTCAGAGAATAGACAATTCAGAGAAGCACCAGAAAATACAAGATAGCCAAATTACCTAGATAGCTTCCTCATCTTCAAGAGCACCAGGACAATTTCCAGGAAAACTCAATGTCAATCCAATGGAACACTGTAACAGAATTGAACTTAAGAGCGGACGGACCTTGGGAGATTCTCAAGTGACTGCTCCAAAAGGGATGAAAAGTTAAGAAGAGCTCTCTCCTCCAACACTTGAACCCATTCAAATTCAAGATGAAGAGGAGAATACCAAGAAGGTTGAAGAGACTCTTCCACTTTACCATCAAAGTCAAGTAATCCTTTTTCCTCAAAGATTAATCATGATGAAGAAAGATGAAGAGTTCAGTAGATTTCTGGATAAAGTTAAAGATATTTGTGTTGAGGTACCTTTGATTGATGCGATTCAACAAATACCAAAGTTTGCCAAATTTTTTAAGGATATTATGTCCAACAAAAGGAAAAAGAGGAGACATCGAGACCATAGCTCTTACTGAAGAACACTTCCTCGAAGCTCCAAGATCCAGGAAGCTTTTATATACCTTGCACTATAGGAGCTGAATTTATAGAAAAGGCTTTTTGTGATTTGGGGGTAAGTGTTAGCCTCATTCCATACTCAATTTATAATAAGCTAGGGCTCAAAAACTTTAAACTTACTACCATGACACTACAATTAGCTGATCATTCTTGCAGGTACCCTATGGAAATTGTGGAAGATGTGCTTGTAGAAGTTGGTGGGAGTATTATTCCCATAGATTTTGTGATACTTGACATGGAAGAAGTCTCGAAAATTCTAATCATATTAGGAAGACCCTTCCTTGCAATAGCTGGAGCAATAATTGATGTGAAAAATCATAAACTTTCATTGGTAATCGGTAAGGAAAGGTTGGAATATGATTTGTCTAATTCTTCTAACCATGTCTCTTCTTTTCTGGTGAGTGTTTGCAGCGGGGCATATGCTTGTAAATTTGAGGATTGGAACTTCCATCTTCATGGGAGGTCGCCGGATGAAGAACCTGATCCAGCAAGCATTGGGAGAAGGCCTCCCATTAAAAGTGAGAAATACATTTGCCCTCCGAGGGCAAGAATGAGGGAAGAATGAACCTACTCAACCCTAGGAGAAAAATCTGTATCTCCTTGGGTATAGCCGTGGAAACGGAGACGGGGTCGAGCTAATGACATAAAACAAGCGCTTCTTGGGAGGCAACCCAAGGGTTCTTTTGTTAGATTTAATTTGAGTCATTTTTTTTCATTAGTTAGAATTTTTAATTTGATTTTGTTTCTATTTTCAGGTTGGACATAACTTCCATGAGCAGGCCATGATTACTTCATGGGCATAGAAGCATTGGAGAAGTGACCAAGGAGGAAGTGTAGTAATTTCAACCTTGACAGAGCCTGACCGTGTACCATACATGTAACGCCCGAAAATTCTCGAAATACTTTTATAAATATCCTAGTATTTTTCTGGAATTTTAGGATATTTTTACATAATTTTTAGAGTAGCAGAAGTAGCAAAAATAAATAGAATCGTAAAATAACCTACACGAGAATTAAACCCGAGACCTATTGGGTCCTACGCCTTGTGGTGAACTCTAGTAACCAAGTGAACCCAGCAGGGCCGTGCTGAAAGGAAAGGAAATCAATTATATTTATGTTAGAGTTGGGCCGAAGTTACCACTTAATATAAATAGGGCAATTAAGAGAGGAGTTAATTATTTTATTCGTAACTTTCCTCTCCCAAAACCCTCACACGCCGCCCTCTCCCTTTTCCTTCTTCTCTTCTCGGCGCCAACCATAAGCACGCCTAGGGTTCCATCCCTAGGGTCCCAAGGGCTTCTTCCGGCAATGACTCCGACACGAGGACATTTCTCTCCGCAAGAAGAACGCGTGGACGCGAGAAAATCGTCGAGAAGATCGTCTCCACCGGAAATCTAGCGATCAGATCGTAAGGAAATCTAGCGCAGGAGGTAAGGAACCCCTCACCTGCAGTATAAGTAGCTTTTTGTACGATTGTGTGCTTTTTAGTTAGTTATATGTAGTTCTTCGACACCTAGGGTGTATTTAACCCTCCTCGCAGTTTTAGGGATTTAGTTGAGCACCTCTAGATGGGCCAGACACGTCCTTCCCCATACAGTTGGAGGATCCAGACGTTGTCGGGTGCCTAGAGGTGGTCTCCCTAATAGAGGGGAGAGTTGGAGCACACCAAGTGTTCGAAAAAAAAAAATGCTTAGCTCAGTAAAATGTTACAGTTGGCAATTTAGTAGCTCAGTAAATGCAATAGAAGCATTTAAAATAGCTTATCTAGTCTTATTACAGCTTTTATGGACTACGGTCCAATGGGTGGGCTCCCATAGTCGCCTCTAGGTTTAGATAACCTAGAATTAGCAAGATAAACTAATTAGCTTATGATCTAGTATTTTATTTTAGCAGTGGCACTGTACTGGATTAGATATCCATTGGGTTGGGCTCCCACAGTTGTCCCTAGGTTTAGATAACCTAGTAAACCCTACTAAATTTGGGACTTGCAAACCCGGGTCTAGTTAGGGATGCGCGCATAGCAAGTACAGTTGCCGGACCCATCAGCAGCATGATTATGTATTTTTATCTAGTATGATAATAGCTTTCAAATTCACAATCAGTTAGGTGATTATATTTTAAAATCAGTACTAGCTCAGCTTTAGTTTAGCTCAGTATGTTTCACTTTAGTCTTTGCTTATTGACGTTTCAGTTATAGCCATGATCAGTTTATTTCTGGTTCCTATGTTTTGTATGTTAGAATGCCATGTTTTAGCATGTTTAGCACACGTTTCAAATATCATGTTTTCAAAGCATAAATTGCATCGTATGCATGTTTTGTGAGGTAGATAGTTTCTTACTAAGCTCTCAAGCTTACAGATACTTTTTCCTTATACTGCATATAAAGGTAAAGGAAAGATGGACTAGTGGAGGCTGGAGGTCAATGCAAGGAAGATGTGTGTGGGTGGAACCTGGAATAAAGACCTTGGAAGAACTAGAATATTCAAGAACTTAGTGCTTCTTATTATGTTACCCTTTGCCTATTTAGTTATCTAGATGCATGAAACTATAGAAAATCTGCTTAGCTTGTTAGCAACCATGTTTAGAATGTTAGTTGTTTGCTATTAGAATGTTTTCCAGTTATTTTAGAACTTGTATATGTGAGTTTGGCACGAAACAGTGCTGAAATCAGAGTTTGTTGCGAAATCAGAAACCCCAATCGATTAGTGGATCGATTGGGAGCCTGGTTCCGCGAACAGTAAGCCTCTGTATCGATCAGCCGATCGATCCAGTCGCATTCTGTCACGAACAGTAAGCTCCTGGATCAATCAGCAGATTGATCCAGTTTCATTCGGTTGCGAACAGGGAGATTGGGGATCGATCGTTCGATCGATCGGGGAAATCGCTCCCGCGAACAGAGAGCTCTGGAATCGATTAATGGATCAATTGGCCAGTCTGGATCGATCAGCCGATCGATCTAGAATATTAACCCGAGCACAGTAGCCATCGGAATCGATCCACGGATCGATTCAACAGATTGCAATCGATTGAGTTCAATCTGGATCGATTGGGAAGCTGGGTTTCGACCAAGAGACCTTGTAGTTCAACTCCTTGACCATAGGGGATGCAGGATATGCCATCTATACCTTAGATTGCATCCCTTAGCACATGTAAAATAAAGAAATGGTATTAGTTTAGCAAAGTTTTAAATTAATCCAGTTTTCCGCACCTAGACTTAGTGATGGTCATGGAGATAGCTTAGCACAGCATAATGTGACGGTCCGGCCTTACAGCCTAGCCAGTAGAAGGCGGGTCGTTATAGAGTGGTATCAGAGCAAAGTTTCATACTTCCTACACACACATCAGCATTGAACCTGCAGCTTCCAAGTAAGAATACCTCTCACTTTGTTATGTTTATTGCTTTCATGTTTGAAGATCACTAAAGTATGCTTAGTTGTGGTAGTAACTAACATGATAGTGATAGTAGTTATATACACATGATGCTTTAGTTATGTATGTCCTTTGTTCCTTTAGAAATGGCAGGAGGACGCCCAGCTAGAAGGGCACCAGCTACTGAGCCCCAGCATGAGGCAGGCAGTTCAGTGCCTCCCTACAGTAGTGGCTCAGTTACAGAAGCAGCTAGCAGAACAACAACAGGAGATAGCCACCTTAAAGGCTAATCAGCAGAATACCCCCACTGTTACCCCGGAACCAAACATAGCAACCCCAGTAGTTATAGAGGTTCCACCAGTCCAGCCTATAGCACCAGTAGCCCCAGCAGCAGAGGCAAAGAGAGAAGCCTATCTGATCCAGTGGCAGAGAGTCAAGCCCGAGAACTTCTCAGGCACCAGTGAACCATGGGATGCTCAAGCCTGGTTCAAAACACTGGAGAGTACGATGGAACTTCTGGACTGGCCAGAGTATGAAAAGGTGAAGTGCGCCTCCTTCTGCTTGACAGGAGATGCACGTATGTGGTGAGAGAGAATTAGAGCGAAGCGCCCAGTGAACCAGATGACATGGGCTGACTTCGAGAAAGAATTCTTCGAGGAGTTCTTTCACATGCGGGTCACAAACCGCCACTACGACGAGTTCATTGAGTTTCGTCAGGGCAACCTATCAGTTGAGGAAGCCGTGAAGAAATTCAATAGACTGGCTCGTCTATGCCCTGAACTAGTCAGCACAGAAAAAGAATGAGCCCGGTTGATGCTCAAGATGCTGAGGCCGAAAATAGCAATGAACGTGGCTGGCGGCGTTCATAGGCCGCAAACCACCGAAGAACTAGTCAGCAGTGCTCTGACCACCGAGCACTACCATAACAATATCAGACAGCAGAAGCAAGTCCTCTCAGAGTCCAAGGGTCAGGGAGGCTCAGGTACTCAGAAACACTAGGGCCACAGCTCCCACGGCTCTAATTGGAAAGGGAACTCCAGCAACAAACGCAAACCAGGGAGTTACCCAAAAGGAGGACCAGCAAACAAACAGCCTAGTTATCCCAAATGTGCTACTTGTGGGAAATTTCACCCAGGAGTTTGTCGTAAGGGCACACGAGGATGCTTTGAATGTGGATAGGAAGGGCATATGGCTAAGTAATGCCCGAACAAGACAAGTCTTCCTCAACCACAGCCGATACAGTATGGAGGCCAGCCAGAACAGCTACATCAGATGCATGCCGTTTTAGATGGTCCACATATCAGCCAGAGCAGACTAGAAGCCCCTCCTGCTATGACGAATGCAAGGATCTACTCCTTAACCAGAGAGGACGTAGCGAATGCCTCGACAGTTGTTACAGGTTAGATTAGTATTTTACAGCAAAGTACGACTTGTTGGAGTGTATACCGAAAGCCTAAGCTTTTGTAAACATTTGTTTTGAATAAAGAATCACATTTGGTCAAATTATCTACATTTGTTTGTAGTTGTTCAATTAATTTATATTGTAGATAACATAGCATGTGGTGTCACATGCAGAAGATAATGTTATCAGTACCTTATAAATTATAAACAGTAGCTCACGACCAAAATGGAAAGGAACAAATCATTAGAAGGTCGTAGTGTAATTAGGTATTAGTTTATCTTGACTGTATAATTACACTAGTACACTTAGAGTGTATTGAGTAGGACTATTTGAGGTCGTTTCTTTTATACTGACTTTATAAAGGAACAAAGACCTCAGTTATTATGGAAGTGTGTGCTCTTAATCCTAATATAATAACAAGCACATATATTTGATATTTATTTCTTTAATTTATCAATGAGTAAGATTTAGTTCGATGAATCAATAAGCCCGATAAATTGAGAAATGGTATCACTTATAGTGTGTGTTGTTGATTATAGAAGGAAACTGTGTCCTAGAGATACTAGGTTGATAATGTCCTCAAGAGGAGCTCATAAGGATTGTCATGTTAAACCATGTAGGTGGACTTAGTCCGACATGATGATAAGGTTGAGTGGTACTACTCTTGGACTAAGATATTAATTAAATGAGTTGTCAGTAACTCACTTAATTAGTGGACATTCGATATCTTAAACACAGGGAGACTAACACACTCATAATAAGAAGGAGCCCAAAAATGTAATTTGGGATTGGTGCGGTAGTTCAATAATAGTTCTCTAGTGGAATGAATTATTATTGATAAAATTAAGTTGTGTGTTCGGGGCGAACACGGGATGCTTAATTTTATCGGGAGACCAAAACCAATTCCTCCTCTCGGTCCCTATCGTAGCCTCTTATTTATAGAGTACTATACCCACCTATACCCACTTTCTATACCCACCTAAAGGGGGCCGGCCAAGCTAGCTTGGGAACCAAGCTAGGGTCGGCCTAAGCATGAATTGGGGTGGCTGACCCTAGCTTGAACCCATGCTAGAGGGGCCGGCCATATTTATTTAAAAAAGAATTTTAATTTTAATTTTTATTATGTGGAAGGTATAATTTATTAAAGAGAATTAAAATTAAAATATCTCTCTTGTAAAAGATCTACAAAAAAAAAAAATTAAAGAAAGAGATTAGATCTCTTTCCTTATTTGTAGATTGGTGAGATATTTTATTTTCTCTTTAAAAATTATTCACATGTTGTAAAATTAAAATTATGGAAATTTCTTTTTATCAACCATGAAGAGATTTTAAAAGGAAATTTTATTTTTTTAAAATTTCCAAAGACAAATAAGGAAGATTTAATTGTTGATTAAAATTATCCTATTTGCTCTACATGAGGTGGCCGACCACATACAATTAATTAGGAAAATTTATTTAATTTTTATTAATTAATTGTTGTCAAGGAAAATTAAGGAAATTTTATTATAAATAAATTTCCTAATTTGCCAAGGCTAAGGAATATAAAAGAAGGGGTGAGGGTGCCTTCATGGGACAACCTCTATTATTTTCTCTCCCTCTTTTCCTTGGTATTGTGGCCGGCCATCATCCTCTCCCTCTCTTCCTCTTGTGGTGGCCGAATACTTCATCCCTCTTGGAGTTCTTGTGGTGGCCGGATACTACTTGGAGAAGAAGAAGAAGAAGGAGAGAAAGCTAGCATCTCTTGGAGCTTGGTTGGTGTTTTGATCTTCTTCCTTGGTGAAGCTTCCTTATTGTTGGCCGAACCTAGCTAGGAGGAGAAGAAGGTGGTTGGTGATTTCTCATCTCGGAAGATCGTTGCCCACACAACGCCCGAGGTTAGAAGAGGAATACGGTAGAAGATCAAGAGGTCTTTCTAAAAGGTATAACTAGTAATTTTTCTTTCCGCATCATACTAGTTATTTATGGAAATAATACCAAATACAAGAGGCTTACGATTCTAGTATTTCGAATATGTTTTTCGATGTTGTGTTCTTTTGTTTTATTTTTCCTTGTGATTTGATTGTTCTTTTCGGTTAACCTAATGTTATTTTAGGAAATTAAATATTAGCTTTCCATAAGAGGTTTTGTCTAGTCTGTGGTGGTTGCTCCCATATCCAAGAAGGCCATGTGCCTCGCCACGTCAGTACTGGGAACCAATTATGGAAATTAATATTTAATGGAATTAATAACTTAAGGTGACTTGGGTCGAACGTGTTAAGTTCCGCAGGAGATCCAAGTCAAAACCTAAAAGAACAAATAGATTAAGTTTTGGATCAAACGTGTTAAGTTCCGCAGGCGATCAAAAATTTAATTTAAAAGAACACATGGTAGCTAGGAAAAGGTTCAGACCTTTGTACAAAAATTTTATACAGTGGAACCCCTAGGTTTTCCGAGTAGCAACCAATAATTGGTATCAGAGCTAGGGTTTTGCCTCTGTGTATTTGGTATTAGGTTAATTATGCACATGTCATACATAATTTAGGCAGGTTAATAGTAGGATGTGCTAACTTTGTGGATGCAGGATCCAACTATTATGGCTTTTAGTTATTATGTGTGTGATTGGACCCTTGGACATGTCAAGGGCATTTATCTGTGTGTGCATGATTGTATTCAAATACAGCAGGAGCTGTATTTAGTTTTATTAGGATTTTATTTTTGATCTAGATACATGTACATTCCTTTTATGGAATATAGGATCAAAAATGTAAAATTCTATTTATGTCGTGGATCGAATCTTGCAAAGCGTGGAACCTTCTAAGGACCAGAGGCGCAACAGAACTAGGAGCAAGATGAATGCGACAGCTAGACCCGGTAGCGGTGGCCAAATATGGCAGCAGCTTGGGATGACAACACACGGAGGACAACTAGAGATAAAAGCCATAATAGTTGAAAATTAGATTTTCTATTGCTTTTATATTGTGCTGTGTGTGCATGTTAGTTTACAAGTTTAGTAGGCTAGTATAGTTAAAATTCCTCATTTATAAATAACTAAGTGGGAGAGGGATTTTTAAGTAAATCCCATGGTCTCCATTACTGGTTTGTAAGTAATGCAAACAAGCTTGCGCGTTGGCTCTGAGTGCCTTCCTCCATAACGAATGAGCTTGTTTGTGGATCACTAGAACAGACTTCCATTTTTGGATGACTATAGGAAGTTAATTAAGAGCGTGTGATCTTCCCCAACGGAAGAGGCATAATCTTATTAATGGACTTAGTGTCAAGTAATGGTATACACTTAGACACATCTAATAGTATCCTCCCCATCGGAGTCACTGCTATTATTTGTGTGATCAAATGATACCAACTATTAATTTTATTTGTCAAAAAGTTAGGTTGACAAGATAATAAAATTAATGGGTTAAAACCCTCCTTTTACAAATGTTGAATTTGTATACGTCCACACTAACGTGGCATACAAAATTCACGGTGTTATGAGGTGTTGGTTAATTTAAAATAGTATTGTTTGAGGAATCAATATTATTCTAAATTTAGAGTTCTGACCAAAAGTTATTTGTGATTCTTAGGATGACTTTCAACCCACTGTCCATCATACTTCAACAGAATAGACTTACTGGACCTAATTACATAGATTGGAAAAGAAACCTAGACATTGTTCTTACTGCTGAAAGCTATAAAATTGTACTGACTGAGCAGTGCCCTGAAGCACCTACTGGTGAATCTACCCAAGAGGAGATTGAATATCATAGGAAATAGGTAAAAGTAGATGAGATGGCGCGGTGTTACATTTTGGCTTCAATGTCAAATGTATTGCAACATCAGCATCAAGATTTACCAACAGCCTATGATATTATGAACAATCTCAAGGAACTCTTTGGTCATCAGGATAGGGCTTCTAGGCAAGAAGCCATGAGAAAGATAATGACAGCCACCATGCAAGAGGGTACTCCTGTAAGGGATCATATCCTAAAGATGATGGCTTATCTGAAAGAGATACAGATCCTTGGAGGAGAAATTGATGGGGAAACCCAGATCGATATGATCCTCCAAACGCTACCTAGAAGTTTTGAGCAGTTTTGCCTGAACTATAATATGAATAAGAGGATTTATTCATTAGGGGAACTACTGACAGAACTTCAAGCGGCAGAAGGATTATTTCGTCATAATTCTCAAATTCACTATGCTGAAAATGGTTCTATTTCTAAACCGAGAGGAAAGAAGAAGAAGAAACAAGCTGGCTCAGCAAAGAAAGTGAATAAATCTCAGAGTACAAGATTTAAAGCTGGAGTGAAGAAGCCGAAGGGCAAGTGCTTCATCTGCAAGCAGTCAGGGCATTGGAAGGCGGACTGTCCTCGTAGGAATCAGAACAACAAAGGTATATCTCATGTTCTAGTTGTTGAAACATGTTTAGCGGTGTTATCTACCAACACTTGGTGTGTAGATACGGGAGCCACTGATCATGTTTGCAATTCCCTGCAGGGGTTCCAGGAAACCCGACGACTAACTGAAGGAGAGATTACCGTCTACATGGGCAATGCTACTAAGGTGGCGGCTGTTGCAGTGGGAGACGTCTACTTATCTTTTAGTAGAAATAGAAATTTGGTTTTAAGAAATTGTCTTTATGTACCTAGTTTTAGAAAGAATTTAATTTCAGTTTCTAAAATGTTCTTAGATGGATATTCAGTTTCTTTCAGTAACGATGTAGTTATTAAAAGAAATAAAGTGATTATCTGTTCTGGTGCATTAGTTGGCAATTTGTATACTTTAAATCCAATTTCTTCCACAAAGCAAAACATGGAAATTTATAACTCATCTTCTAACTCTAAGAGAAAAGAACCTTCAGAAATGAACCAAGCATATCTTTGGCATCTAAGGCTTGGTCATATTAACTTAAGTAGGATTCAGAGGCTTATAGCCGATGGACTTTTGAGTTCATTAGAGTTGAAAAATTTTCCAATTTGTGAATCTTGCTTAGAAGGTTAAATGACCAAGAGACCGTTCAAGGCCAAGGGGTATAGAGCCAAAGAAGCGTTAGAATTGGTTCATTCTGATTTGTGTGGTCCTATGTCTGTCCAGGCAAGAGGTGGTTTTGAAGATTTTGTCTCTTTTATAGACGATTATTCAAGATACGGATACATTTACCTAATGCGCCGCAAGTCCGAGTGCTTTGATAAGTTCAAAGAATACAAGGCTGATGTGGAGAAACGACTAGGTAAAAGTATCAAGACATTACGGTCTGATCGTGGTGGCGAATACCTCTTAGGAGAGTTTAGGAATTACTTATCAGAGGTCGGGATTCAATCCCAATTATCTGCACCTGGAACACCCCAACAGAATGGTGTAGCAGAACGAAGGAATATGACTCTTATGGAGATGGTCAGATCAATGATGAGTTATTCAGAATTACCAAATTTGTTTTGGGGATATGCTCTGGAAATAGCAATATACGTTCTGAACTTAGTACCTTCTAAATCAGTTTCTTCTACTCCCATAGAATTATGGAATGGGCGAAAACCCAGTCTAAGACATATTCGGATTTGGGGTAGTCCAGCACATGTGCTGAAACCAGATGCTGATAAGTTAGAATCCCGTACAGAAGTTCGCGTGTCTGTAGGATATCCCAAAGGAATGAAAGGTGGTTTATTTTATAGTCCTAAAGACCAGAAGGTCATTGTTAGCACCAATGCCCAGTTTTTAGAAGAAGACTATATAATGGATCACAAGCCCAGTAGCAAAGTTGTTTTAGAAGAACTTAGAGAGGACACGTCTACTTCAGTACCAACAGTACAAGATGAAGTACCACAAGAGACTGCAACACGTGTCACACATGATACACAACCACAGACAGTGCCTCGTCGTAGTGGGAGGGTTGTAAGGCAGCCTGAAAGATTCATGTTTTTGGGAGAGTCTTCGGACTTGATCCCGGGTCAACATGAACCTGATCCCCGGACATATGACGAAGCACTCCAAGATATAGATGCAGCATCTTGGCAAAAGGCGATGAATTCTGAAATAGAGTCTATGTACTCTAATAAGGTCTGGGAGCTTGTAGAACCACCTGATGGTGTAAAAGCCGTTGGATGCAAATGGATCTACAAAAGGAAAAGAGGGACAGACGGGAATGTAGAAACCTTCAAAGCTAGGCTTGTTGCGAAAGGGTACACTCAGAAAGAGGGAATCGATTATGAGGAAACATTTTCACCGGTAGCCATGCTTAAGTCTATCCGGATACTCTTATCCATTGCTGCTCATATGGATTATGAGATTTGGCAAATGGATGTCAAGACAGCTTTCCTTAATGGAAGTCTTGAAGAGAACATCCATATGAAGCAACCAGAAGGGTTCGTTGAAAAAGGCAAAGAGCATCTAGTATGCAAGCTCAATCGGTCCATTTATGGACTGAAGCAAGCTTCAAGGTCTTGGAACATCCAGTTTAATGAAGTAATCGATTTATTCAGTGTCCGAATGAGTCTTGTGTATACAAGAAGTGTAACGGAAACGTGGTGGTATTTCTTGTACTATACGTAGATGATATTTTGTTAATTGGCAACAATGTCAAGGTATTATCAGACGTAAGGGTATGGTTGTCCAAACAATTTGATATGAAGGACTTAGGAGATTGTGCACACATTCTTGGGATCAAAGTTATAAGGGATCGTAAGAAAAGAATGTTGTGTCTGTCCCAAGCTTCATATATAGATACAATCCTTGCTCGTTTTAGCATGCAGGATTCCAAGAAAGGTTTCTTACCTTTTAGGCATGGAATAGCTCTATCTAAAGAGATGTCTCCGAAGACATCAAAAGAGATAGAAGACATGAAAGCAGTTCCTTATGCTTCGGCTGTAGGAAGCCTAATGTATGTAATGCTATTGCGAGATCAAGTTGTGGCCGGATACAAGCTTGGAGAAGAATGAGAGTAAGCTTATATCCCAAGGAGCATTGGTGGTGTTATATATTAAAGTACACGGAGGAGGACTAGAGTTTATCAAGCAGATGATTTGCTCCCTGTGGGTTACACGGATTCAGATTTCCAATCAGATAGGGACAACAGTAAGTCTACATCAGGCTATGTGTTTACTTTAGGAGGTGGAGCCATTTCATGGAGGAGTGTTAAGCAGAAATGCGTTTCGGACTCAACCATGGAAGCTGAGTATGTAGCAGCCTCTGAGGCAGCTAAAGAAGCAGTATGGCTCAGGAACTTTCTAATGGACTTAGATGTGATTCCTGGTTTACCCAAAATCATCACAATTTATTGTGATAATAGCGGTGCAGTTACAAACTTGAAGGAACCACGAGCTCATAACGCAAGTAAACATATAGAGCGTAAGTACCACCTGATACGAGGTATCGTGAAGCGAGGAGAAGTTGTCATCGCCAAGATTACATCAGCGGATAACCTGGCAGATCCTTTCACTAAGGCCCTTCCGGCGAAAGCTTTCGATCGGCATGTGGAGGGAATGGGAATCAGATGTATGGTAGAAGATATGGCAGCTTAGTCATTAGTATAAGTGGGAGATTGTTGGAGTGTATACTGAAAGCCTAAGCTTTTGTAAACATTTGTTTTGAATAAAGAATCACATTTGGTCAAATTATCTACATTTGTTTGTAGTTGTTCAATTAATTTATATTGTAGATAACATAGCATGTGGTGTCACATGCAGAAGATAATGTTATCAGTACCTTATAAATTATAAACAGTAGCTCACGACCAAAATGGAAAGGAACAAATCATTAGAAGGTCGTAGTGTAATTAGGTATTAGTTTATCTTGACTGTATAATTACACTAGTACACTTAGAGTGTATTGAGTAGGACCATTTGAGGTCGTTTCTTTTGTACTGACTTTATAAAGGAACAAAGACCTCAGTTATTATGGAAGTGTGTGCTCTTAATCCTAATATAATAACAAGCACATATATTTGATATTTATTTCTTTAATTTATCAATGGGTGAGATTTAATTCGATGAATCAATAAGCCCGATAAGTTGGAAAATGATATCACTTATAGTGTGTGTTGTTGATTATAGAAGAAAACTGTGTCCTAGAGATACTAGGTTGATAATGTCCTCAAGAGGATCTCATAAGCATTGTCATGTTAAACCCTGCAGGTGGACTTAGTCCGACATGATGATAAGGTTGAGTGATATTACTCTTGGACTAAGATATTAATTAAATGAGTTGTCAGTAACTCACTTAATTAGTGGACATTCGATATCTTAAACACAGGGAGACTAACACACTCATAATAAGGAGCCCAAAAATGTAATTTGGGATTGGTGCGGTAGTTCAATAATAGTTCTCTAGTGGAATGAATTATTATTGATAAAATTAAATTGTGTGTTCGGGGCGAACACGGGATGCTTAATTTTATCGGGAGACCAAAACCAATTCCTCCTCTCGGTCCCTATCGTAGCCTCTTATTTATAGAGTACTATACCTATCTATACCCACTTTCTATACCCACCTAAAGGGGGCCAGCCAAGCTAGCTTGGGAACAAAGCTAGGGCCGGCCTAAGCATGAATTGGGGTGGCCGGCCCTAGCTTGAACCCAAGCTAGAGGGGCCGGCCATATTTATTTAAAAAAGAATTTTAATTTTAATTTTTATTATGTGTAAGGTATAATTTATTAAAGAGAATTAAAATTAAAATATCTCTCTTGTAAAAGATCTACAAAAAAAAAAAATTAAAGAAAGAGATTAGATCTCTTTCCTTATTTGTAGATTGGTGAGATATTTTATTTTCTCTTTAAATATTATTCACATGTTGTAAAATTAAAATTATGGAAATTTCTTTTTATCAACCATGAAGAGATTTTAAAAGGAAATTTTATTTTTTAAAATTTCCAAAGACAAATAAGGAAGTTTTAATTGTTGATTAAAATTATCCTATTTGCTCTACATGAGGTGGCCGGCCACATACAATTAATTAGGAAAATTTATTTAATTTTTCTTAATTAATTGTTGTCAAGGAAAATTAAGAAAATTTTATTATAAATAAATTTCCTAATTTGCCAAGGCTATGGAATATAAAAGAAGGGGTGAGGGTGCCTTCATGTGACAACCTCTATTATTTTCTCTCCCTCTTTTCCTTGGTGTTGTGGCCGGCCATCATCCTCTCCCTCTCTTCCTCTTGTGGTGGCCGAATACTTCATCCCTCTTGGAGTTCTTGTGGTGGCCGGATACTACTTGGAGAAGAAGAAGAAGAAGGAGAGAAAGCTAGCATCTCTTGGAGCTTAGTTGGTGTTTTGATCTTCTTCCTTGGTGAAGCTTCCTTATTGTTGGCCGAACCTAGCTAGGAGGAGAAGAAGGTGGTTGGTGATTTCTCATCTCGGAAGATCGTTGCCCACACAACGTCCGAGGTTAGAAGAGAAATACGGTAGAAGATCAAGAGGTCTTTCTAAAAGGTATAACTAGTAATTTTTCTTTCCGCATCATACTAGTTATTTATGAAAATAATACCAAATACAAGAGGCTTACGATTCTAGTATTTCGAATATGTTTTTCGATATTGTGTTCTTTTGTTTTATTTTTCCTTGTGATTTGATTGTTCTTTTCGGTTAACCTAAAGTTATTTTAGGAAATTAAATATTAGCTTTCCATAATAGGTTTTGTCTAGTCGGTGGTGGTTGCTTCCATATCCAAGAAGGCCATGTGCCTCGCCACGTCAGTACTGGGAACCAATTATGGAAATTAATATTTAATGGAATTAATAACTTAAGGTGACTTGGGTCGAACGTGTTAAGTTCCGCAGGAGATCCAAGTCAAAACCTAAAAGAACAAATAGATTAAGTTTTGGATCAAACGTGTTAAGTTCCGCAGGCGATCCAAAATTTAATTTAAAAGAACACATGGTAGCTAGGAAAAGGTTCAGACCTTTGTACAAAAATTTTGTACAGTGGAACCTCTAGGTTTTCCGAGTAGCAACCAACACGACTGTCTTATTCGATACTGGGGCAACCCATTCTTATGTATCTAGGGCATTTTCTGAAAAGTTAGCAATACCTCCAGAGGTACTCCGTGGTCAGTTTTTGACAACACTACCTTCAGTAGAAATTATAGCATCCACGCACTGGCTCAGAGCAGTGCCAGTCATTATAGCAGACAGAGAGCTCTTTTGTGATCTGATAGTGCTAGCTATGACTGATTATGATGTCATATTTGGAATGGACTTCCTAATCAGATATGGTGCCTCTATCGAGTGCCGTAAACAGAAAGTCATATTCCAACCTGAAACAGAAGTACAATTTGAGTATAGCGGAGAACCAAAGAGAAAAGCGAAGAAATTTCTCTCAGCTCTGAAGGCACAGAAATTGTTAAATTCAGGATGCACGGGATTTTTAGCGCATGTGGTCAATGTCAGTCAGGACAAGGACCAACAGCTAGCAGAGGTCCGAGTCGTATGTGACTACCCAGCAGTCTTCCTTGAAGAGTTACCAGGCCTAGCACCAGACAGGGAGATCGAATTTGAGATAGAACTCATTCCCGGTACGAATCCTATCTCCAAAGCGCCTTACCGCATGGCTCCTGCAGAACTAAAGGAACTTCATGAGCAACTACAGGAGCTGCTTGACAAGGGCTTCATACGTCCTAGTCACTCACCATGGGGAGCGCCTATATTGTTCGTGAAGAAGAAGGACAGGAGAATGCGCCTGTGTATAGATTACTGAGCATTGAACCAAGTCACCATCAAGAACATGTATCCTCTTCCCAGAATAGATGACCTGTTCGATCAGCTAAAGGGAGCAGCAGTGTTCTCTAAGGTAGACCTCAGATCGGGTTATCATCAGGTGAAAGTTAAAGAGGGGGATATACCCAAGACGACGTTCAGGACTAGATACGGACATTATGAGTTCGTAGTCATGCCCTTTGGTGTGACAAATGCTCCGGCTACTTTCATGGACCTCATGAGCAGAGTATTCAGGGACTACCTAGATAGATTTGTTATTGTGTTTATCGATGACATTCTTATCTATTCAGGAACTCAGGAAGAACACGCAGAGCACCTGAGAATAGTATTGCAGACCCTTCAGCAGAACCAGCTGTACGCCAAGTTCACGAAATGTGAATTTTGGTTAGATCAGGTGTCCTTCCTGGGTCACATCATCTCAAAGGATGGTATCATGGTAGACCCCAGTAAAATAGAAGCTGTGAGTAACTGGAAAAGACCTAAGAATGCCAGTGAAATCAGAAGCTTTTTGGGATTAGCAGGTTGTTACAAAAAGTTTGTAGAGGATTTCTCCAGAATAGCCTCCCCACTGACAGCTCTTACCAGGAAGAACAGAAAATTTCAGTGGACAGAGGATTGTGAGAACAGCTTCATCGAGTTAAAGAGGAGATTGATCAGTGCTCCCATTTTGACTCTACCAGCCAACACAGATAGCTTTGACATTTACAGTGACGCCTCTAAATTGGGACTAGGAGCAGTACTAATGCAAGAAGGTAAGGTGATCGCCTATGCCTCTAGAAAACTCAAGGAATATGAGAAGAATTACCCTACTCATGACCTTGAGCTTGCAGCAGTAGTGTTCGCCCTCAAAATTTGGAGACATTGCTTGTATGGAGCTCAGAGTAGAGTGTATACAGATCATCAGAGTCTGAAGTACTTCTTCACTCAGAAGGATCTGAATATGCGACAGCGTAGATGGCTAGAGCTGGTCAAAGACTACGACATAGACATCCTCTACCACCCAGGAAAAGCTAATAAGGTAGCAGACGCACTTAGCAGAAAGTCCGATGCTACCTTACTATCCCTAGCAGCCATGTCACCGCCCCTATAGAAAGAGATTACAGATTTTGATCTCGAACTTATAGTGGGACAGCTCTCTACTATGACATTAGCATCTAACCTGCTTGGTGACATTCAGACAGCTCAGGAGCAGGATCCTGAAATTCAGAAAATCAAGCAAGGGTTAGCAGAATCAGGAAGTAGAGAATTCAGAGTGTCAGGTAGTGGGGTATTATACTTCGGTGACAGACTCTGTGTTCCAGATCAGGAGGAACTAAAGAGGAAGGTTTTAGACGAGGCTCACAGGACTCCTTATGCGATGCATCCAGGTTCCACCAAGATGTACCAAGATCTAAAGAAATATTTTTGGTGGCCCGGGATGAAAAGAGACGTCGCTAGATATGTTAGCACCTGTCTGACCTGTCAGAGGGTCAAGGCAGAACATCAGAGACCAGGAGGAGTTCTACAGCCTATTCAGATTCCAAAATTGAAGTGGGAAGACATCTCTATGGATTTCATAGTGGGCTTACCCAGAACCACGAATGGTTTCGATGCCATCTGGGTAATAGTCGACAGGTTAACTAAATCAACCCACTTCTTAGCTATCATGATATCTTACTCCATGGAACAGCTAGCTCAGTTGTATCTCAAGGAGATCATTAGACTACATGGAGTCCCACGAACCATTATTTCAGACAGAGACAGTAGATTCACATCACACTTTTGGGAGTGTGTACAGTCAGCATTGGGCACTAAGTTGAAATTTAGCACAGCTTTCCATCCTCAGACAGATGGTCAGACGGAGCGAGTAAATTAGGTACTCGAAGCGCGATAAGCTATTCACCTCCCCTCTAGCTACAAATCTACCCTAACAGATAGAACATACTCTCATGATCCTATCTCTCCACTCAGTCAGATGCTTACGAGGCCCTACTCTCGATCACATCTCGATCGACTAATGCCGACCAGATATCCTCTTAGGAGTCCAACTCCCCACCCAGCTATATGCTTACGGGATTTTGCTCCCCATCACATCCCGATCAATTAATGTTGATCGGGCATACTTTTAGGGGACCTGCTCCCCACTTAGCTAGATACATATGAGGCTCTATTCCCCATCATATCCCCATCGGCTAATGCTGATCGGACGTCCTAGGGGCTCAACTCTCCACTGGGATGCTATCATGGCCCAGTTCCTCCTCATGGGAGATTGGGCTCCCTGTTCTCGACCCATCTTCTGACTAGTAGCTCAATAGGCATTCCGGCCCATGAGCTCATTCTGCCATTAATATGGCACATGGGCTTGTCAGAGAATCAAAGAATTGTATCTTTGCGCAGATACACAATATTCCTCCCATATCTACGATGAGATCATTGGATACAGTGGAAGCATGGTGATTAAAAAGGTAATCTAGAAACGGTGTGGTGCCTCATTAAATGTGCAAATCACAAAGACATTCATAAAAGGTGGTTCCTCTTCACTGGCACAGGTACACGAGTCCACTAGCCTGCTTTCGATATTCCACTATTCTTCTTCTTCTTCCGATATTGACTTGATCATCGGAGTAGCTGTGCCACAGACCCCTCCTCTTGGCCTTCTTACTAACAATCCTCTTTCTTCTCTTGTGCTTGCAGGCATTCCCCACTCAAAGTCTTCTTCTAGTTAACCTTCAAGTCAGCTCACCGATAGTCTATTTTTCATCTCTTTCAGACAGGATCACATATTGTTTTGATGTTTGAACAATGTTTAAATTAGAAATAATGTAATATTATATGAAAGTCAAGTATGCAGGTACATATATGCTTGACATAGGTTGCAAGTGCAACAAATGGAATTACAAGTAGGTACTTGGCATGAAAGTCCCAACATGTACAAGATGTCGCTTGTCATTATGATGTCACGAAGGTAAAAGTGGTCTCTTGGCATGATGAAGTTCTAGAGGCACAAGGAGTAGTCTCTTGGCATGATGATATCCCAAAATCAATAGGAGTCTTTTGGCTTGATAAAGTCCAAGATGCATGAGGACTCTCTATTGGTGCAATTGATCCATAGGGTTTTGATGATTATATAACAATACGTTTAATGGAGCTCAATCGAGGTTGACCAAGTAATTTGGTCAAGGTTAACCAAGTTAGTGAGAGAATCCAAGAAATTCAAGGTAGAATGGATGCTTGAAAGTAAGTTGATGAGAAGTACAAGTAGGTCAATGCTAACCAGATGCTTGGTAGTCAAGCAAGAAGTCCTAACAGGTCAAGGTTGACCTAGGAAAGAGAAAGTCCAATCAAATCAAGGGTGACCAAATTCTTAATAAGGAAAAAGTCCAGGGAGGTTTAGGTTGACAGGATGTCTAAAAAAGGTAAATCCTAAGTAGGCATGCAAAGGTTGAGTGGATGTATGGTAAAGAGAAAGTTCAGGCAAGTCAAACATGATTTGATGTCTAGCAAGAAAAAAGCTCAAGCAGGTCAAAGATGATCGGATGCTTGGAAAAGGGAAAAATTCTAAGGGAGTGAACCTTTGGTTGTATAAGATGTCTTGGAAGAGTGAACTCAAAGTAAGAAGTAAAGGTTAGGTAGACTAAGAACTAGGCTTGTTTGTATGTTTGTCTTGTAGGAAGTTGGAGTTGGACAACTAAAGCAAGATAAGATATTGAATGGACACAATTGGAGCAAGTTTGGAGTGATCAGACCCAAGCCCATCTGATCCATTGGACAATCAGTTCGGTCGATCAAAAATTTGATCATGTCAATCAAATCAGCCAAACATAGATAGGGGTGATCGGAAGTTTCTGGTAGACCTAAAAAAGTTTTGGGCGACCTAAAAACTCATATAACGACAAGATCATGAGGCTCAGTCTCTAGATAAAGTTTGACCATGTTTTTTTATTAATGATGTGTGTGTTTCATTCATAGTTTTTGGTATTGCTTTGCATGCCTTTTATTTCATTGCATGAGAATATTTGACATACATTCATTACTTTTGCATTATTTTTATCCTTTTTGTTCAAAGATCTACTCTTTGCATGTTTATATTAATAGGATGCAAATTCATAGTTTAAATGGAGACAATGAGTCTTGGAATGTGATTTTCTAGCATGATACACAGTCGTGCATCATTTGAAGAGTTAGGCGCAAAATATATCAACAACAGAGCTTCTAGAGGGAAACACGGGCTAACTTGTTGGTGCGGGAAGCATCAGACGATCGAATCCAAGTTTTGATAATGGCAAAGGGTTCAAAGTTAAGTAATGTTATGATTTAACAAGTTTATGGAGTTTGCAGGAAAGTCCTTAGTGGTACTTAGGCAAAAGTCCTAACTGTGATTAGGCAGGTGGAAAACCCTAAGGGGTGGTAACCCTAAGTCATAGGGGGTGGTAACCCTATGCGGAAAGTCTTGGTGGGTCGAGAGCTTCAGGCAAAAGTCTTAGGGGGTAACCCTAGGTGGAAAGTCCTGGTGTCGCGAACCAGGTGAAAGACTGGACGGGCCGGGAAGCAGAAGTCCAGCAGAAAGTCCGGAAGCTTCGAACGCTGAGAAAAAGTCCAATCGATCTAGAGGATCGCACTGGCAACAGGTAAATCTCCTGAGTGGAGTAGGTGAGGGCACGCTCCCCGTAGAGGGAACAGTAGGCGTCGGGTCGACCTAGGGTTTTCGGTTGGAAATCCGAAGTCAGACCCGGACAGTCCGATGACTGTCGATATCATTTATCATATTTCTGTGCTAACTTTGTTTTGCAGGGTTTTGTGTTTGGGACTAACACATTTTGCAGGAACAAAGGAGCACATTTAATCTCGGATGAATAGTATCCGAGGCGCCTCCATGGGGCTTGGAGGCGCCTCGGGTGCTAGTCGAAGCCAGCTGTCCGGAGGCGTTGGAGGCGCCTCGGAGGAAGCTAAAGGCGCCTTGGACTAGGTGTTGGAGGCGCCTTGGAGCAGCTTGGAGACGCCTTCAATGGGATAAGGTGCGACCAGATCAGAGCTGATCCACACGTGCGACTCGGCGGCCTGGAGGCGCCTCAGACAGGCTTGGAGGCGCCTCCGACACTGTTTAAAAGGGAGTTTGAGGTAGAGGCTCAACACAACAATTTCTAAGTGATCAAGCTACAACGCGCTGCCTCAAAAACACCCTGAAGTGATGCTACAAGTTTCCGACGACCCGGAGCTCCGCTACTTTAAGATGTAGGTGCAGCGGAGGCCGGCAAGAGGGGGGTGAAATGTTGAAAAAAAAAATAAACTATACCCTCCTCGTGCTTTCAACTCAATTAGTGCAATAGTAAATAAAGTAGTAAAGTAATTAAAGCAGTAAACAGAAAAGAAACAAGAATTTAACCTAGTTACAACCAAAGAGGTTGTTAATCCAGGGCAATGGGAAGCGCACTAAAAAGAATCTCCTTTACTGAAGGCGGAGAAGCCTTTTACACTTTGGAAGCTTAGAACTATTGCTAGGAATGGCTACACAATTGATTGCTTGAGTTAATGTTTAATTCCTAGCTCCAGGGGCCTTTAAATAGCCTCTGGAAATTCTATCTCGAGGGTCCAAGGTGCCTCCAGCTCGGTGAGTGGATAGAATTCTATCCGGTGCTCGAACGATCATTCTGACCTGGCTCAAGGCGCCTTCAACAAGCAATGAAGGCGCCTTCAATGTTGAAGGCGCATTCAATGCATGTTTAAGGCGCCTTCAAGTTCCTGCTACAGTAACTTCCTGCTACAGTAATTTCCAGCCTCTTTTGACTCATTTTCTTCTTCGTTTTGGCTTCCGAAACTCCGTTCTTTTGGGTGATTCCGACCAACCGAAATAGGGCTCACCCGAACATAATTTCCGACCTTCCTCGAGCAGTCTTCCTCCCCAGCTTAACGTCCCTCGAACACCCGCACGCTCTTCTCGCCCACCGGTGTACTCTTCCACAGCTCTCTCGTCCTTCGGACGCATCGAGCCCGTCGGCTTCCTTCCCGTGCCGTCCTTCTCGCTAGCTGCATCTTCCGCTCAACTTCCTACGCTCCTAAGCTCCTGCACACTCAGACACAGGGATCAAACACAGCAGGACCTAACCAATTTGGTTGATCACATCAAAACACTCACGTGGACTAACATAAGATTCTGTCGTCGGTATAAGTTTTCTTTAATTATTGCACTTATTGTAACTTACACTTGTACAAACTTTGCGCGATATAGTTGTTGCCCACAGTAAGCGATCAACGATCGCGGGCCTTGGAGTAGGAGTCGCCACAGGCTCCGAACTAAGTAAACGACCCGTGCCTTCTGTGTTGTGTGTTTCTTTTTATTCTACTGCTTTACTACTCGAACGATTTACGATTCCGAAACTCGAAATAGCCACGAACGCTATTCACCCCCCCTCTAGCACTTCTCGATCCAACAATTGGTATCAGAGCGGGGTCGCGTTGATCTGGTGCAACCACCAATCACGTAAATTTTTTCGTGGTATTTTCAATTTTTTCGGAGTCAATTAGAATCTAGCTTAATAGCTACATTCTAATTATTTTTTTTGAATCGATTTTAGCTCGAAGTTGGTGCAACACCACTCGAGCTCGTAATCTTAAAATTTTATTTCCCGCACTGCTAATCCAAGACCTAATCTTGGGACATTTCTACTTTGTCTTTGTTTTTGCATATCACTAAATGGGCCAACAAGAGGATTTCAGCACCGTTTGTCCCCCTCTTTTCTCCGGAGAAGACTTCGGATATTGGAAGGGGCGAATGGAAACCTTCCTCAAGATACAGTTCGACACGTGGATGATCATCAAGACTGGAATACAACTGTCAACCGACGAAGATGGCAAGCCGGCACCCTGCAAAAAATGGGAACCGACCCTAATCAAGAAGGTGGAAGCTAATGCCAGAGCGACCTGCACCCTCCAGTGCGGGCTGACCAAGGAGGAGCTCAACAGAGTTGGATCATTCTCCAGCGCAAAAGAGCTTTGGGAGAAGCTGATCGAACTCCACGAGGGCACCTCCGGCACCAAGGTTAGTAAAAGAGATCTTTTATTTAATAAATTATATAACCTGAAAATGCAGGACGGAGAGACAGCAAGTCAACTCCACGCGTGCATATAAGACATTCTCAACTCCCTACATGCGATCGGGCAAAGAGTCGAGAATCGGGACATCATAAGGTACGCTCTAAACGCTTTTCCGAGGAGCACATTGTGGGCATCGATGGTAGATTCCTACAAGGTCTCCAATGACTTATCTTCCATTAGATTAGATGAATTGTTTTTGGAATTCGAACTGCATGAACAGACTAATACACTGCCAACCAAGAAGGGTATTGCTTTGGTTGCAGGTACCCGTTGAACACGCGAACCAAGATCATGGCGAAGAATTGAACCAGAGGAGGAAGACAAACCCGACTCAGACGATGAAGACAACGAATTAACCTCTGAGCTCGTGAAAGTGAAGAAGCTTTACAAGAAAAAGAAAGGCTTCAACAAGAGAGATCTAAAGAAGGCAATACAGTCCAAGGAGGTTCAATCCAGTTCAAAAGTCAAGCTCGAAGTGATTTGCTACGGATGCAACCAGAAAGGGCACATCAAGGCCAACTACCCTAATCAGAAGGATGCAAAGAAGCAGAGGAAAAAGAAGGTGCTAAAGGCGACATGGGACGAATCTTCCTCAGAGGATGACAAAGACGAACTCGATCAGACGAGTTTGCTTGCACTAATGGCTCGGGACCAGATCAATCTGTCCGAGAGCGAGAGCGAGTCGGAAGCCGAGTCCGAACGAAGCCACGGATCCGTATCCATTTCCGAAGGGCCAGACCCCGCTGTAAGTGTTCCTCGACTTAATAATTTAGTTAATTACTTACTACGCAAATTAGCTAAATCAAACCTAAAGGTCAAGTCACTTCTAAAGGAAGTAGCAATCCTTAAAGAAGTGACTAACCTCAAAACCTTGCCTGACCCAAGTCAGACTGGAAATTCAACTCAAGTTCAAAAACTTGAGGAAGAAAACTCCAGTCTGAACACTCAGGTTAAGGATTTAAAAAATACATTAGAACGGTTCTCCTTGGGCTCCAAGAAGCTTGACCTAATTCTTGGGACACAAAGAGACGTTTACAACAAAACTGGGTTAGGTTATAAAACTAAAAGAAAATATAGATTTTACCTGTCCTTAGTAAATAGACAAAATAATAAATCAGTCCAAGCATGGGTACCCAAGTCCAACCAGGTTAATCAAGTTGGACTTGGTCAATATTGGCTCCCTAAGGATCAAATACATTACCTCGATAGACCATATCGAGGCTATGATCCAGGGGGAGCTAGAAGAAAAACAATAAACATAAAATCAAATTAAATTAAAATTTAAAGTAAATTGAATTAACTTAAAATTCAAATTAAATCAAATTAAATTAAAATTTAAATTAAATTGAATTAACTTAAAATTCAAATTAAATCAAATTAAATTAAAATTTAAATTAAATTGAATTAAATTAATCCAAATTTAAATTTATTCTTACAAAATCTTAAAAATCCAAGGGAAGACTCCAGAATAGTTGGCACCTCCAAAATTAATCCACCCGATAAGGGTAACCAAGAATAGACTACCCAGCAGGGTAATTAAGGTTAGATTAAAATGGGCTAGGTTTAACTTGACCCACGGTACTGGTGAAATATTGGATGATAGTGTTGGGAATTTCGGGCCGGAAAAATCGCTTTTTCGCGTTGCAGAAACCCCGATTCCCATGCCACCGGATCCGTGCGAAGTAAAATAAAACAAAAATTCGAGTACGAGTTTACTAAAGCCTAGATCTACACTAGGAGAAGAGCCTTTTACCCTTGATGCGTTGCCCTTCGCAATCCCGCTCGTCCAAAGGGTCCTAGATCTCGAGAGTGTCAAAGTAGACACTCCTCTAGAAGTATCCACACGAACAAATCAATGGAGGGAGAGCCTTAGAGTGTGCTAGCACTCCTAGACGGTCTCGGCCAAGGAGGAGGAGAGGGAGAGCAAGAAGATGCAAGGAGGAAGATGATGGAATCAATTGGCTTGAATGAAAAATCAATCTCATTCACTCACAAAAGTGGCCGACCACATGTGTAACTCCTTCTCATTTAATGTGGCCGACCACATTAAATTGAAAGGGGATTTGTAACCTCCATGAGGTGGCACACACATGTGCTAGCCTTGATGATATGGCACATCATCATTGGTTCTCCTAATGACAACTCACAAATGAGGTGACAAAATGGTCAAGTCAAACTTGACCTTTCATCTTCCTTCTCAAGTCAAGTCAAACTTGACCAAATCTCTCTCATGGTTGATCTAATCTAACCATTTGATTCAAACCAACTTAATATAATGAATCTAATTCATTTAATTAAATTGATTCAATGAGTCATAATCTAAATTAGACTCATTGAACACATGAATCAACTTGAGTCCAACTCAATTAGCTCAATTAGGATTACTCTTAATCCAATTTGATTCATCACATGAATCTAATCCTCTTGGTTCATCATATGAACCTAATCTCCATCTAATTGTCCTTTGTGTGTGACCCTATAGGTTCTTGTAACGTTGGCAATGCTTCTAAACCCATTTAGAAGTATAAGTAATGAGCGGTATCTAGCAACACATCATTACTACCCAAGTTACAAGAATGTTGAGATCCAACATCACCTTGTGACTACTAATTGTGACTCCTCACAAAATATGACATTGTCCTTCTATCCTAGACATCTAGATTGATCAATGTGAGGCATAGACCGTGTCATCCTCTAATCAATCTAAATCTTGAACTCCAAGTAGACTCACTCAATCAAATGAGCTCAATATCTCATATTGACTCATTTGGGCATGGCCATGCACTTCGTGGTCTCACTCTACCAAGAATATCGATGTCGCTCCCGTCATATAGGAGGGATAGATCCCATCTACATCACTCACATCCCTCTGCATAATTTGTTATATACCCAGTAATCGCCTTTATAGTTCACCCAGTTATGGGTGACGTTTGACGAAGCTAAAGTACGTAACTCCTTATGTAGGGATCCATGGTGACTTCAGGTCCAAGGAATAGTAGTCATACTAATAGCCACATGAGAAAGTATATGACACTCATATAATAATCCATGATACTTTCTCATGGCGGGTCATTCAGTATACATTCACCAATGCATACCCATGTGTCAACTTGATATCTCTATATCCATGACTTGTGAGATCAAGTCATCGAGTTGACCTACATGCTAGTCTCGTCGCATTAACATTGTCCTTAAATGTTAATACTCTACTAGGAATGATTAAGAGTAGTGTTCCCTATATCATCTCACTATCAGTTCAACTAACCGATTGATATAGGTAAGAACCCTCTACTCAAGGACGCTATTATACTTAGTTTATTTGGCACCAATACAAGTAAGCATAATAACCAAAACAAATGCCTTTATTAATATACAAGAATATGATACAATGAGTCCATACAACAATAATCAAATGATTGGCTCTAGGGCTCTAACTAACAATCTCCCACTAGCACTAGTGCCAATCAGTGTAGGCTCTAAGCCCAATGACCTAGTGTGACCATCATGCTTTCTCTGTGCCAAAACCTTGGTCAAGGGATCTGCGATGTTAGTCTCTGTAGGTACTCTGCAAATCTTCACATCTCCTCTGTCGATAATCTCTCGAATGAGATGGAAGCGTCGTAGTATGTGTTTGGTCCGCTGGTGTGAGCGAGGTTCCTTAGCTTGTGCTATAGCTCCATTGTTGTCACAATATAGCTCAATAGGGTCAGCGATACTAGGAACCACCCCAAGTTCAGTGATGAACTTACGGATCCAAACTGCCTCCTTTGTTGCTTCTGATGCAGCAATATACTCGGCCTCTGTCGTAGAATCAGCTACTATGTCCTGCTTCGAACTCTTCCAGCTCACAGCACCACCATTTATACAAAACACGAACCCTGACTGCGATCGATAATCGGCCTGGTCGGTCTGGAAGCTGGCATCACTGTAACCCTTTACAGCTAGCTCGTCATCGCCTCCATATATCAAGAAATATTCTTTAGTCCTTCTTAAGTACTTAAGAATTTTCTTAACCGCTATCCAGTGACTTTCACCTGGATCTGACTGGTATCTGCTCATCATGCTCAAAGCATACGAGACATCAGAACGATTACATAGCATGGCGTACATGATAGATCCTATGGTTGAGGCATAAGGGATCTGATCCATGCGGTCTCTCTCCTCTCTAGAAGAGGGACCTTGAGTCTTCGAAAGACTCACGTCATGTGACATCGGCAGAAATCCCTTCTTGGAGTTCTGCATGGCAAAACGTAGGAGTACCTTGTCAATGTATGTACTCTGACTTAGGCCAAGAAATCTCTTAGATCTATCTCTATAGATCTGTATTCCTAGAATGTGGGTGGCATCACCTAAGTCCTTCATTGAGAAACATGTCCCTAGCCAAGTCTTTACAGACTGTAGCAAAGGGATGTCATTCCCAATGAGTAGTATATCATCCACATACAATATAAGGAAGACAACTGTGTTCCCTACAACCTTCTTGTAGGCACAAGGCTCATCTTCATTCTTGATGAAACCAAACTGTTTGATTGCATCATCGAATCGAAGATTCCAGCTCTGAGAAGCTTGCTTCAGTCCATAAATGGACCTATGCAGCTTGCATACTCTGCTAGTATGCTGTGGATTTACAAAACCCTCAGGTTGTGTCATGTACACATCCTCGAGCAGGTTTCCATTCAGAAACGCGGTTTTGACATCCATCTACCATATCTCATAGTCATGGTATGCTGCAATAGCAAGCATGATCCGAATGGACTTAAACATCGCTACTAGAGAAAAGGTTTCATCATAGTCAATACCATGAATCTGCTTGAAACCTTTAGCTACCAAGCGACCCTTATAGATAAGTCCATCTATGTCAGTCTTTCTCTTAAAGACCCACTTACACCCAATGGGTTTTACCCCTTCAGGTGGATCAACCAAAGTCCATACTTGGTTGGTGTACATGGATTCCATTTCGGATCTCATGGCCTCTAGCCATTTCTCGGTATCTGGTCTCATCACAGCTTCCTGATAGGTGGTAGACTCATCCTCTATGAGCACAACGTCATCATGGTCAGACAAGAGAAATGAGTATCTCTCAGGCTGACGACGTACCCTATCAGACCTGTGAAGAGGTATGTCTACTTGAACTGGTTGTTGTTCCTCAACTCATTGTGGAACAACATCATCCACAACACTTTGTGGTTCCAGTTCAACTTCCATCGAGGCTTCAGTGCTATGGTCCGCATCTTGAACTTCTTCAAGATCGAACGTACTCCCACTAGTCTTTCTAGAAACAAAGTCTCTTTCTAGAAAGACCCCAATCTTTGCCACAACTACCTTGTGCTGATTAGGAATGTAGAAGTAATATCCATTAGTTCCCTTGGGATATCCAATAAAGTAGCACTTGTCAGATTTGGGTCCTAATTTGTTTGAGACTTGACGTCAAACGTAAGCCTCACAACCCCAAATCCTCATAAAAGACACCTGAGCATCTCTCCCAGTCCATATCCTATATGGTGTCTTTATCACGACCTTGGATGGAACTCGGTTGAGTATAAAAGCTGCCGTGTCTAGAGCATAGCCCCAAAAAAATATAGGAAGATCTGTGTGACTCATTATAGACCGTACCATATCTAATATGGTACGATTCCTCCTTTCGGATACACCATTCCACTGTGGTGTTCCAGGAGGAGTGAGTTGGGATAGAATCCCACACTCAGCTAGATAGTCATGAAACTCATGGCTAAGGTATTCTCCACCTCGATCTGTTCGAAGTATCTTAAAACTCTTGCCAAGCTGATTTTGTACTTCATTCTTGAATTCTTTGAACTTTTCAAAGGATTCAGACTTATGTGTCATCAAGTACACATAACCATATCTACTGAAGTTATCAGTAAATGTGATGAAGTACCTATAATCGCCTCTAGCAGCGACATTGAAAGGGCCACATACATCACTATGTATAAGTCCTAAAAATCAGTCGCTCTTTCGTTGTGACCACTAAAGGGAGTCTTGGTCATCTTGCCTAGTAGGCATGACTCGCATGTCTCATAAGATTCAAAATCAAATGAGTCCAGCAAACCATCCTTATGGAGATGGGATAAGCGCTTGCCATTTATATGACCTAAGCGACAGTGCCAGAGATAGGTTTGATATAAGTCATTTGACTTGAACCTCTTGGTATTTATGTTATAGATAGGGCTTTCAAGGTCTAGAATGTAGAGTCCGTTCATCAGAGGTGCACTACAATAGAACATATCTTTTAAATAAACAGAACAACATTTGTCCTTAATTATAAAAGAGAAACCTTTCTTGTCCAAACAAGAAACTGAAATTATGTTCTTAGTTAAAGCAGGCACATAACAACAATCATCCAACTCTAGTACAAGCCCAGAGGGTAGAGATAGAAAATAAGTCCCTGCAGCAACAGCAGCAATCCGTGCTCCATTGCCTACGTGTAGGTCCACCTCGCCCTTTGCCAATGCCCTGCTATTTCTCAGCGCCTGCACATTAGTACAAATGTGAGAAGCACATCCGGTATCTAATACCCATGATGAAGAAATAGATAGATTAACTTCTATAACATATATACCTGAAGTGGAAGTCTCACTTCACTTCTTCTTAAGATCTTCCAGGTACACCTTGCAGTTCCTCTTCCAGTGCCCGGTCTGACCGCAGTGGAAGCAGGTAGCATCCTTGGCGACCCCTCCTTTAGGCTTCAGTGCCTTGCCTTTGCCCTTGGCTTGGGACTTTCCTTTGCCTTTGGGCTTGCCCTTGCCCTTGTGTTTCTGAACCATCAGAATAGAGTGGGGCTTAACCTTCTTAAGGTTCAGCTCAGCAGTTCTTAACATGCTAAGTAGCTCGGGCAGTGACTTGTCAATTTCGTTCATGTTGTAGTTTAGAACGAATTGACTATAGCTATCCGGCAAGGATTACAAGATCAGGTCAGTGGCCAGCTCTTGGCCAAGCGAGAATCCCAACCTCTGTAGGTTTTCTATGTACCCAATCATTTTGAGTACATATGGGCCTACGGGAGCCCCATCTGACATCTTGCACTGAAATAGTGCCCTTGAGATCTTAAATCTCTCGTGCCTCGCTTGTCCTTGATATAGTTGACGAAGATGTTCAACCATATCGTAAGCACCCATCAACTCGTGTTGCTTCTGAAGCTCAGAGTTCATGGTCGCGAGTAGTAGACAGGACACATCTAATGCGTCATCTTGATGCTTCTTGTAAGCATCTTTGTCTGCTCGCCTGGCATTGGAAGGAGGAGCCTCCGGAATGGGCTGCTCCAGAACGTACAGTTTACGTTCCTGATTCCTGTACCAGTCCAGGAAATTTGCTCCGTTGAGCTTGTCCTTGTCAAGGATAGAACGCAGAGAGAAGGTGTTCGTGTTTGACGTCATGGTTATCTACAACAAAAATAAAAACAGAAAGTAAATATCATATTCTTTTTATCATTTAATTAGGCCTTTAACTAAATGATGCTCCCACTGAATTCTATAATTCAAGTGGAACAAGATCCATATCATACTAACCCTTGAGTTAGCTTTGGCTAATATGCCCAAGATTTAGTATGATCGGTAGGTAACGATTTACCAATTACATCTCTATGCAACTCTTGTTTATAGGATCATTATCCGTAGTTATATTAAAACTTGAGTTAGCTTTGGCTAATACGCCCAAGAATTAATATAAATGTGATTTATGTCCTATCTTTTCAACCATTGGAAGAATGCCTACAGTTAAACTCGATTTAACTAGTTGTACTCAATCAAATTGAGTCTCTACTCACCCATGCGTTGATAGGCGGGACCAAGATTGTCCCTCCGTACCTTATCAAGATAATATGTGTTGCTCTGCTTTGGCAGATTCAACAACACATATGATCGAGGTAGTGATAGGTATCACGGCACGGTAGGCATTTGAGTTGACGCGATTGAGATCCAATCTAATCGAGAGGGTGTATTTTGTACATGATTTAGATCTAATCTAATCGTTAGACACTAATTAATTAGTAATCTAGCATGCATCACATACACACACACAAGCAATTAATTAAATTTTGTGATTAGTCATGGCCCTACTACGATCTTCTCAAGCCAATGAGAAGATCAGATGGTCAACCTAGGGTCAACAACTTCTCAAGCTCCTCCCTTTGACCACCTTGTGTTGCTCGCGCCCTCCTCGTAACTCCGTCTCGAGTGGACCTTCCACCACTCCAATTTTGTACATTACAATTTTGAAACTCGAGTTACATTCGAGTCTAAACTAATTTACAACAAGAATAAATGGAGAAACGCACGACGCGCAGGTCGCGTATCAAGTATACAACACACACAATCACATGACGGCACGCATGCCGTATTATGAATTACAACACAAATATACCAATCAAATTGGGTATTTTTGGGACATGACCATCACAAATTATACATAATTCTAAATTATGTAATTTCCATAATTTTATGTAATTTTAATACTATTTTTTACAATTTTTATGAGAAAAAATTCCCGGCGGTCCCGATTAGCGGTTTTCGGGCGCAATCGCGGAACGAATCCCCTTGCGGGGCCAGGGGCAGCTCCCCTACCCGCGATCTAACCATCGCGAGTGCTCCTTAGCGATCCTACAGCGCCTTATCCCGCTGTCCCAAAAAGATTTGGGGCGAAACCTTGCCGTTTCGGAAAAATCTTCTCGGTAGTCGAAGCCTACAAGTGTCGAAACACTTGTGCTTCGCTTCTACGAGAAAAATACCCATAAAAACTATAAAAATAGGAAATTTACAGAATATTACAGAATTGCTATTTTTCATAAAAATATAAAATAAACTCGTACAAGACTTCGCACGTGGCTCTGATACCACTGTTGGAAATTTCGGGCCGTAAAAACCGCTTTTTCGCGTTGCGGAAACCCCGATTCCCATGCCACCGGATCCATGCGAAGTAAAACAAAACAAAACTTCGAGTACGAGTTTACTAAAGCCTAGATCTACACTAGGAGAAGAGCCTTTTACCCTTGATGTGTTGCCCTTCGCAATCCCGCTCGTCCAAAGGGTGCTAGATCTCGAGAGTGTCAAAGTAGACACTCCTCTAGAAGTATCCACACGAACAAATCAATGGAGGGAGAGCCTTAGAGTGTCCTAGCACTCCTAGACGGTCTCGTCCAAGGAGGAGGAGAGGGAGAGCAAGAAGATGCAAGGAGGAAGATGATGGAATCAATTGGCTTGAATGAAAAATCAATCTCATTCACTCACAAAAGTGGCCGGCCACATGTGTAACTCCTTCTCATTTAATGTGGCCGGCCACATTAAATTGAAAGGGGATTTGTAACCTCCATGAGGTGGCACACACATGTGCTAGCCTTGATGATGTGGCACATCATCATTGGTTCTCCTAATGACAACTCACAAATGAGGTGACAAAATGGTCAAGTCAAACTTGACCTTTCATCTTCCTTCTCAAGTCAAGTCAAACTTGACCAAATCTCTCTCATGGTTGATCTAATCTAACCATTTTATTCAAACCAACTTAATATAATGAATCTAATTCATTTAATTAAATTGATTCAATGAGTCATAATCTAAATTAGACTCATTGAACACATGAATCAACTTGAGTCCAACTCAATTAGCGCAATTAGGAATACTCTTAATCCAATTTGATTCATCACATGAATCTAATCCTCTTGGTTCATCATATGAACCTAATCTCCATCTAATTGTCCTTTGTGTGTGACCCTATAGGTTCTTGTAACGTTGGCAATGCTTCTAAACCCATTTAGAAGCATAAGTAATGAGCGGTATCTAGCAACACATCATTACTACTCAAGTTACAAGAATGTTGAGATCCAACATCACCTTGTGACTACTAATTGTGACTCCTCACAAAATATGACATTGTCCTTCTATCCTAGACATCTAGATTGATCAATGTGAGGCATAGACCGTGTCATCCTCTAATCAATCTAAACCTTGAACTCCAAGTAGACTCACTCAATCAAATGAGCTCAATATCTCATATTGACTCATTTGGGCATGGCCATGCACTTCGTGGTCTCACTCTACCAAGAATATCGATGTCGCTCCCATCATATAGGAGGGATAGATCCCATCTACATCACTCACATCCCTCTGCATAATTCGTTACATACCCAGTAATCGCCTTTATAGTTCACCCAGTTACGGGTGACGTTTGACGAAGCTAAAGTACGTAACTCCTTATGTAGGGATCCATGGTGACTTCAGGTCCAAGGACTAGTAGTCATACTAATAGCCACATGAGAAAGTATATGACACTCATATAACGATCCATGATACTTTCTCATGGTGGGTCATTCAGTATACATTCACCAATGCATACCCATGTGTCAACTTGATATCTCTATATCCATGACTTGTGAGATCAAGTCATCGAGTTGACCTACATGCTAGTCTCGTCGCATTAACATTGTCCCTGAATGTTAATACTCGACTAGGAATGATTAAGAGTAGTGTTCCCTATATCATCTCACTATTGGTTCAACTAACCGATTGATATAGGTAAGAACCCTCTACTCAAGGACGCTATTATACTTAGTTTATTTGGCACCAATACAAGTAAGCATAATAACCAAAACAAATGTCTTTATTAATATACAAGAATATGATACAATGAGTCCATACAATAATCATCAAATGATTGGCTCTAGGGCTCTAACTAACAGATAGTACGTTGGGGAAGCTTAGTCATCGCATGTCTAGGAAGATATGGCTTCGACCTGGTGCATTTGGCTAAGTGGAACTGACCGAAGCTACCCTTTATGGATCCTAACCAGTTAGACCAAGGTTTTGTACTAAGTTCAATGGGTAGGACTATTTGAAAAACCTCGAAGACATGGTTACTTTAATGATGTCCTTATGACTCACCATAGCCCAGAAGTTTATCCAAAGAATGTATACTTGTTGAACCCAAAGCTAAACCTGAATCTAACACAAAGTTAAATCAAACCCTAAAATTGAACCTAATTCATCTCACAAATATTATTGGATTACCTGATTGAAAATTCAGATCGGGTGAGATGACTAAGGAATAGAAATTAAAAGAAAATCAAATTTGAAATTCAAATACAAACTCGAAATTCAAAATTCGAGTTAAAATTCGAAATTCAGAATTAAAATTCAAATTATAATTAAATTAATTCAAGATTCAAATTTGAAATTCGAATTAAAATTCAAAATTAAAATTCGTAATTATAATTAAATTAATTCAAGATTCAAATTCGAAATTCAAATTTGTAATTATAATTAAATTAATTCAAGATTCAAAATCCAAATTTAAATTTGGAATTAAAATTTGAAATTCGAAATTTAAATTCGTAATTATAATTAAATTAATTATCCTTCAAAGTTAATTAACTGAATTATTTTTCAAATTAAATTAAATATTTTTCAAAATTAATTAACCATAAATATTTTAGTATTTTTCAAATTTAATTAAACTTAAAATATTTTTTAAAAATTTAATTAACTTAAAATATTTTTCAAAATTTAATTAACTTAAAATATTTTTTTTAAAAATCTAATTAACTTAGTTAACTTTCAAAATTAATTTAACTTAAATACTTTTCAAAAAGTTAATCAACCTCAATCAACTTAATCAACTTAATTAGTCCTCAACATTTAATTAGCTTTCACAATCCTAATACTTACTTAATCACTTCACTTTCTTTTCATCAAATAGAGTCCAATTCAAACACTTTATGTGTAGAAACATAAAGAATTGGATCAGTGGATGTTGGATAGTAGATGCTCTAGACATATGACTGGAGATAAGTTAAAGTTCACAAAGCTCAACTTAAAGAGTTTAGGGTCTGTTGCATTCGACAACGATGACAAACTTAAGGTAATCAGAAGAGGTAACATCGAACTCAAATCTGATTTTACTATTCAAAAAGTGTTACTAGTTGAAAACTTTAACTTTAATTGTGATAGTGGTTATTCAGTTCACTTTACAAAATCTGAATGTATAGTTAAAAATATTGATAATCCTGAAATCATACTTAAGGGCACTAGGAAAGATAATATCTACACCATTAACCTACCAACATCCTCAATAAAGTGTTTTCTAACACAACAAGAGGAAAATGAGTTGTGGTACAGAAGACTGGGACACACTCATTGCAAAAATGAGTTAAAATGGGATAGTTAGAGGTTTGCCCAAATTAAAATTTATTGAAAACTCAACCTGTAATGCTTGTCAACAAGGTAAACAAACTAAAGCAAACCATAAATTAACCAACTAAATAGAACAACCTCCATACTTGAGCTCCTTCACCTAAACTTGTTTGATTCACATGGAGCCAAGTCACTAAGTAAAAATCAATATTGCTTAGTGATAATCGACGATTACTCAAGATTTACTTGGGTAAAATTTATAAAAAATAAAAGTGAAACCTTTGAAGTATTTAAAATCTTCTGTAAACTAATAGAAAATGAAAAAGACACCCAAATAAAAAGAATTAGAAGTGACCACGGGGGGGGGGGGGGATTTGAAAATCACAACTTTATTGAATTTTGTGAAATTAATGGGTATCAACATGAATACTCTTGCCCTAGGACCCCCCAACAAAATGACCTAGTAGAACGTAAAAACCGAATCCTAAAGAAGCCTCTAGGACTATGTTAAATGAATACAATCTATGCAACCAATTCTGGGCTGAAGCGATAAATACAGCATGTTATATCCAAAATAGAATCTTAATTAACAAATCTCATAATAAAACACCCTATGAAATATATTACAATAAAATTTCTAATCTAAATTACTTAAAAGTTTTTGGATGTAAAGTACACATTTTAAATACTAAAGACTACTTAGGAAAATTTTCATCAAAAACAACTCTAGGAATATTTTTAGGGTATTCAACAACCACTAGGGCATATAGGGTGTATAACAAACATACTCTAAAAGTCGAAGAAACAATAAATGTAATATTTGATGAAGATAATAAAATAACAAATGAAAATAATACAGAAAATCTTAACCCAAGAATTATTGAAGATGATGAAATTCAATCTAACTCTAATAAACCAGAGGAACAAGCCTCTGACCCAAATATAAGACCAACAAGAGTAAGTATTTCTCACCCATCTGACCAAATTTTGGGTGATCCAAACCTAGGAGTTAGAATCAGATCTTCCTATAGAAACCACAGTCAGATTGCCCTTATATCTAAAATTGAACCTAAGACCATTGAAGAAGCTCTACCTGACCCAAACTGGATCATTGCCATGCAGGAAGAATTAGCCCAGTTTGATAGAAACCAAGTCTGGGAACTTGTACCTAAACTCGTAGATAAGTCCATAATTGACACCAAATGGGTATTTAGGAACAAATTAGATGATCAAGGTGATATAGTGAGAAATAAGGCAAGTAGCCAAAGGGTTCAGCCAAATTGAAGGTTTGGACTATGACGAAACCTATGCACCAGTAGCTAGACTCGAATCCATTAGGATGCTACTGGCTTATGCAGCACATAAAGGGTTTAGATTATATCAAATGGATGTCAAGTCAGCCTTTTTGAATGGGTTTATTAAGGAAGAAGTATATGTAAGTCAACCTCCAGGGTTTGAGGACCTAGACAACCCAAACCATGTATTTAGACTTAAAAAGGCATTATATGGATTAAAGCAAGCACCTAGGGCATGGTATGAACGATTATCCAATCACTTGATATCCAAAGGCTTTAACCAAGGTCAAATAGATCCGACCCTATTTGTAAAATCCGTAGAAAAAGACATCTTCATAGCCCAAATCTATGTTGATGATATAATTTTTGGCTCAACCAACTCTAAGCTTTTAAAAGAATTTATTAAACTAATGGAAAATGAATTTGAAATGAGTTTGGTTGGGGAACTTACCTTTTTCCTAGGCTTACAAATCAAACAAACCAAAAATGGAATCTATATCTATCAAACTAAATATGCTAAGGAATTAATTAAAAAATTTGGCATGGAAAATTCAAAAATTATAAATACTCTAATGGTAACCAACATCAACATTGACTCTGACCCAGAAGGAAAACCAATAGACCCAAAGTATTATAGAAGTGCAATAGGTATCTTACTCTACCTAACTGCAAGTCGACCCGACATATTATTTGCAGTAGGTATGTGCGCAAGATACCAATCTTGCGCAAAAGAGTCGCACCTAACATATGTTAAAAGGATACTTAGGTACATTAAAGGTACCCTAAATGTAGGACTTTGGTACCCTAGAACGTGCACCTTTAACCTTTTTGGCTATTCTGATTCAGACTATGTCGGGTGTAAACTAGACAGAAAAAGCACAAGTGGTAGCTGCCAAATTCTAGGTCAGTGACTAGTAAGTTGGTCAAGCAGAAAGCAACGCTATGTTGCTCTATCCACCACTGAAGCTGAATACATAGCCCTAGGAGAGTGTGCCTCTCAACTCTTATGGATGATGCATACATTAAAAGACTATCAACTAGATTACAAAAATACAAAAATTTTAATCGACAGTATGAGCTCAATTAATCTAACCAAAAATTTAATTCATCACTCAAGGACCAAACACATAGAGATAAAACACCATTTTGTACGGGATCGTGTAGCCAAGGGTGAAATTGTAGTCAACTATGTTGAGTCCAAATCAAACCTAGCTGACATTTTCACAAAACCCTTACCTGAACTTGAGTTCAGTGCACTTAGAAGGCAAATAGGAATGTATTGGGTAGAATAGGTATTGATTTTCAAATCAGTTTCCTACCTTTACTCTTAAACGTTATTCTTATTTTCAAAATCATCTTGTGATTTCTAAATTCTAGGCAAAATTTTGTTTTTAAAATTCTAATTTTACTAGATTTTCAAAACATGGACTTAGCTTAGGCTCTACCCTAGAAATCATGCTCCCCTAGAATTGAGCCAGAGCATCTCACAAACACCTAGGTGTACCTTGATTGTGCTTGAAAAACATAGAATTGTGTGAGATGCATAGGGTATAGCCTGGACTCAAGAATGCTTATATCTGTGCATCAATATGAGTCTGGGCGTTAAATACCTAATATACAGTAATCAAGTCAAGTCATCCAGCCCTAGTCAAATCTAACTGGATATATTGACTTAACTTGACTAACCAAGTGAAAGTTGTTGTCTTCTAGACAATCAGCTAGTAGCTAGATGGTTAGACATGTGGCCAAGAAATTAAGTATATGATGTTTTTAGGGTTACTCAACTTGCACATTAGGGCTCTGATACCTTACCAAAAGAACCTAATTAAATTGCAATCAACTCAACTCATGCTTGGACATTAAGGTTTAAACCTATTGCTCCTCCTTGGCCGTTACGTATTTTAGAATTCATTATTCATTTAAATACTTTTTCAAACTTTTTAATATTTTTTTCAAAACCCTTTGAAAATTTAGTAAAGCTTATTTTGTTCTTTTCAAACTATTATTTAAAATTTTTTCAAAATTAAAATAATATTTACCAACAAAGTTTTTCAAATTTAACAGAGTTTGAAAAATTACTTTTCATCTAAGTTTCAAAATTGACTAAAGTTATTTTTTTTTACTAAATCTTCAAACTTAGTTGAAAGAAAATTATCTCCTTAGACATTTAGCTTACAATGAAAATTAATCATAAAAAGTTAAGTGTTTGAAAAAGTTCTTAAAGCTAAAGTTCTTCCAAACTTAATTTGATTTTCATACTTAAAGAAAATAAATTTTTTTAAGACTTTTTAAGTTTAATGAAAAATCTTTAAAAAAAGTTAAGTTTTCAAAATTTTGGCTAAACTGAATTGTTCTACACTTAAACTATTTTTCATTAGCAAAATGTTCCTAAGCTTTTCCTACAAAATTTTCCCTACAATGACTTAAAAGCCAGGTGTTTTAAATGTTACTTTTGACTTAAACATTTTTTACTAAGTTTTTTCTACAAAGTTTTTGATATATGGCAAAGGGGGAGAATAGGACAAAAAATTCAAATTAAGGATAAGAATTAAAAAATTAAGGAAAAGAGTTCTCTTATTAAGGGAGAGCCTTAACTTCGAGAATTTTAATTTACCTTAAATTTTATAAAGTTTAAAATGTCTCTAGCTTGTATTTAACATGTGACTTAAGTATGCTTACGTTTATTTATGCATTTTTTTTACTTAACTTTGAATTTGAGTTGCCATAATCAAAAAGGGGGAGATTGTTGGTGCGGGAAGCATCAGACGATCGAACCCAAGTTTTGATAATGGAAAAGGGTTCAAAGTTAAGTAGTGTTATGATCTAACAAGTTCATGGAGTTTGCAGGAAAGTCCTAAGTGGTACTTAGGCAAAAGTCCTAGCTGCGGTTAGGCAGGTGGAAAACCCTAGGGGGTGGTAACCCTAGGTCATAGGGGGTGGTAACCCTATGCAGAAAGTCTTGGCGGGTCGAGAGATCCAGGCAAAAGTCCTAGGGGGGTAACCCTAGGTGGAAAGTCCTGGTATCGCGAACCAGGTGAAAGACTGGACGGGCTGGGAAGCGAAAGTCCGAAAGCTTTGAACGCTGAGCAAAAGTCCAGTCGATCTGGAGGATCGCACTGGCAACAGGTAAATCTCCTGAGTGGAGTAGGTGAGGACGCATTCCCCGTAGAGGGAACAGTAGGCGTCGGGTCGACCTAGGGTTTCCAGTTGGAAATCCGAAGTCAGACCCGTATTGGATCGAGACGCGCTAGAGGGGGGGGTGAATAGCGCTCGTAGCTTTCACTCGGTTCAGAATCGTAAATCGTTCAATTAAACACTTGAGTAACGCAGCGGAATAAAAGAGAAAAACAACACAAACACGAGGGTATTTACTTTGTTCGGAGCCGAGCTCGACTCCTACTCGAAGGCCCGCGATCCTTGATCGCTTACCGTGGGCAACAACTAATAGCTCAAATAGAATTACAAGTGAAGTACAATAATCAATAAGAAATGATTTAATTATATCGACGACAATATGAATAACTGAAGATTCGGAGCTCCGGGTCGTCGGGGGGTCGTCGCAGCACTTCGGGATCGTGTCGTTAGCAGCTAGTCGCAGAAGGATTCCTTGGAATGAGTTGTATTGAGCTGTTGGTCAAGACCCTCTTATAAAGGGTGTTCAAGGTGCCTTGAAAGCCATCCAAGGCGCCTCCATGCTGGCCGAGTCACACGCTGAGATAAGGGCTGAACTGGTCGAACCTTATCAGGTTCAAGGCACCTTCTTTGCTCTCCAAGGCGCCTTCATCCACCAGTCCAAGGCACCTTGAGCTTCCTTCAAGGCGCCTCCAAGCCTGCTTCGCAGCCAGCTCATCTTTTGCACCCGAGGCACCTCCAAGCTCCATGGAGGCGCCTCAGACACTGTTTATCCGAGGCTTAACCTTGTTCTTTCATACCTGCAAGACATGTTAGATCCAAAACACAAACATATCCTGCAAATCAAAAGTTATCACATATAATATCATAAATATGAAGTTTGACAGTCATCGGACTGTCCGGGTCTGACTTCGGATTTTCAACCGGAAACCCTAGGTCGACCCTACGCCTACTGTTCCCTCTACGGGGAATGATTTACCTGTTGCTAGTGCGATCCTCCAGATCGACTGGACTTTTGCTCGGTGCTCGATGCTTCCGGACTTTCTGCTGGACTTCCGCTTCCCGGCTGGTCCAGTCTTTCACCTGGTTCGCGACACCAGGACTTTCCACCTAGGGTTACCCCCCTAGGACTTTTGCATAAAGCACTCGACCCACCAAGACTTTCTGCATAGGGTTACCACCCCCTATGACCTAGGGTTACCACCCCCTAGGGTTTTCACCTTGTCTAACCACAGTTAGGGCTTTTGCCTATGTACACTTAGGACTTTCCTGCAATCTCATTCAGACCGTTAGATCACCAACCACCTTAACTTTGAATCTTTTGCCATTATCAAAACTCAGGTTCGATCGTCGGATGCTTCCCGCACCAACAACCCGGACAGTCCGATGACTGTCGATATCATTTATCATATTTCGGTGCTAACTTTTTTTTGCAGGGTTTTGTGTTTGAGACTAACACATTTTGCAGGAACAAAGGAGCACATTTAACCTTGGATGAACAATGTCCGAGGCTCCTCCATGGGGCTTGGAGGCGCCTCGGGTGCTAGTCGAAGCCAGCTGTTCAGAGGCACTAGAGGTGCCTCGGAGGAAGCTGAAGGTGCCTTGGACCAGGTGTTGGAGGTGCCTTGGAGCAGCTTGGAGGCGCCTTCAATGGGATATGGTGCGACCATATCAGAGCTGATCCACGCGTGTGACTCGGTGGCCTGGAGGGGCCTCAGACAGGCTTGGAGGCGCCTCCAGCACTGTTTAAAAGGGGGTTCGAGGTAGAGGCTCAGCACAATAATTTCTAAGTGATCAAGCTACAACGCGCTGCCTCAAAAACACCCTGAAGTGCTACTACAAGTTTCCGACGACCCGGAGCTCCGCTACTTTAAGATTCTGTTGTCGGTATAAGTTTTCTTTAATTATTGCACTTATTGTAACTTACACTTGTACAAACTTTGCGTGATATAGTTGTTGCTCACAGTAAGCGATCAACGATCGTGGGCCTTGGAGTAGGAGTCACCACAGGCTCCGAACCAAGTAAACGACCTGTGTCTTCTGTGTTTATGTGTTTCTTTTTATTCCGCTGCTTTACTACTCGAACGATTTATGATTCTGAAACTCGAAATAGCCACAAGCGCTATTCACCCCCCTCTAGCGCTTCTCGATCCAACATAACTGTGCTTTTCCACACCCGTAGTGTTTCCCACTATTCTTCATCAACAAGCCCTCCAACAATCGACACGGACCGACCATGTTTTTCCACATGGTTTAACTATGTTTTTCTATAGGTCGTGCTACAGAGGCACTGCCTTGATATTTTATGAAAGTTTTAAAAAAATTGGAAGGCTTTAACTAATTTTGGAAAGCCTTGGAAGCTTTAAAAGGACCAAGGACTTCATGTTGAAGCATCAAGGGGGTGTAGGATCGAAAGCGCTAGAAGGAGGAGGGGGTGAATAGGGCTTGTGACTTTCACGTTCGTTTTAAAACAATCAAGTAATACACAGCAGAAAAATAAAAGCAATACTAACACCAAGGTTTTTACTTGGTTCAGAGTCTGTGGCGACTCCTATTCCAAGGCCCACACTCACACTCGTTGAGTGTTTACTTTGGGCAATCACTATCAATTCAAAATATTACAACTTTAAGTATAGTTAATTAAATGCAGTAAAATATACCAATGACTAAGATCAGTAAACTTAGAGCTTCTGATCGTCAGAGTCAAGTAATAGCTTTGTCGGATCGTTCTTCGAGTAGCACACAGAAGAAGGATCGTAAGTTTGAAGTTCTACTTGGCTGCTGCTCGAACCAGGCTTAAATAGTCCATTGAGGGTGCCTCCAACTGCATAGAGGGCGCCTCCAAGCCCGCCGAAATCACAACGTCAATAAGCTCCTGCATCTTGCCTTCTTATACACTTGAGGGCACCTCCAAGCTTCATGGAGGGCACCCTCCATCCAACGTCCAGGACACCTCCAAGCTCCATGGAGGGTGCTCTCCATCCAACGTTCAGGGCGCCTCCAAGCTCCATGGAGGGCTACCTCGCGCCTTGCTACGGGGTTGTTATCCAAGTCACCTGAGGCGCCTCCAAGCTCCATGGAGGATGCCTTGGGACTGTTCATCCGACACTTTTCTTGTACGATTTCTATCCTACAAGGCATGTTAGTCTACAAACAAAGTATACCATGTAAAACAAGATTAGTACAATAAAATAAGATAAATAGAAAGTTATTTTGATAGTCTTCGGACTGTTCGATTCTGACTTTGCATTTCAGCTCCAAAAATCCTAGGTCGAACCGACGCCTACTGTTCCCTCACCAGGGAACACGTCCTCACCTACTCCACTCAGAAGAGTTTACCTGTTGCCAGATTGATCCTCCAGATCAACTGGACTTTCTGTCTAGAGTTACTACCCTTTAGGACCTAGGGTTACCACCCCCCTAGGGTTTTCCATCACCTAGGGTTACCACCCCCTAGGACCTAAGGTTACCGCCCCTTAGGATTTTTCATCACCTAGGGTTACCACCTCCTAGGACCTAAGGTTACTACCCCTTAGGGTTTTCCATCACCTAGGGCTACCACCCCTTGGGGCCTAAGGTTACAACCCCTTAGGATTTTCCACCACCTAGGATTACATCCCCTTAGGACCTAGGGTTACCACCCCCTAGGGTTTTTCTCCTGCCTAGAATCCACTAGGATTTTTGCCTAAAAATACTTAGGACTTTTCCTGCAATCTCATTCAAATGTATCGAACATAAGATAACTTAACTTTGGACCCTTTGACATAATCAAAACCCAGGTTTGATCGTCGGATGCTTCCTGCACCAACAATCTCCCCCTTTTTTATTATGACAACACGGTTCAAAGTTAAGTGAAACATAACAATAAATAAAGGAATTTAAGCATGAGCATAAATACAATAATTTGTAAAAAATCCTCTCTTATGCTCCCCCTTTCATAAAAATTATGTTTAAAGTTGTTTAAATTCTTACCTTTGACTTTTCTCACCCCTTTGACATAAATCAAAAATAGTAAATAGAGAAAAGGTTGTTTTACATAAAAAAAATATTTATTGTATTTAACTTTAAGCTCCCCCTGAAGGGTAGCACTTAAAAATTTTAGCTAATTTTTAAGCGTTTGAAAGTGAGTCGGCCTTTTTTAAAAAAACTTAACTAAACTTAGCTTTTGAAAATAAGTGCTTTGAAACACATTTAGCTAATTTAGAAATACTTAGCTTTTTAAAAAAAAAACTTTGTCATGTACTTAGGTTTTGAAAAACTTTTGATACAAACTTAGCTTTATAAGATTTTGATAAAACATTTAACTTTAAAATGAATTTCTCAAAAAAAAATTGATAAAAGCTTAGTTTCAAAGAATTTGATCAAAACTTAGTTAAGTACTTAATTTTAAAAAGATATGGATAAAAGCTCAGTTAAATACTTAGATTAAAAAAGGATTTTCCTAAAAAGCTTAGTTAAGTACTTAGTTAAAAAAATTGATAAAAAACTCAGTTAAGTATTTAGCTTAAAAAATTGATAAAAAGCTTAGTTAAGTACTTAGCTTAAAAATGATTTGATAAGAAGCTTAGTTAAAAACTTATTTTTCTAGATACAGAAATATTTAAACTTACTTTTTTAAAAAAACTATTTAAGGAATATTTTTAAATAAAATTAAATAGGAAAATTGAATTTCCAAAAAGAAAAGTTTAACTTTAAAATTTTGGAAAAGAATACTTTAACTTTTCAAAACAAAAAAACAATTAACTTAACTTGACTCCCTTTGTCACTCCCCAGAGGAGTCTCTGCCAGACAAAAATCCGGCAGAATCTCCCCTATACTGGTGACAATCTAAATCCTGTCACACATGTCCCTCAGGGTCTCTTAATCCTCAGCCAACACGATCGGAACATATATGATAAAATAAGTAAATAATACACATATTTTAATATAAAACTTACTTCAATACAAAGAGGTAAACACAACCCATAACGGAAAACCATCGCAGCGGAAAAACATGGGCAGCATACCAAAACTCGATATAAAATGTACGAGTGCAAGAACTACACATCACAAGTCTGTAGATCATATAACAAGGAACTAAAGTCCGAAAATAGAAAACCATCTCGACACGGAGTGGGGACTAGCAACTGAAACCTCCTACGTCTTCAATCAGGACCTCCTATCTTAACATAAAAGTGTGAACCATACCAATAGGTGCAGGGTCGTCAGACCAAATACATAATGTCTCCTCAAAAAGAAGGTTGTATCAGATAGATCCCACGTTGAGACGCTCGTCTCGAATCAAAGTCCTGTAACAACCTGCATATAATTAATCCACTATAATATGTATCCAGTAGCTAAATCAAAATTTCTATTAAATTAAGAAACCCTAAATTCCCTCATTAATCCCGGTAAACTACATAAATCAAGTCTAACCCATAGCTTAGATTAGATCCAACGTTTAACCCTAATTATCAAGACAAGCACTTGGATCAATCCTACCTAATCTTTCCTAACTTAAATTCCAAGTGTAAGCTACAACAAAGATCAAATTTTCTACACCTTACCTCAACTCAAGCCACCACTATTGACTCATGACCGAAAAACGGAGCTGTTGGGAATACCAGCAGGGAGCACTTGTTGTCGTCCCAAACCAAATAACCCAAGTTAACATCGAATATAGATTGATAGTCAGGACGTACACTAGGATAAATAGATTACCTCAAATATGGCCGTCGGAAACCCTAGATCAGTGATGGAAAAGGGCTCACGTGACTCGAATCTAGAAGAGAAGGGAGATTCATAGGTGAACTCGAGTCCAGACCGAATCCCACTACTCGGGCGACGATCTACTGGAGGAAGGTTGGAGTCGGCCGTTAGCACAAGGAGGTGTGATGATGTCAGTGCAATCAACGATCTAGGGTAGAAATGTGAGAGAAAGGCTCGGCACTGGTAGGCTAGCTCTTGTAGTGGCCGGATGTGGGAGGGGATCAGGCTTCCAGTGCTATGGAAGAGGGAAGTCGGTCTGCACTATTTGGATAAGAGGAAGGAGACGTCGCAAGGGAGGGGGCTCGAGGTTTTTCCTTGGCCGATGGGTTTTGTACGCGTGGGAGAAGAGGAACTGAAGCAAGGTGTCACGTCGGGTTGGGGAGACGAAGAGATCAGGGAAGAGGAAAGGGGGTCAACATCGCGAAAGGGGAGACGACATTGGAAGTAAAATCGGGCTGAGGGAAATCAAAAGGATTAGGCCATTGTACATAGGATTAGGTTTATATAGTTTGAACTTAGTTTTAGGAAAATCAAAACTAAGTTGATTATATCACGATTTTCTACCTTCTGACCGATTGCATGAAGACCGTTCAACAGGTCCTGAATCCGCGCATGAAGTTGGCTAGCCGTCCCATCTTCCTGCATTTTTATGTTATACAATTTATTTAAAATCAAATCACGCTTGCTTACTTTAGTATCGGAAGTGCCTTCGTGCAGTTCGATCAGCTTCTCCCATAGTTCTTTTGCGCTTGAGAAAGGACTAAATCTGTTCAGTTCTTCTTTTGTCAGGCTGCAATGAAGGGTGCTGGTTGCTTTAGTGTCGGGCTCGATTTTCTTCATCAAGCTGGAGTCCCAGTTCTGGCATGACACTAGTTTTCCAGCACCGTCGAGTGGAAGTTTGAGACCCGTTTGGATAATTATCCACATCTCCACTTGCTTCTTGAGGTAGTACTTCATTTGGTTCTTCCAGTAGCCAAAATCCTCACCAGAGAAGAGGGGAGGACGTGTGGTGCTATACCCTTCTTGGTGGGCCATTTTAAAAATCTAGCACAGCAAAAATAAGAAAACTTGTTCCAAGACTTGGTCTTGGATTAGTAGTGCGGGAATAAGAAAAAATAGTAAAAACTTGAGTGGTATTTGCACCGACATCTAGAAACAAAAGAACTCGATTGATAAAACAAATCGGAAGGTGGCAATTTTACCAATTCCGATTGACTCCGAAAATTCATAAAATTACCATGGAAAAATTACTTGAATGATGGCTTTACTTATTCGAATCGACCCCGCTCTGATACCAATTGTAGGTCGAAAGCGCTAGAGGGGGGGTGAATAGCACTCGTGGCTTTCACATTCATTTTAAAACAATCGAGTAATACACAACAAAAAAAAATAAAAACATACAATACTAAGACCAAGGTTTTTACTTAGTTCGGAGTTTGTAACAACTCCTACTCCAAGGCCCACACTCATTGAGTGTTTACTTTGGGAAATCACTATCAATTTGAAATATTACAACTTTAAGTGCAGTTAATTAAATGCAGTAAAATATACCAACGACTAAGATTAGTAAACTTGGAGCTTCTGGTCATCGGAGTTGAGTTACAGCTTTGTCGGATCGTTCTTTGAGTAGCACACGGAAGAAGGATCGCAAGTTCGAAGTTCTACTTGGTTGCTACTCGAACTAGGCTTAAATAGCCCATTGAGGGTGCCTCCAACTGTATGGAGGGTGCCTCCAAGCACACCAAAATCGCAGCGTCGATAAGCTCCTGCATCTTCGCTGCTTATCCGCCTGAGGGGGCCTCCAAGCTCTATGGAGGGCACCCTCCATCCAGCATCCAGGGTGCCTCCAAGTTCCATGGAGGGCGCCCTCGCGCCTTGCTGTGGGGTTGTTGTCTAAGTCACCCGAGGCGCCTCCAAGCTCCATGGAGGACGCCTCGGGACTGTTCATCCGAGGCTTTTCTTGTGTGATTTCAGTCCTACAAGGCATGTTTGTCTATAAACAAAGTATACCCTGCAAAATAAGGTTAGTACAATAAAATAAGATAAATAGAAAGTTATTTTGACAGTCTCCGGACTGTCCGGTTCTGACTTCGAATTTCACCTCCGAAAACCTTAGGTCAAACCGACGGCTATTGTTCCCTTACCGGGGAACGTGTCCTCACATACTCCACTCAGGAGAGTTTACTTGTTATCAGTTGATCCTCCAGATCAACTAAACTTTCTACCTAGGATTACCACCCCCTAGGGTTTTCCATCACCTAAGGTACCACCCCCTAGGACCTAAGGTTACCACCCCTTAGGATTTTTCATCACCTAGGGTTACCACCCCCTAGGACCTAAAGTTACTACCCCTTAGGGTTTTCCACCACCTAGGCTTATCTTCCCCTAGGACCTAGGGTTATCACCCGCTATGATTTTCCTCCTGCCTAGAATCCACTAAGACTTTTACCTAAGAACACTTAGGAGTTTCCTGCAATCTCATTTAAACTTATCAAACACAAGATAACTTAACTTTAGACCCTTTGACATAATCAAAACTCAGGTTCAATTATTGGATGCTTCCTGCACCAACAGGGGGTTCCTTGTGATAAAAGAACCCTAGAGGAGCACCATTTCCAAGGAGCCATAAGAGATTCCATCCACCATTAAGCTTGGAGATTCTTCAAGATGATGACCAACACACGAGTGAGCATTCTCTTCTCCTTTTCTCCTTGATTTTGAGTTGTATAATTTATTCTTTCTCATCTCTTGGTTGTAACTCTATCTTCATGGAGTTAAATTTTGAATTTTAAAATTAGAGAGTAGCCCGATGTATTAGTGACACTTGTTTTCATTAATTTATTACTTGTGATCACATGACATGTTATCTCATGATCTGACTTTATTGTGCATACATGATTATGATACTAACATGCATTCTCATATCATAAAGAAGCAGGGAATGACTGAGAGGTAAACCCAATTCTTCGACCCATAAAGACAGAAAGTTAAGGGGTTGTTCACGAAATTAATCCAAGACCTCATGAGTATGCCATTGGCTATCACAAAACTTAATGGGGGTTGCCTTGATTCGGCATCACAAAGTAAGGGATAGGCGCCTCCCTGAGATAGTTATCTCTTTAGTAAGGTTACCCAAAAAGGTAGGCGTTGCATTTGGATAAACACCTCAGTATCATTCCAAAAGAGGATATTGGGTACCTCGAAATAGACCACCTTCACTTAATTAACATAATGGTAAAAGTATGAATTCCATTTAGGGCTTTAATAATTATCATGGTGAAACTGAAATCCTAGAATTGCTTCCTTGCTTTCTTAGTTCGTTTTCTCATTCTCACAATTTTTATTATTTTGATTGATTTAGATAGTATGCTTCATGATTCTAACTAGTACTCGATTCATGGTCACTTTGGGATTGACATTTTATTACTTGACGATAATGGTGCACTTATTGTAACGCCCCGCCCCTCCTGCTAAGGCCACGGGGGTTACTTTACCATACTTACTTACTAATTACAGCGGAAGTCTTATTCGTAAAATTTTAAAACTTTTCTTTAGCTTTTAAATCACCATGAAAAATCATCTAACATATAAACCACACAGCATACTTAACATATTTTTGAGACATGATGCTCAAACACATAATAAAATGTCATGGAAATATGAAGTAGTGACATAAAGCTAGGCATAATTCTTATTTTTATGAAAGCAGGTCTTTTCTTTTTCGTTAGCCAAATCACTGCCACACACATCCTTCTAGCCCCTCCTGCTGCTCCCCTAGTTCATCCATCCCTTGCCCTTATATGTAGTACAAGAAAGTAAGTTGTGAGCACTCATGGCTCAGTAAGTTCCTTTCATACTCACAAAAACCGTATAGCATATTAAGAACACAAGTCATATCATATGGAGTTAATTTCATCATATCCTGTAGCATATCATGGCATGATCACAACATAAACATAAGATATCATGGTATCACACAACATAAACATCATACATGTCATAAGCATCATCATAAATATCATGGCATCATCATGTCATAAACATAAGGTATCATGGCATCACCTAAGGTATATGCAAGGTGAACTCTTAAACATGCATCATGAAAACATATGCAACATGTCTTTTAAAACTTATAACATACATACTTAAACATAATCTCAACATGATTAGGGCCCCGGCTTGTACCACATACATAAATGTGCGCGTCCTATGTAGGTCCAAGGTAGCAAGTCTTGAACCCTACAAGGCATACATACTAGGCCCGTTTCTTAGTCCATCGACCTAGGGGCACTTAGGAGCTCATCCCTAACGATGCCCGTTTCTTAGTCCATCGACCCCGGGGCGCTTATAGAGCCCACCCTTGGTACAAGCCTTAAAAGTAAAGTAGCATGTCATAATAATAAAATTCTTAGCATAACTTTCATGTCATATTCATATCATGAAGAGTGCTCTTGATCCCACTTGTAGGGAGGCAACTCTTAGGCATACTTAAAGCATGTGAAATTGAGCACATAGCATATCATGAATTTGGACACACAGCATATCATGATCACATGCATAATTAAGCACACAGCACATCATGAATTTGAGCACACAGCATATCATGATCATAAGCATATTTAAGCACACAGCATATCATGATCATAAGCATAATTAAGCACACAACACATCATAAATTTGAGCACACAGCATATCATGAATTTGAGCACACAGCATATCATGGTCATAAGCATAATTAAGCACACAGCACATCATAAATTTGAGCACACAACATATCATGAATTTAGGCATATAGCACATTGTCACTCATAAGTCCTAATCACATAAATGAGTATAGCTACATAGCATATTCTTATCATGTCATAAAGCATTGCATGTGAGGCACATAAAAGATCATAATTAGGTTTCTACCCTAATATCATGTGATGGCCGAAACATGCTAATTTGTGACCTAGTTTAGTAAGCAACATGAAAGCATATGAACCCCAAGCCTTTATCATATCTTACATCATAAGGAATACTTTGAACATGTTTGGTTTGGGTTCTTAGATTCCTAGGTCTCTACTTTCATCATGGCCGAAACTTGTAGGACTTGATGCTAGGGTTCAAGTGTCCTAAAAGCATGAGAACTTTAAACAACTTTCATAGAAAACATTCCAAGGAATAACATAAGCATAGTTGAGTTAGGTTCTAGGGTTCCTAGGCCCTTAAACATGATGTGGCCGAATGGTATAGGTCTTAAAACCAAGGTTCAGGTGTCCTAAAAGCATGAGAACCTTAAACATATTTCATAGCAAACATTTTAAGGACTAACATGAGCATAGTTGAGTTAGGTTCTAGGTTTCCTAAGCCCTTAAACATGATATGGCCGAATGGTGTAGGACTCAAAACCAAAGTTCAAGTGTCCTAAAAAGCATGAGAACCTACACAATTTCATGGTGTCATTTATAAGGAAATAACATAAGCAATTTGGTTCAAGTTCTAATCATCCTAGGTCTTGGAACCTTAAGTGGCCGAAGGTTATAGACATGTAATCATCATTCTATGCAACAAATAAGCATAAAAGCAACAAGTTAACTTCATATCATTTCATCAAGAAGGTCATGAGCATCTTAGACTTGTTATAAATTTTCCCTAGGCTTCACATCTTAATATGGCCGAATCTTCTTGCATATGAAATAGGGTTTATATCTTCATACAATCATGGCACATCATAATTACCCTATCTTAGAGAAACATAGCATGCTTAGTTTTAGATTTAAAGCTCTCCTAGGCTTTTAGTTTTATCATGGCCGAATACCCATGTGAATGAAAATTAAGTTAAATCAACATACAATTGGGAACAAATATGTTAACCACACTATTATCATAGAGCACATATTATGAGTACAAGAGATCATGCTTAGTTTAGTTTTGAAGCTCTTCTAGTTCTTTTGTTCATGCTTGGCCGAAATATTAAGTTCATGAACCTATAACCCTTTTAGCGTAAAAACATAAGGATAAACTCCTACCATAATATACATGTCACAAGAAGTATATTGAGCACATCTAGTTAGGTCTTTAAACTTAGATTCTTTCTTTTGATCTTGGTTAAAAACCATGGATTTTCATGAAACAATACCTAGGTTGTTAAGCAAATCTATTTACATGAAAAATCCCTATAAGCTATTGTACCACAGGTGAGGGGAACTTACATCCTTTCGCTTGTGGTTTCTCTTAGAAAAATGTTCTAGTTGCTAAAGAAAGGAAGAAGCTTCTTCTTCTTGTGCCTCCTTTGGTTTCCTTTGCTTGGAAGGGCTAGAACTTGAAGATTTCTTCTCGGAAATTAGCTTTCTTGGAGAAGAACTTAACTTAGTGTTCGGATCAAGGAGAGGGAAGACCCCTTGGTCTCGGTGGAGAAGAGAGAAGGGAGAAGGAGGAGGAAGAAGGAGAAAAATGAGAGATTTCTTTTCTCATTTTCTATTTATTCATCATGAGGGGAATTTATGCCTTCATTAATCCTTCCCTTAATTCATCCATCACTCCTCTCTTGATTCCCATGAAAATGAGGAGAGGGAAGGGTGAGGAAGGCAACTTGCCTTCTTCTTGTTCCTTCTCTTAACCAAGAGGAAGAGGAGGTAAGTCACTTGGTATTCTCTTGCTCTTTTGCTTAATTTTCTTTTATTTTTCTTCTCACCTTTAACTAAGATTCCATTCTTTCCTATCCATATGTAAATCATTATCCTAGTGGTTGTCATGCATCAATTTATCTTCATTATTTGTGGGAGGTCCAAGGTTCAAACCTTGACCTCTTCTTCTTTTTATTTCTATTATTTATTTCTTTGTTTCCACTTACTTTCATGCTCTAAAGAGATTAATACTCATATACTTATCTTAAAATTTCGTGGGTGTTACACTTATAGTTTGCACACATCAAATTTTTAGTATTGTAACCAAGGACTATTTCAAATTGATACTTGTTCGATTGTAATTTGATTAATCTAGATTTCTTTTCTTATTTATAATTTTTGTTTTTTCTTTGTTTATTTTTAGTTCCTTCTTTGTCTCTTTCCTTTTTCTGACCTTTCCTTTTCTGGTGGATAGGTTTCCTTTTATGTGAGGTGTTGACAAATCAAGAGATATTTTTCCATTTGATTCAAAGATTGATACAACTTTCCATAAGAGAAGAGGTCTACAAAAGCATCCTCTCGAGGCGGAGTAGTGGTTGAGACATGGAGTGTTGCATATGAGGTATGGGATCGAAACTCAGCGCGTTCGAGCATGCCCTTCCCTATTCCTTAGGCACTTGCACTAATGGCTAGTAGCCACCAGTGATTTACCTCCTTCGTGTTGGCCTAGGGATGGGTTGGTAGAGGAGTTGGAGCAAGCGAATCGCCTTTGCGACATAGAAGTCTACAAAAGGACCCCCATGTCTTAGTCACCTGCACTAATGGCTAGTAGTCACTCATGATTTACCTTCTCCTTGTTAGCTTAAGAATGGATTGATGGTGACACTAGGGGTGAACGAATAATTTTTTACCACATAAGTCTATAAAAGCAAGTCAGTGAGCAAGAGTTGGTCTTTCTTTTATTTCCTTTTTTCTTTTGATAGTTTTTTTCCTTTTTCCTTTTCCCTTTTCCCTTTTCCTTTGTTTTTTCTTTATTTTCTTTATTTTCTTTTTTTCTTGCTACCATTTTTCAATTTTTTTCCTTTTTACCCTTTTCTCTTTATATATATATATAATGAATTATATCAAATTAATAATTAATAATGAAATAATAATAATATATTAATAATATATGAAATAAATAATTATAATTTATTTATAAATTTTTAGAATTTAAAATAAATTTATAAATATTTTATCAGAATAATTTGATTAGGGTTTAGAAAAGTTTATTTGGATTATCCTATTTAAGTTAGTAGTTGATTGAAGTAATTAACTTAAATTTTTAACTAAACCCTAAGTTAAAATTTTCCATCGACTGTCGGTCATTGCTTTAGTTACATTGTAACGACCCGATTTTCCCTATTTCGAGTTCTAAAAGTCCTTATAAAAATCTAGAAATGCTTTAGAAAAATTCTAGAGATTTTTAGAAATTTTTAGAGTATTTTTACGTAATTTTTGGAGTTCGTTTGGTATTTTTACTGAACGAAAGAAGTTTCGACAAAAAAATGTCCAAGCTGAGATTTGAACCGTGAACCTCGGGTAAAGCAGAAGTTCGCTTAACCAACAGACCAGCCGCGGGTTTGTTAATGAAACCCGAATCAAGTTGTATTTAAGCAATAGTTAGTTAACAGAATATTAAAGTTATAAGAAGAGAACTTAGGTTTTCCCCGTGACAAAATCTTCTCCTCTCCTCCTCTCGCGACGGCGCTTCTCCTCTCAGGCGAAAACAGAGACGAAGCTAGGGCTTCGTCTCCGGCGGCCGGCGAGCACCCTTCTCCGTGAGTTCTTCATACCTTTGTGATCCTCTCGTCGAGGAGAGCAAGAAGATACCAAGAGATCGTCGAGGAAGCATATATCCGAAGCCCTAGAAGCCTCCTTCTTCTCGGTTGTAAGTCCAAGAACAGCGAGGTGAGTTGCTTCTCACCTGCAGTAGGAGTTGTTTCGAGCTTTGATTCATTTTCATGGCTTTCGGATTCTTGTTTCCTTTTGGATTTCGAAGCAAGTTTAAGGGGTTTTGTTTTTGATGCTTACTGCCATGAACCCTAAAGAAAGATTAGATAGATTGTTGATGTTCTAAGGCGGGTTCGAAGATGTTTTACCTGTGACTTCAGAGATGTTTGATGTGCCCTATAGTGGAATTACCGTGAACCTTGCGTGGATGCAACTCGATGTTGCTCGGCTTCTGTGAGTAGTTGTGGTTTTGTGTGGAGGCAATCTGATGCTATTTTTGTTACTACGAATAGATGTGGGTTCCTTGTTTTGCTCTTTAATTAAGCTGGGATGACAGTTGTCTTGGTTCTCCTTAAAGTTTCTAGAATTTATGAATAGATTCTTTAATGATCAGATTTTCAATTTGTTGATAAATCAATTTAGCCATCATGCTATCAAAATTAAGCAATTATAGAGCATACTTAAAAATAGCTCCCTGTTTGAGCTCAGTAATTGCTGTGTTTTGCCGCCTCACAGAAATTATAGTGAGTTGCTTCTCACCTGCAGTAGGAGTTGTTCCGAGCTTCGATTTGTTTTCATGGCTTTCGGATTTTCGTTCCTTTGAATTTCGAAGCATGTTGTAAGGTTTTTGGTTTTGATGTTCCACCGTGAACCCTAAAGAAAGAAGAGAAGGATTAGTTTTCGATTGGTTTGATTTCTTGCCACGATTGTGGATTTCCTGCGTAGCACAGCGTGTTGGTTCAATGTGTTTGTCTGATAGAATGTGGACTTAGATTTATTTGCTCCTTTATGTTCTGTTGTAGTATGTGTAAAGAGGCTTTGCTTGTTCTATGAAACCCTTGGATCTGTTAGTTTGCTAGTGGGCAAGAACAGCCCTTGCTGTTGGTTCCGGATTGTACATGCAGTTTTATTTGCATTTCGTAACCATGAACAGCTTAATTAGAGCTTAGAACAGCCCCTCTTAGAGCTTGTTACAGTCAGGATTCTAGTATGCTTTGATTCCATGCTTGGATTTTTCTGTACAGCAAGTGTTTCAGTGTTTCCTGTTTCAGATTTAGTGTGCAGTTTTAGAACCATTTAGTTACTGCCATGAGTTTGATAAAGAAGAGGAGAAGATATTTTTAATTAGATTTTAAGCTTCAGCAGATTTTAGCTTTGTTTGTGCCATGCATTGAAAAGAACAGCCCTCCTCCTTGTGTAGTTTTCCATGTTTCATTTAGTTCCTTAATAATAGCCTATGTTAGCTTTGCAGAATAGGTTTGTATGCCATTAACTGGACATGAACAACATATGCTTTAGTATATCATGTGGTAACTTTTGATTGTAGCAGAAATCATCCTTTCCTTATGTTCCACTTTGTTGGAATTAATTAGAATGAGCAGATTTCTTTTACATTGCTAATAGAAGAACAGTTTTCTTTTTCTAGCTTTTCCTTAGCTATTTGTAAGCATGAGCATACTTCTTTTCTATTGCTATTAGACGTACAGTTTCCTATTTGCTATTGGAATAACATGAGCAGTTCTATTTTTATAGCATGCAGATTTTTATAAGTAAAGTATGCAGATTTTTAATAAGCAGATTTTCATAAGTATTGCATGCAGATTTTAGATAAGCTTAGTATGCAGATTTTGATAAACTTAATATGCAGATTTTTATTAAGCTTTACATGCAGATTTATGTTAAGCTTTGTATACAGATTTTCAGTACGTAGAGTGTGTTCTAGTGCACCCCAAGTGCTTGATAAAATGCTTAGCTCAATATAATGCTACAGTAGGCATTTTAATAGCTCAGTAAATGCAGTAGAAGCATTTAAAATAACTTATTTAGTCTTGCTTCAGCTTATATGGGACTACGGTCCAATGGGTGGGCTCCCACAGTCGCCTCTAGGTTCAGATAACCTAGTTCTAGGTTCAGATAACCTAGTTAAAGCAAGGTAAGAAAATTAGCTATGAAATCAGTATTTTATTTTTAGCAGTGGCACTGTACTGGATTAGATATCCATTGGGTTGGGCTCCCACAGTCGTCCCTAGGTTTAGATAACCTAGTAAACCCTACTAGACTCGGAACTTGCAATCCCGGGTTTAGTTAGGGATGCGCGCACAGCAAGTACAGTTGCCGGGCCCATCAGCAGCATGATTACTATTTTGATCTATTATGTAAATAGTTTTCAAAACTTCACAAATTAGTTATGTGAATACAAGTTAGACTCAGTTTAGCATTAATTAGTTTAGCTTAGGTATCAATTCAGTTTCTTATTGATACACATGATAGTTCTATGATTAGCTATACATGTTTAGTATTTCAGTTAGTATGATTCCTTTGCTATTTATGAGCATGATTAGCTATACATGTTTAGTTTTTCAGTTAGTTGATTTCTTTGCTATTTATGAGCATGATTAGCTATACATGTTTAGTATTTCAGTTAGTTGATTTCTTTGCTATTTATGAGCATGAGTAGCTTTACATATTAGCATTCAGTTTTCGCATGTTTTATTTATATACATGCATCACCTAGTTTGCTGGGATTTAGCTTATAGATAATGCTTTAGCTTCCTATTTTCTGAATCTCTGGAACAGGAAATAGGAAGTAATGAAGGAGAGACAGGACTTGTGACGGTGTGTGATGTGTGGACTATGGAGATCCTTTGGACTTAGCTAAAGAACTCACTTAGTTTAAGAATTTGTTTAGTTTAATTTCTTATTAAGTTGATAAGAAAATTTTGTAGTAAGAAGTTATGTTTCCGCTTTTCATTACATGCATGTTTTGATTTATTAAACTGCGTGGTTGTGAAAATATATGTTCCAGCCGCCTGTGGCTGAGTATACTCTGTATGTATTTACGGATATGGTCACCGGTACATGGGAGACTCTGCCGAAATTTATCGGTAGGGTTTCCATGTGATTTTTTATCATACCGGTTAAGTAGAGTTAGTAGTCAAGTAACGGTCATCCTTAGAGTGTAGTAGTAGTAAGAAGGGTGGTCGTTACAGTTGGTATCAGAGCAGTTCCCATTCTCCAGCATCACACACATCAGCATCAGCCTTGCCGTCTTCTAAGTAAGAATACCTCTACTCTATTTATGTTTCTTGCTTTCATGTTTAGGAATAATTATAGCATGCTTATGTGTGATAGCCTCTAACATGTTTATAGTAGCTAGTTAAACGTGATTAGATTAGTTATGTGCATCCTCTATGTCTTTAGAAATGGCACAAGGAAGCCCAGCTAAGCAGGCACCAGCTACTGAGCCCCAGCAAGAGGCAGGCAGTTCAGTGCCTCCCCCAGACCTTACAGCATTAGTGGCTCAGTTACAGCAGCAGCTCGCTGAACAGCAACAGGAGATAGCCACCTTAAAGGCTAATCAGCAGAATACTCCCACAGTCACCCCGGAACCTAACCTAGCGACCCCAGCATTTATAGAGGTTCCACCAGTCCAGCCCACAGCACCAGTAGCCCCAGCTGCTGAGCCAAGAAAGGAAGTCTATCTGATCCAGTGGCAGCGAGTCAAGCCAGAGAACTTCTCAGGCACTAGTGAACCATGGGATGCTCAAGCCTGGTTCAAAACACTGGAGAGCACGATGGAGCTTCTGGACTGGCCAGAACAGGAGAAGGTGAAGTGTGCCTCCTTCTGCCTGGCAGGAGACGCACGTATGTGGTGGGAGAGAGTCAGAGCGAAGCGCCCAGTGAACCAGATGACATGGGCTGACTTCGAGAAAGAATTCTTCGAGGAGTTCTTTCACATGCGGGTCACAAATCGCCACTACGACGAGTTCACGGAGTTTCGTCAGGGCAACCTATCAGTTGAGGAAGCCGTGAAGAAATTCAACAGACTGGCTCGTCTATGTCCCGAATTAGTCAGCACAGAAAAGGAATGAGTTCGGCTGATGCTCAAAATGTTGAGGCCGGAAATAGCGATGAATGTGGCCGGTGGCATCCATAGGCCACAAATCACAGAAGAACTACTGAGCACTACCAGAACAGCATCAAGCAGCAGAAGCAAACCTCCTCAGATTCCAAAGGCCAAGGAAGTTCAGATACTCAGAAATCTCAAGGCCACAGCTCTAACTGGAAAGGGAACTCCAGCAACAAGCGCAAACCAGAGAATTACCCAAAAGGAGGACCAGCTAGCAAGCAGCCAAGTTATCCCAAGTGTGCTACTTGTGGGAAATTCCACCCAGGGGTTTGTTGCAAGGGCACACGAGGATGCTTTGAATGTGGACAAGAAGGGCACATGGCCAAGTAGTGCCCGAACAAGACCGGTCTTCCTCAGCCACAGCAGATTCAGTATGCAGGCCAGCCAGCTCAGTTATATCAGATGCAGTCCGCTCTAGAAGGTCCACTTATCAGCCAGGGCAGATTAGAAGCCCCTCCAGCTATGGCGAATGCGAGGATCTACTCACTCACCAGAGAGGACGTAGCCAACGCCTCGACAGTTGTCACAGGTCAAATTAGTATTTTTTAGTATAGTGCTACTGTTCTATTTGATACTGGGGCAATCCATTCTTATATAGCCAGGACATCCGCCGAAAAGTTAGCAATACCCCCAGAGGTACTCAGTAGTCAGTTTCTGACAACATTACCTTCGGGAGAAGTTATGGCATCCACGCACTGGTTCAGAACAGTGCCAGTCATGATAGCAGACAGAGAACTCTTTTGTGATATGATAGTGCTAGACATGACTGACTACGATGTCATATTTGGAATGAACTTCCTGATCAGATACGGTGCCTCCATAGAGTGCCGTAAACAGAAAGTCGTATTCCAACCTGAAGCAGAAGCACAGTTCGAGTACATCGGAGAACCCAAGAGAAAAAGTGCAAGTTAAGTCCTCGATACGTAGGACCCTACCCCGATCACAGAGAGAATTGGGAAGGTAGCTTGCAAGCTAGGCTTACCTCAAGATATGTTAGTAATACACAATGTATTTCATGTCTCCATGCTAAAGAAGTGTATTCACGACCTTAGCCAAGTGATTCAGCCTCAGACAGTGCAGATCCAAGAGGATCTTAGCTATGAGAGCAGACACAGATAGTGGACAGAGCAGACAAGAGACTAGGAAACAGAGAAGTGTCATTAGTAAAAGTCATCTGGTAGAACCAGAAGCACGAGAAAGTTACTAGGGGAGCGTGGAGACAGCATGAGACAGAAATATATCTAGAATTATTCTAAGTTCGAGGACGAACTTTTTATAAGGGAGGGAGAATTGTAACGACCCGATTTTCCCTATTTCGAGTTCTAAAAGTCCTTATAAAAATCTAGAAATGCTTTAGAAAAATTCTAGAGATTTTTAGAAATTTTTAGAGTATTTTTACGTAATTTTTGGAGTTCGTTTGGTATTTTTACTGAACGAAAGAAGTTTCGACAAAAAAATGTCCAAGCCGAGATTTGAACCGTGAACCTCGGGTGAAGCAAAGGTTCGCTTAACCAACAGACCAACCGCGGGTTTGTTAATAAAACCCGAATCAAGTTGTATTTAAGCAATAGTTAGTTAACAGAATATTAAAGTTATAAGAAGAGAACTTAGGTTTTCCCCGTGACAAAATCTTCTCCTCTCCTCCTCTCGCGACGGCGCTTCTCCTCTCGGGCGAAAACAGAGACGAAGCTAGGGCTTCGTCTCCGGCGGCCGGCGAGCACCCTTCTCCGTGAGTTCTTCATACCTTTGTGATCCTCTCGTCGAGGAGAGCAAGAAGATACCAAGAGATCGTCGAGGAAGCATATATCCGAAGCCCTAGAAGCCTCCTTCTTCTCGGTTGTAAGTCCAAGAACAGCGAGGTGAGTTGCTTCTCACCTGCAGTAGGAGTTGTTTCGAGCTTTGATTCATTTTCATGGCTTTCGGATTCTTGTTTCCTTTTGGATTTCGAAGCAAGTTTAAGGGGTTTTGTTTTTGATGCTTACTGCCATGAACCCTAAAGAAAGATTAGATAGATTGTTGATGTTCTAAGGCGGGTTCGAAGATGTTTTACCTGTGACTTCAGAGATGTTTGATGTGCCCTATAGTGGAATTACCGTGAACCTTGCGTGGATGCAACTCGATGTTGCTCGGCTTCTGTGAGTAGTTGTGGTTTTGTGTGGAGGCAATCTGATGCTATTTTTGTTACTACGAATAGATGTGGGTTCCTTGTTTTGCTCTTTAATTAAGCTGGGATGACAGTTGTCTTGGTTCTCCTTAAAGTTTCTAGAATTTATGAATAGATTCTTTAATGATCAGATTTTCAATTTGTTGATAAATCAATTTAGCCATCATGCTATCAAAATTAAGCAATTATAGAGCATACTTAAAAATAGCTCCCTGTTTGAGCTCAGTAATTGCTGTGTTTTGCCGCCTCACAGAAATTATAGTGAGTTGCTTCTCACCTGCAGTAGGAGTTGTTCCGAGCTTCGATTTGTTTTCATGGCTTTCGGATTTTCGTTCCTTTGAATTTCGAAGCATGTTGTAAGGTTTTTGGTTTTGATGTTCCACCGTGAACCCTAAAGAAAGAAGAGAAGGATTAGTTTTCGATTGGTTTGATTTCTTGCCACGATTGTGGATTTCCTGCGTAGCACAGCGTGTTGGTTCAATGTGTTTGTCTGATAGAATGTGGACTTAGATTTATTTGCTCCTTTATGTTCTGTTGTAGTATGTGTAAAGAGGCTTTGCTTGTTCTATGAAACCCTTGGATCTGTTAGTTTGCTAGTGGGCAAGAACAGCCCTTGCTGTTGGTTCCGGATTGTACATGCAGTTTTATTTGCATTTCGTAACCATGAACAGCTTAATTAGAGCTTAGAACAGCCCCTCTTAGAGCTTGTTACAGTCAGGATTCTAGTATGCTTTGATTCCATGCTTGGATTTTTCTGTACAGCAAGTGTTTCAGTGTTTCCTGTTTCAGATTTAGTGTGCAGTTTTAGAACCATTTAGTTACTGCCATGAGTTTGATAAAGAAGAGGAGAAGATATTTTTAATTAGATTTTAAGCTTCAGCAGATTTTAGCTTTGTTTGTGCCATGCATTGAAAAGAACAGCCCTCCTCCTTGTGTAGTTTTCCATGTTTCATTTAGTTCCTTAATAATAGCCTATGTTAGCTTTGCAGAATAGGTTTGTATGCCATTAACTGGACATGAACAACATATGCTTTAGTATATCATGTGGTAACTTTTGATTGTAGCAGAAATCATCCTTTCCTTATGTTCCACTTTGTTGGAATTAATTAGAATGAGCAGATTTCTTTTACATTGCTAATAGAAGACAGTTTTCTTTTTCTAGCTTTTCCTTAGCTATTTGTAAGCATGAGCATACTTCTTTTCTATTGCTATTAGACGTACAGTTTCCTATTTGCTATTGGAATAACATGAGCAGTTCTATTTTTATAGCATGCAGATTTTTATAAGTAAAGTATGCAGATTTTTAATAAGCAGATTTTCATAAGTATTGCATGCAGATTTTAGATAAGCTTAGTATGCAGATTTTGATAAACTTAATATGCAGATTTTTATTAAGCTTTACATGCAGATTTATGTTAAGCTTTGTATACAGATTTTCAGTACGTAGAGTGTGTTCTAGTGCACCCCAAGTGCTTGATAAAATGCTTAGCTCAATATAATGCTACAGTAGGCATTTTAATAGCTCAGTAAATGCAGTAGAAGCATTTAAAATAACTTATTTAGTCTTGCTTCAGCTTATATGGGACTACGGTCCAATGGGTGGGCTCCCACAGTCGCCTCTAGGTTCAGATAACCTAGTTCTAGGTTCAGATAACCTAGTTAAAGCAAGGTAAGAAAATTAGCTATGAAATCAGTATTTTATTTTTAGCAGTGGCACTGTACTGGATTAGATATCCATTGGGTTGGGCTCCCACAGTCGTCCCTAGGTTTAGATAACCTAGTAAACCCTACTAGACTCGGAACTTGCAATCCCGGGTTTAGTTAGGGATGCGCGCACAGCAAGTACAGGGCCCATCAGCAGCATGATTACTATTTTGATCTATTATGTAAATAGTTTTCAAAACTTCACAAATTAGTTATGTGAATACAAGTTAGACTCAGTTTAGCATTAATTAGTTTAGCTTAGGTATCAATTCAGTTTCTTATTGATACACATGATAGTTCTATGATTAGCTATACATGTTTAGTATTTCAGTTAGTATGATTCCTTTGCTATTTATGAGCATGATTAGCTATACATGTTTAGTTTTTCAGTTAGTTGATTTCTTTGCTATTTATGAGCATGATTAGCTATACATGTTTAGTATTTCAGTTAGTTGATTTCTTTGCTATTTATGAGCATGAGTAGCTTTACATATTAGCATTCAGTTTTAGCATGTTTTATTTATATACATGCATATCGAGTTTTTGTGAGTAGGATAGCGCTCACTAAGCTTTTAGCTTATAGATACTATTTTCCTCCTACTGCAGATAAAGGAAAAGCTAAAGTATAAGGAAGAAGGCGACAAGGAGATGCTGTGACGGTGTGTGATGTGTGGACTATGGAGATCCTTTGGACTTAGCTAAAGAACTCACTTAGTTTAAGAATTTGTTTAGTTTAATTTCTTATTAAGTTGATAAGAAAATTTTGTAGTAAGAAGTTATGTTTCCGCTTTTCATTACCTGCATGTTTTGATTTATTAAACTGCGTGGTTGTGAAAATATATGTTCCAGCCGCCTGTGGCTGAGTATACTCTGTATGTATTTACGGATATGGTCACCGGTACAAGGGTGACTCTGCCAAAATTTTTCGGTAGGGTTTCCATGTGATTTTTTATCATACCGGTTAAGTAGAGTTAGTAGTCAAGTAACGGTCATCCTTAGAGTGTAGTAGTAGTAAGAAGGGTGGTCGTTACATACATGCTTCATGAGATGTTCAGCTACTTTGTTGTTTGAATTATTGGTCCTCGAGGCGGTAAAATCCAACCCAATTGTTGTTTGATTTTGATTTAATTTTTGAATTAGATGCTAATAATTTTGTAAATTTTGTGTAGGAGCAGGAATTTCAAGAATTTGAGGTATAAATGCGAAACCCCTCAATTTGGATACAATCCCTAAATTTCAAAAATTAGGATTGAAGATGGACAATTCGTCATCTCTTAATTAAAAATATTCAAATTTAAAGAATTTGTTTATTCAATAATTTGTTTTTACCAAATGCTAATTACATAACACACGCGCGCGCGCGGGCGTGCACATTTAATGCTACAGACCTTAGCTTGTGGAACTCGTCTGCGCCTATGTATTTTTCAATTTTTTTAAGCTCTTGGTTATGTCAATGAGATTTTGTCATTTGGATTTAAGGGTTGAGTTATACTATTAAGAACAAAAAATCCTTCTGTGGGAAGGCGGTGACGGTGTGCGACTACGGTGGCGACAACGCGCAACTGCAGCGGTGTCGGGTGGTGGCCGAGGAAGTAGATTGGGCGAAGAGGGTGACGGGAGAAAGAGAGGAATCAGGATCGGCTTGAGGATTTGTACTCGTGGAGAAGGGGAAGCGACGTGAGGGAAGGCGGCGCCGCGTTGGGAGAGGAAGGGAAAGGCTTGGCGCGAGGATGTCTAGGGCACGGAGATGAGAAACGAAGGAAAAGAGAAAAATAAAAATGTTTAAAGAAATTAAACATTTTCTCGTTCAAATAGGGTAGCTTAAACAGACTTTCCCCTAGCCCAATAATTTATCCCCTTAACATACACTATACGAGCTCCGAAAAATTCTCAAAAAATTTCTAAAAATTCTTCAAAATTCTGTTAAGGTTATTCCTTGAATAACCTTATTATTTTGTTATTATTTGGGTGTCATATTTTACATTCTAAGAATGATACATTTAAATTAGAAGAAGAAGCATGTAAATTATTATCCTTAATAGTCATGGATTCTAATTTTTCTTCAAGCATGCTAATATCATGTTTCAAAGACTTGTTTTTCCTTTTTGCCTTAAAAAAATTCTCATTGGTACTTGAAATAATTTTAATTAGATCATGAGGAGGAAGATTGTGTACCTTACTTACCAAGACGTCTGAATCTAAAGTTTGACCTCCCCCTACAATTGAGCGCCCTTCTTCTTCACTTAAGCTCCTTTCTTCTTCTCTTTCGGATGAAGTGGAGGCAACATCATCAATTCCCATTAGAGAAAAGTGGGAGACATGGTGTTCTTTCTCCGATGATGATGATGGATCATCCCATGTTGTGAATAAAATTTTAACCTTCTTCCCTTTTCTTTTGTCTTCTTCTCCTCTTCCTTCTTCTTTTCTTCCTTCTTCTTTAAGAGGGGGCATTTATCCCTTATGTGTCATTCTCCTTGGCAATTGTAGCATTTGATCTTCCTTCTTCTACTCTTTCCCCTTGAACTTCTCCTAGCATGTGATTTGTCAGAATTAAAATTATTAAATGTTTTTCTCATCTTCCTTACCATATATGCCTCTTGATTGCTATCCATTGAAGCACTTGACTCCTCGGAATTGGAAGATGATGGAGATATAGATTTCTTCTTATTTCCTTTTTCCTTGTTTGCCACAAGTGTTATTCCTCTTGATCTATGGCCTTCTCCATCTAGCTCTTCAACTCTAGTTTCGTGGAGTGCCATTGTTGAGAAAAATTCATCTAGAGAAGATTTCTCTAGATCCTTTGATATGTAGAATGAATCTACAATGGACATCCATGTAGTGGTTCCTGGGAAAACATTGATGACTTTCATTATGATACCTCAGTATGTAAGTATCTCACCTACACTTGTTAGTCCATTTAAAATTTCCTTAATTCTAGAATGTATAATAAATACCTTTTCTCCTTTCTTAAGCTTGATGTTGTTGAGTTAAGTTTGAAGAAGGTCCCTTCTTGTTAATTTTGCTTTCGATGTTCCTGCATGAAGCTCCACTAGCTTTCCCATAATTCCTTGGCGCTTGAGTAGTTTCCAACCCTTGTTACTTCTTGTTGGGGAAGGACATTTAGTAGATGATGTATTGCTTTTGAATTTGCTAAATGCTCTTCCCTTTGCTTCTTGCTCCATCTTATTTTCTCTAGTATCTCATTGATTTGATCCCTAAGCATTTCGAAACCATTTTCCATGATTAGCATAATATCAAAATCATATTCAAAAAATACCTCTATTCTCTTCTTCTGCTAAGAAAAATCTCTTTCGAATTTAGGTAGATGGATGCTTGAACTGACCACTTTGATGAAGTGCTCTTCTCGGCGATTAGTCCATTGAAGGGCGCCCTCGCTCTAATACCACTTGTTGGGGATATTGTGGTCGGCTAGAAAGTAGGTTGAATAGGCTAGGTCACCCCAAATCAATTTATTTTCCTACAAAGTTAGTGCGTAAGTAGAAATACAACTAACTAATGAAAACAATAAGGAAAGAATACCAAACCGCTAACACAATTTCTTTTAATTAGTTCGGAGATTGCTTGCTCCTACTCCACGGCTTGTCCTTGAGGTGGTTGATGTTGGTGCGGGAAGCATTCGACGATCGAACCCAAGTTTTGATAATGGAAAAGGAATGAAAGTTAAGCTTATTTGTGATCTAACATATCTGATGGAGATTGCAGGAAAGTCCTAAGTGTTCTTAGGCAAAAGCCCTAGCTGCGGTTAGGCAAGGTGAAAACCCTAGGGGAGGTAACCCTAGGTGGAGAAAAATCCAAAAGAAAAGGGGGGGGGTAATCTTAGGTCTTAGGGGGCGGTAACCCTAGGTGGAGGAAAATCCTAGGGGGGGTAACCTTAGGTCCTAGGGAGTGGTAACCCTAGGTGGAGAAAAATCCTAGGGGTAGTAATCCTAGGCGGAAAGGTCAGTCGGTCTGGAGGACCGGACTGGCATCAGGTAATCTCTCCTGAGGGGAGTAGGTGAGGACACGCTCCCCGGAAGAGAGAACAGTAGGCGTCGGGTCGACCTAGGATTTCTGGTAAGAAATCCGAAGTCAGATCCGGACAGTCCGATGACTGTCAGACTTTATATTTATGATATTATGTGCTAACTTTATGTTGCAGGGTATCTTTTGGACTAACGTATCTTACAGGTACAAAGTAGCAACCTTAAGCCTCGGATGAGCAGTGTCCGAGGCGCCTCCATGGAGCTTGGAGGCGCCTCGGGTGCAAAGGATAGAGCTTGCACGTGGCAGAGCTGGAGGTGCCTCAGACTGAGCGGGCGGCGCCTTGGACCGCAGATTGGAGACGCCTTGGACTAGCATGGAGGTGCCTTCAAGTGGATCAGAGGAGAAGTTTTCAGTGCTGATCCACGCGGCTGACTCGGCATGCTGGAGGTGCCTTGGATGGTGTTTGAGGCGCCTCAAGCAGTGTATAAAAGGAGGTTTCGAGCAGCAGGTTTGATTATCAATTCTAAAGTGTTCTTCCTTCCTGTGCTACTCAAGAAACGACCCGGCTAAGCTACGACAAGTTCTCGACGACCTGAAGTTATAGTTTTTCACTTAGTGTTGTCGGTATAGTTTATTTTCAGTTCACTTAATTGTAATTCTTTATTGTACCAAGATTCTGATATTATAGTTGTTGTCCACCGAAAGCGATCAACGATCGCGGGCCTTGGAGTAGAAGTCGCCCAAGGCTCCGAACCAAGTAAATAACTTATGTTCGTGTGTTGCTTTCCTTTACTATTTCCACTGCGTTATTCTGATACGTTTTAATCCGAAACGCGTGAAAGCCACGAGCGCTATTCACCCCCCCCCCCCCACTCCTCTAGCGCTTCTCGATCCAACAATTGGTATCAGAGCGGGGTAGCTTTGATTTGGTGCAACCACCAATCAAGCATTCTTTTCATGGTGTTTTTCAATTTTCGGAGTCGATTGGAATTAGCATAATTGCTACATTCTGATCTAGTTCTTTTCGTAATCGTACTCTTTTCTCGAAGTTGGTGTAACACCACTCGAGAACGCAATTTATTATTATTTCCATACCGCACTACTAATCCAGGATCAAGTACTGGGACATCTTTTTGTTTTTTTTGTGTGCATATCCTCTAAATGGCCCAACAAGAAAGCTACAGCACTATCCGCCCCCTGCTCTTCACCGGAGAAGACTTCGGTTACTGGAAGGGCAGAATGGAAATTTTCCTGAAGATCCAGTTCGAGATGTGGATGATCGTCAAGACTGGGTTTGAACTACCGACTAACGGAGACGGCAAACCAATACCCTGCGAAGACTAGGATCCAGCATTAATCAAGAAGGTGGAAGCAAATGCTAGAGCAACTTGCACCCTCCAGTGTGGACTAACAAAGGAGGAACTCAACCGCGTCAACCCTTTTTCCAGCGCCAAGGAGTTGTGGGAGAAGTTGATCAAACTTCATGAAGGAACATCCAACACCAAAGTAAGTAAAAGGTACTTAATATTTAATAAATTATATAATATTAAATTATAGGAAGGCGAGACAGCTACCCAACTCCACGCCCGGATACAAGACCTACTCAACGGGCTTCATGCGATCAGGCAAAAGGTAGACAATCGGGACATCATCAGGTATTCCTTAAATGCCTTTTCGAGGAATACCTTGTGGGCATCCATGGTAGATGCCTACAAAGTTTCTAAGGACCCGTCCTCTATTAAATTAGATGAGTTGTTTGCTGAGTTTGAGCTTCATGAACAGATTAACTCACGTCCGGCCGAGAAAGGTTTGACTTTGATTGCAGGTATAGGAAGAGCACGTGAGTCAAGATCAAAGCGCAGAACCGAACCAGAGTCAGAAGAAGAACCGGATTCGGACGATGACGATGACGAGCTCACAGCCGAACTCGTCAACCTAGTGAGGAAACTCTATAAGAAAAAGAAAGGCTTCAACAAGAAGGACCTCAAGAAGGTAATTTAATCCAAGGAGGCCCAAGCCAAGGTAAAGTTCGAGGTGACGTGCTACGGGTGCAATTAGAAGGGGCACATCAAGGCGAACTGCCCAAACCAGAAAGATTCAAAGAAACCAAGGAGGAAGAAAGCTCTGAAGGCAACCTGGGATCAGTCTTCATCAGAAGAATCCAACGACGAAGAACTCGAGCAGGAAAGCCTTCTCGCACTGACGGCCCGAGACTACACCAACGAATCCGGAAGCGAGGACGAATCGGAAGCCAAGTTCAAGAGAAGCCACGGATCCGTATCAGTTTCCGAAGGGCCAAACCCTGTTGTAAGTATAAATCGTCTTTATAATTTAATTAATTATTTAATTTGTAAATTAGCTAAGTCTAATGTTTGGGTCAAGTCGCTTCTAAAAGAGGTAACATCTCTTAAAGAAGCGACTAATACCGAATCTTTGACTGAATCTATTCAGACTGGAACCTCAACTCAAGTCCAAAAGCTTGAGGAAGAGAATTCCAGCCTGAAAATTCAAATCAAAGATTTGAAGACTGCATTGGAACGGTTTACACTGGGTTCCAAGAATCTTGACTTGATTCTTGGAAAATAGAAAGCCGTATACAATCGATCCGGACGAGGATTTAAAGCTAAAAAGAAATTTTGTTCATATTTATCACTTATTAATAGATCAAATAGTAAGATAGTCCAAGCATGGGTACCCAAGTCCAACCTGGTCAATCAAGTTAGACTTGGTCAATATTAGGTTTCCAAGGATCAAGTACATTACCTTGATAGACCATATCGATGCTATGATCCAGGGGGAGCAAATAGGAAAAATATCCTGATAAAAAGATAAACCATTAAAGGAATATAACTCAAATCTAATTTATAAAATTAAATAAAAATATATAAAATTATCAATAATGTAGGGGGAGGCTCCGGAATAGTTGACACCTCCAAATCTAACATACTCGGCAGGGTAACCCAAACCAAGCTACCCGGCAGAGTAATTAGAACTAATTAGAAAGGGAACAAGTTTAACTTGACCAATGGTACTGGTGAAATTTTGGATGATAGTACGTTAGGGAAGTTTAGTGTATGCATGTCTAGGAAGATATGGCTTCGACCTGGTGCATTTGGCTAAGTGGAACTAACCGAAGCTACCTTTTATGGATTCTAACCAGTTAGACCAAGGTTTTGTATTAAGTTCAGTGGATATGAGTATTTGGAAAACCTCGAAGGCATGGTTACTTTAATGATGCCCAAGTGACTCACCATAGCCCAGAAGTTTATACAAAGAATGCCTATTTGTTGAGTCCAAAACTAAACTTGAATCTAACACAAAGTTAACCCAAACCTTATAATTGAACACAATTCATCTCACAAAATTATAGGATTCCCTGATTTGAAATTTAGATCGGGTGAGATGACTAAGGATTAAAAATCAAATTAAATTAAAAATTAAATTAAATTAAAAACCAAACTAATAATTAAAATCAAATTAAAATTCTTTTAAAAACTTATTTAAAAATTCTTTTAAAAACTTATTTAAAAATTCTTTTAAAACTTATTTAAAAATTCTTTTAAAACTTATTTAAAAATTCTTTTAAAAATTCTTTTTAAAACTTATTTAAAAATTCTTTTAAAAACTCATTTAAAAACTTATTTATTTTTTTTAAAACTTATTTAAAAATTCTTTTAAAACTTATTTAAAAACTCTTTTTAAAAACTTATTTAAATTTTTTTAAAAAAAAACTTATTTAAAAATTCTTTTAAAAAACTTATTTAAAAACTCTTTTTTAAAACTTATTTAAAAACGTATTTAAAAATTCTTAAAAAAACTAATCCTTCTAAAGGCCCCGAACGAAGGCACCTCTGCTATGGCAGAGGCGCCCTCCAGGATCGGCGGGAAAATTCCCGTCGAAAACCACTAAGGTGCCTCGGACCTAGTCCAAAGCGCCCTGAACGCCCCATTGGAGGCGCCTTCAAAGAGATTGAAGGTGCCCGCAATACCAACATATGCAGCGAACAGAAAGTTCACTGTAGATCACTTTCTCGCCGAAAACCAACGATCCGAGGCGCCTTCCTCCCTTGTTTTTTGCCTTCTACCTCCGTTAACACCTCAGAATGCCTCCTAGGTATAATCTTAACCTATCTATTGTTCGTATATATCACTTTTGTCTATTTCATTTTTGTATAAATTGCTTGAATCAAAATAGGAAATGTCGAAACATTAATCCTGCTCCCGCTAGCATACCTTCCACCGATCCTAGGTTCCCCTCAAAGTGGCATAGGATTGAGTTCACTAGACATAAGTTTACCACTATTAAACCTAGGTACTTGAATAGGGCATTTTTTGCTCAGTTTTGTCAGCCTACGGTCCAGATGATAGAGCACTATCAACTTAGTAAACTGGTGTATTGCAGTCATGCAGTAAATCAGGACCTATGTGCTCAGTTCTTCAACAACCTCGAGAAGGTTGACGATCTGACCTACTCCACCAGAGTTGGTGGACAGGATATCCAGTTTACCCCTTCTTTGATTTGCACTAGTCTAGAGCTTAGATCATCTGCATGTCCCTTTTTGTGTTACTCGGTTAGGGATTTGCCATTTAGTGACCCCTATTCCCACATCACATTAGACATCATCTACATGTATTTCTTTGGGGAGGAGAGACCAGAGGTCCTGACTGAGTTCAGATCACTCTCCCTTAGGATTCAGGACTATGTTATGTACAAAGTCCTGACAACATGCATTTTGTCGATCACATCTCGAGATGTCCCGAAGATGCGACCTTCACATTCTTTTTTCCTGTATGCATTATGCCACTTCTTAGACATTGATATAGCATTACATATGTTCCATAACATTGTTCATGCATCTAGTCTAGTCACATCCCTTGAGATCCACATGCCCTACTATCACATCTTGACATCTATTTTCTCGACCCTTGGGATTGATACTACCCAGGGGACAGTTATCCCTCTAGGATATTATGATGAGTTCGGGCAGCTTAATCTCATATTAGCCCACATAAACATCACCGCTAAGGGGATCCTAGCTTGTAAAGGTAGACTACAACCAATTGTTGCTCCGAGAGGGCCTGAGGCAGACGACAAGTTTATTGCCTTCTTTGCTCCAGCTGAGGGAGAGGACTGGTTAGAGTTCACAGCCAAGGATATTCATGGACAGACCTCCACTTCAGCAGGGCCATCGACCTCGACATGGCCATCCACCTCCTTATCGATCGAGGACCGACTTACACGTCTCGAGGTTCAGTCCGCACAGTCACGATGACTTATCCTGGACGAACTTCTCTTACTTCGCGCAGAGATAGCCTCCGACTTTTCCTCTCTTCGTCAGGGATAGCCTACACCCGAGCAACCCCCACCACCAACTGATGATCCTTCTACCTGACTCTATCCTTCTATGCATTGTATTTGATCCTAGACATCCATGCATTGTATATTGGATCTGGATATCTCCTTAGTACTTTGGTTGCTTAGATGGTTGATTAGTTGTACTGTTGTCTATGTTAGCACTTATTTGAACTTCTTTACTCTCAAATTGGTTTTCAAACTCTAGGTAAAATGATATTTTCAAAATTCCAATTTTATTAGACTTTCTAAATTTGGACTTAGCCTAGGGCTTACCTTTAGATATCATGTTCCCCTAGTTTCAGCCAGAGCATCTCACAAGCACACTAGGTTTACCTTGTTTGTGGTTGAAGAACTTAGAATGGTGTAAGATGCATAGGGTACAACCTAGACTTTAGAATGCTTATATCTATGCATCGCAGTAAGTCTGGGCGTTAAAAACCAACATTACATTAATCAAGTCAAGTCATCCAGACCTAGTCAAATCTAACTGGATCAATTAATTTAACTTAACTAACCAAGTGAAAGTTGTTGCCCTTTAGGTACTCAGCTAGTAGCTAAATGGTTAGACATGCGGTCAAGAGGATTAAGTGATTGATTTTTTTTGTTACTCATGCTTGGACTTTAGGACTTCTTGAACTTATGTGCAAATGGCATAGTTGCAACTTTACAAGCTTATTTTTTTCAAAAGCTTTTTAAAACTTAGTCTGTTTCAAATCACTTTACCAAATATTGTTTCAAATTAACCTTAGCTAGATATCTCTCAAAAGGCTTGTTCAAATTAGCTAAGTATTTTTTAGCTTTTTCAAAAATTGATTGCAAGGTTTCCAATTTAACTAACTGCTTTAAAGTGTTTTCTTTGCTAAGTATGTTCAAACCTCAATTCTTTTTACAAAAAGCTTTCTACACTAAGTAATCTTTTAACCTCTTTCAAAATTTAGCTAAATATTTTTTAGATTCTTTCAAATTTAAGCTAAGTATTTTAATTTTAACTTATGATTGTTCAAAAAGTCTTTCGAAATAAAGACAATGCCTTTTAAGTCTTTAAGAATTTAAGGAAATATTTTTTAACAAAGCCTTTCAAATTAAGCATTTTACAAGTTTACCCAGCTTTTTAAACCTTTTCAATATTTCTTCGAATTTAGCTGAGTTACTTTTCAAAGACAAAATAATTTTTGGCTAAAGTCATTTTTCAAACTTAATCAAGAATATTAATTTAAAAGTTTCATTTAGCTAAAAGTTTTACAATAATATTAACTCCTAGAAGCTAAGTGTTAAAGCCTTTATCCTTTCTAAACATTTTTGAAAAGTTAAAAACAAGCTAAGGCCATTTGATCACTGTTCCTTGTAACTCTCTTATTTATTTTGATTAATGGCAAAGGGGGAGAGTAGGGAAAAATTCAAAATTCAATTCGCAAAATTTAAAATTTAAATCAAAAAGAGCTCTTATTAAGGGGGAGCCTTACATCTTTAAAAGTTTAAGTATGTTTTAGCTTTAAGTTATGTCTGCACTTAAATTTATTTACTTGTTTATACTTAAAGTTTGAAGATCGTTTATGCATATATTTTACTTAACTTTGAATTTCAGTTGCCATAATCAAAAAGGAGGAGATTGTTGGTGCAGGAAGCATCCGACGATCAAACCCAAGTTTTGATAATGACAAAGGGATCAAAGTTAAGCTTATTTGTGATCTAACATATCTGATGGAGATTGCAGAAAAGTCCTAAGTGTTCTTAGGCAAAAGTCCTAGCTGCGGTTAGGCAAGGTGAAAACCCTAAGGGGTGGTAACCCTAGGTGGAGGAAAATCCTAAGGAGGAGGGGGGTAACCTTAGGTCCTAGGGGGCTGTAACCCTAGGTGGAGGAAAATCCTAAGGGGGGGGGGGGGGGGGGAACCTTAGGTCCTTGGGAGTGGTAACCCTAGGTGGAGAAAAACCCTAGGGGGCGGTAACCCTAGGTCCTAGGGGGTGGTAACCCCAGGCGGAAAGACCAGTCGGTCTGGAGGACCGGACTGGCATAAGGTAATCTCTTCTGAGGGGAGTAGGTGAGGACGCGTTCCTCGGAAGAGGGAACAGTAGGCGTCGGGTCGACCTAGGGTTTCCGGTAGAAAATCTGAAGTCAGACTCGGACAGTCCAATGACTGTCAGACTTTATATTTATGATATTATGTGCTAACTTTGTGTTGCAGGGTATCTTTTGGACTAACGTATCTTGCAGGTACAAAGGAGCAACCTTAAGCCTTGAATGAACAGTGTCCGAGGTGCCTCCATGGAGCTTGGAGGCGCCTCGGGTGCAAAGGATAAAGCTTACGCGTGGCAGAGCTGGAGGTGCCTCGGACTGAGCTAGAGGCGCCTTGAACCATAGATTGAAGGCTCCTTGGACTAGCATAGAGGCGCCTTCAAGTGGATCAGAGGAGAAGTTTTCAGCGCTGATCCACGCGGCTGACTCGGCATGCTGGAGGCGCCTTGGATGTTGTTTGAGGCGCCTCAAGCAGTGTATAAAAGGAGGTTTCGAGCAGCGAGTTTGATTATCAATTCTAAAGTGTTCTTCCTTCCTGTGCTGCTCAAGAAACGACCCAGCTAAGCTACGACAAGTTCCCGGTGACATAAAGCTACAGTTTTTCACATAGTGTTGTTGGTATAGTTTATTTTCAATTCACTTAATTGTAATTCTTTATTGTACCAAAATTCCGATATTATAGTTGTTGTCCATCGAAAGCGATCAACGATCGCGGGCCATGGAGTAGGAGTCGCCCAAGGCTCCGAACCAAGTAAATAACTTGTGTTCATGTATTGCTTTCCTTTACTATTTCCACTGCGTTATTTCGATATGTTTTTGTTGGTGCAGCGGAGGCCGGCAAGAGGGGGGTGAATTGCTTGAAAAATAAAAACTATACCCTTCTCGTGCTTTCAACTCAAAAATACAATAGCAATAATAAAATAACTGAAATAAAGAAACAAAAATAAAACAGAGACTCAGCAGTTAACCTGGTTACAACCAAGAAGGTTGTTAATCCAGGGCAATGAAAAGCACACTAGAAAAAGTCTCCTTTACTGAAGGCGGAGAAGCCTTTTACACTCTAACAGCTCAGAACTATTGCTAGGAATGAATACAGAGTTGATTGAACAATTGATATCTAATTCCTAGGTCCAGGGGTCCTTTTATAGGTCCTGGAAACTCTATCTCGTAGGTCTAAGACGCCTCCAACAAAGGTCCAAGGCGCCTCCAATGAGTTGTTCGGATAGAACTCTATCCGAACCTCAACGGTCATTTTGACCTGGCTCAAGGCGCCTTCAACAAGCAATGAATGTTCCTTCAATGTTGAAGGCGCCTTCAATGCATGTTTAAGGCGCCTTCAAGGTTCCTGCTATAAATACCTTCCTGCTTGCATGGTATAAATAGTTTCCAGCCTCTTTTGACTCATTTTCTTCTTCGCTTTGACTTCCGAAGCTCCATTTGCTTGGGTGATTTCGGTCAATCGAAATAGGGCTCACCCGAACTCAATTTCTGACCTTCTCATCGAGCAGCCTTCCTCCCCGGCTTAACGTCCCTCGAACGCCGCGCACGTTCTTCTCGCCCACCGATGTACTCTTCCGCAGCTCTCTCGTCCTTCGGACGCACCAAGCCCATCGGCTCCCTTCCCGTGCCGTCCTTCTCGCTAGCTGCGTCTTCCACTCGACTTCCTGCGCTCCTAAGCTCCTGCACACTCAGACACAGGAATCAAACACAAAGAAGGACCTAACCAACTTGGTTGATTATATCAAAACAACCACGGGGTCTAACAATCTCTCCCTTTTTGATGTGCATCAACCCAAGTTCAAGTTAGGGTAAAAATAGACAAACAGTAATTTTAAAGAAAATTATTAAACTAACATGTTAAGCATAAATTTGTAATAAATAAAATTACAATTATTTAATTAAGAGTTAAACAGAATTTTTTAAAAATATTTTTAAAACTCAGAGTTAAAAAAACTCTCTCCCCCTACACTTGTACCTATTACTCTCCCTTTGATCACAACAAAAACGGGGTAATAATAAGAGAATATAATTTTTTTAAAAAAAATCTAAGTAAAATTAGTTTTTAGAATTTTCTAGAAAAAAAAATTCTAAATAAAGTGAATTTTTAGAATTTTCCAGAAAAGAAATTTCTAAGTAAACTGAATTTTTAGAATTTTCAAGAAAATGTTTGAAAAACTTTCAAAGCATTATTTAATTCTAGTTTTAATGTTTTTTCAGAAAGTTAGTTAAACATTTTATTTCAATATTTCAGCTTCCAGGTCGTGGCGAGGCACTAGACCTTCTTGGTTATTGGAGCAACAACCACTTCCTTAGACAAAGCCTCATAAAGAAATTTTAACGTTTAATTTTCTTGCTAGAAGCTTTAATAATAAAAGAAATTTATTCTAATAAGACTTTTGGAACCCAATAGAGGTTCCTTCCTACTGGATTAATCAGAAACTTAGGGGGTATATAATTCTTGGGATTTTCCTAAGTTGACATTGATGATGTTTAACATACCAGTTTAATTTTTCATAAATCTTAAGTTTTGACTTTTGAAAAACATTTGTTTTAAAACATGCATCAGTCTTCGATTTTTCAATTTCATCTTTCAATTTTGCATTCTCTAATTTCAAATGTTCATTTTCCTTTTCTAATTTATCTAACTCTTTAGAAAGGGCTTTAATAAAGCGAAAGGACTGAGTAGGGGTAAGATTACGCACCTGACTTACCTGACTTGGTGATGCTCCCCCTTCACTGCAGCTTTCCTCTTCTGATGTTCCTCCCCCTTCATCTATGCTTATCTCTGAGTTTGACTCTTCTTCCAGCTGATGGTTAGCCATTAGCGCTAACCCCGAGAAGGCTTCGACGTCTGATTCAGAAGAAGACGAATCTGACCAAGTGGCTTTCAGGTTCTTGTGCTTGAAGGATTCTGGTTTCTTGTACTTTGTCTTTTCCTTCTCTTTCTCCTTTTTCTTTAATTTTGGGCAGTCATCTTTGATGTGCCCTTCTTCATTGCAGTTGTAGCAATGAACCATTCTTTTTCTTTGTTGATGCTTCTTTGTCTGCGATCTAAATTTATTAGAATTAAAAAATTTATTGAAGCGTCTTACCAATAGTGCCGCTTCGGATTCGTCGATCGAGGCTTCGGAGTCAGAACCATTTATTCTTGCCTTTAAGGCAATGTTCTGACTAGTCTTCTCTACTCCATTGGGCTCTGCAACTTGAGATTCTTGAAGTTCAAAAATTGGAAATAAATTTTCTAAATTACTTACCTCGAAGTCCTTAGAGATGTAGTACGCATCTACTAAGGAGGCCCACTCGGGAGTTCTTGGGAAGGCATTGAGCGCATACCGGATCGAGTCTCGGTTCGTTACTTCTTCTCCAAGGTTGCTTAGTTGAGTTATTAGCTCCTTAATCCTTGCTTGGAGTTGCACTACCTTCTCTCCATTGTTCATCCGGAGGTTCGTTAGCTGGGTCCGGAGGATGTCACGCCTTGCTAGCTTTGCTTCTGAGGTGCCTTCGTGGAGCTCCAGGAATTTATCCCAGAGGTCTTTGGCAGAGTCGTAACTTCCGATCCGACTTACCTCCTGGGGCGGTAGAACACTGAGCAGGTGAAATTTGGCCTTTCCGTTGGCCACGCAATCGGCCTGCTCCTTCTTCGTCCAGTTGCACTCTTCTTTATCTTTTGGTGCTGCATATCCATATTTCATTATTAAAAGTATATCAAATTCAGTTTTGCAAAATACCTCCATTTTTCGCTTCCAAGTAGCCAAGTCTCCGTCGAACTTCGGGGGATGAATGTTCGCGCCAGCCATCGTCTTGATCTTTGTGCTTCAGTCGGCGGTTAGTCCTTCTGAGGCTGTCGGACTCTGATACCACTTGTTGGTGCAGCGAAGGACAGCAAGAGGGGGGTGAATTGCCTGAAAAATAAAAACTATACCCTCCTCGTGCTTTCAACTCAAAAATACAATAGCAATAATAAAATAACTGAAATAAAGAAATAGAAATAAAACAGAGACTCAGCAGTTAACCTAGTTACAACCAAGAAGGTTGTTAATCTAGGGCGATAAAAAGCGCACTAGAAAAAGTCTCCTTTACTGAAGGCGGAGAAGCCTTTTACACTCTAACAGCTCAGAACTATTGCTAGGAATGAATACATAGTTGATTGAACAATTGATATCTAATTCCTAGGTCCAGGGGTCCTTTTATAGGTCCTGGAAACTCTATCTCGTAGGTCTAAGGTGCCTCCAACAAAGGTCCAAGGCGCCTCCAATGAGTTGTTCGGATAGAACTCTATCTGAACCTCAACGGTCATTTTGACCTGGCTCAAGGCGCTTTCAACAAGTAATGAAGGTGCCTTCAATGCATGTTTAAGGCGCCTTCAAGGTTCCTGCTATAAATATCTTCCTGCTTGCATGGTATAAATAGTGTCTAGCCTCTTTTGACTCATTTTCTTCTTCGCTTTGACTTCCAAAGCTCCATTTGCTTGGGTGATTTCGGGCAACCGAATAGGGCTCACCCAAATCCAATTTCCAGCCTTCTCCTCGAGCAGCCTTCCTCCCCGGCTTAACGTCCCTCGAACGCCACGCACGTTCTTCTCGCCCATCGGTGTACTCTTCCGCAGCTCTCTCGTCCTTCAGACGCACCGAGCCCGTCGGCTCCCTTCCCGTGCCGTCCTTCTCGCTAGCTGTGTCTTCAGCTTGACTTCCTGCGCTCCTAAACTCCTGCACACTCAGACATAGGGATCAAACACAAAGCAAGATCTAACTAACTTGGTTGATCACATCAAAATAACCACGGGGTCTAACAGTTTTAATCCGAAATGCGTGAAAGCCACGAGCGCTATTCACCCCCCTCTCTAGCGTTTCTCGATCCAACAGTTGAACCCTTAATCCTTCGGTAGATTAGTCCCCAACAATCTCCAGCTAAAGCTTACTCCTTCTTGATGGAATACAACCTCTCACAAATCTCTGTTCCTCTTACAAGATGGAACTTAGGTTTAGGAGGAAGAGAAAGACTTGGAAGCTTTGGGAAAAGATTTAGGAGTTATTCAACAAGTATGAGTAACCTCCTTGATACCCCAAAGCTCCCCTTAAATAGGAGGAGAGTGTTGAACAACAAATCAACTAATCTCGGCATCAGTCAACTGGTCCAAGCACCGGTCGACTGGTGTAGCCGTTGAACATAGTCAACGGCACTCTACAGAATTTGTGATTTTGCTAACGGCTATCTACCAGTTGACTGGTGCCATCACCAGTTGACTGGTCTTCACAACCGTCGAGCATAGAACCATACTATCCTTTCACAAATTTTAACCAGTTGACTGGTCATAATACTAGTCGACTGATACCTTACATTCGCTCACACTCATCCTTTCCAGAGTCACCTTTAAAGCTCTCTTCCTCGGCTTTCATCCCTCAGATGAACCCGAGTTCACGGCTCCTCTCTATGCACCCCTCGCGTTGCTTTGAAGTCTGCTTCCTTTGGCTTCACTCCATTGCTCCTCGTCTGACAGCCCCTCAGATGTCTTCCACACCATCATTCATTGACTCAAGGATCCAAGCCCTAAAATGAGATTTTGCTCATGTGTTTCGTCAAGTCTTGCAAGACATAAACACATATCAAACACATATGAAAGCCTAACTTAAACTCTTTAACACGTACATCAAAACCATGATCGTACCAATTAAACCTAGGTCGATTGCACCAACACTTAATCCACTGTAAGTAATTCTTTAATTAGATCTCATAATTTAATTTCTTACTTATAAAGAAAATTAACTAAGTCTAATATCTGGGTCAAGACACTCCTAAAGGAGATTGAATAAGGAGGAGACTAACCCAAGTCCTTTGACTGAGCTAGTTCAAAGTGGAAATTCAACCTAAGTCCAACAACTTGAGGAAGAAATTTTCACTTTGAAAACTCAAGTCAAAGGACTTAACGGCACGTTGGAACGGTTCACCTTGGGGTTCAAGAACCTTGATCTGATTCTTGGAAAATAAAAGGCCATATACAACCAAACTGGACTTGGGTAGAAAATTAGAAATCAATTCAAATTTTACTTGTCTTTACTGAATCGATTAACTAAGAACCTAGTCCAAGCATGGACCCTCAAGTCTAACCTGACTAATCAAGTTAGACTTAATTAATATTGAATACCCAAGGATCAAATCCACTACCTTGATAGACCTTATCTAGGATATGATCCAGGGGGAACTAATAGAAAGACCATCTTTATTAATAAACCTGATAGATGCTTGATTTACTACTTTTTCCTTATACATGCTTAGATTAGAATAGATAAAGACTTAGGCTTGATCGACACTTATTTAGTTAGACCAAGGATTCTTAGAAAGAAAATTAAACATTTAATTTCTTAAAAAGGCTTAGTCTAGAAGTGATTGTTGTTCCAATATCCAAAAAGACCTAGTGTCTTGCCATAATCTGGAAGTCAATTATTGAAATGAATATTTATTTGACTAATTGTTAAATCTTAGTCTAACTCGTGTATAAATCAATCCTTAGATTTGGACCTAACTTGAAGATAAAATTAACTATCTCGTAAAACAGATAAGATTCCTTGATTGATAATATAGAAAAATAGTGAGATGGATTTAGGATTAAAATTAGTTAATTAAAACTTAAACCTAATTTAATCAACAAAAATATAATTCAAATTAATCAACTCAAACTTAACCTAAACATAATCAAACTTAACCAAACTTAAACCGATTCTTAAGTAATTTTCAAACTTCAAAATCTTAATTATTTTTAAATGGTAATTAAATTTCAAATCATAATTAATTTCTAATTTCAAATCTTAATTAATTTTCTAATTTCAAAATCTTAATTATTTTTAAATGGCAATTAAATTTCAAATCATAATTAATTTCCTAATTTCAAATCTTAATTAATTTTCTAATTTCAAAATCTTAATTATTTTTAAATTGCAATTAAATTTCAAATCATAATTAATTTTCTAATTTCAAAATCTTAATTATTTTTAAATGGCAATTAAATTTCAAATCATAATTAATTTTATAATTTCAAAATATTAATTATTTTTAAATCTTAATTAATGTTTAAATTATAATTAATTTTCAAATTTAATTTCAAAATATTAATTATTTTCAAATGTTAATTAATTTTTAAATCATAATTAATTTTTAAATTTCAAACTTCAAGTTCTTAATTATTTTCAAATGTTAATAAACTTTCAAATCATAATTAATTTTCTAATTAAAAAGTCTTAATTATTTTTAAATGTTAATTAATTTTTAAATCATAATTAATTTTTAAATTTTAATTTGAAAAGAATAATTATTTTCAAATATTAATTAATTTTTAAATCATAATCAATTTTCAAATTTAAAACTTCAAAATCTTAATCATTTTCAAATCTTAATTAATTTTCATATCTTTACTATTTTAAAATCTTAATTAAAAGTTTTAAAATTCAAAAGTTAAACTTAAATATTTTTAAAATTCAAACATAAATATTTGTTCAAAATTCAAACTTAAATATTCAATCATAAATGTCTTCTCAAAATTCTAAATTAAATATTCAATCTTAAATTTCAAATTTAAATATTTCTCAAAGGCAAAAATAATATTCTCAAAATTAAAATTAATTTAAAAATTAACTTAATTTCATCTCACACAAACTCATAAGGTGAATATTTTGATAACATAGAATGTGTGAGATAGAAAATCAGAAAAAATAGATAATTACTTTCATGCTTTTTAAGTGTTTGATGCTTAGACTCTAGAGTCATAGTCATTAATCAAGACATTAATCAAGACATTAATTGAATTATTTAAACTCATTATCCCCTACAAATTATTTAAACTTTTTAAGAGAGAGAAAGAAATAGGGAGTTAATTTTTTTCCTTTTGGGGTGACATTTTAAAAGATTTATAAGTTAAGTTCTTTCAAAATCAATTACTTCTTTAAAATTGTTCAAAGAAGTTATTTTCTAAAGCTAATTTTTTTAAGAAATTTTTTTCAAAGCTAAGTATTTAGTTAAGCATTTTTCAAAGAAATCATTTTCAAAAGCTAGGTATTTAGTTATTTTTTTAAAAAAAATCAAAGCTAAGTATTTAGCTAATTATTTTTTAAAAAAATCCTTTTCAAAACTAAGTATTTAACTAATTTTTTTTTTTAAAAAAAACTCTTTGAAAGCTAAATACATTTTTTGAAAAGAAAGTTAAATGTTTAAAAGAAAAGATTAAAAGGTTAACTTTTCAAATTTAAAGTTTTTTTTTCAACTTTTTCTCTCTATTTAATAGATCTTGATATATCTCAAAAGGAGAAAAAAGTATGAAAAGTAAAGTAAAATGTCATACTTTGAGAAAAAGTAATACTTAAGGGGAGTGAGCAATATTTTTTTTTCTTAAAAAATGTTTACTAGAAAATTTACTTGTTCTTCATGGCTTACTATTCTGTATGTTTTTACTTAACTTTTGAACTAGATTGGCATAATCAGAAAGGGGGAAATTGTTGGTGCAAGGGCACCAGAAAATCGAATCTGTGTTTTGATAATGGCAAAGGGGTTTAAAATTAAGCTGTCTTGTTGTCTAACAACTTGAACTAAATGTGCAGGAAAGTTCTAAGTGATCTTAGGCAAAGAAAAGTCCTAACTACGATTAGGGGAGTGGAAAGTCTTAATTGAGGCTAGGCAAGTAGAAAGTCCTAGCTGCGGTTAGGCAATAAAGTTTTGGTCCTAGGGACTGGGTAAAGTCTTGGTAGGCTGAGGACTTTGGGCGAAATTCTAGAGTCAAGGATTCTAGGTAAAAATCCTAAAGGTCGCGGATGCCAGGTGGAAGACTGGACGAGTCGTGGAGTGGACATCCAACATGAAGTCCTGAAGTCTCGGTCGCTGAGCAAAAGTCCAAACGGTCTGGAGGACTAATCTAGAAAAAGGTAAACTCTCCTGAGAGAAGTAGGTGAAGACGCGCTCCCCAAAGAGGGAACAATAGACATCGGTTCAACTTAGGATTTCTCGAAAAATCTGAAAGTCAGAATCGGACAGTCCAGAGGCTATCAAAGTTACTTTTTATATTGTTTGACTATTATTCTAACTCTGTTTTGCAGGAAACGAATAAATTTGTAGGTTCGGATTTTATCCTTGTTTGATCGACCGAACGTCTAGATTGGTTAACCGAACCCCTAAAACAAAGGATTAGATTTCAACTCGCGATGAGGTTTTGACCGAGGGTTTAGTTGAGCGAATAGGGAGGTTCAGTCGACCAAATAGTGGAGAAACAACGAGTTGATCGGATCAGATAAGCTGGGATCAATGACAGATCTGTCGACTGATCCCGCGAATTGGTCAACCAAATGAAGACTTTATCCGAAGCAGTAGCATCTAGATAGGAAGATGGGCATTCAGAAGGTTCGGTCGACCGAATGGCTGGATCGGTCTACCAATCAACGTCGAGTCAAACACTGATCTCGAGATCAATGGATCTGGATCATGTCCAACTTGACTATAAAAAGGGGTTCAATCAACAGCTTCGAGAATAATCATTCCAAGCATCTTTAGCTTCTACACGCTGCTTTGATATCCTCTACGATGCCTGAACTCTGCTTTGACAATGAAAAACATGACCTTCCAGATCCTTAGAAGTCGTCGGTATATTTTCAATTGCAGTACTTAAATTATAAATATGTTGTACTCATATTTATATAATTCCAGATTGATAGTGAATTATTCAAAGTAAATGCTCAATGAATCTAGACCTTGGAGTAGGAGTCGTCGTAGACTCCAAACCAAATAAAATTACTAATGTTCCTATGTATTTTTTTTCTTTCTTTTACATATTTTATGCTGCGTTTTATTCTATATTTTCTGAGAATTATGAAAAAGCTACGTTACTATTCACCTCAACATGTCTCAATCCTACAAAGATAATCAAGCGTTGAGAGTGAAGACAACAAAGAAACTCAGTTTGTTTGTTTTACATTGTCTAGTTTGATGTTGGAACAATGTGTGATGATTAGGTTGATTTGTTTTTGGAATTTGTATATGTACGATATATTGGATCTTTGGTTTGTCATATATGATTTGTCATTTTGGTATGTTATATATGGGATGTTATATTGTTATAGGATGTATTTGGATGCTATGTTATGTTATACAGGTTTAGATTTATATGTATGAACGATATATAGAACAGATTTGTAGATCTGTCTGGTTGGCAAAATTACATGTTTGTGACAAATTTTATGATAAAAAAAGTTATCGCAAAATTTGATTTGTTATAAAATTTGTCACTAATTTATGACAAAGACGATTTTCGTCTCTAATCAACAATAATTTGTGACAAACTCATTTATTGTGAAGTCTACCAAAATTCATAGCTTATCTATGATGAAAATGATTTTCATTCCTAATCAACAACAAATTTTATGACAACAAAATTTATTGCAAAAACAACCAAAATTCATTGCTAATTTGAGATGAAAATAGTTTTGGCCATAATTAACAACAAATTTTGCAACAAAAAAAATTATTGTAAAATCTACCAAAATTCGTTGTTGATTTGCGACGAAAATGATTTTTGTCCTTAATCAGTGATAAATTTCCAACTAAAAAATGTTGTAAAATCTACCAAAGTTTGTCTAAAAATTTGTTGTAGATTTCCGACGAACTCAGTTTGGTCGCAAATCAACAACAAATTTTGTAATGAATTGATTATTTGTTGCAAAATTTGCGACGAATTTATATTTTTCATTGCAAATTTCAGCGACAACCTATTTGCAACGAAAATTTCTTCATCACTAATTCTGTAGAAAAAATTTTTTGTGATGATTTTTGTGGAACAATTCGTTGCAAATTATATTTTTTTTAGTGGATTGATATACATATAAACAGGAGAAAATGTGAAAATGAGGAGGTGCTCTTGTATTTTTTTACGATAATTAATGATGGAATATTAAAAATGTATGCTAATTAATGATGGAATATTAAACTTTTGTTACTAATTAGGGACTGCCTATTAAAAATCCATAGTTAGAGACTGAATTTTAATATTTCATCTCTAAATAGATTATTTCGTCTCTAACAAGTAACAACATTTTAAAATTTTGTCTCTAAACCTTGCAATGGATTTTAATATTCCGTCACTAAGTTTGGCTAGAGTTATGATGACATCATTAATAGATTTAGAAAAAATTAAATATTATGTGCTAATAGAGATAGAATTTAATAGCAGCCTCCAAAATTAGTGACGAAATTAAATATTAGGAATATTTAATTATGTCGCTAATTTTAGAAATGGACATTGAATTATATCTCTATTAGTGATGGAATATTTAATTTTATCACTAAACGATGTTAGCGACCTATTTTATAGTGATGATATTAATCGGTTGATATGTTCAATTAGCGATCGATTAGCAACCTATAATTCCACCGCTAAATGATTTTTTCTTGTAGTGGTGGTTAGGGGTGTAAACGAATCGAATCGAGTCTAATATACAGAAAATTTTAAAACTTGAATTCGGCTCGAAATAGGTATATTCGAGTTCAAGCTCGATTCGAAGCTCGAAAAATTCAAAATGTTTTGTTCGAGTTTGGTTCGAATTAGGGCTCGGGTTCGAGTTCGGGTCGAAATATTCAAACATGTTCGTGAACTATTCGAATTATTCCTCGAAAATAAGTTCGAAAGGCTCGAAATTTATTTATTTAATATATATTTAACTTATATTAATAAATATTAAGGCTCGCAAGCGGCTTGAAAAGCTCGTGAGCTGGCTCGATTCGTTTGCAGCCCTAGTGGCGCGCGGCTGAGAAAAAGAAAAATTATGAAAAACATCAAGGGGAGATCCAAATCATAAGTCATAGAGCAGGAGTTAACAAACCATGTTATATCGTCGTCTTCAATTTGCACTTTTTATCTTTATCGAGTCTATCATCTCCCAAGCCACTCTTCACATTCTAACATATGAAAAATAAAATAAAAATAGTCAATGTTTACCACGATCTAACATATATAGTGGCCATGGGCATAGTTAAAGTGATAAGTGGATAAAGGTTTATCACTTGAGATTGAAGGGTTGAACCTTAGGACTGATGGGACATAAATCCCTATATTTCTTATAACTCACATCCCCTCAATTCATTTATCTCCTTAGTTACTGTAATTTATCTCCTTCGTATTTGATTCTATAGCGGATTGGTGGAGATGTTGGGATGATTACGTCGTCTTTGTTTTTTTTCACGATCTTATATATAGAGAGTGAGAGCACGCGCGCCATGGTAAAATTACACGAAAATCATGAGGAAAAAAAAGATTCCCTCATAATCATATTATGAAATATAACAAAAAAAAACAAATGGAAATTAAAGACCACACAATTGGGTATTAGACACAGAATAAATGCAAAATCAAATTTTATTTCAATCGTCAAAATGAAATTATGACATTTATTTTGTCTTCTTGTCACAATCTTCAACAAGTACAATGACAAACTGTTTTCCATTTTTTCCATAAGCATGCTCCTGCTTTACAAGACGAAGAACACCAAGCGTTGCAATCAAAATTGTCTTGAGAACTACTACAACCAGTTCGTTCGTTATTATCACCCCAATGGCGATTGTACGAACAACATTCAATAGCTCCAACAGAAATGTCTTCAATTTCAGACAAGAAAAAATAGTCAATGTTTGTAAAGATGAACAAAACAAAACGAAGGAATTCAACAAAATTTAAGATAGAATTTGTATGCAATGTATCAGTGATAATGTTAACTTACTTGTGGAGCACAAAGCTGTAAAGAAAAGAACGACAAAAAGAATTGCAACTCGAGACATGGTAAATACAAATTCTTTTTTAAATTTGTGTCTACTGTGGAGGTAATGGATGAGTATATATATTGCTACGAGAAAGTGGAGAGATAAAGATAAAGGGAAAGGAAATATAGTAAATAAGAATATTTATCATATAATTAAGAGGAAATTACTCGATACCGTTTTTATTTTCTAAACGCATACTATATATATTCTATATATATAGTATGCGTTTAGAAAATGAAAATGGTATCGAGTAATTTCGTCTTAATTATAAGATAAATAATCTTCTTTGTTGTTCCAATTACGAACTTGTTTTTTTTACAAGCATAGGTATGTAGTCCTTCGGGCTGATTAATTTTGGAGATGAACGATTTAATTAGTCCGATAAAAATTTTTTATCGACTATTAAGATAAATCTAAAAATATTTGTAGTAACCGTCTAACATCTCAATTTTGTCATCCCACAATTGCACTATAGCTAAAAATTGAACCACGAACATTTGAAAAATTACATGTATTCCTTGCTACTATATAGTAGCCCGGAAGCTTCCGATTATGTACTCTTCTTACTATTTAATTAAAAATCTGAATCCTTTAATAACTAATTTTGGAGAAACCCAAAATTTAATTATATTAATATTTTTTTTATTTTCATGCTACAAATAATTTTAAGACTTATTAATAATTTTTTCTGATTATTTTTATATAAAAAATATAAACTGGTTTGGTTCTCTTTAATTTCACATCTTAATATTAGTATTACCGCGAGTGGAGAAACTTGTATAAATACCTTAAGCTTTTTCATCATTTTGGCTAAAATCAAATATAGTATCTGTTTTTATCAGTTTAATATAATATAAAAAATTAATAGATCTTGAATACTAATTTATATGTATTCATAAATTATATTACACAGGCAAAAAAAAAAAATAATAATAATAATAATAATATGACAAGCTACAATAATTGCATATATTTTTAGAAAGTATTCATCACATAAAAATAGAATATATTATAACATACAAACTATTTTTTAATTCACTTAATAAGGAAATATCTTTAATTTTTTACGTAAAGATAGACAAAGAATAATAATTAACATATACCATAATAATAATAATAATAATAATAATATTTTTTATTATTATTATTAGATATGGATGAACAGAAAATTTGGCGAAAGGATCGTGACTTGTTCATGCCGGCGATTATAAAAAAATCTATCCTGCTGTCATTTTAGTAAGATAGCATGTAATATTAGTAGGAAAAAAAGCTCATAAAGTAAACACGAGCATGCCATTATGTATTTACTGACATTTAGGCTGCGTTTGATAGCCTATAATCTATCTTGTAATGTAATCCAGATTATATTATAAAGTCGATTATTTTGTTTGGTTTGATTTAAAACTTGTAAAATAATGTAATCTGGATTACAAAAGATAGTGAAGATTTGTAATTTGGATTACAAAGTAAATACTATGTAATCCGATTACATTACGAGGTCATTGTTTCACCAAAGTTTAAATGCCGAATATACCCCTAGTCTGTTGTCGACCGCCGTCCGCCACCGGTCGCTGACCTTCGTCGCCGGCCGCCGGCCGTCACCGGTCGCCGACCGTCGGCCGTCGTCGGCCGTCGCCGGTCGCCGGTCGTCGGCCGTCGCCGGTCGTCCGCCGCCCGTAGTCGGCCGTCGCCGGTCGCCGCCGGAAGCCGGCCGCCGCCGATCGCTGCCAGTAGCCGGCCGCCGATAGCCGCCGATAGCCGCGCGGTCGCTGGCCGCCGCCGGTCGGCGGTGGCCGGCCGCCGCCGGTCGGCGGTCGCATGCCGCCGCCGGTCGGCGGTCGCATGTCGCCGTCGGTCGCATGTCGCCGTCGGTCGGCGGTGGCCGGCCGCCGCCGGTCGGCGGTCGCATGCCGCCGCCTGTCGGCGGTCGCCGGCCGCCGCCGGTCGGCGATCGCCGGCCGCCGCCGCCGATCGGCGGTCGTCGGCCGCCGCCGGTCGCCGGCCGGTCGCGGCCGGTCGCCGGCCGCCGGTCGTCGCAGCCGCCGGCAATCGGCCACCACTGTCGCTGCCAATCGTCGGCCGCCGATCGCCGTCCGCCACCGTTGCCCGTCGCCCGTCGTCGCCCGCCTGCCGTCGCCCATCGCCGCCGATTAGCGAAGACGGTGGCCTGCTGCGGCGACCGACGGTGGCGGCAGCGGCGGCGGCGGTAGCTGGTTGCCGATGGCTGCCGCAAACTCCGGCAGAGGTGTGGCGACCGCCGATAGAGGTCACAGTATATTTTTGTCATTTTATAATAATATGAATTACATTCCTTATAAAAAATAATAGATACCAAACAAAAGAATGTAATCACCTTTGTAATCAAAGATTAAATACATTATATTACCAAACGTAGTAATGTAATCAAGATTATATTACATTACATTACAAATTTGATTACATTACAAGCTAGATTACATTACACCCAACCAAACGTTTAATGTATTTTAGGATTTAGTGCCTAGGATTCTACTCCATTTTTTATATATGGTATTTATGTGGATCTCTCAAGATCCTCGATATCTTTTCCTTCATGGTAGCATTAAAAAGGTTATGTTGACACAATCGTACCCTAAGCATATTGATACAACGAATGAGGGACTCCAAGTAGGTCCAGAGTTTAACAGATCGATAGAGATAGTAGTTAAAATCCAAAATAGGTTAAAACCCGTGTAATCTGCTTGGTGAGATCCACGCCGATCAGCCAAGGTTGATTGGACGAGAGCGGATTCTTTAGACCACAAAGTACGATCCAAAGGCTTTGCAGTCCAGATAATGGACCACTACACTGATTGGTTAATTTAGATAGACTCTATCTACTAAACAGATGGGGTCCATCTAAATCAACCAATCAGCCTCTATGATCCATCCTCTAGACTGCACTTTGCGAATCAGAGGATTCCGCCTACGAGCCCAATTCCCCATTCAGTCAGAAGCTTATGAGGTCCTACTTCCCATCACATTTCAATCAGCTAATGTTGATTGGACATACTCTCAGGGGGTCTAGCTCTCCACTCAATCAGATGCTTATGGGACCCTACTCCCCATTACATCCGAATCGGCTAATACCGATTAGACAAACTTTCAGGAGTCCAACTTCCCACTCAGTCAGATGCTTATGAGGCATTACTCCCCATCACATCATGATCGGCTAATGCTGATCGGGCATATTCTTAGGGGCCCAACTCCGCTTCACATCCCGATCGGCCAATGTTGATCGGACATACTCTTAGGGGCCCAGCTCCCCATCACATCCTGATTGGCTAGTGCTAATCGGACATACTCTCAGGGGGCCGACTGCTTAGTCAGATGCTTACGGAGCCCTACATCCCATTACATCTCAATCAGTTAATGTCTATAGAACATACTCTCATGGTCCTAGCTCTCCACTCAGTCAGATGCTTACGAGACCCTGCTCTCGATCACATCCCGATCGGCTAATGCCAACCAGATATACTCTCAAGAGCTCAGCTCCCCACTCAGCTAGATGCTTACGAAAAAAAGGTAGATCCGCTACCTTAGTGGCCCCCCTAGTGTCGGCCCCACGGATATGGAGGGAGGTTCATGTAGGTACACAGGCCATAGGCGCATGGCGGGGTAAACCCCAGGTTGTCAATTCCTGAGAATCGACCCCTGACCATTACGCCAGAGATACCATGCGCCCACCGTCTGTGCTACGCCCTGGGGGCCAGCTTGATGCTTACGAGATTCTGCACCCCATCATATCCCGATCAATTATGCTGATCGAACATACTTTTAGGGGCACTTCTCCCCACTCAGCCAGATGCATATGATGTTGGATTTTTCGGGCTGCGAAAACCGCGTTTTCACGTCGCGGAAACCCCGAATCACCCATGCCACTGGATCTCGTGTGAAGGATAGATTTCAAAAATTTACATGTACGAGTTTCTACTTAGATCTACTCCTAGATCTACATGAAAAAAGGGTTATACCTTTGAAGCAAAGCCCTTCGCGTTCCCGCTCGTCCAAACGGTGACGGATCTCAAGAGTATCAAAATAGATACTCCTCTAGAAGTATCCACACGAACTAATTAGGTGGAGAATGACCTAAACGAAGGTGTGCTAGCACCTTAATAGGTCACGGCAAGAGAGGAGAAGAGGGAGAGGGAGAGCTTGAGAGGAAGAAGAGAGAGTGAATGCACACATGAATGAAAAATTCATTCCACTCCACACCATAGTGGTCGGCCACATTCAAAAGAATGTAACTCCCATTTTGCATTAAGTGCAATTAATGTGTAGCCATTAAAGTGAAGAATTGTAACCTCCATGAGGTGGCATCTCACTTAATTAATCATGATGATGTGGAGCATCATCATTGGTTCACATCTTGCCAACTCACTAATGATGTGGTAAAAAGTCAAGTCAAACTTGACTCTTTCTCTTCCTCTCAAGTCAAGTCAAACTTGACTTAATCTCTCTTATGGTTGATCTAATCCAACCATTTAATTCAAGCCAATTTAATATAATGAATCTAATTCATTTAATTAAATTGATTCAATGAGTCATAATCTAAATTAGACTCATTGAACACATGAATCAACTTGAGTCCAACTCAAGTTAGCCCAATTAGGATTACTCTTAATCCAATTTGATTCATCAAATGAATCTAATCCTCTTGGTTCATCATATGAATCTAATCTCCATCTAATTGTCCTTAGTGTGTGACCCTATAGGTTCTTGTAACGTTGGTAAAGCCCCTAAACCTATTTAGGAGCATAAGTAATGAGTGGTATCTAGCAACACATCATTACTATCCAAGTTACAAGAATGTTGAGATCCAACATCACCTTGTGACTACTAATTGTGACTCCTCACAAAATATGACAAGTGTCCTTCTATCCTAGACATCTAGATTGATCAATATGAGGCATAGACCGTGTCATCCTCTAATCAATCTAAATCTTGAACTCCAAGTAGACTCACTAAATCAAATGAGCTCAATATCCTATATTGACTCATTTGGGCATGGCCATGCACTTCGTGGTCTCACTCTATCAAGAATATCGATGTCACTCCCGTCATATAGGAGGGATAGATCTCATCTACATCACTCACATCCCTCTGCATAATTCGTTACATACCCAGTAATTGCCTTTATAGTCCACCCAGTTACGGGTGACGTTTGACGAAACCAAAGTACATAACTCCTTATGTAGGGATCCATGGTGCATTCAGGTCTAAGGACTAGTAGTCATACTAATAGCCACATGAGAAAGTATATGATACTCATATAACGATCCATGATACTTTCTCATGGCGGATCATTCAGTATACATTCTCTAATGTATACCCATGTGTCAACTTGATATCTCTATATCCATGACTTGTGAGATCAAGTCATCGAGTTGACCTACATGCTAGTCTTATTGCATTAACATTGTCCCTGAATGTTAATACTCGACTAGGAATGATTAAGAGTAGTGTTCCACATATCATCTCACTATGAGTTCAGCTAACCGATTGATATAGGTAAGAACCTTCTACTCAAGGACGTTATTATACTTAGTTTATTTGGCACCAATACAAGTAAGTATAATAATCAAAAACCAAATGCATTTATTTATATAGAATATGATACAACAAGTCCAAAAATACAATCATCAAATGATTGGCTCTAGGGCTCTAGCTAACAATCTCCCACTAGCACTAGTGCCAATCAGTGTAGGCTCTAAGCCCCAATGACCTAGTGTGACCATCATGCTTCCTCTGTGCCAAAGCCTTGGTCAAGGGATCTGCGATGTTAGCCTCTGTAGGTACTCTGCAAATCTTCACATCTCCTCTCTCGATGATCTCTCGAATGAGATGGAAGCGCCGTAGTATGTGTTTGGTCCGCTGGTGTGAGCGAGGTTCCTTCGCCTGTGCTATAGCTCCATTGTTGTCACAATAAAGCTCAATGGGGTCAGCGATACTTGGAACCACCCCAAGTTCAGTGATGAACCTACGGATCCAAACTGCCTTTTTTGCTGCCTCTGATGCAGCAATGTACTCGACCTCTGTCGTAGAATCATCGACTGTGTCCTGCTTCGAACTCTTCCAGCTCACAGCACTACCATTAATGCAAAACACGAACCCCGACTGCAATCTATAGTCATCCTGGTCGGTCTGGAAGCTAGCATCACTGTAACCCTTTACAGCTAGCTCATCATCGCCTCCATATATCAAGAAATATTCTTTAGTCCTTCTTAAGTACTTAAGAATATACTTGACCGCTATCCAGTGACTTTCACCTGGATCTGACTGGTATCTGCTCGTCATGCTCAAAGCATATGAGACATCAGGTCGAGTACATAGCATGACGTACATGATAGATCCTATGGCTGAGGCATAAGGGATCTGATCCATGTGGTCTCTCTCCTCTCTAGAAGAGGGACCTTGAGTCTTCGAAAGACTCACACCATGTGACATCGGCAGAAATCCCTTCTTGGAGTTCTGCATGGCAAACCGTAGGAGTACCTTGTCAATGTATGTACTCTGACTTAGGCCAAGCAATCTCTTAGATCTATCTCTATATATCTGTATCCCTAGAATGCGGGATGCCTCACCTAAGTCCTTCATTGAGAAGCAACTCCCTAGCCAGGTCTTGACAGACTGAAGCATAGGGATGTCCTTCCCAATGAGTAGATGTCATCCACATACAATATGAGGAAGACAACTATATCCCCTACAACCTTCTTGTAGACACAAGACTCATCTTCGTTCTTGATGAAACCAAACTGTTTGATTGCATCATCGAATCGAAGATTCCAGCTCCGAGAAGCTTGCTTTAGTCCATAAATGGACCTATGCAGCTTGCATACTCTGCTAGTATGCTGTGGATCTACAAAATCCTCTGGTTGTGTCATGTACACATCCTCGAGCAGGTTTCCATTCAGAAACGCGGTTTTGACATCCATCTGTCATATCTCATAGTCATGGTAGGCTGCAATAGCAAGCATGATCTGAATGGACATAAACATCGCTACTGGAGAAAAGGTTTCATCATAGTCAATACCATGAATCTGCTTGAAACATTTAGCTACCAAGCGACCCTTATAGATAAGTCCATCCATGTCAGTCTTTCTCTTAAAGACCCACTTACACCCAATGGGTTTTACCCCTTCAGGTGGATCAACCAAAGTCCATACTTGGTTGGTGTACATGGATTCCATTTCGGATCTCATGGCTTCTAGCCATCTCTCGGAATCTGGTCTCATCACAGCTTCCTGATAGGTGGTAGGCTCATCCTCTATGAGCACAACGTCATCATGGTCAGACAAGAGAAATGAGTATCTCTCAGGCTGACGACGTACCCTATCAGACCTGCGAAGAGGTATGTCTACTTGAATTGGTTGTTGTTCCTCAACTCCTGTGGAACAACATCATCCACAACACTTTGTGGTTCCAATTCAATTTCCATCGAAGCATCAGTGCTATTGTTCACATCTTGAACTTCTTCAAGATCGAACGCGCTCCCACTAGTCTTTCTAGAAACAAAGTCCCTTTCTAGAAAGACCCCAGTCTTTGCCACAACTACCTTGTACTGATTGGGAATGTAGAAGTAATATCCCTTAGTTTCCTTGGGATATCCAATAAAGTAGCACTTGTCGGATTTGGGTCCTAACTTGTTTGAGACTTGACGTCGAACGTAAGCCTCACAACCCCAAATCCTCATGAAAGACACCTGAGCATCTTTCCCAGTCCATATCCTATATGGTGTCTTTATCACAGCCTTGGATGGAACTCGGTTGAGTATAAAAGCTGTCGTGTCTAGAGCATAGCCCCAAAGGTATGTCGGAAGATCTGTGTGACTCATCATCGATCGTACCATATCTAATAGGGTACGATTCCTCCTTTCGGATACACCATTCCACTGTGGTGTTCCAGGAGGAGTGAGTTGGGACAGAATCCCACACTCAGCTAGATAGTCACGAAACTCATGGCTAAGGTATTCTCCACCTCGATCGGATCGAAGTATCTTAATACTCTTGCCACGCTGGTTATGTACTTCATTCTTGAATTCTTTGAACTTTTCAAAGGATTCAGACTTATGTGTCATCAAGTACACATAACCATATCTACTGAAGTCATCAGTAAATGTGATGAAGTACCTATAACCGCCTCTAGCAGCGACATTGAAAGGGTCACATACTTCACTATGTATGAGTCCTAACAAATCAGTCGCTCTTTCGCTGTGCCCACTAAAGGGAGCCTTGGTCATCTTGCCTCGTAGGTATGACTCGCATATCTCATATGATTCAAAATCAAATGAGTCAGCAAACTATCCTTATGGAGCTGGGATAAGCGCTTGTCATTTATATGACCTAAGCGATAGTGCCAGAGGTAGGTTTGGTTCATGTTATTTGACTTGAACCTCTTGGTATTTATGTTATAGATAGGGCTTTCAAGATCTAGAATATAGAGTCCGTTTATCATACGTGCACTACAATAGAACATATCGTTTAAATAGACGGAACAACATTTGTTCTTTATTGTAAACGAGAAACCTTTCTTGTCCAAACAAGAAACTGATATAATGTTCTTAGTTAATGCAGGCACATAACAACAATCGACTAACTCTAGTACAAGCCCAGAGGGCAGAGATAGAAAGTAAGTCCCTACAGCAACAGCAGCAACCCGTGCTCCATTGCCTACTCGTAGGTCCACCTCGCCCTTTGTCAATGTCCTGCTATTTCTCTGCGCCTGCACATCAGTACAAATATGAGAAGCACATCCAGTATCTAATACCCATGATGTAGAAATAGATAGATTGACTTCTATAACATATATACCTGAAGTGGAAGTCTCACTTCGCTTCTTCTTAAGATCCTCCAAGTATACCTTGTAGTTCCTCTTCCAGTGCCCGGTCTGACCGCAGTGGAAGCAGATAGCATCCTTGGTGACCCCTCCTTTAGGCTTCAGTGCCTTGCCTTTGCCCATGGTTTGAGACTTTCCCTTACCTTTGGGCTTGCCCTTGCCCTTGTGTTTCTGAGCCATCAGAACAGAGTGGGGCTTTGCCTTCTTAAGGTTCAGCTCAGTAGTTCTTAACATGCTAAGCAGCGCGGGCAGTGGCTTGTCAATCTCGTTCATATTATAGTTTAGAACGAATTGACTGTAGCTATCCGACAAGGATTGCAAGATCAGGTCAGTAGTCAGCTCTTGTCCAAGAGGAAACCCCAACCTTTGTAGGTTCTCTATGTACCCAATCATTTTGAGTACATATGGGCCCACTGGAGCCCCATCTGACATCTTGCACTGAAACAGTGCCCTTGAGATCTCAAATCTCTTATGCCTCGCTTGTCCTTGATACAGTTGACGAAGATGTTCAACCATATCGTAAGCACCCATTAACTCGTGTTGCTTCTGAAGCTTAGAGTTCATGGTCGTGAGCATTAGACAAGACACATCTAATGCGTCATCTTGATGCTTCTTGAAAGCATCTCGGTCAGCTCGCGGGGCAGTGACAGGAGGAGCCTCCGGAATGGGCTACTCCAGAACGTACAGTTTACGTTTGTAGGACCGTTAGATTCGATAGAGGGGGGGTGAATATCGATTCGAAAAAATAAGAGTTTAAACGCAGCGGAAAAGTAAAATAGACACAATGGTTTTACTTCGTTCGGAGCCTATGACGACTCCTACTCGAAGGCCCGTGGTCCTTGACCACTTTCGTTGGGCAATCACTAGCAATTCGGAATAATAATTACAAAAGAACCTTACAGGGAATGCTAATGAAACTGAAAAACAAATACCGATAAAAGGGAAAAGAACGGAGCGTAGTGTCGGAGCTTTGTTGGCGTCGCACTGAGCGTCGAGCAGCAAGACCAGCAGTAGAAGAGTTCTCAGCTTGATTGATTTCTGAAGCTCCTGCACAGGCTTCTTTTATATCTATTCCAGGCGCTGGATTCCTTCCGGCGCACTGTCTTGCTCAAACCAAGATGCTCACGTGGCGGCGACTTGGCTGGATAAATTAGCCTTAGGCGCGGATCCTTCCGGCGCTCGGACCTCCGGCCGGACTACCTTGTTCGAAAACTCCTTTTCCTGCAAAACAAAGTTAGTCCGGGCAAAAATATATCGTATAAGCAGATGCGACAGCTAAAGTTCAACAGATAAATAAAAGAGTATGACTTAGATTCCGTCTCTCGGGGCCGGAATCTAGTCACGATCTCGACTTAGATATCCGAAATGGATCTAAGTCGGATCGACGACTAAGTTCCCTTCCCGCGCGTCCTCACAGTCACTCCCTTCCAGTGACTTACCTTGCTTACCTACCAGACGTCCGGTCAGCCCGTCGACCCGTTTAGACTTCTCGCCAAGCGTCTGGTCAGCCCGTCGACCCGCTTGGACTTCTCGCCAGCTATCCGGTCAGCCCGTCGACCTAGCTGGACTTCTCGCCAAGCGTCCGGTCAGCCCATCGACCCGCTTGGACTTCTCGCCAGCTATCCGGTCAGCCCGTCGACCTAGCTGGACTTTTCCTGCACACTTGATCAAAGTGTCAGACAACAACACAACTAACTTAACCTATTTGTCATTCATCAAAACCTGGGTTAGACCGTTAGTGCTACCCGCACCAACAATCTCCCCATTTTTGATGGAATGACAACCTGGTTAAGTTAGTGAAAACATATGCAAGAAAATAACATGCATTTATGTGGTTGTAAAGTTTGTTAGTTTGTATTTTCAAATTGATTTAGCTAACTTAACTAACTTAACCATCTAACCCTCCTCCCCCTTTGGCATTCATCATCAAAAAAATGAACAAAGGTAAATAACCATAGTGAAGAGTTATTGTAACAGGTAATCAAATTTTGAAAGATAGCTAAGTTTGTTTCAAAATTTGAAAGATAAAAGTGTAATTTTTAACACCAAGTTAAAAAATAGTCAAGTTGACTTGGGGTAGACAAGTTGAGTTTTGAAAAGTTAAAGTTAATCAAGTTTAACTTTTCAAGCGTGTAGAAATTTTCAAGACAGGTTTTTCAAATTTACTTTTTATGTTTAAGTAACATTTAATTTTCAAAAAAAATAATTTTTTTTTTTTTTTGGAAATTAGGTTTGAAGTTAAGTTTTAAGTTTAAAATAATACTTTTTAAGTTTAGAATTTTGAAATTAATTTTTAAAAATTAGAATTTTGAAATTAGTTTAAAATTTTGAAAATAATTTTTAAGTTTAAAATTAGAATTTTGAAAATACTTTTTAAGTTTTAGAATTTTGAAATTAATTTTTAAAATTAAAATTTTGAAGTTAATTTTTAAGTTTAAAATTAAAATTTTGAAAATAATTTTTAAGTTTGAAATTAAAATTTTGAAATTAATTTTTAAGTTTAAAATTAAAATTTTGAAAATAATTTTTTAAGTTTGAAATTAATTTTTAAGTTCAAAATTAAAATTTTGAAATTAATTTTTAAGTTTAAAATTAAAATTTTGAAGTTAATTTTTAAGTTTAAAATTAAAATTTTGAAATTAATTTTTAAGTTTAAAAATAATTTTTTAAGTTTAAAATTAAAATTTTGAAAATAATTTTTTAAGTTTAAAAATTAAAATTTTGAAATTAATTTTTAAGTTTAAAATTTTGAAATTAATTTTTAAGTTAAAATTAAAATTTTGAAAATAATTTTTTAAGTTTAAAATTAAAATTTTGAAATTAATTTTTAAGTTTCAAAATTAAAATTTTGAAATTAATTTTTAAGCTTAAGATTAAAATTTTGAAAATAATTTTTTAAGTTTGAAATTAAAATTTTAAATTTAATTTTTAAGTTTAAAATTAAAATTTTGAAATTAATTTTTAAGCTTAAAATTAAAATTTTGAAAATAATTTTTTAAGTTTGAAATTAAAATTTTGAAATTAATTTTTAAGTTTAAAATTAAAATTTTGAAATTAATTTTTAAGTTTAAAATTAAAATTTTGAAGTTAATTTTTAAAGTTAAAATTAAAATTTTGAACTTAATTTTTAAGTTAAAATTAAAATTTTGAAATTAATTTTTAAGTTAAAATTAAAAATTAATTTTTAAGTTAAAATTTTGAAATTAATTTTTAAGTTAAAATTAAAATTTTGAAAATAATTTTTTAAGTTTGAAATTAAAATTTTGAAATTAATTTTTAAGTTTAAAATTAAAATTTTGAAATTAATTTTTATGTTTAAAATTAAAATTTTGAAGTTAATTTTTAAGTTAAAATTAAAATTTTGAACTTAATTTTAAGTTAAAATTAAAATTTTGAAATTAATTTTTAAGTTAAAATTAAAATTTTGAAATTAATTTTAAAGTTAAAATTAAAATTAAATTAATTTTGAAATTAATTTTTAAGTTAAAATTAAAATTAATTTTAAGTTAAAATTAAAATTTTGAAATTAATTTTAAGTTAAAATTAAAATTTTGAAATTAATTTTAAGTTAAAATTAAAATTTTGAAATTAATTTTAAGTTAAAATTAAAATTTTGAAATTAATTTTAAGTTAAAATTTTGAAATTAATTTTAAGTTAAAATTAAAATTTTGAAATTAATTTTAAGTTTAAAATTTTGAAATTAATTTAAGTTAAAATTTAAATTAATTTTAAGTTAAATTAAATTTTAAGTAAAATTATTTAAATTAATTTAAGTTAAATTAAAATTTTAAATTAATTTTAAGTTAAAATTAAAATTTTGAAATTAATTTTAAGTTAAAATTAAAATTTTGAAATTAATTTTAAGTTAAAATTAAAATTTTGAAATTAATTTTTAAGTTAAAATTAAATTAATTTTAGTTAAAATTAAAATTTTGAAATTAATTTTAAGTTAAAATTAAAATTTTGAAATTAATTTTTAAGTTAAAATTAAAATTTTGAAATTAATTTTTAAGTTAAAATTAAAAATTAAAATTTTGAAATTAATTTTTAAGTTAAAATTTTGAAATTAATTTTTAAGTTAAAATTAAAATTTTGAAATTAATTTTTAAGTTAAAATTAAAATTTTGAAATTAATTTTTAAGTTTAAAATTAAAATTTTGAAATTAATTTTTTAAAGTTAAAATTAAAATTTTGAAATTAATTTTTAAGTTAAAATTAAAAATTAATTTTTAAGTTAAAATTAAAAATTAATTTTTAAGTTAAAATTAAAAATTTTGAAATTAATTTTTAAGTTTAAAATTAAAATTTTGAAATTAATTTTTAAAGTTAAAATTAAAATTTTGAAATTAATTTTTAAGTTAAAATTAAAAATTTTGAAATTAATTTTTAAGTTAAAATTAAAATTTTGAAATTAATTTTTAAGTTAAAATTAAAAATTTTGAAATTAATTTTTAAGTTAAAATTAAAAATTTTGAAATTAATTTTTAAGTTAAAATTAAAATTTTGAAATTAATTTTTAAAGTTAAAATTAATTTTTAAGTTAAAATTAAAATTTTGAAATTAATTTTTAAGTTAAAATTAAAATTTTGAAATTAATTTTTAAGTTTAAAATTAAAATTTTGAAATTAAGTTAAAATTAAAATTTTGAAATTAATTTTTAAGTTAAAATTAAAATTTTGAAATTAATTTTTAAGTTAAAATTTTGAAATTAATTTTTAAGTTAAAATTAAAAATTTTGAAATTAATTTTTAAGTTTAAAATTAAAATTTTGAAATTAATTTTTAAAGTTAAAATTAAAATTTTGAAATTAATTTTTAAGTTAAAATTAAAAATTAATTTTTAAGTTAAAATTAAAAATTTGAAATTAATTTTTAAAGTTAAAATTAAAATTTTGAAATTAATTTTTAAGCCTTATTCATCTCACCCGAACTATTATCAATCAGGGAATCCTATGATTTTGTGAGATGAAATTGGTTTGATTACAGACTTTTGGTTTAACTTGTGTTAGATTCAGACTTAGCTTTGGTTTCCACAAATAGGCATTCTTCGGATAAACTTCTAAGCTTGGTGAGTCACAAGGACATCATTAGAAGTAACCAACCTTTCGAGGTTTTCCGAATAGTCCTATCCACGGAACTTAGTACTAAATCTTGGTCTAACTGGTTAGGATTCGTTTAAGGGTAGCTTCGGTCAGTTCCACTTGGCCAAATGCACCGGATCGAAATCTTTCTAGACACACGATGCCCAAGTTTCCCTAACGTACTATCATCCAAAAATTTCACCAATACCATGATTCAAGTTAAACTTGGTCTCTAATTCTAATTGCCCTGCCAGGTTTGTTAGTTTTGGGTTACCCTGTCGGGTAAGTTAGTTTTGGAGGTGCCAGCTATTCTGGAGCCTCCCCCTGAATTATTGGCCATTAATTTAAGTTTTAATTTTAGGCTTGTGTCGATTCTTTTTATAGTTATAGTTAACTTGGTGATAATTTTGTTGTTTCTTAAACTGTTTAGATTTTGAATTTGATTTAGGTTTGTGTTTTGGATTTTGGTTTGGTTTATTTAATTTTATATAATGTATTTTTTCTTTAGGTATATAATATTGATTAAGTCCTACTTGCGTGGTCAGACACGCTTTCGGAACCCAAGCTAAATTGGTTGACTTGTATTGGGTTATTAAAGATTTGAAGGTTTTATTTGAATTCGACTTATATCCTAGTCCGGTTTTATTATAACATGCTTTTTGATTATTTAGGATTAAGTCTAGATTTTTTGATCTTGTTGTAAATTTTTCTAGCATTTCTTTTAAATCTTTAACATCATTTTTTAACGATAGATTTTCCTCTTCAAGTGTTAGATCTTGAGTTGGATTCGAATTTTTTAATTGTTCCTTGAGGTTTTGATTTTCCTCAAGAAGTGATTTGTTTTCATTTTCTAATTTAGTTAATTTACTATTTAAACAGGAAATAATTCTAAAATTTTTTTTGTTTAAATTAAAGTATACCTCATTCGGGCCTTCGGAAACGAGTACGGACTCGTGGCTTGTTTCGGGTTCAGTCTTCATCTTCCGACTCTTCTTTTCGCGGGCCATCAGTGCGAGGTGGCTTTGATGTTTCTGCTCTTCTTCCTCCGATTCGTCCGAGGAGTCGTCCCACGTTGCTTTGAGTGCCTTCTTTTTGGTTGGCTTTGGTTTGTCGAACTTTAGTTTTGGACATTCGTTCTTGTAATGTCCCTTTTTGTTGCAGCCGTAGCAAGTCACGTTCTTTTGTTCTGAGGGAGAGCTGATCTTTTGAAGATCCTTTTTGCTGAAGCTCCTCTTTCTCCTGGTGAACATTTTTCTTACCAAGTTCACCAGGTGTTCTTCGTCTTCAGAATCTTGATCGGAGTCTTCTTCAAGTTCAGGCTTGCTTTTCTTTTCTTTGGAGGAACCTGCAAATAGAGCTATACCTTTCTCGGCTCCAGCATTAGTTTGTTCGTGTAATTCTAATTCACAAAACAGCTCGTCTAATTTTAAGTTGGAAAGATTCTTAGAAATTTTGTAGGCATTCACTATTGATGCCCACAAACTATTACGTGGAAAGGCATTTAAAGCGTACCTTATTAAGTCTCTGTTCTCCATTTGGTGGCCTATCGCATGAAGCCCGTTGAGGATGTCCTTGATCCTCGCGTGTAGTTGATTCGCTGTTTCTCCTTCCTGCATTTTTATATTAAAAATTTTATTTAGAAGCAGGTCTCGTTTTGTTACCTTAGCGTCGCTCGTTCCCTCGTGCAGTTCGATCAGCTTGTCCCATAGCTCTTTAGCGTTTTTATGTGGACCGACTCTATTCAGTTCTTCTCTTGTCAATCCGCACTGTAGAGTGTTGATCGCTTTATTTTATTTGATGCTTTTTCTTGAGATCTGCTGTCCGGTCTTCAGGATCCACTAGATTCCGGCGTTGTCCACAGGAATTTTGTAAGGTTTAGTAATGCTCATCCACCGGTCAAGTCTGTTTTGAGGTAGACCTCCATGTGCTTCTTCCAATAGGGAAATCGTCCCGTTGAAGAGTGGAGGTCGCATTGTGTTGAATCCTTCTTGTTGGGACATTCTGCACGGGTAAA